>NC_057797.1:152118104-152767121 GCF_018294505.1 Triticum aestivum | reverse complement strand
CCCCTCCTATTCCTCGGCGGTAGACAGTCGCCCCGTGAGACGATGTGAACGGCGAGGGAGACGATGGTGGGGAAGCATCGTCGGGCCAACTTCTTTTATCCTCTTGCAGTTGGGTTCGGTCGACGAAGACTCCACCGGCTCGCTCTGGCAGGACACCCTCACAAACGGCACCCTGTAGATGCTCGATCCTTCAATCTTTGGTGGATGCTCCATCTGGGATCGATACTCCCATCACCGCTCCCTCACGATCGGATTTGGTGAATCTGTTTGCTCCATGGCCCAGAGGAGCATCTCTATGTACTCCGGCGCGACTCCCTCCGGGAGTATCGCCGCCTTTTCGCTCTGTTGCAGATATTTGGCCATGGATGTCGCCGTCGCCGCTAGTTGGTCCTTGTTGTCAAATCAAGACTGTATCTCCAACATCCTAGCTAGCTTCACAGGGTCGTCGTCTGCGATCCTCACGTATCGATTGTACTCCTCCATCGATCTACTTTTCCACAGCACCTTCACTCGCCGGCGGTGGTTTTTGAATGGAAGAGGAGAGGAGCAGTGCTGGTTTTGGATTAGAACGGGAGAGGAGCGACGCTGGTTTTGGACTGGAACAGGAGAGGAGGGCGGTGGTTTTGAAATGGAAGAGGAGAGTAGCGGCGCTGCATTTAGATTGGAATAGGAGGGGAGCGGCGATGGTTTAAGAGGAGAAGAGCGGAAGAGCGGCGCTGGTCTTGGAAGTATTTTTTTTGTTGTTTTGCGTATTTTGGGTCAAAGTTTGACCACGTACTGTATTTGACAAGCAAAATGTGAATGCATGTCACCAAAAATTGTATCGTTTAGTTCGTATTTGAATGTACTTTCAAATTATATTATTTTTGCAACATATAACATATATTTTATGTGCAAAAATCATGGTCAATTATGACCCAGAATAAAAGGGAGACTAGTTAATATGGGGTCGCTTTCTTAATTGAAAGGTAAATTGATTTTGATTTTGATCCAGTCACAGCACGCCGGCCCTCTCGTCCAATCCTAAATCGCCGCCGCACGCTCCTCTCCCTCTTCTCCATTGCAAAACCACCTCATCTCCTCTCCATCATCTCCATTCCAAAACCACCGTCTCGCCTCTCCCTCTTCTGATCTTCTCCATTGCAAAACCACCTCCTCTCCTCTCCATCATCTCCATTCCAAAACCACCGTCTCGCCTCTCCCTCTTCTGATCTTCTCCATTGCAAAACCACCTCCTCATGCATGTGGCCCGGAGGCGCAATTGTCGTCATTTTGATCTGAAGCGCCGGATTATAACATATAACACGAAAAATGCCACATGACAAGAAATCATAACCTCACTGCCCAAAGAAGACAACATGAATCCCGTAGAAAAGGGGTCCGTCGATAGATGTCCTAATTAACATAGCTGGCTTGACCTAGATGGCAGCCGAGTAGTCACTGTTCGTGCATGTGCCCCCAATGACTAGCCCAACTCAGTTGTCGCTGTTTAACCCTCACAGTGATCCGAAGCATATGACACCTAATTTTGCGAGATGACAAGAAACCTTTTTTTAGATTTCTCACCACAACTACAGCCATGTACAACACAGCCTGCATGATATGTAGACGATAGCCAATCCAGGCGTGTCTGCTGGAGTCTGGTCACATGCATGGACGAGCTGATCTTCTGTGTCTTGCAGGGATCGTCCAGGCACCAACATAGTACAACACTTCTCTAGTATTATTGCTCGTCTCCCTCTTCTATTAAGTCACCCGACTTGCGGGGCCGGGGAGTGTGCCTATGGTCGGTTCTCAATTGTCGTCCCACATGTGTGTACAAATGCAATATGACGCGCGTTCCATTCGGAGAGCAGCATGCCAGACCGACCGACTGTCTGGGGTGCGACGCGAACGCGACGGGCGTGCTGTATACTCCGTACATGTGTACGACCGTTTTCTAGACGCTTTGCTCCATGGCGTGGGCGCAATCCATGGATACAAAATTAGTATACTGTATACTATTTAAAAGTCAAGGGCGGGGCTTTTTCTGCGCGGTAGGCGGCGGGGCAGTTCCGCCTAGTCGGTTCGACAGAGACGCGGGAAGACGAGGGAGTAGGCTGCTGCAAATGTAGGGCTGTGTGATTTAACAGGAGTTACTGCTGGACAGGTGGGGCCTCGTGATTTGACTTGCCATTATCATTTTAACTGTGGCGCTACGACTGGCGTGAGTCTCCCGATTCCTGACCACCTCCATTACGAAGAAAGAGATAGAGAGGAGTAAAAAAATACACTATAGCCAACCTTATAGCCAACTTTGTTGTAGTATGAGTGGCTAAGTGATGACTATGTATGACATGCCAACATCAGATAGCCTAACGCACCGTGTTAAATCTCCAAGGGCGCGACCGCGCGAGCGACGCAACGGTCGTGGTAGGCGCGGCCATGATACGGGCTGCTGGCAGCCCTTGGATCTGAGATCAAACGGTCGCATGCTAAGTTGCTGAAAATTTGCAGAATAACCCTCCAGGATAGGATATTCACCCATCACGCCATGCAACCATTCGATCTCAGATCCAAGGGCTCTCGGAAGCCCGTATCATGGGAGAATGGAAAGCCACTACCCTGCCGTTCGCACACTGGCAGTTCGCTCCTACTCGTCCCCGCATGTCCTTCAATACTATGACGGTTCGCTCCTAGTCATCCCGTCCATTCACATTACGGCAGTTCCACTAATCCTAACCCTCCTCCCAAATCCATGGCGTCCCAAATCTCCACGATCGGTGGTGAGTACAAGGTTAGAACCATCACCGGCGATGAGTTCGACGTCATCTACACCCATTCTTCTGCGATGGTGAAAGGATGCCTTTCTCGCTTCAGACGCATGTTCGAAAATTCAGATGATGAGTGGGTCGCTGGGCTAGATGTTGAGTACACCACAGTCTTGGGACCAGAGAAGGATCTAAAGGACGAAGAGAGGAAGAAGCCCGCCGTGATCCAGGTTTGCGTACATAACGTTTGCTTGGTCTACCACATATGCCATGTCGATGTTGAGTGCCAGGATTTTAAGAACTTCCTCAAGGACAAAACAGTGAAATTCGTTACTGTAGACTTTAAGAACGACAGGGATGTCCTGCGTCGGATAGGTCTCGTTGTAGGCAACCCCTTCGACCTCCAGAAGAATCGGCATGTGTCCTCTCGTCAGCCTTCAATGCTGACCCTGGCAGGAGCCATGGTTCATCCTTTGTACGGTAAACTGGAGAAACCTCCATACACATTTCATCGTCATGCATGGCAGCAGAATGTACTAGATATAGACCACATCCACTACGCTGCAATGGATGGCTACCTTTGCTTCAATACCTACAAGGGTTGGATGAAGAGCAACAGCCAAGTGGGCGGTTCAAGCAAAGAAGTATTGGCCAAGAGGAAGAGGGACAAGGACGAAGTCGAGGACGTGGACGAGGACTCCGAGTAAGGTGGCAGTGTCATTGCTCATGGTGGTTCTAATGCAGTGTCTACCAGAATAGTTGCAAAGTTTAGTTTCAGGTGTTCTTAATTTAATTTGAGGGGTGTGTTGTGCCGAGCCCCCAACAGAACTATGTTATGTTTCTTATCATTACTTTAATTCTTCAGTACGTACATACTAGTATTTCTTACATTTCATCTTTTAGTTGGTATAGTACTACCACTCGTTTCTTTGCATTATATGCGTACAATATATATGGCCAACATCATATAGCCAGCAGTTTAGTTGTCAAAGAATTTCAGGGTGCTTAGTTTTTTCAAAGAATTCCAGGATGCTTAGAGGGTGCTTGGATCCAAGGGACTTATTTTAGTCTGACTAAAAATAGTCTCTTTAAGAGGCTAAAGTTCCAAGCACCCCTGACTAAAGAGGGGCTAAAACTAGTCTTGAGACTAATTTTTTTAGTCAGGGGTACCCCTACTAAAATGTGAATTAGTCCCCTCTCTACTCATTTAACTCCTCTCCTTGAACACATGCGAGTTCTGGATTGGAGGGTTTGGAGGATAATAAATGCTCATTAACTTGATTTTAGCCTTTTCACTATTTGGATCCAAGCATGGGTGAGGCTAGTATGTTTTAGTCCCACTACTTTTAGTCATGGGACTAAAACGTATCCAAGCGCCATCTTAGTTTTATTTGAGGGGTGGGTTGTGCTGGACACCATTATTGTGACTAGCCTTTTTAATAGTACTATATGCATAATTTGGCGATGAGCGCTCTCTATATGTACCACCTTTTTTAAATTTCAAGTTTTTCTCCATGGCGCAATCCATCGATACTACTGTTGTACAAAAGTATACATTTTTTAAAAGGCTAGAGGGCGGGGTAGTCTAGCTTCGTCAGTTTCACGAGAGGCGAGGGCCTTTGTGATTTGACGGCTCATTACTGCTGGAAGGCGGGGCCTTGTGATTTGACTGCTCGTATAAATGCGCCGACGACCTGATTGAGGAGGAGCAAAGAACCATGCGGTATACTCAAGTTTTCCACTGGAGTAGTACTGCGACGGAGGAGCACGAAACACGGCAGCCCAGTGCCATATGGCGATAAAAATGATCTAATTTGCTAGTCATCTCATTGTTAGCATTGTTCTATTCATTCCCTAAAAAAACCATTGTTCTATTCATGCCTCGCAGAGAACGTGACACGTGCGACGAAACACCCGAAGCAAAAGATGAAAGATAGGAGCAAAAGAAGAAGGAATATTATCACCCCAAATGATCTAATTCGCCGCGGAGTCGTAACTACTTCTTCATCGCCTCCACGACCTCCATCTCCTTGCGCGTCTCCTCCGCCATCTTCTTCATTCTGTCCATGACGCGGGATTTCTCGACGCGATCCTTTATCTTCTGTTCCACGGCCGCATTATGTACCTTGACAGCAGTCGGGTGCTCGATGCGGAGCTTCGCCAACTCCTCCTTCTGTTCCATGACAAGGGCCTGCAACATCTTCATCGAGGAACTACTATTCTCATGCAGCTTCTTCCAGCCGGCGTTCTTCTCCTTCAACAGGTCGATCTCATGGCAGAGCTTCGCCTTGTCCTCCTGAAGTCGCAGGATTTGCCGGTCGCTTTCTTCTCCGAGGCAATGCTCTTCTTCAGCAGCATCACCAAGCCGGCGGTCAACTCCCCCTACTGATTGAGCTCAGCGGGCATGTCGTCGAGGCTCTCCTTCAGCAACTCCATCAAGCCTTGTATGAACTCCTTCTGCTTATTGAGGTGCTTATTGAGCTGATCGGGCATGCCGTCGAGGGATAACGACTCCAGCTCCGACGGCTCGGCATGTTCGCCTCCACGGCTAGGGCGCTCATGGGAGCCATCGCCTGCCCGTGAGAGATCTTTCGAGGTCTCTGCGTGGCGGCGAGCCCTCTCTTTTTTTCCATAGCCTTGGTTGCCGCTCCCTTGTTACGAGTAGTTCTCGACCTAGAGCTCTGCTCACCGGCCATGTCAACGACGGACGAAGAAGAAGCACTTATGAGGAGGAAAGGTAGAGTAATTTTCGGTTAGGTAGTTCCCCTTTTTGTAACCTAAGTACTAGCACTAGTACTAATACCTGCATAGTGGGAACACATTCAGGTTTGGTACGTACTAGTAGGTGTGAGCAGGCTTTCGAATGTGATGGGAACAAGGTAAAGATTAATTGATGGTTTTGGTTTCGAGGCCCGAAACGGCTCCCGATGAGTTTAGCGGAACATAAATTTCAAGTACTACACTGCTCAAATGCGTAAATATTATGTTACTGTCAAAAATTGGCACAAAATATGAAGGAGACCAATGGAAGTACTACCAGCAACCCACGATTTAACTACTCGCATGCGCGCAGTGGAGTAATAATGTCTTTCTTCCACCCTCACGTCCACTCAATTTGCATGCGCTGTATTAATTGACCATCAATGAAGTGAACGACTTTACACGCGTCAAATTATCACATGGGGTGGATCTTGGTACAAAATTGTGTCCGCCCGTGTACCCGCGTGTGCGTGCGAGGGAATGAGTGTGTGCGTGGCGTGCGTGCACATCTTCGCTTCATGCATGTACCGCCAGTATGGCTCAGGGAGGATGAGTACATTCTTCTGGAACCAGCAGCATGTCACTGTGATCAATCCACACAAGGAGGTTGTGACAACGCCTCCACATGTGCCACGTGGCTTCATGAACTGTAAGAGAGACACTGTGTAGCATGCCATTGGTATTCTAATTTACGTGTTTTGCACATACTCGAAGTACTAGTAAGGTACACGTGCATTGCACACATCAGATTTTGCAACCAAATTATGAATAAATACCACACTATAGCATGTAAGCTCTGAGTCATATATGCCTGATGTAGCCCTTCGTTTAATTCTTATAGTTCATATCATTCAAAATCAATTAGTTTTTATAAAAAAACTAAGAACGCGGGAATAGGAAAAACATGGGATTATAGGGGAATGTCGCCTTGAATCCTACAGGATTGTACGAGTGTTTGATTGTGCATAGAAAAACGCAGAATTCTTTCAAAGAGGTTTGAGTGGATGGGATGTTTCCTATGAAATCTAGTGCAAATGAATCATATGGAAAAATTCCTATGGTTTACAATCCTACGAATCAAACAACCAAGATAGGAAAAATTCCTAATGATTAGAATCCTCCAAAATTCCTTTGAGAATCCTTTGAATCAAAGAAGCCCTTAATCTATTTTATGATTCATGGAATTGTGCGTTGTAAAGCATAAAGTAAAAACAAATAATGGCAATTCAACTAGAAAAAAAGTTTGGGCAGTTATGATACGGAAGATTCTAGAACAAAAGAGAACCACTGTTGTTTTGAGGTTTGTGTGCTTAAGTTCAACCATGGAGTCCGCTAGATTGTACATGTGGCAAAATCCGGTGGGGGGCTAGAAGATGGTGCGAGGGGCCGAGTGGAGGGAGACTATGAAGGAATGCACAAGTGCGAGATTGATATTTAGAGAGAGGGGGCGAACACGTGCGCTGTTGCGCGCAGTGGCGGAGCCATGAAAAATAAATGAGCTAGGGGGCCAAGCATTGCTAATCCTTTACGAGGAGGATCAATTCATGAACTTAAACCGTTTTTAGCAGCAATTGTCTAATGATCACATTCATATTAGCCTCGATATATAGTGATGTTACGAGGGAGGGGGCAGGGCCCTTACTACCCCCTGTCTTCGCCATTGTGCACGTGTCTGAAAGATGAAGCGGAAGGCATGGATGATGAGATGGGGACGTCGGATATATAATTAATGTGGGTGTATTAGCTATATATGTTAATCCTATATAAAGAGGTATAGATTGATCAATGTGGACGTGGGAAAGAGGGTGAGACCTCACTAGATATATCGATTGATCGGTTTGTGTGGAAAACTATGAAAGTCCTAGCTATATACACACATACATAGAGGAACATCGATTGTTGCGCATGCACGCGTGAGAGATAAAGAATGCCCGATATGATGGAGAGGGGGATGTGTGTGGGTGTGTGCCTTCATGGGAGACCGACCTGAAGAAAAAGATTGCATGCGTGCGATGGATAATGCGGACTGGTAGTGTGTGTGCATGCATGCACGGGAGAAAGTTAGTGGTACAATTATAAAGAGAAGACTACTGTGTGGGTGTAAAAGAATAGGTGAGGTCATAATCAATGTAAAGTTGAATTCAAATATTT
Source organism: Triticum aestivum (assembly GCF_018294505.1). Taxonomy (NCBI): domain Eukaryota; kingdom Viridiplantae; phylum Streptophyta; class Magnoliopsida; order Poales; family Poaceae; genus Triticum; species Triticum aestivum. Next base: position 152,759,460 of record NC_057797.1, on the reverse strand, counting down.
GAATAAGAGATCTTGATGTTTGAAACCCATGCATGCATGAATATAATGGAGATCTGCACGGTGTGGTTTGGAAATGAGCATGTTGTAATGTATACACATTGAACAAGGTTAGACTGATTTGAATTTGAGATACCGATGGCAGACATCATTTGGCCATGTCCCATCCGTGCATGGACACACTATTCTAATTAGAGATGATGGGCGGCTTTCGCATCACATATCTATATCTATGCCCCTATATATATTATATTTTATATTTTTTATATTGTGTGCGGGTAACTTTAACTTTGAAAGATGGTCGTTGGATGAGGCGAATCCGATGGTCCAAAGATGGAAAATTTGAGCACTACTGGCCATTGGATATCATCTAGATTCCACCAGATTTCGCCACATGTATAATCTAGAAGACTCCATGGTTGAACTTAAGCATAATGCACAAACATCAAAACACAAGCACTTCTTATTTGTTCCAGAATCTTCCGTATCAGAATTGCCCAAATGTTTTTCTACATGATTTTCCATTATTTTTTTTACTTTATGTCTTACGACGCACAATTCCATGAATCTTAAAATAGATTAGCTTTCTTATAAAAATTAGATTTTTTTGAGGAAGTCTTATAAAAACTAGATGATTTTGAATGAAATGAACTATAAGAATTAAACGAATATCTACATCATGCATATATGAATCAAAGCTTGCATGCTATAATGTGGTATTTATTCATAATTTGGTTGCCAAATCTCATGCATGCAATGCGCGTGTTGTTGGGGAACGTTGCAGAAAACAAAAAAATTTCCTACGTTTTCACCAAGATCCATCTACGAGTTCATCTAGCAACGAGTGATCGGATGCATCTACATACCTTTGTAGATCGCGAGCGGAAGCGTTCAAAGAACGGGGATGAAGGAGTCATACTCGTCGTGATCCAAATCACCGGAGATCCTAGCATCGAACGGAAGGCATCTCCGCGTTCAACACACGTACGGTCAGCATGACATCTCCTCCTTCTTGACCCAGCAAGGGGAAGGAGAGGTTGATGAAGATCCAGCAGCACGACGGCGTGGTGGTGGATGCAGCAGTCACCGCAGCAGGGCTTCGCCGAGCTTCTGCGAGAGGGAGAGGTGTAGCAGGGGAGAGGGAGGCGCCAAGGCTTCAGGGTACGGCTGCCCTCCCTCCGCCCCCCTTTATATAGGACCCCTAGGGGGGTGCACCGGCCCTAGGAGATGGGATCTCCTAGGGGGGGGGGGGGCGGCGGCCAAGGGGGTGGAGTGCCCCCCAAGGCAAGTGGAGGCGCCCCCTCCCCTAGGGTTCCCAACCCTAGGCGCATGGGAGGCCCAAAGGGGGAGCGCACCAGCCAACTATGGGCTGGTTCCCTCCCCACTTCAGCCCATGGGGCCCTCCGGGATGGGTGGACCCACCCGGTGGACCCCCGGGACCCTTCCGGTGGTCCCAGTACAATACCGTTGACCCCCGAAACTCTCCCGATGGCCAAAACTGCACTTCCTATATATAATTCTTCACCTCTGGACCATTCCGGAACTCCTAGTGACGTCTGGGATCTCATCCGGGACTCCGAACAACTTTCGGGTTACTGCATACTCATATCTCTACAACCCTAGCGTCACCGAACCTTAAGTGTGTAGACCCTACGGGTTCGGGAGACATGTAGACATGACCGAGATGACTCTCCGGTCAATAACCAACAGCGGGATCTGGATACCCATGTTGGTTCCCACATGATCCTCGATGATCTCATCGGATGAACCACGATGTCGAGGATTCAAGCAACCCCGTATACAATTCCCTTTGTCAATCGGTACGTTACTTGCCCGAGATTCGATCATCGGTATCCCAATACCTCGTTCAATCTCGTTACCGGCAAGTCACTTTACTCGTACCGTAATGCATGATCCCGTGACCAGACACTTGATCACTTTGAGCTCATTATGATGATGCATTACCGAGTGGGCCCAGAGATACCTCTCCATCATATGGAGTGACAAATCCCAGTCTTGATCCGTGTCAACCCAACAGACACTTTCGGAGATACCCGTAGTATACCTTTATAGTCACCCAGTTACGTTGTGACGTTTGGTACACCCAAAGCACTCCTACGGTATCCGGGAGTTACACGATCTCATGGTCTAAGGAAAAGATACTTGACATTGGAAAAACTCTAGCAAACGAACTATACGATCTTGTGCTATGTTTAGGATTGGGTCTTGTCCATCACATCATTCTCCTAATGATGTGATCTCATTATCAATGACATCCAATGTCCATAGTCAGGAAACCATGACTATCCGTTGATCAATGAGCTAGTCAACTAGAGGCTTACTAGGGACATGTTGGTGTCTATGCATTCACACATGTATTACGATTTCCGGATAACACAATTATAGCATGAATAAAAGACAATTATCATGAACAAGGAAATATAATAATAATCCTTTTATTATTGCCTCTAGGGCATATTTCCAACAGTCTCCCACTTGCACTAGAGTCAATAATCTAGTTACATTGTGATGAATCGAACACCCATAGAGTTCTGGTGTTGATCATGTTTTTCCCTAGGGAGAGGTTTAGTCAACGGATCTGCTACATTTAGGTCCGTATGTACTTTATAAATCTCTATGTCTCCATTTTGAACATTTTCACGAATGGAGTTGAAGCGACGCTGGATATGCCTGGTCTTCTTGTGAAACCTGGGCTCCTTGGCAAGTGCAATAGCTCCAGTGTTGTCACAGAAGAGTTTGATCGGCCCCGATGCATTGGGTATGACTCCTAGGTCGGTGATGAACTCCTTCACCCAAATTGCTTCATGCGCTACCTCCGAGGCTGCCATGTACTCCGCTTCACATGTAGATCCCGCCACGACGCTCTGCTTGCAGCTGCACCAGCTTACTGCTCCACCATTCAACATATACACGTATCCGGTTTGTGACTTAGAGTCATCCAGATCTGTGTCGAAGCTAGCGTCGACGTAACCCTTTACGACGATCTCTTCGTCACCTCCATAAACGAGAAACATGTCCTTAGTCCTTTGCAGGTATTTCAGGATATTCTTGACCGCTGTCCAGTGTTCCTTGCCGGGATTACTTTGGTACCTTCCTACCAAACTTACGGCAAGGTTTACATCAGGCCTGGTACACAGCATGGCATACATAATAGACCCTATGGCTGAGGCATAGGGGATGACACTCATCTCTTCTATATCTTCTGTCGTGGTCGGACATTGAGCTGAGCTCAATTTCACACCTTGCAACACAGGCAAGAACCCCTTCTTAGACTGATCCATATTGAACTTCTTCAATATCTTATCAAGGTATGTGCTTTGTGAAATACCTATGAGGCGTCTTGATCTATCTCTATAGATCTTGATGCCTAATATATAAGCAGCTTCTCCAAGGTCCTTCATTGAAAAACTTTTATTCAAGTAGGCCTTAATGCTGTCCAAAAGTTCTATATCATTTCCCATCAAAAGTATGTCATCTACATATAATATGAGAAATGCTACAGAGCTCCCACTCACTTTCTTGTAAACGCAGGCTTCTCCATAAGTCTGCATAAACCCAAACGCTTTGATCATCTCATCAAAGCGAATGTTCCAACTCCGAGATGCTTGCACCAGCCCATAAATCGAGTGTTGGAGCTTGCACACCTTGTCAGCATTCTTAGGATCGACAAAACCTTCCGGCTGCATCATATACAATTCTTCCTTAAGGAAACCATTAAGGAATGCCGTTTTGACGTCCATTTGCCATATCTCATAATCATAGAATGCTGCAATTGCTAACATGATTCAGACGGACTTCAGCTTCGCTACGGGTGAGAAAGTCTCATCGTAGTCAACCCCTTGAACTTGTCGATAACCCTTAGCGACAAACCGAGCTTTATAGATGGTCACATTACCATCCGCGTCTGTCTTCTTCTTAAAGATCCATTTATTTTCTATGGCTCGCCGATCAACGGGCAAGTCATTCAAAGTCCATACTTCGTTTTCATACATGGATCCTATCTCGGATTTCATGGCTTCCAGCCATTTGTCGGAATCCGGGCCCGCCATCGCTTCTTCATAGTTCGAAGGTTCACCGTTGTCTAACAACATGATTTCCAAGACAGGGTTGCCGTACCACTCTGGTGCGGAACGTGTCCTTGTGGGCCTTCGAAGTTCAGTAGGAGCTTGATCAGAAGTGTCTTGATCATCATCATTAACTTCCTCTCTAATTGGTGCAGGCACCACAGGAACATTTTCCTGAGCTGCGCTACTCTCTGCTTCAAGAGGCAGTACTTCATCAAGCTCTACTTTCCTCCCACTTACTTCTTTCGAGAGAAACTCCTTCTCTAGAAAGGATCCATTCTTGGCAACAAAGATCTTGCCTTCGGATCTGAGGTAGAAGGTATACCCAATAGTTTCTTTAGGGTATCCTATGAAGACGCATTTTTCTGACTTGGGTTCAAGCTTTTCAGGTTGAAGTTTCTTGACATAGGCATCGCATCCCCAAACTTTTAGAAACGACAGCTTAGGTTTCTTCCCAAACCACAATTCATACGGTGTCGTCTCAACGGATTTCGACGGTGCCCTATTTAAAGTGAATACGGTAGTCTCTAAAGCATAGCCCCAAAATGATAGCGGTAAATCGGTAAGAGACATCATAGATCGCACCTGTCGGTGTCAAAACCGGCGGATCTCGGCTAGGGGGTCCCAAACTGTGCGTCCAGGCCGGATGGTAACAGGAGGCAGGGAACACGATGTTTTACCCAGGTTCGGGCCCTCTTGATGGAGGTAAAACCCTACGTCCTGCTTGATTAATATTGATGATATGGGTAGTACAAGAGTAGATCTACCATGAGATCAAGGAGGCTAAACCCTAGAAGCTAGCCTATGGTATGATTGTTGTGTATGGAGTTGATTGCCTACGGATTACAACCCTCCGGTTTATATAGACACCGGATAGGGTTAGGGTTACACAGAGTCGGTTACAATGGTAGGAGATCTTGAATATCCGCATCGCCAAGCTTGCCTTCCACGCCAAGGAAAGTCCCATCCGGACACGGGACGAAGTCTTCAATCTTGTATCTTCATAGTCCAGGAGTCCGCCTGAAGGTATAGTCCGGCTACCCGAACACCCCCTAATCCAGGACTCCCTCAGTAGCCCCTGAACCAGGCTTCAATGACGACGAGTCCGGCGCGCAAATTGTCTTCGGCATTGCAAGGAGGGTTCCTCCTCCAAGTCCTTCATAGAAGATTGTAAACACCAAGAGTAGTGTCCGGCTCTGCAAAATAAGCTTCCACATATTGCCATAGAGAATAATATTAACACAAATCAAATCTGCTGACGTATTCCGCAGCGCGTCATCACACTACAGCCAAGTCCTTTACTCGAATCGTTTTTATTTTTCCACCTCAGCATGTTTTGCGAGGCGGTTTCCTTGGCACGTCTTGTCAAAGCAGAGATCGTGTACCCCCTTTATGGGATTCTCATCAATATGGACGTGGGTAATCCAATCGCGCCACTTATCACGGCGCTTGGGAGGCAAGCGAGTTTTACCAGGCAGGTGGGGACGCACAACCGCATCCGCCCATATAAGGGGATAAGGATCCACCTTTTTACCTACGCCTTCTTCCTCCTTTGCCTATCCATCTCCTGCGCACTCGAGCTCCAGCGCCCAAGCCCGCACTTCCCACCTCAACCTTCTCCAGCAATGTCTGGAGCAGGAGGCAAGTGGATGGTCTCCTCCGTCACGGAGGGCCATGTCAAAAAGCTAAGGAAGGCCGGATACTTGTCCAAAGACATCGCGCACCGACTTCTCGAGGAGGGGCAGCTTCTCCCCACCCCAAGGCCCCATGAGAGGGTAGTATTCCTTCCCCACTTCCTCCGTGGACTGGGTTTTCCACTCCACCCATTTGTCCGGGGGCTCATGTTTTACTATGGCCTGGATTTCCACGATCTGTCCCCGAACTTCGTCCTCAACATCTTGGCGTTTATCGTCGTGTGCGAGGCTTTCCTCCGCACCCGCCCCCATTTCGGCCTCTGGCTCAAGACCTTCAACGGCAAGCCCAAGGTGGTGCGCGACAGCCAGGCGGAGTGCGGAGGCGCCATGGCGGGCAAGATGGCCAACGTCCTATGGCTCGAGGGCTCCTTCATGGAGACCCTGAAGGGGTGGAAATCGTGGTGGTTTTACATCACCGAGCCGCGCGATCCGAAATGGATCGCAGCCCCCGAGTTCCGATCCAGACCCCCCACGCGGCTTATGTCCTGGAAAGAGACGGGCCTGTCGTGGGGCGATGAAAAAGAGGTGACCGGACTGCAGACGTGCATCCAGTCCCTGGTGAGCAAGCCAATCAAGCTCGTCAATGTAGTCCAGGTTATGCTCGTCTGCCGGATCCTCCCGTGTCAACAACGGGACTTTAATCTATGGGAGTTCGACCCGGCGCAGCACCAAACCCTTAACAGGCTCTTCGACACAACGTATGAAGACTTCTGGAAGGTGCTAACCAAAGGCGCCAAGGCTCCCACATCCGCTTCCGAGGACCGCAGATACAGCTCGCGGCGTCACGCTAGCGAGGTTAGCTATTTTCACCTTTTACAGGATGTTAAGTGTTTTCATAGTCTGACTCTATGCGGGATCTAAACTCCCTCACCTTTGACAGGCTTGGCAGGCGCAGTCCGGATCGATCAACTGCCCGGCTCCCTTGCCCGAAGACCCAGCCCCTGCTCTCCTAGTGAAGCTGCTGGTTCCGGTGCCTTATGTGGTGCCGGAGAAGAAGGCCAAGAAGAAGAAGGCCACGGGGACTCGAAAGAGTGCCCGTAATGTGGTGGTGTCGGACTCGCCATCCGACGAGTCCAAGACGCTCTCCTCCCGTGAGAACAAGGAGGAGGAAGAAAAAAAACTCTCCCCCTCCAGCGGGGGGAGGAAAGAAAAGGAAGGCCGCCCCAACGGGGGAGGCCGAATGTGTCAGGACCCCGACTCAATGCCACATCGATCTAGCATGTAACACCTCATATCACTTTGCGGCCTCACGCACGGTATTCCCACGGGTGTCGCCTTACCTTTGCCCGGGACCGTTTGCGCCTTTTGACACGCGTATATGACAGTGTCGCTAGCATCCATATGATAAGGAGCCCGGGCTGACATGGCTAGTCGTAAACCCAAAGTGGCACAGACTTACAGGGACAGGCATCCATGACCCAGCATCGAACGTGTCGGTCATCAGCGAGTGAATCCAGGCTGTAGCACTGGGCTAGCAGGACTCTGGTGAACCGGGCTGTAGCGGGCTAACAGGACTCCGGTATTCATCGCGTGACATTTCCCCGAAGGGACAGACACAGGAACGAAGAAGGACACATGCCGGCCAGCCTAAGTGTTCCGGAGCAGTAGCAAGCTACCATGGCTCGGTGGAAACACTAGGAGACATTTCCCGGTAAGAGAGGCTACTAAACATAAACAACTAGATAGTCAGATCCCACACGTACCAAGCATTTCAATAACATACACACAATATGCTCGATATGTGCAATACAACATGGCATCACAAAATGACTCTACGACTCAGTAGTTTTTATTCAATAGGCTCCGAGGAGCGAGATATTACAATCATGGGTCTCATGACCCAACACTCAGAGCATACAAATCAAAGCACATGCGGAAGCTATGATGTCTGAGTACAGACATCTATAAATGAAAAAGGCTGAGAAGCCTGACTATCTACCAGATCCTGCCGAGGGCACAAGATCGTAGCTGAGGTAACAAGCTAAACGTCGAAGTCCACGTGGAACTACTAGTGAGACTGAAGTCTCTCTGCAAAAACATAAATTAAGCAACGTGAGTACAAATGTACCCAGCAAGACTTACATCAGATCTATCTACATATGCATCATTATCAACAAAGGGGGTGGTGGAGTTTAACTGCAGCAAGCCAGCTTTGACTCGGTGGCTATCCTAAACTACGACTGCAAGTAACTCTTTTGAGGTGGCGCACACGAGTCCACATATTCACCACATCAATACACCACTATGGATCCGCTCCCGTCTCCCTACGAGAACGCCATCCATAGCACTCACGCTTATCTTGCGTATTTTAGAGTATCCACTTTCACTTGTCTATGAACTGTACAAGGGGTCCACGTTTCCATATCCGAGGAATCCGGCTATTCGAATAGATAATGATAACCCTGCAGGGGTGTACTTCTTCACACACGCTCTCGCCACTTACCGCCCTGTACACGTCATGTACCTCGGCAACCTTCAAGCGGAAGCCGGGCGAGGGAGTCGGCCACGACCTGACTAACCGAACAACTCTCTAGTCCAGGTTTATCGCCTATTCGGGTTCCATCCGCAAGGAGATCCGGCCGGGGTGTCGCTTACGGCCCCAAACGATGTGAGCAGGGTTCCCAAGCCCACCATCCGGGTGCCACTTGGTACACCGGGCCACTGTGCCTAGTCTGTCCCAAGCCCACCTGTACCGGGTGCCACTTGGTAGACTACTAACACTACCTACAAACACCAGAAACTAGTTGCAACTCCTGGACAGAGATCATGTTGATTAATAAGTCGAGAGGGGTCGAGTTACCGGAACCCAATGTGTGGTAGTAACTGTTCATGGATCACAAACACAGAACTCAGTTCCTGAGGACGGCTGCAATGAGACAACCCACCATGTACTCCTACATGGCCTCTCACCGCTACCTTTACCAAATCGTGTTCGCACACTTAGCTCACAATGGTAGGACATGTTCACACACCTCTGATTCATCCCCGATGAATCAGACCTGACTCAACTCTAAGCAGTAGCAGGCATGACAAACAAGCATGAATGAGTAGGCACAACAGGGCTCAAACAACTCCTACTCATGCTAGTGGGTTTCATCTATTTACTGTGGCAATGACAGGTCATGCAAAGGACAAAGGGGTTCAGCTACCGCAGCAAGTAACAAATATGTCGTTGTTGTCCTAATGCAGTAAAAGAGAGCAGGAGCGAGAGAGTGGGATTTTATCGGAATGAACAAGGGGGTTTTGCTTGCCTGGCACTTCTGAAGATGGTATAGCTCTTCATCAGTGTCAACGATCACATCGCCGGTACACGTCTATCAAGAGGGGACAATCACCGGCAACTGAGAAAAACACAATCAATGCAATGCACAATATGATGCATGAATGTGACATGGCAATATGATGTGGTTTGAGCTAATGCAGCTAGCAACAAAGTTAAATGAAGTTGGTTTGGACCCTAAGTTCAAAACCAAACTCCATATGTGAAATTCAAATGTCATTTAATTGATTTGTGCTAAATAGCAGCTATAAGTTGTTCTAACATGCATGAAAATGGTACAGATGGATAGATTGGATTTTTTTGATCATTTTTCATATATAATTTATTTAATTTGGAGTTACGGTTGAATTTCTATGAATTTTTGAAGTTTAAATCATTTTCTGGAATTTCCTGAATTAAAATAAATCCAGAAAATGATTTATTGCGTCAGCACTAGGTCATGCTGATGTCAGCAGGTCAACTAGGCGGGTCCAGGTCAAACCTGACATGTGGGGGCCACACGTCAGTGACACAGGGCTGGTTTGGGTGTTTGACAGGTGGGGCCGGTCAACGCTGACTTGTCCAAAGTCAATGCTGACACATGGGGCCCGCAAGATTAGCACTAATTTAAGCAGGATAATTAGATTAACCTAATTAGGCTCAGGGACCCACATGTCAGTGGCTCAAAGGGGTGATTAGCACGGCCATTAGCAGCTAATGACGTCGCCATGTCAGATACGCCGGCGATGAGTCGCCGGTGACCACAGTAAACGGCGGCGAGCTTCGGAAATCGTCGTTCGGCGACGGTTTGGTGCGCGACTAGGCTCTATGGAGAGCTTGGAGTGCTCCGCGTCCAGCGGTGCGGGTGGTTGAGCGTGCGGTGGCTAGGAACGACGACCACGGAGGCTTTGGCGGCGGCCGGAGCTCGGGCCAGCACGGCGCGGTGGCTGCAGCGCGTTAGCCAGGGAGCAGAGGAGCGCGTCGGGACCCTGGGGACCTGGGGAGCACGCGGGAGCTACTGGAGCGAGCGGAAGAGCACCGGGACGCGAGGTTCACTGGCAATGGCGATGGCCGGAGCTCGGTGCTTGCGGGGATGGCGGCTACGGCACGGGAACGAGCAGAAAAGGAGGGGGAAAACGAAGAAGATCTTACGGCGGTCCTGGAGATCAGCACGGGAGGCTCGGGGATGGCCTGGCTGCAGCGAATCGACGACGGAGAGGTCCGGCGACCGGCGGTGAAGAAGATGGCGATTGCGTTGCTTCGGTGCCTCCGGGCTCGCGAGATTCGCCGGAGAGGAGCCGCTCGAGGTAGCAGAGGCGATGGATGACTCGAGGAGGCGAGGCGTGCGCGGTGGCTACAGATACGGTTGACGGCGGCGAGAGGCGTGCTCGGGGCTGCAAGAGAGAGAGCGGCAGGGGAGAGAGGAGCCGACAGGGAGGGAGTGAGAGGGGGTCGGGGGTGTCGTGGCGTCGCGGAAGGCGACCAGGGCGACAAGGGGGTAGCCAGGCAGGCAAGGAGGAGCTGGCGCGGCTCGCCTGCGCGCCGGGCACGCAGCTGCTTTGGGGCGAGGGGAGGAAGACGACGGAGGGGCTGCAGTGGTGGGCTGGGCCGATTCTGCGGGGCCACTAGGTGGGTGGGCCTCAGGTAAGCGTCGGGTAAGTTTTCTCTGCTCTGTCTTTTACTTATTGTTTTCTATTTTTTTCTGCAGCTTTGTGGCTTTATTAAAAATACTAAATCAATCCCAAAAATCATGCAACTGCTCATGACCACTGCTAGAAATATATCCTACAGTAAACATTTCAGTTTGGGATTATTTGAGCATTTAAAATATTTTATAGTATTTAAATGCCCAAATGCAAATAAGTAATGATTTAAATTCAAAGTCCCAAAAATAAATCCTTTTTAAAATGTTCATTATTTTTGGTTTGGATCAAAACCTTTGCCAAAAATATTAAACATCTAAGGAGAGCATTTTGGAGCAATGAATGAGATTTTAGGGTTTTTTCCCTTCTTTTATTTAGGGTTTTTGAGGCTTCCAAAATTCCTCAGTTCAAGTTTCAAAAATTTAAACATGATGCACACATGGAAGCAAGCATAGTTCAGGCCAGAACTAGGGATGTGACAACTCACCCCCACTAAACAAAAATCTCGTCCCGAGATTCAAGTGTAGGGTAAGACGATGGGGAACGCAAACTAGCACAATCTTCACGATCCAGGTTGCACTTCATAGGAACGTTGATTCAATCACCATCATTGTCTTGAAGTCTTGCTCTGAGAAATCCTGTCAACATGACATGGAGGGAAGAAGGAGACTCTAGAAGGGTCGATCTTCTCGAAGATCGAACAATTCAGGATTAACTCACGGAATGAGACATAGCAACCTCTCTCGAGCTGAGACACTAAGCATACATCTGAAGAAATGGAGTGAGATAGATGACGAGGGCTCGCTAAGTAGACAACAATTCCAGACTTAAGAATGTGGTGATCGGTTGTCAACGTAGCGAGGAGTTGAGTTGCCATGATACCACAACGAGACATCCTGGAGGAGGGTGATTCATAGATTATTACCTTAAGTGGCAAAAATAATTACCTTTGATATAGAGATCATTGAGACTCTCTATATCAGCCTAAGGCAAATCACAGCAATCGATTGGCGGGGGTCGGTAGAATGGCATACTCAGACTTGGATGATGTGGATTACCTTGTTGAAGACAACGTAATGGATGAATTTGCTTATCACCGGAAATGGACGAGACCCATGGTAGAATGGCACATTGGCGGTGCAAGCTGGGAACAAAATGCAAATGCTGGGAATGATTCTGGTAACTGGGGAAGAACCCAACAATAGAGAGTGAATTCACTGTTTGAAAAGATCATAGCATTGCCGAGGAAACTGAGAGCAAACCCAGTTAGTGCCGATGATAACACCTAGCGCTTGTGCGTGCTCTCAAGAACTTGAGCATTTCCATATTCATCAAGGTTTTACCAACATCCGTGTCAAGGATCCTGGCAACACAACATACCACCATGATGGACAACGATGGACGATGCAGATGCATAGGAAGATAACATCAACTCAGATTTCACCCTAGCGAGGCCAAGGAAACAAAATCTGGATGATCGACTGAGAGACATTTAGCACTCCGCTTCTAATGTTCTCCTTGATGTACTAGCGTAACCCATTCATAAAGACGGTTTGATATCTAGAACATCAAGTAAAAGGTCGGACTTCGGGGACACAAAAAAAATCCACAAGGAACGACTAGGGAGTAAATCCTACAAAATCCTTATGGGGAGGTGGCCATCTTCTTCAACCAAGATACTACAATAATGGTTCTTCCGGCTGGGTGTGTTGGCCACGACATCCACCTTACCGGTTATCGAGGGACCGATATTATAGTTCTTGGGAAATGTTCCAACCATCATATCTGCCTGAGATTCAGATCTGGTTGGTGTCAGGATATTCCAGACTCATCGAGTCTAGGAAGAAAAATGAAAGTTTGCAACACAATTCGACGAGATGACGTTGCGAGATTCTCGGGAAATGAACTACGATAGCAAGCTCTAAAACATGAGCTGGTTCTGCTACACACATGTGAACACGCTGTCCAAGACAAGCATGACCACAAAGTAGTCTTATAATAAAACACTACCGAGTTCTGGTTGGGAACCATCAGCGAGGATATCGAAGTTCTTTCATAAGTCCGGATTAGCTCTTATGAAGATACTCCTTCTCCTTGAACAAATCAGTCAGTGGCTTGGTGTGCTAGGATACACATATGGAATGAAGATGATCAGTCTACCAAACCACAGAATACTTCGCACGTGCATAACTGACTTGGGATGGTTCTAGAGGAAACAACATTGACTTTCTCGAGTCCACGGCGGCAACTTGCATCAAATGCACATGAACTGGAGGAAGTCACTTCTTACATCCGAACATATGCTTCATGAACTAGCATGAAGAAATGCTTTCAAAAGTTTCCAACACTAGTTTAATGTTCAACAAAATCATGGAGGAGATAAGGATGTTGTCAATGGGCTCAACAACAATTCATCGGAATTTCCATATCACTGGACTTCCACCATCATGTGAACACGGTGATAGCATTGGTTAGACCAAAGATGTAATGGTATATGCTCGAGGGATCAACCACGAGTAAGACAACATTACGAGCATCGTTGGTACTGATTTGATTGACGATAGCCCACACTCAAATCAAAGGATTGATAAGACAATAGGTCCAGCAACTGATCACAGGGACCGATCGATGAAGATATCATCTTTCTTCAACACACACTACACAAGAATATCCCTTTGGAACGAACTAAGTTAGGAAAGCTTTTATCTTCCAACTCTCCAAGTTGTTGTCTAGCTTAACCAACTAGCTCAGGGATATCTAACACCGATTTTTGGGGAAGGGGGTGGTTTATAAGAAACCAACTTGATCACGAGCTCAACATAGCGGTCAGGTGACAACCTGGTAATACTTCCGAGAAGATATTCGGAAAATCGCGAACCACCGGTATGTTACTAAGCTCGAGAGCAATCTTTCTTTTCAGGGCAAGATGATATGATCAAATGAGCGAGGACTTGACAAAATCCTAACTCATCAATCAAAGAGTGCACCAGGAAATAAGGACTAGGTAGCACAATCAACCTTAGGGCGATGATTCAAAAATCAACATGCTAAGAATGAGGTTATTGTCCATTAACTACCAAGCAACAAGGTTGCTAGGAGTATTGAATTCACACATCACGATTCACTTGTCGGCATTCCGGTTGCGACAACACGGAACCGAGGGATGAATAATAATGGCGAGAAGTATCACTACATCAAGAATTCACAAGAGCCGGTGCAATCCTCATGAAAATCCTGACATAAAGACGGTAATACTTCAGGGTAGAACAGAATCAAAAGCTGGGCTGGCATTTTGATCTGCGGAGCATGACTACCTTGACCCAATCCTAGATATGGATGAGGTACTGGAGTTCATTTCTCCTAGTCATTCTGGAATAGAATGGCTTGATGGACCACAAGAGTAATAGGTATCGATGAATGATTGCACACATACTCTTGACTATCAATTGATAGACGAGGGCTAGAAAACAACTAAAGAGGGACAACTCAAAGGAACATATGATTTTCCAAGTTGTGGATGCATGGTTTAGCATGTCGAACGAAATTCAACATATTTCTTCCGGATAACCCATGCAGAAAGGTAGAACTGGCAGAGCCACAATATAGTATGGAGAACCCATCGAGAGCACTCCTGTTGTGATATTTCAGTTCAACGAGGAACTTCTGCCATAAGTAGTTCATGGTATTTGGAAGAAGAAGATACCACGGACTTCAAGGACTATCGCAAAGGTTACTAATAACCTAAGGAACTAGCAACACTATCAACATGAGGCAAGTAGGGTGAATCTCGGGTTCAAAACCCAGGAGTAGAATACCTACTACTAGTGGCATCACGGGATGCTTTCGAGAATAACGGCCAGAATCATCACACTGGAAACACAAAACATGGCTAGACTACTAGATGATCCCCTGAGGCACCTAGGGTCATAATAATAATTCCAACATAAATGTCAAGGCAATAGAATACCTCAACTCAACAATTAGTGTGATTGAGCTGGCATAAAGGAACATCGAAACCAGAGGGAAAGGATTTTGCAAACGCATCAGAATATTTAGGAACCTGGGATGACTCGGACAGCATACTGGCTGTAAATGCTCAGAAAAGAGTTGAGACATTCACAAAAGGGTGGCATAACCACTCAAAAGCACAATATCAAGGTTTCGAGATCAACAATTAACATACGGAAGTAGTAGGAACTGAACAGAGGCTTAAGTCCAACAATCTTATAAGTCTACGGATTAGTAACACGTGATCCTGATAGAAAGATGAGAAGACCTAGTTCCTTAACCCCTTAGGAAAGATAAGATGACTCAGATCAGAAGGCCATGAGGTATAAGGAGTAAAAAGAGCCTTACGTTCCATCCCACAATCAATTCCCTTATATAACTAAAGAATTTCTAGACTCAACTTCGACCACTTTGGCTTGGTAATCCTACAGGCAGTCAAGCTCTGATACCAACGCTGTCAGGACCCCGACTCAATGCCACATCGATCTAGCATGTAACACCTCATATCACTTTGCGGCCTCACGCACGGTATTCCCACGGGTGTCGCCTTACCTTTGCCCGGGACCGTTTGCGCCTTTTGACACGCGTATATGACAGTGTCGCTAGCATCCATATGATAAGGAGCCCGGGCTGACATGGCTAGTCGTAAACCCAAAGTGGCACAGACTTACAGGGACAGGCATCCATGACCCAGCATCGAATGTGTCGGTCATCAGCGAGTGAATCCAGGATGTAGCACTGGGCTAGCAGGACTCCGGTGAACCGGGCTGTAGCGGGCTAACAGGACTCCGGTATTCATCGCGTGACATTTCCCCGAAGGGACAGACACAGGAACGAAGAAGGACACATGCCGGCCAGCCTAAGTGTTCCGGAGCAGTAGCAAGCTACCATGGCTCGGTGGAAACACTAGGAGACATTTCCCGGTAAGAGAGGCTACTAAAGATAAACAACTAGATAGTCAGATCCCACACGTACCAAGCATTTCAATAACATACACACAATATGCTCGATATGTGCAATACAACATGGCATCACAAAATGACTCTACGACTCAGTAGTTTTTATTCAATAGGCTCCGAGGAGCGAGATATTACAATCATGGGTCTCATGACCCAACACTCAGAGCATACAAATCAAAGCACATGCGGAAGCTATGATGTCTGAGTACAGACATCTATAAATGAAAAAGGCTGAGAAGCCTGACTATCTACCAGATCCTGCCGAGGGCACAAGATCGTAGCTGAGGTAACAAGCTAAACGTCGAAGTCCACGTGGAACTACTAGTGAGACTGAAGTCTCTCTGCAAAAACATAAATTAAGCAACGTGAGTACAAATGTACCCAGCAAGACTTACATCAGATCTATCTACATATGCATCATTATCAACAAAGGGGGTGGTGGAGTTTAACTGCAGCAAGCCAGCTTTGACTCGGTGGCTATCCTAAACTACGACTGCAAGTAACTCTTTTGAGGTGGCGCACACGAGTCCACATATTCACCACATCAATACACCACTATGGATCCGCTCCCGTCTCCCTACGAGAACGCCATCCATAGCACTCACGCTTATCTTGCGTATTTTAGAGTATCCACTTTCACTTGTCTATGAACTGTACAAGGGGTCCACGTTTCCATATCCGAGGAATCCGGCTATTCGAATAGATAATGATAACCCTGCAGGGGTGTACTTCTTCACACACGCTCTCGCCACTTACCGCCCTGTACACGTCATGTACCTCGGCAACCTTCAAGCGGAAGCCGGGCGAGGGAGTCGGCCACGACCTGACTAACCGAACAACTCTCTAGTCCAGGTTTATCGCCTATTCGGGTTCCATCCGCAAGGAGATCCGGCCGGGGTGTCGCTTACGGCCCCAAATGATGTGAGCAGGGTTCCCAAGCCCACCATCCGGGTGCCACTTGGTACACCGGGCCACTGTGCCTAGTCTGTCCCAAGCCCACCTGTACCGGGTGCCACTTGGTAGACTACTAACACTACCTACAAACACCAGAAACTAGTTGCAACTCCTGGACAGAGATCATGTTGATTAATAAGTCGAGAGGGGTCGAGTTACCGGAACCCAATGTGTGGTAGTAACTGTTCATGGATCACAAACACAGAACTCAGTTCTTGAGGACGGCTGCAATGAGACAACCCACCATGTACTCCTACATGGCCTCTCACCGCTACCTTTACCAAATCGTGTTCGCACACTTAGCTCACAATGGTAGGACATGTTCACACACCTCTGATTCATCCCCGATGAATCAGACCTGACTCAACTCTAAGCAGTAGCAGGCATGACAAACAAGCATGAATGAGTAGGCACAACAGGGCTCAAACAACTCCTACTCATGCTAGTGGGTTTCATCTATTTACTGTGGCAATGACAGGTCATGCAAAGGACAAAGGGGTTCAGCTACCGCAGCAAGTAACAAATATGTCGTTGTTGTCCTAATGCAGTAAAAGAGAGCAGGAGCGAGAGAGTGGGATTTTATCGGAATGAACAAGGGGGTTTTGCTTGCCTAGCACTTCTGAAGATAGTATAGCTCTTCATCAGTGTCAACGATCACATCGCCGGTACACGTCTATCGAGAGGGGACAATCACCGGCAACTGAGAAAAACACAATCAATGCAATGCACAATATGATGCATGAATGTGACATGGCAATATGCTGTGGTTTGAGCTAATGCAGCTAGCAACAAAGTTAAATGAAGTTGGTTTGGACCCTAAGTTCAAAACCAAACTCCATATGTGAAATTCAAATGTCATTTAATTGATTTGTGCTAAACAGCAGCTATAAGTTGTTCTAACATGCATGAAAATGGTACAGATGGATAGATTGGATTTTTCTGGTCATTTTTCATATATAATTTATTTAATTTGGAGTTACGGTTGAATTTCTATGAATTTTTGAAGTTTAAATCATTTTCTGGAATTTCCTGAATTAAAATAAATCCAGAAAATGATTTATTGCGTCAGCACTAGGTCATGCTGATGTCAGCAGGTCAACTAGGCGGGTCCAGGTCAAACCTGACGTGTGGGGGCCACACGTCAGTGACACAGGGCTGGTTTGGGTGTTTGACAGGTGGGGCCGGTCAACGCTGACTTGTCCAAAGTCAATGCTGACACATGGGGCCCGCAAGATTAGCACTAATTTAAGCAGGATAATTAGATTAACCTAATTAGGCTCAGGGACCCACATGTCAGTGGCTCAAAGGGGTGATTAGCACGGCCATTAGCAGCTAATGACGTCGCCATGTCAGATACGCCGGTGATGAGTCGCCAGTGACCACAGTAAACGGCGGCGAGCTTCGGAAATCGTCGTTCGGCGACGGTTTGGTGCGCGACTAGGCTCTATGGAGAGCTTGGAGTGCTCCGCGTCCAGCGGTGCGGGTGGTTGAGCGTGCGGTGGCTAGGAACGACGACCACGGAGGCTTTGGCGGCGGCCGGAGCTCGGGCCAGCACGACGCGGTGGCTGCAGCGCGTTAGCCAGGGAGCAGAGGAGCGCGTCGGGACCCTGGGGACCTGGGGAGCACGCGGGAGCTACTGGAGCGAGCGGAAGAGCACCGAGACGCGAGGTTCACCGGCAATGGCGATGGCCGGAGCTCAGTGCTTGCGGGGATGGCGGCTACGGCACGGGAACGAGCAGAAAAGGAGGGGGAAAATGAAGAAGATCTTACGGCGGTCCTGGAGATCAGCACGGGAGGCTCGGGGACGGCCTGGCTGCAGCGAATCGACGACAGAGAGGTCCGGCGACCGGCGGTGAAGAAGATGGCGATTGCGTTGCTTCGGTGCCTCCGGGCTCGCGAGATTCGCCGGAGAGGAGCCGCTCGAGGTAGCAGAGGCGATGGATGACTCGAGGAGGCGAGGCATGCGCGGTGGCTACAGATACGGTTGACGGCGGCGAGAGGCGTGCTCGGGGCTGCGAGAGAGAGAGCGGCAGGGGAGAGAGGAGCCGACAGGGAGGGAGTGAGAGGGGGTCGGGGGTGTCGTGGCGTCGCGGAAGGCGACCAGGGCGACGAGGGGGTAGCCAGGCAGGCAAGGAGGAGCTGGCGCGGCTCGCCTGCGCGCCGGGCACGCAGCTGCTTTGGGGCGAGGGGAGGAAGACGACGGAGGGGCTGCAGTGGTGGGCTGGGCCGATTCTGCGGGGCCACCAGGTGGGTGGGCCTCAGGTAAGCGTCGGCTAAGTTTTCTCTGCTCTGTCTTTTACTTATTGTTTTCTATTTTTTTCTGCAGCTTTGTGGCTTTATTAAAAATACTAAATCAATCCCAAAAATCATGCAACTGCTCATGACCACTGCTAGAAATATATCCTACAGTAAACATTTCAGTTTGGGATTATTTGAGCATTTAAAATATTTTATAGTATTTAAATGCCCAAATGCAAATAAGTAATGATTTAAATTCAAAGTCCCAAAAATAAATCCTTTTTAAAATGTTCATTATTTTTGGTTTGGATCAAAACCTTTGCCAAAAATATTAAACATCTAAGGAGAGCATTTTGGAGCAATGAATGAGATTTTAGGGTTTTTGCCCTTCTTTTATTTAGGGTTTTTGAGGCTTCTAAAATTCCTCAGTTCAAGTTTCAAAAATTTAAACATGATGCACACATGGAAGCAAGCATAGATCAGGCCAGAACTAGGGATGTGACAGAATGGTCCAGGAAGAGGAAGACCCCTCCGCCGAACTACTCCCCCGACGCCGAAGAGGATGAAGAGGAGTGGCCAGATAGGGCCAAGCGTCCGGCGAAATCGTAAGTATTCGGATATCAGAGTAACTCATGACGTTCCTTTGTCGCACAACTTTCCCTAATGTCGAACATAATTATGCAGCCCGCCCCGGGCCGAACTCAATGAGTCGTCGAGCGGCTCCCTGGATTCATCGGACGTGAACTCAGTTCTGCCCGTTGTCTCCCCCCGCACTGCGGACGACGCCGAAGTGGCATCGCAACAAGCTCCGGGGCAGGAGGAGGTGGTCCTGGAGGAGCTGCAAGGCGACCTCCTGGATCCCAGGAGTAAAGGGGACAAGACCCCCCAGGGCTCCATGTCCGGCTTTGTGCCGGACACCGCGCCGGAATCTTCAACAGTTCCGGACCGCGGTAGGCAAACTCCTTCCAAGAGGAGCAAGCCTTCTGAGCCGGCGGCCTCCGTCCAACCAAAGGTGCCGGACAATCTGCTTGAGGTGCTTGACGGCGCCTCCATCGACGGGGAGCACCGTACTATTATGAGTATGGTGATCCAGAAAGTTCAGTCCTCCAAGAGCGGACTGACTGAAGCTTGCGCTAGCCTTCTAACAGGCTTCGAAGTAAGTAAACATATATAAAAATAGTACCGCATAGACAGTAGCCCCTGATGCTCTGTTTGGCGTTCAGAAAGAAAAGCCGAATAGATGATCTAGTAAATTTCGCAGGACTCTAACAATAAAGAGTCAATATGCGTGTGCAGGCTTCACTGCTATCCACCGCCGCACTGACTGCGGAGGTGGGTGTCCTGAAACAGGACCTCAAGCGGACCGAGCAAGAGCTCGGCCTTGCCAAGCGGCAGCTTGAGGAAAAAGAAGGTAGAAAATACCTTACAGAAAAAGTGCCTATAGAGAGGCGTGATTGCAAAAAATAACAGGATTGCACTACTTATTATAGGGGCCACGACTGAGGTGGCGACCCTCAAGCAGGCGCTGTCTGAGGCCGAAAATAAAACAGCCGCGGAGTGCACCGAGCGAGAGAAACTTGGGGCTCAGGTCGGCGAGGTGCAGCAAGAGCTTCAGGTTCTCATGAAAAAGCATGAGAGTTTGGAGCTTGAGTCAAAGACCCAAGTGTCCGAGCTCATGGCGGCCCTTGAGACTACCAAGTCTGCCAAGGCCGAAGCCCGAAAGGCCCTCCAAGAGTTGGAGGAGATGAAGAAGATAGCAGCGGGTAAGGCATTCTTTATGCAAAGCAGAAATATAAAAGTAAACTACTTGTTACTTACCCGAATCCGGAGTTCTCCAGGGGCATTCACAGATCTTCCCCGCAGCGTATCCAACGCCGCCGCATTCTACCAAGTTGAAGAGGTCAGCTCGACGGAGAAGGTGTTCTGGTCTCAGTATGCCGAGGCCGGACACCCTGTGCCCTTGAGCGACCAGCTGAAACAGCTGGTCGAGCTCTACAAGGCGGCCGAACAGGCCATGAAGGGCTTCATAGTTCGGCTGTGGCCTGGAGAGGCCCTGCCTGGGAGCTACTTCGGGCTGGTGCGGCGGCTGGTGGAGGATTGTCCAAGGCTCGAGGTCATCAAGTGCTCCGTCTGCATCGAAGGTGCCCGTCGGGCCCTTGCCCGTGCAAAGGTGCACTAGGGTAAGCTGGACGGTGAGAAGCTTGTGAAGGACGGGCCGCCGCCGGGGAAGGAGCATCGCAAGCCCGAGAACTATTACAAGGATGTTCTTGCGGGTGCCCGCCTTGTGGCGGATGAATGTACCAAGGATGTAATTTTTGAATAAACTCGCTCGTTTTTATCCTGTGTGCTGAAAACTTGTTCATAGGCGCTTATGTAATGCTTATTGAATTTAAAATATTATTTTCTGTGCGGCCGTTTATCAAAAATTGAGAGATGACCAGTCGTCGGCTTCTGCCCCCATGCCACTAGTGCTGGGGTGTTCGGGATAAACCTGAGCGCTCTTTTTCCCATAGTTGGGTCCTTCGAGGGAGGCGCTCAGCACAACAAACCAGGCAATCAGACTATAATGCTTGAACACTCTCACTTAGCCATAGAACTTTATAATTTTAATTTTCGGTGAAGCCCCTAGTTCGGAAGACCGAGTTCGGGGCGCTATCCACGCCTTGGCCGGACAAATCCGGCTCCTCGCTCGAAGCGGCATAAGTCTTTAGGGACTCGAAAAACCTCTCGAACAGCGACCGGTCTCTCGCCTCATCATGACAGTCAGTTTTAGCTTTCTCCACTGAGGTGCTTAACCCAGCTCAACCGGGGCACAATCGCAGTGGTTCTCCTAGTGCTACCTTAGCCGATATAGCAGAACGTAAGGCACCAAAACATAGGAGCCGGGCAAACCCAACTATTGACCCAAATCATGATTCGAAGCCGATGCATATAGTGCTATAAGTTCGGGGTGCCGCACTTGTGAAAGCGTATGGACTTCTCACACCATATTAAAGGGTACTAAAGCCCCTGGCGTAGTTGCCGTACCACAGTGTACAGGTGCAACATGTCATTAATGAACATATATAAAAGAGAGTAATGCAGAAAATAGACAAAAGCTATGCATTGTTTATAGAGAGGCTATTTATCAAAGCCGAACGATACAAATAGTGCGGTAAGTAAAAGATATTGGACTATTCAGTATGTCCTGACCAGGGGCAGGCCGCGGAATTGTATTTAAAACAGGTATACCGCTCGTAATAGAGACCACCTTGGAGTTCCATAATGCGGCATGGCTTGTCTGCCTCCCTGGATCTTGCATCGTTTGTGCGGCAGTCGAATTGCCGAACAGGTCGTCCGAAGTATGGAGTCCTGAAAGTAAGAAAAAATTAAAAAAGAATCCAGCAGCCCCTAGTACGTTTTAAGCCGTATTTTGGGCGTGCCGTTATTGTGCCCCTTCCCCTGTGCCCATGGTATTTCAAGGGCGTAGTTATGTACGCGAGGTACTGGTTTCGCTATGTCGCGAAGGCTGGTGTTGGGGCCACATTGCTACGCTTGCTCAGAGTGTGCCAGGTGGTCCTGCTGTGGGTTACTCCGGGCGCGCTTGGCAGTGTCTGGCTTTTTAATGGCCGGACTGGAGAATTGCCTGAGAAGGCTACTTTGTACCTCCGCAGCGAGAGCCGCCGTATGCTCCTCCGTATGGAGGGAGCGTTTGGTGTTTCCGTTGACCGTAATTACTCCTCGAGGGTCTGGCATCTTGAGCTTGAGATATGCGTACTGCGGCACCGCATTGAATTTTGCGAATGCGGTTCGTCCGAGCAGGGCGTGATAGCCACTGCGAAACGGGACTATATCGAAGATTAACTCTTTGCTTCGGAAATTGTCCAGGGATCCGAAGACCACGTCAAGTGTTACTGAGCCTGTACAGTTGGCTTCTACACCTGGTATAACGCCTTTAAAGGTCGTTCTTGTGGGATTAATCCTTGAGGGATCTATGCCCATTTTCCACACTGTATCCTGATAAAGTAGGTTCAGGCTACTACCGCCGTCCATGAGGACTCTTGTGAGATGAAATCCGTCGATGATTAGGTCGAGAACCAATGCGGCGAAGCTGCCATGACGGATGCTAGTGGGATGGTCCCTTCGATCAAAAGTGATCGGGCAGGAGGACCATGGGTTGAACTTTGGGGCGACTGGCTCCATCGCGTATACATCCCGTAGCGCACGCTTCCGCTCCCGCTTGGGAATGTGGGTTGCGTATATCATGTTCACCGTCCGCACTGGTGGGGGAAAGCCCTTCTGTCCATTGTTGTTCGGCGGCTTGGGCTCCTCGTCGTCGCTGTGCAGCCCCTTGTCTCTGTTTTCGGCCCTTAACTTGCCTGCCTGCTTGAACACCCAACAATACCTGTTAGTGTGATTGGCTGGCCTTTTGGGGGTGCCATGTATCTGGCACAAGCGATCGAGTATTCAGTCCAAACTGGACGGGCCCTGGGTATTCTTTTTGAATGGCTTTTTCCACTCACCGGATTTATAGCCTTTGAATCCAGCATTGACTGCCGTGTCTTCATTGCTGTCGCTGTTAACACGGCGTTTTTGCTTATTCCGACGTGTCCTGCCACTTTTGTCCTTGGTATCTGAATTACCAGGGTTCTTTGATAAGTTGTTACTGCGAGCTAGCCAGCTGTCTTCTCCCGCGCAAAAGCGGGTCATGAGTGTCGTGAGGGCTGCCATGGATTTCGGCTTTTCCCGTCCCAGGTGCCGGGCAAGCCACTCGTCGCGGATGTTATGCTTGAAGGCTGCTAGGGCCTTTGCGTCCGAACAGTCGACTATCTGGTTTTTCTTTGTTAGGAACCGTGTCCAGAATTGTCTGGCCGATTCTTCTGACTGCTGAATTATGTGGCTTAAGTCATCGGCATCCGGCGGTCGCACGTAAGTGCCCTGGAAGTTGTCGAGGAATGCGGCTTCCAGGTCCTCCCAAGAACCGATTGAGTCTGCTGGCAAGCTGTTAAGCCAATGCCGGGCCGGTCTTTTAAGTTTGAGCGGGAGGTATTTGATGGCGTGTAGATCATCGCCGCGTGCCATGTGGATGTGAAGGAGATAATCCTCGATCCATACCACCGGGTCTGTTGTGCCAACGTATGATTCGATGTTTACAGGTTTGAAACCCTCTGGGATTTTATGATCCATTACTTCATTCGTGAAGCATAGCAGGTGTGCGGCGCCTCTGTACTGGGCTATATGACGACGCAGCTCGGAAGAGCTATGTCTGTTGTGTTCGGCCCGGCCGGATTTGTTGTATCCGGAGTGAAGATCATTGTCACATGCCGTAGGGTGCCTGCGTGATCCGTAGATCGATCTTGTTTGTCTTGCCTTATCCTCCAGTATGTCTCGCAGGTCGGGCGCATTTTCCCGTGCCTTAGTTGAGCGGCGTTGGGGCATGGCTTGGGTGGAGGGCCGAGAGGCCTCTCTGTCGCAGCCGCAAGGTGGCCGATCTTCCATGTCATGCGCTGGTGATGTAGGTGCTTCCTCCTCTGATTGGGGTAGCGGCCTGCGCTTCGGGTAACTCTTGGAGGGGCTTTCGAGTTTATACTCTTCGGCCGCAAGGACTTCAGTCCATCTGTCAGCTAGCAAATCTTGGGCAACTCTAAGCTGTTGCTGCTTTTTCTTGAGGCTGCTTGCCGTGGCTAAAAGCCTGCATTTAAAACGCTCTTGTTCGGCGGGGTCTGATGGTATGACGAATTCATCGTCATCGAGGCTTGCCTCGTCTTCGGAGGGAGGCATATAGTTATCATCCTCGACCTCTCGGTCTGCTGCTCTCTCATGAGGGCTGGCTTCTCCATCTTCTTGTGCCGAATCTTGCTGAGGTGGGTGTTCTTCGGCGCTATCCTGGGTAGTATTATCTCCCATGCCGGAATCACCGTTTTTGTTTTGGTGGGATTTAGAGCGGCGCCGCTGATGCCGGCGCTTTGGCTGTTTCTTGGGGGCGTCACCCCCACTGTTCCATCGCCACCTCCATCTTTTGGAGTGTCCACCATATATATGTCATATGATGAGGTGGCCTTCCAGCGCCCTACAGGTGCTGGTTCCTGTTCGTCTCCTACATCGTCGTCCATGCCGTCGATGTCTTCGGAGCTGAAGTTAAGCATGTCGGTTAGATCGTCGACAGTGGCTACAAAGTGGGTGGTGGGTGGGCTTTTAATTTCCTCATCATCCGTATTCCACCCTCGCTGACCGTAGTCCAGCCAGGGCTCTCCTGATAAAGAGAGAGACTTAAGAGAATTCAGGATGTCACCAAAAGGCGAATGCTGAAAGATGTCTGCGGTGGTGAACTCCATTATCGGCGCCCAATCGGATTCGATTGGCAGGGGCGCGGGGGCTTCGGAGTCCGGGGAGGAGTCCGGATCCTCGGAGTCATGGGTAGTGCAGAGTGCGGGGCTAGCGTTCGGCTCGATCGCCTCTGAGATCGCAGCCCCTGAGGCAGCGTCCAACCGCTGATCCTCGATCGGTGCAGTAGGCTCCGAATCAATGGTCAAAACTGATGCGTATGCGGCCTCCAAGGCGCTGTTCGGTGGCAGAGCTATATCATGCCCACCGAGACAGTGTGGCGCGCTTGGCTGTGGCTCGAATCCGTCGAAGATCAAGTCCCCGTGGATGTTAGCCGTGTAGTTTAGGCTTCCAAACCTGACCTGATGGCCAGGGGCATAGCTTTCGATCTGCTCCAGGTGGCCGAGCGAATTGGCCCGCAGAGCGAAGCCGCCGAAGACGAAGATCTGTCCGGGGAGCAAAGTCTCACCCTGGACTGCATCGTTGTTGATGATCAAAGGAGCCATCGGGCCTAAAGGCGACGACACAGAGGAACTCTTCATGAAATCACCAATGTCGGTGTCAAAACCGGCGGTTCTCGGGTAGGGGGTCCTGAACTGTGCGTCTAGGCCGGATGGTAACAGGAGGCAGGGAACACGATGTTTTACCCAGGTTCGGGCCCTCTTGATGGAGGTAAAACCCTATGTCCTGCTTGATTAATATTGATGATATGGGTAGTACAAGAGTAGATCTACCACGAGATCAAGGAGGCTAAACCCTAGAAGCTAGCCTATGGTATGATTGTTGTGTATGGAGTTGATTGCCTACGGACTACAACCCTTCGGTTTATATAGACACCGGATAGGGTTAGGGTTACACAGAGTCGGTTACAATGGTAGGAGATCTTGAATATCCGCATCGCCAAGCTTGCCTTCCACACCAAGGAAAGTCCCATCCGGACATGGGACGAAGTCTTCAATCTTGTATCTTCATAGTCCAGGAGTCCGGCTGAAGGTATAGTCTGGCTACCCGAACACCCCCTAATCCAGGACTCCCTCAGCACCATATCTAATAGAGTGCGATTACGACATTCGGACAAACCATTACGCTGAGGTGTTCCAGGCGGCGTCAGTTGTGAAACTATTCCACATTTTCTTAAGTGTGTGCCAAATTCGTGACTCAAGTATTCTCCCCCACGATCTGATCGCAAGAACTTGATTTTCCTGTCACGTTGATTCTCAACCTCACTCTGAAATTCCTTGAACTTTTCGGGCGGCGGGGGGCTGCTGTTTGGCCGATGGTGGCTGGCGGCTCAGGGGGTGGAGGTTGAAGATGAACCGCATGTCCTTGATTTCGTATCCAATGGCTGCAAAATCGACTGACCAGAGATGAAAAAGTCAGTCCACCGACGTGTAGCCTCACCTTGCTAGTGCGTTTAGTTTCGACAGCAAAATTCAGTTTCGACAACAAAATTCAGTTTTGACAGTTAAGTTCAGTTTCGACAGTTAAGTTCAGTTTCTTAAGTTAAATTCAGTTTCGACGGTTAAGTTCAGAGATGAGCGGCTGATGTATTTTACATCTAGCACTTTGTGGTTATGTATTTTACGTCATGTATTGGAGATGCTATTTGAATTCCATGCAGGTTAACGTTGTTCGTTGTCTCTCTTGTCCTGCTTCAGCCTCAGCGTCGTACAACTCACCGTAGCTGCTCCAACGACGAAACCCTCCATCACAGTGGAGCAGTACCTCGGGCTCCATCTCCAAACGCCTAAGATCTTCTTCCCCTCCTCCGACAGCCAAGTCAGCCGGAGCATCCTCACCGGCCAACCCAATCACGCTGAGATCGACATGGCTTCACCAAAGAGGTTGTACACTTGTTGCATCTCTTTTTACTCTACATGTTATATATATTGTCCACTGAGAACTCGTAGTAACGGGAAATACGATTATTTTATCCTACTATATGACAAGCAGTGAGGTACCAGGCAAATTAGCTATCCGTGATGGACTCTCTTGAACGCCATCATTATTTATCTCTGCGTGTTTGAGCTGTGCATTTGTCGATGGGCCCGGGAGTTGAGCTAGTATGACAGTGGCCTAGGTCCAAAGTAATAGAAGTAGCACAAAAACATTTTTAGTGTAGGATTTTTCCTTGCTCAAGCCTGCCTACTAGAATCGCCAGTGCTTGAAAGGAAAAGTGAATGAAAAACATCAGAATTGGAAAGTTTCCTATGGTACTACTTTTCATGAATTTGGTGCAAAGGAATGGAGCAAAGGAAAACTGTAGGATTTGTTCCTTTAGTGTCTACTTGAAAGAAAAACCGTAGGAATTCTAATTTCCACTTCTCCTCCTTTTCATATTCCTATTCATCAAGCACAAGACTAAGAGATAGTAGCATAATAGCATTATAACCATACATTTTCTTCTGGTTTGATTTAATCTCACCATGCTTTTTTGCATCCTGTGATCTT
The DNA here is from genome assembly GCF_018294505.1 of Triticum aestivum. Taxonomy (NCBI): domain Eukaryota; kingdom Viridiplantae; phylum Streptophyta; class Magnoliopsida; order Poales; family Poaceae; genus Triticum; species Triticum aestivum. Next base: position 152,731,869 of record NC_057797.1, on the reverse strand, counting down.
CCAATTGTTGTGAATCAAACACCCAGATTGGCAGAAATCCTGTGCTTTTAAATTCTCTATTTTGCACGTGCATTCCTATCCTATTCCTGTCTATTTCCTATCCCTGCATTGTTAGAATCCTCAAATTCAAACAAACCCTTACTCAATTACTTTTGTTACAGATATGTGTCAAAGAAAACCTTGTGTGGTTTGTCCTGCTCCTGCGGCGCTGTGTTCCACCCCAGCTCAGCTGCTCCAGACGGAAGGGTTCACCACAGTAGGGATCCGCTCTCCCGACTGTCTTTCGCCGCCTCAGATCTTCTTCCCCGCCACCGGCAGCCACGGCAACTGCATAACCATCATCAACTGAGCAGATGACCTTGAGGACTACACAGGTCTGCAAGAGAGGTCACACTCTTCCATGTCTGCTTACGTTATGCGTCGCGTAATATGATGACATGCTACATTATCGTCGTTTTCACCTATTAGACTCTGAGTCAGGTCCAAACTAATGTTGAAACTTGAGTTTTTAAATGGTTGTGTGGTACATATTGGGGCAGCAATCAGTACTATCTGTCTACTATCTGGTTAATCTCCGGTGTCTACTATGAGTTTCATGTTGGGTGCAAACAAACATTAAAGGAGCCATTATCTATATTTTTTAACTAAAGCTATTTTCTTCCTGCTATCATTGGTTTTGGGTCTGTCCACAGTTTGCTACCATCACTCTGGATTTGTGCATGCACTCCTTACATAATCTCACTATGTTTTATTCCTATGCATGCCAGTTATTGTACACAATGGAACTGATCATGTAGAGCAAAAGAGACGAGCCTTGCATGGCAATAAAATTTCATGCAGACGTCGTTCCATGGTGGGCGCAAAGGCAGCCCCCTCCACCCATTTCGGATCGTAATCAAGAGGAAGATAACTGTTCTGAGGGGGATTCAGAAGGAGAAGACCACTCCTATTTACCCCATGAGGTCTTCGCTCTAACTTGGCATGCTGATGTTAGTAATATCATGCATATGGTCCCTTGCATTGCTTACTGTATACATTAAAGATGTCATCTGCTTAGTTTAGACATGCTTTGTGTCAATGCCATCTGTTTAGTTTCTTTATAGTATATGTGAATCATGCAATGCCATCATTTTTCAACAGGTTATATTTGTCAACAATTTTAGTACATGAGGTCAATGAGGTCAATGCCATGGTTAGCCAGACATCTTATATGTGAATTATCATGCCATCATTTTTTATTACGTGTTAAATTTGTCAAGAATTTTAGTACATTCAATTACTCTTCCTGTGCATCAGCCATTCGGCACGGTCATGGAAAAATCTGGAGTGGAAACAAGGTCTTCAGAGCAGACAATGCTACCTGCTGAAGCAGATATCTTGCTTGTTACAGATAACTCTTCAGAGGAGGATTCAGAGGCAGATGACCAGTCCTATTATCCCCCTGAGGTGTATGCTCAAACTTGGCAGGGTTATATTACTCATATAATGCATATGTTATATTGCAATGCTTAGTTTTTACATCATATACACAATATTGAATGCCATCTCCTTAGTTGACACATCATATATGCGATTGCCCTCTGCTCACTTCCTTAGTATATAAATCATATATTTGAGTTATGTCATGCCATGATGTTTACATAGACAACATGTATCTAAATTATGGCATGCCAACCCATTTTCTAAAGACATAATATAGTTATATCATCTCATCCTGTTTACATAGTCATCATATTTTAAATTATGCCATTCTATCCGTGAATGATATCATGCCATCATGTTTCCATCGACGGCATGTTTGTGATTTATGGCATGCCAACCACTTTAATAGACACATCGTATAGTTGTATCATGTTATCCTGTTTACATAGTCATCATATTTTGAAGTATGTCATTCTATCCTGTTTAGTTAGCCATCATACATGTGAAATTGTGTCATGCTATCCTGTTTAATTAGCCATCATATATGTGAAATTATGTCCTGCTATTCTGTTTGCTTAGACAACATAAATGTGAATTATTTCATGCCCTGTTTTCTTCCCTACTATCCATTGCACCTGTCTATCTTACAATGTATGTACATTCAATTACTTTTCTTGTTTATCATCCATTTCAATTGGAGGGAGTGATGGCAGTATCTGTGGGAGTAAAAACACGGTCTTCAGAAAAGATCGTGCTACCTATCGATGCAGATAGAACCACGGTTGTACTTGCCCAAGAACCAGCCCCACCACACATAACCCACACTCATGCAGATTGTACCCCTACCCAGTTGGACAGAGAACCAGCTACACCCCTTCTAACCCCAACCCCAGCAGATAGACACCCAGTTCCCGTTGACACAACACCGTCTCCAGCATAGAGCACCCAAACACGAGCAGTTAGTAAGGCAACTACAGTGCCCAAATCATGAGGACCACCACTCCGAACCCGAAGTCAACACTTAAAGCAGAAGAAGAATTGTTCTCAGGTCAGGTTCCGTAGCTATGGTTCATACTACTTTGCTCTTGCATCACTGTATTTACTGATACCAACTAATTTCAAATTTAAAGGATGCAATTGAAACTCCAATGGCGCAACATGTATGTTTTAAACCTGTTTCTTCAATGTGTTTGGTTGTTTGCTATTGTAACTTGCTCTATGTTGATTTCAGTTTCAATTGAATAAACAGTTATGTTCTCATGCCATGCACATTACAAGTGTTGTTATTGCTATGTAGTTTCCCACACTTATATTCTGTCTATGCTTCTTTGTCTTAAATAGATATGATTCGAACTGTATCTATCTTGATTTGGCAACATAAACTAGAATGAATAGACCATACAGTAACCATACTACATAGATATATGTTTGTTTCATGCTGTTATCCTGTCCACCTTACTACTAAACTGGTTTACCAAAATGAGTTTCATATAGTACATTGTAAACCTGAGATGTGTTTGTTTGTTTCTCTTTTAGAACGCGGATAAAATATTGGAGAAGAGTACCCTTTTATGCAATGGTAAAGGAAGTAATGCAGATAAGGTTCAAGATAGTGAGACATCCCCGTTGGTCTCCAAGAAAGTTGATAAAAACTATATTGAAGACACTGAGACAACCCCAAAGTCCTGTCTTGATGTAGTGTTCGAGTTACTAGCTACCACTGCTGGCACCAGCTCTTCGAACTCGTTGCCTGAATCAGTTCGGCTTCTTGAGTCTCAACTTCAAGTTGAAAGACATCGATCAGATGTTATGCGACATGAGGCCGAAGGACTGAGGAAGTCCCTGCAGAATTCAGATGCATACTTTCTGGTGTAATAGCAAGCGCTGGAGGACTTAACCGCCAAACAAGAGAAAGTTAATAAGCTTGCTAAGCATCTTGCCAGCATTATGGGTACCCAAGATATTGTTTCTTGAGCTCTTCTGAAGTGGTTTCAGTTCTGGACTTGTTTTGCTGTGGCGTTTATATGCTGCTGTGTTCCCTATATTTGCACTAGCGGCGAACTTTGATGCCCAGTGGATGTAATATGTGTAATAGCCGTGATAGCCTAGTGTAAGTTGCTTGCTTATTTATTTCCTTGTTGTCTTGTTTATTTGTTTGCTTGTAGTCAGTGCAGTTCTTTTTCTGCGGTTTGCTAGTGGCTGCAATAACCTATTTATTAAAACTAGGCCACAATAACCATGGGCTAATATTTACTATAGTGACACTGGGCCTCCTACGGGCCGTAGAAATAGTGGGCCTTCTACGGGCCGTATAAACAGTGGGCCTTCAACGGGCCGTAGAAAAAATGGGCCTTCTACGGGTCGTAGAAACAATGGGCCTTCTATGGGTCGTATCATCAATGGGCCTTATACGGGCCATATGATCGATTGGCCAGACATGGGCCAAACAGACTGAATTCTGGTCATAAACGGGCTAGAGTTGGAATCGTCCGTTCATGGGCCGACCATAACGGGCCATCGTTAATAGGCCGTATTTGATGATGCTATGAAAACGGCCCAACGTATTAACGGACCACAAACGGGCCGACTGTAACCATAGGCTGAATTTGGCCCACAAGCAGAAAATGACAGTAACGGGCCGTAAGTAAAAGAATGCTGGAAAATGGCCCAAGAATAACTGGGCTCTGAGAAGGCCGAAAGATAACATGGGCTGGAAATGGCCCAACGGAATTACGGGCCGTTAATGGGTATAAAGTGATACAATGTTCTTTACGGGCCAGTTTCACCACGGGCCGTTAATGGGTGTAAAGTGATACACTGTTCATTATAGGCCAGTTTCACCACGGGCCGTTAATAGGCCAAGAGCTACATAGGGCCTCATATGGGCCGAAAGACGTCATGGGCCATACATGGGCCAGAAGTGAAAACAAGCTGGAATCATATTGGATGGCCCAGATGACGCTATTGGGCCTAATTCGAATAGGGCGTAACGGGCCTTGGGTTAGTGGGCTGTAAATGGGCTATATGCGAACAGGCCATTAACAGGCTTTCCATGGGCCGGCCCGCCACCTTTTGACCAAGTTAAACGGGCCGGCCTTTTCACAGAATGGGCCTCTGTTGGGCCGTGCCACGTGTCGACATATCATAGGCGCCTTTTGTCCAATGAGTGGATCACATTTGTCCCAGCGATGAGCCGACACGTGTTTCCTCCAGCCAATGATGATTTTACACGTGGAAAATCCCCATTGGTCGGGGCTGTTAACGGGTTATCGGATTCAAAACCCGACCCGATAGCTTAACGACGTTCCGTTACGGTGGATGCCACGTGTCGGTCACCCTTAACGAAAGCACTTCTGTGACGCGCGATTCATCGTCATGGAAGTGGACACTTGCGTGATGATAATTTTGGTAATGTCATGGAACACTTCTACAACAGCACAGGTATGACTATCTTGATTCTGTCATAAAATCGTCATGGATGTACATGCATGACAGAAAACGCGACCTACTATGACAAACACCTATCATCACGGAAGTGTATTTTTTTGTAGTGTGGTCGCGATGGGTTCCAAGGCAGATCGACGGGCAGACAAGCGGCCTCTGCCACCTCTCGATTCGCCGTAGGAGTGGCTCCGCGAGCGGGAGCTTCGGGTGAAGGCCAAGGTGCAAGGTGCGAAGCTCGGTAGTGAGCGGGAGGCTGGGGGCCGCCGCCGCCATGGTGGGTCAAGGAGCAGGAGCGCAAGAAGAGCAAGAAGGAGGAGCACAAGAAGAGGGGGCTCGAGCTCAAGCGCAAGGAGGAGGAGCACCCGCATTGCGGCGACCGTGTGGGCGACCCCTTCACCATGTAGAGGAAGAAGTTCAAGTCCTCGGGGGCGTTGGCCTCCAAGCCTCTGGCAGCGCTGCCGGCAGGTCCTTCCTCCTCCAAGGACACGGCGGTAGAGCCCATTCTGGTCGAGGAGGCAGACGGCCCGTAGTGTTTCAAGTGCGGGCATGCGGGGCACTTCTAGAGCGCTTGCAAGTTCAAGCCGCTTTGCGTGGTCTGCAGCCCGGAAGGTCACACCTCTGCCCATTACCACTCCCACGGCAAGCCCCTCCTGCTTCAGACCATGGGCCACGCCATCCCGGGGGAGGGTTTCTTCTGTCTCCAGTTCACCGACGACGTGGAAGAGGGCCAATAGAGCTTGTTCGGGACCAACGCCGCTATTCTCTCTGCAGCCCCGGTGAGGGAGTCCTGGATTAGGGGGTCTTCGGACAGCCGGACTATCTCCATTGGCCAGACTGTTAGACTATGAAGATACAAGATTGAAGACTTCGTCTCGTGTTCGGATGTGACTCTACTTGGCGTGGAAGGCAAGCTAGGAAATACGGATATGGATATCTCCTCCTTTGTAACCGACCTTGTGTAACCCTAACCCTCTCCGGTGTCTATATAAACCGAAGGGTTTTAGTCCGTAGGACAACAATCACAACATACAATCATACCATAGGCTAGCTTCTAGGGTTTAGCCTCTCTGATCTCGTGGTAGATCTACTCTTGTACTACCCATATCATCAATATTAATCAAGCAGGACGTAGGGTTTTACCTCCATCAAGAGGGCCCGAACCTGGGTAAAACATCATGTCCCTTGCCTCCTGTTACCATCCGGCCTAGACGCATAGTTCGGGGCCCCCTACCCGAGATCCACCGGTTTTGACACCGACATTGGTGCTTTCATTGAGAGTTCCTCTGTGTCATCGCCGTTAGGCTTGATGGCTCCTACTATCATCGATAGCGATGCGGTCCAGGGTGAGACTTTTCTCCCCGGACAGATCTTCGTATTCGGCGGCTTTGCACTGTGGGCTAATTCGCTTGGCCATCTGGAGCAGATTGAAAGCTATGCCCCTGGCCATCAGGTCAGATTTGGACGTGTGAACAACACAGCCGACATCCGCGGAGACTTGATCTTCGACGGATTCAAGCCACAGCCGGGTGCGCCACACTGTCGCGATGGGTATGACCTAGCTCTGCCGCCGAACAGTACCCCAGAGGCCGCGCCCGCATCAGCTCTGACCCTTAGTTCGGAGCCAATTGCGCCAGTCGAGGACGGGTGGTTAGACACCGCCTCAGGGGCTGCAGTCTCAACGACGATCGAGCCGAACACCTACCTAACCCTCTGCGCTGCCCTTGACTCCAAGGAGCCGGACTCTTTCTCGGACTCCGAACCATCCGAGCCCCTGCCAATCGAATCTGATTAGGCGCCGATCATGGAATTCACCGCCGCATATATCTTTCAGCACTCGCCCTTCGACGACATTCTGAATTCACTAAGGTCTCTCTCTTTGTCAGGAGAGCCCTGGCCGGCTTATGGCCAACAGGAGTGGGATGCGGACGACGAAGAAATTCTACGCCCACCCACCACCCACTTTGTAGCCACTATCGATGATTTAACCAACATGCTCGACTTCGACTCCGAAGACATCAATGGTATGGATGACGATGTAGGAGACGAACATGAACTAGCGCCTATAGGGCACTGGAAAGCCACCTCGTCATATGACATATACATGGTGGATACACCCAACGAAGGCAATGGCGACGAGATAGCGGAGGATGACCCCTCCAAGAAGCAACCCAAGCGCCGACGTCAGCGGCACCGCTCTAAGTCCCGCCAAAGCAAAAGTGGTGATACTGGCACAGGAGATAATAACACTCCGGATAGTGCCGAAGACAACAACAATCCCCTCCAGCAAAATTTAGAGCGGGAGGATGAAGGAGCCAGCTCCCCTGAGAGAGCGGCAGACAGAGAGGAGGAGGATGAAAATTACATCCCCCCTCCGAAGACGAGGCAAGCCTTGGCGACGATGAATTTGTCGTACCAGAGGATCCCGTCGAACAAGAGCGCTTCAAGCGCCGGCTTATGGCCACGGCAAATAGCCTGAAGAAAAAGCAGCAACAGCTTCAAGATGATCAAGATCTGCTAGCTGACAAATGGACTGAAGTCCTCGCGGCCGAGGAATATAAACTCGAGCGCCCCTCCAAGAGTTACCCAAGGCGCAGGTTACTACCCCGACTGGAGGAAGAAGCGTATGATACGGTTGATCGGCCACCTCGTGGCCGCGATAGAGAGGCATTCCAGCCAAAAGCTCAGCCTCCACCCCAACGCCATTCAAATAAAAAGGCATGGGGAGATATGCCAGACCTGCGAGACATATTGGAGGACAAGGCAAAGCATTCAAGATTGATCTACGGATCACGAGGGCGCACCACTCTGCGAGACGACAAACATCACGCCGGATACAGTACAAGAAAATCCAGCCGGGCCGAACACAACGGGGAAGACCCATTCGAGTTGCATCGTGATATAGCCCAATACAGAGGCGCCGCACACCCCTTATGCTTCACAGACGAAGTAATGGAACATCAATTCTCAAAAGGTTTCAAACCTGTAAATATTGAATCATACGACGGCACAACAGATCCCGCAGTATGGATTGAGGATTTCCTCCTCCACATCCACATGGCCCGCGGCGATGACTTACACGCCATCAAATACCTCCCGCTAAAGCTCAAAGGACCAGCATGGCATTGGCTTAACAGCTTGCCAGCGGACTCCATTAGTTGTTGGGAAGATCTGGAAGCCGCATTCCTCGACAACTTTGAGGGAACTTATGTGCGACCACCAGACGCTGATGATTTGAGCCACATAATTCAGCAGCCAGAAGAGTCGGACAGGCAATTCTGGACTCGGTTCCTTACAAAGAAAAATCAAATCGTCGACTGTCCGGATGCGGAGGCCTTAGCGGCTTTCAAGCACAACACTCGAGACGAGTGGCTAGCCCGGCACCTTGGTCAGGAAAAGCCGAAATCTATGGCAGCTCTCACGATGCTCATGACCCGCTTTTGTGCGGGAGAAGACAGCTGGCTGGCTCGCAGTAATAACATATCAAAGAACCATGGTACCTCAGATACCAAGGACGGCAATAGCAGGTCACGTTGCAACAAGCATAAGCGCCGCATTAACAGCGAAAATACTGAGGATATGGCAGTCAATGTCGGATTCAAAGGCTCTAAACCCGGTCGGCGGAAAAAGCCATTCAAACAAAGTACGCCGGGTCCGTCCATCTTGGACCGTATACTCGATCGCTCGTGTCAAATATACGGCACCCCAGACAAGCCAGCCAATCACACCAACAGGGATTGTTGGGTGTTCAAGCAGGCCGGTAAGTTAATTGCCAAAAATAAGGACAAGGGGCCACATAGCAACGACAAGGAGGAGCCCCGGCAGCCGCACACTAGAGGACAGAAGAGGTTTCCCCGCAAGTGTGGACGGTGAACATGATATACGCAACCCACATCCCCAAGAGGGAGAGGAAGCGTGCGCTCAGGGACGTATATGCGTTGGAGCCAGTCACCCCAAAGTTCAACCCTTGGTCCTCCTGTCCGATCACCTTCGATCGTAGGGACCACCCCACTAGTATCCATCATGGCGGATTCGCCGCACTGGTCCTAGACCCAATCATCGATGGATTTCACCTCACTTGAGTCCTTATGGACGGCGGCAGCAGCCTGAACCTGCTTTATCAGGACAAGGTGCGCAAAATGGGTATAGACCCCTCAAGGATCAAACCCACAAAAATGACCTTTAAGGGCGTCATTCCAGGTGTAGAGGCCCATTGCACAGGCTCAGTTACACTGGAAGTGGTCTTCGGATCCCCGGATAATTTCCGAAGTGAAGATTTAATCTTCGATATAGTCCCGTTCCGCAATGGTTATCACGCACTGCTCGAGCGAACCGCAATCGCTAGATTCAATGCGGTACCACATTATGCATACCTCAAGCTCAAGATGCCAGGACCTCGTGGAGTTATTACAGTTAATGGAAACACAGAGCGCTCTCTCCGAACAGAGGAGCACACCACGGCCCTCACAGCAGAAGTGCAAAGAAACCTCTCAAGGCAATCAACCAGTTCGGCGCTTCAAAGCCCGAACACCTTCAAGCGCGCTCAGGGCAATCGGCAAATAGACCGCCTGGCGCGATCTGAGCTCGCGTAGCAATACGGAGGCCACCCCAATCCCAGCCCATGGGCACAGGTGGGGAGGGGGGCACAACTGCGCACGCCCCAAAACACGGCCTAAACTACACTAGGGGCTTCCCGTTTGGTTATTTTCCTTTTTTTTCTTTCAGGACCTTAATCTCTGGAAACACTGTCTGGCAGCACTATTGCCGAACACATGATGCAGCAACCAAGGAGGCAGACAGCTACGTCATACCACGGAATTCCTAGGTTGATTACAGTAACGAGTGAAATATTCAATTTAATATCATTCCTCAGCTTACCCTTGGAAGGGACTTAGTCCTACTCTTTGCGTATCGCACTATCTGTATCACTCTGCTTTAACACAGTTTTTTAATAAACAATGCATGACATTACGACTATTATTGCATTTTTGTTATATATATATATATATGTGTGTGTGTGTGTGTGTGTGTGTGTGTGTGTGTGTGTGTGTGTGTGTTCATTAACGACGCCTTGCAACCGTACACTTTGGTACGGCCAATACATCAGGGGCTCACGTACCCCACAATATGGTGTGAAAAGTCCGAACACTTTCACAAGTGCGGCACCCCGAACTTATAGCATTATATGCATCAGCTCCGAATCATGTCTTTGGTCAAATGTTGGGTTTGCCCGGCTCCTATGTTTTGGTACCTTACGTTCCGCTCTATCGGCTAAGGTAGCGCTAGGAGAACTACTACGATTGTGCCCCGGTTCTGCCGGGCTTAGCACTTCAGTAGAGAAAGCTAAAACTGACTGTCATGATAAGGCGAGAGACTGGTCGCTGTTCGGCGAGGTTTTTCGAGTCCCTAAAGACTTATGCCGCTTAGGGCGAGGGGCCGGCCCTGTCCGGCTTACAGGCGTGTATCGCGCCCCGAATTCGGCCTTCCGAATACCAGGGGATTCGCCGAAATTTAAAATTACAGAATTCTATGGCTAAGTGAGAGTGATAAGGCATTATTAGTCCGGTTGCCTTGTTCATTGTGCTGAGCACCTCCCTCGAAGGACCCAAATATGGGAACAAGAGTGCTCAAGTTTATCCCGAACACCCCAGCACTCGTGGCATGGGGGCAGAAGCCGAGGACTAGCCATCTCTTAAATTAGATAAACAGCCAAACAAAAGGTAATATTTTAAATTCCAACAAGCGTTGCATAGCGCATATGAAACAAGTTTTCATACATACAGGATAAAACGAGCAAGTCTCATTCAAATATTACATCTTTTGAACACTCGTCCGCGATGAGACGGGCACCCGGCCGAACACCCTCGTAGTACATCTCGGGGTGGCGGTGCTCCTTGCCCTCTGGCGGCCCCTCCTTGATCAGCTTCACGGCATCTAGCTTGACCCACTGCAATTTCACATGGGCGAAAGCCGGCGTGCACCTTCAATGCAGACAGATCGCTTGACGACATCCAGCCGTGGGCAGGCATCCACAAGCCGCCTCACCAGGCCGAAGAAGCTGTTCAGAAGAGCGTCGCCAGGCCACAGCCGGACTATAAAGCTCTTCATGGACTGATCGGCCGCCTTATGTAGCTCGACCATCTGCTTCAGCTGGTCGCTCATTGGCACCGGATGTTCGGCCTCCGCATACTGAGACCAGAACAGCTTCTCCATCGAGCTTCCATCCTCGGCTTGGTAAAATTGTGCAGCATCGGACACACTGCGGGGCAGATCTGCGAATGCTCCTGGAGAGCTCCCGATTCGGGTAAGTAATCGGTAATTTACTTTTACATGCTCGCTTTGCATATAGAAAGCCTTACCCGCCGCTATCCTCTTCATCGTGTCGATCTCTTGGAGGGCCTTTTGGGCGTCGGCCTTGGCACTTTTTACACTCTCGAGGGCCGCGGCAAGCTCAGACTCCCGCGTCTTTGAGTCAAGCTCCAACGCCTCGTGCTTCGCCACGAGAGCCTGGAGCTCTTGCTGCACCTCGCCCACCCTAGCCTCGTGCTTCTCTCGCTCGGTGCGCTCCTCTGCCGCTTTATCTTCGGCCCTGGTTAGCGCTTGCTTCAGGGTCGCCACCTCGGTCGTGGCCCCTGGCAAACATACAATGATCCTGTCATTTTGCAATCACGTCCCCTTTTATATATACATTTCTATAGACAGGGTATTACTTACCCTTGTTCTCCTCGAGCTGCCTCTTGGCAAGGCCGAGCTCTTTCCTGGACCCTTTGAGGTCCTGCTTCAGTACGGCGACCTCCGCAGTCAGTGCGGTGGACGCCAGCAGCGAAGCCTGCATATGCATATTGACACACTTATATTAGACTCCTGCGATATTATTTGATCCTTTGTTCGGCTTTTCTTTGTGAACAACGAACAAAGCATCAGGGGCTACTGTCTATGCGGTAATATTTCTACTACATTTTAAAACACTTACCTCGAAGCCTGTTAGAGGGCTGGCACAGGCTTCGGTCAATCCGCTCTTGGCGGATTGAACCTTCTGGATCACCGCACTCATGATAGTGCGGTGCTCCTCATCAATGGAAGCGCTGTGAAGCGCTTCCAGCAGATTGTCCAGCACCTCTGGATGGATAGAGGTCACCGACACAGGCGTCTTGCCCCTCTTAGAAGGAGGCCGCCTGCCCGAGCCCAAAACCACTGGAGGGTCCGGCACGGTGTTCGACTGAGGGCCGAACTCGGAGCTCTCGGGGGCCCCGTCCCCTCGGCTCCTGGAGTCAGGAAGGTCGCCTTGAGGCGCCTCCAGGACTGTCACCCCTTGATCTGGTGCCTCTTGAGACAACACCTTGGCGTCGTCGGCAGGATGAGGGGAGGTGGCTGTCGGGACTGGATCGCTATCCATGTCCGACGAGCCCAGGGAGCCGTCCGATGATACCTCGATATTGGCTCGTGGCGGCCTGCATAATTATGTTCGGCGATTAGGGAAAGCAGTGCGACAAAGGAATCCTATGAGTTACTCTGGTATCCGAATACTTACTATCTCCCCGGGGGCTTGACCCTGGGAAACCACTCGTCTTCGCCTTCGTTGGCGGCGGTGGAACTGTCCGGAAGGAAAGTCCTTCCCTTCTTGGACCCTCCGGCCTCCCCAGTTGGGGCAGCCTTCCTTTTCTTGTCTCCCCCAGCCAGTGGGGGAGCATCTTCTTCTTCTTCCTCATCTTCGGGGGAAGAGTGCGCCGCAGAGTCATCGGACGGTGAGTCCGACGACGCCTGGCGTCAGGAACTCTTTCGGGTTCCCTTGGCCTTCTTGGTCTTCTCCGGCACCTTATAAGGGGCCGGAGTCAGCATCTTCACCAGAAGAGTGTCTGCGGGGCCTTCGAGCAAAGGAGCTGGACAGTCGATCTGTCCGGCCATCTTCTGCCAGTCCTGTCAAAGGTACGGGAGTTTAGATCCCGTACAGACCCAATCTATATAAAATAAGTATCCTGTGAAGGGTAAAGCAGCTTACCGCACTGGCTTGGCGCTTCGCGCTGAATCCGCGATCCTCAGTAATAGGGGGGGGGGGACCTCGACGCTTTTGAATAGCATCCTCCAGGCGTGTTCATGAGTCATGTCGAAGAGCCTGTTCAGAGTTCAGTGCTGTGCCGGATTGAACTCCCACAAGTTGGACTCCCGCTGTTGGCATGGGAGTATCCGACGGATGAGCATAACTTGGACTATGTTGACAAGCTTGAGCTTCTTGTCCACCATGTTTTGAATACATGTTTGGAGTCCGGTCAGCTCTTTCGAATTACCCCAGGACAGGCCCTTCTCTTTCCAAGAGGTGAGCCGCGTGGGGATGCCAGATCGGAACTCGGGGGCCGCTACCCATGCAGGGTCGCATGGCTCGGTGATATAGAACCACCCCGATTGCCACCCCTTTATGGTTTCCACGAAGGAGCCCTCGAGCCATGTTATGTTGGGCATCTTGCCCACCATGGCGCCTCCGCACTCCGCCTGGCAGCCGCCCACCACCTTTGTCTTGACATTGAAGGTCTTCAGCCATAAGCCGAAGTGGGGCTTGATACGGAGGAAGGCCTCGCACACGATGATAAACACCGAGATGTTGAGGACGAAGTTCGGGGCCAGATCATGGAAATCCAGGCCGTAATAGAATATGAGCCCCTGGACGAATGGATGGAGAGGGAATCGCAGTCCACGGAGGAAATGGGTGAGGAATACTACCCTCTCAGGGGGCCTGGGGGTGGGGATGAGCTGCCCCTCATCTGGGAGCCGGTGGGCGATGTCGTCGGGCAGGTATCCGGCTCTCCTCAGTTTCTTGATGTCTCCCTCCGTGACGGAGGAGACCATCCACTTGCCTCCCGCTCCGGACATGGTTGGAGAAGGTTGAGGTGGAAGTGTGGGCTTGGGCGCTAGAGCTTGAGTGTGCGAAAACTGATGAGCAAAAGAGGAAGAAGGCGTGGATAGAAAGGGGAATCCTTATCCCTTTATATGGGCGGACAAAACTGAGCATCCCCACTTGCCTGGTAAAACTTGCTTATCCCCCAAGCGCCGCAATTGATGGCGCGGTTTGGGTTACCCATGCCCGTATTGATGAGAATCCCGTAATAAGGGGACACGATCTCTGCTTTGACAAGATGTGTCGAAAATCTGCCTCGCGTTATGTGCGGGACTGGTTAAAAGAAACGGTTCGAATAATCACCGGGCCGTGACATAACGTCATGCTGCCAAAACAAGCCAGCAAATTAGATCTGCGGAAATATTATTCTCTCTACGATGGAATGTGGAACTTATTTTGCAGGGTCGGACACTATCCTCGTATTCAAATTCTTCTGTGATGTATTCGGAGAAGGAACCCGCCTTGCAATGCCGAAGACAATACTGCGCGCCGGACTCATCGTCATTGAAGCCTGGTTCAGGGGCTACTGAGGGAGTCCTGGATTAGGGGGTCTCCGGACAGCCGGACTATCTCCATTGGCCGGACTGTTAGACTATGAAGATACAAGATTGAAGACTTCGTCTCGTGTCCAGATGGGACCCTACTTGGCGTGGAAGGCAAGCTAGGCAATACGGATATGGATATCTCCTCCTTTGTAACCGACCTTGTGTAACCCTAACCCTCTCCGGTGTCTATATAAACCGAAGGGTTTTAGTCCGTAGGACAACAATCATAACATACAATCATACCATAGGCTAGCTTCTAGGGTTTAGCCTCTCTGATCTCGTGGTAGATCTACTCTTGTACTACCCATATCATCAATATTAATCAAGCAGGACATAGGGTTTTACCTCCATCAAGAGGGCCCGAACCTGGGTAAAACATCGTGTCCCTTGCCTCCTGTTACCATCCGGCCTAGACGCACAGTTCGGGACCCCCGACCCGAGATCCGCCGGTTTTGACACCGACACCCGGGCTCGCTCTCAAAGGAGATCCTTGAGGTGGAGCTGCCACACCTATTTGAGGGTAGCTGGGACTAGCAGGTGGACTAGATCGATGACAACAGCTTCTCGGTGGTGTTCCTAGACCCAACGATGCTGTGGATGGCCACCCGCAGTGGCAAGCTGCTCCTCTCCCTCAACAATATCACGGTGCACATCCGTGATGCCGTTCTGGACGCGCCTGAAGGGGAGACTGATACGTCTCCAATGTATCTATAATTTTTGATTGTTCCATGTTGTTTTATTATCAATCTTGGATGTTTTATAATCATTTTATAGTCATTTTATGTCATTTTTTGGTACTAACCTATTGATATAGTGCCAAGTGCCAGTTGCTATTTTTCATGTTTTTTACATCACGGGAAATCAATATCAAACAGAGTCCAAATGCCATGGAACTTCACGATGATTTTTTATGGTCCAAAAGGAAGCAGATGGGCCCTGGTTGCATCTGGGGGGAGTCCCAAGGAGGGGACAACCCACCAGGGCACGCCAGGAGTCCCTGGCGTGCCCTGGTGGGTTGTGCCCACCTCGGGTGCCCCCCGGACTGCCTCTTTGCTCTTTAAATACCACAATATTCCAGAAAACCCTAAAAGCAGCGACGAAATATTCATCTAGCCGTCGTAGAGTCCAGAACCACCAGATCCAATCTAAACACCATCACGGAGGGGTTCACCACTTCCATTGGTGCCTCTCCGATGATGCATGAGTAGTTCCTTGTAGACCTTCGGTTCCATAGTTAGTAGCTAGATGGCTTCATCTCTCTCTCTCTCTCTCTCTCTCTCTCTCTCTCTCGCTGAATTCTTAATACAACGGTCTCTTGGAGATCCATATGATGTAACTCTTTTGTGATGTGTTTGTTGGTATCTGATGAACTTCGAGTTTATGATCAGTCATATCTTTTTATATCCATGAAAGTCATTTGAGTTTCTTTGATCTCTTATATGCATGATCTCTTATAGCCTCGTATTTCTTCTCCGATATTTGGGTTTTGTTTGGCCAATTTGATCTATTTATCTTGCAATGGGAAGAGGTGCCCGGTAGTGGGTTCGATCTTACGGTGCTCGATCCCAGTGACAGAAAGGGAAACAACACGTACGTATCGTTGCTACTAAGGATAAAAGACAAGATCTATATCTACTGCCATATAGATAAATGGATCATGTCTACATCATGCCATCGTTCTTATTGCATCACTCCGTTTTTCCATGAACTTAATACACTAGATGCATGCTGGATAGCGGTCGATGTGTGGAGTAATAGTAGTAGATGCAGGCAGGAGTCGGTCTACTAATCTTGAACGTGATGCCTATGTAATGATCATTGCCTGGATATTGTCATAATTATTTGAAGTTCTATCAATTGTCCAACAGTAATTTGTTTACTCACCATTTGCTATTTTTCTTGAGAGAAGCCACTAGTGAAACCTATGACCCCTGGGTCTTCTTTCTCATATATTTGCCTTGCGATCTACTTTTTATTTTCATTTTTATTCAGATCTATTAAACCAAAAAGTACAAAAATACCTTGGTGTGTTTTATCTTAACTTATTTTATTTGGTGTTCGATCTATCAATCTACTACAATTTACCTCACGTCCGCTTGCCTATCTTGAGGCGTCGTACCCCGGAAGGGATTGACAACCCTTTAACTCGTCGGGTTGCAAGGTGTTGTTGTTTGTGTGCAGGTGATGTTTATGTTGTGTTGCTTGGTTCTCCTACTGGTTCGATACCTTGGTTTCATAACTGAGGGAAATACCTACCGTCGCTGTGCTACATCATCCCTCTCTCTCCGGGGAAATACCAATGTAGTTCCAGCTACCATCAAGGAGAATTTCTGGCGCCGTTGCCGGGGAGGATCTTCAGCATAACAAGGTTCCTAATCACAAATCTCATCTCCTCATAATTTACATTATTTTCCATTTGCCTCTCTTTTCCTCTCCCCCACTTCACAAAAAATTGTCGTTTTATTTGCCCTCTTTTTCGTTTGTCTTTTTCTTGTCAGATCTCATGTTTGCTTGTGTTGCCATGTGCCTTCTATTTGCTTGCATCTTCGCTTGCTAAAAATCTATTGATATGGATCCTAATCCACTAGCTAATCAAGAGATCTAACTATGTTGAACCAGTTGCTAGTGATTTGAGTGCACTTGATTGTCTCTATGAAGTTTTGCTTGAAATTCGTGAATCTACAAATTGTGATGAAGAAATTTATGAAGTGATTCATGATATCACCTTGAATGGAAAGCATGATTCCAATGATTTTTCTATAAATTCTATTAATGTCATTTGTGCTAATAATTTGCAAAACCCCAACCTTGGGGATGCTAATATTGCTATGTCCGCTACTTATTGCAATGATCAAGATTGGGGTGACAATGATTCTTATGATCCTAGAAATTTATTTAAACCTCATGATGAATGTGCTTGCGATAATATTAAAAGTGGGTTCGGAAGAGAGGCAACTATAGGTAAAACTAATCCCACTATTTTGGAAGAGTGTCAACGTTGCATGCATGTGGGTCATATAGAGAATATGTTATGTGATAGCTATATTGTTGAATTTGAATATGATCCCACATATAATTATTATGAGAGAGGGAAATAAGGTTGTAGAAGTTTTCATGTTACTAAATTACCTCTCGTTATGTCGAGATTGATATTGTTTCTTTCGTCTTCCTTGCATATGGTAGTTTTTGCTTGCCTCGATAAATTGTTTTCCTATAAAATTCCTATGCATAGGAAGTATGTTAGACTTAAATATGTTTTCACGTGTTTTATGATTCTTTATTTGTGTTACAATTATTATGTTTCATGTGAGCATCAATAAAATTTTATGCCTAGCTAAGGGCGTAAAACTATAGCGCTTGTTGGGAGGCAACCCAATAAAGAAAATTTATTTTTGCTTTTTGCCTCCCGTTTTTGAGTGTTAGCACAATTATGCTACTGTTATGATTGTGTTTTTATGTTTTAATTAGTGTTTGTGCCAAGAAAAGCCTTTAGGATCTTCTTGGGTGATAGTTGTTTGATCTTGCTGAAAAAATAGAAACTTTTACGCTCACGAAATTAATTTTCATTTTTTTACCAGAGAGCGATAAAATACCCATTCCAATTGCAGTAGATCAATATACAAATTTCTCAGGTCTTCCTATTTTTTCAGAGTTTTTTGGAGTTACATAAGTATTTGAAATAGTTAGATTGCTACAGACTGTTCTGTTTTGACAGATTCTGTTTTCTTTGTGTTGTGTGCTTATTTTGATGGCTCTATGGTTTTATTTGATGAGTTTTTGCCATAGAAAAGTTGGAATACAGTAGATATAATACAAAAACAAAATATGAAATGGTTTGATATAGCACTTATAGTAGTGATTTATTATTCTTATACTAACGGATCTCACGAAGGCTTTTTTGAGTTTTGTGTGATTCAAGTTTTTAAGTTTTGGGTTATCTTACGATGGATGAAGGAAGGATTTAAGATCCTAAGCTTGGGGATGCCCCGGCATCCTAAGCTATTATAGAATAATGAGCAACCAACTAAGCTTGGGGATGCCCCCGAGTGGCATCCCCGCTTTCTTCCAACAACTATTAGTATTTTACTCGAGACTATATTTTTATTCGTCACATGATATGTGTTTTGCTTGGAGTGTCTGGTATGATATGTGTATTTGCTTGTTTTATTTTATGTTTTAAGTCATCAATCCTTGCTAGACACATATTTTTGAGAGAGCCAAAATTATGTCATGACTTGTTAGAATTGCTCTCTATGCTTCACTTAAATATTTTATGAGCTAGGACTTGCTCTAGTGCTTAACTTATATCTTTTTGAGCACAGTGTGCCTTGTTATTTTTGAAGAAATGCTCTCTTGATTCACTTAGATTTATTTGAGAGTAGGTAAAATTTTGAAGAAATTCTCTCTTGGTTCACTTAAATTATTTTAAGAGAAAGAAAATTTGCTATGCTCATGATCTTCACTTATATTTGTTTGAGCTTGTGAAAAGCAACACATGAAAATTAGTCCCAAAGTGATAGATATCCATGAAGGATAAAGTAAAAGAAAATTTCATGAAGATCATTGGACAAAATAAACTTGATTCTTAGTAATAGTTTTGAGATATGATGATGTGATATGTGAGTTGTGTTGATGAGTAATTGTGCTCTAGTAGGAATATTGGTGTTAAGGTTTGTGATTCCCTATGCATGCATGATAGTCAATCATCATGCAATGAAAATTATATCCTACTTGTGGTGCATTATTTGGTGTTAATTATGCTTAATGCTTGCTTATGAGATTATTCGTCTCTTGGTTGGTTGCTTCCCAATCTTTTGCTAGCCTTCATTTTGCACCAAGTATGATCTCTACTTGTGCATCCAAAATCCTTTAAACCAGTTTTGCCACATGAGTCCACTATATCTACCTATATGCGGTATTCTTTTCCCGTTCTAAGCAAATTTGCATGTGCCATCTCTAATTTTCAAAATAAACTTCTATTTTGTGTGTTTCTTTCGCTCACGGAACGGTAATGGGTGGCTAATATTTTCCATGCTGGATGTGTTATTCTCGAGATGAGTGTTTATTCACTTGTCATTGCACGAGAGTAAGGAAAAGATCCTAGGGATGCACAGTCCCGAAATGCAGAAAATAATAATTTGAATTTACTTTATGTTGTCAAATAATAAATTCCTTTGGAAAGTGTTGGTATGGAGGGCACCCGTGGATAAGGCTAGCCATGGAAAGTGAAAGAATGGTGGAAAAAGGAATAAACTTTATTTTCTGTTTGGGAACCGCCTATGGCATATCTAGAATGGAAAGTGTTGGGAACTCTAAGTCGTTTTCATTGGTTGGACGGATACACCTCCCAATTTTTTTTATCCTAATCTTTTGCTTTGAGCTCTGGCACCTCTACAAATCCCTACTTCCCTCTGCGAAGGGCCTTTCTTTTTACTTTATGCAATTTTTATTTTGAAATTTGAGTCTCCATCTTTTCTAATAAAAAGCACCAACTAGGAGGCAATATGATCGTGCTCAAGTATTGGGTGTAGTTAATATTCGAGTGTGTTTCATTAATGGATCAATGTTTGAGCATGATGGGCTAGGGATAAAAAAATTAGCATTGATATTTTGAAAGACATGGTTGCTTGTTGATATGCTTGAGTATCTAAATTATTATGTCAAAACTAGACTATTGCTTTGTGATACGTCTCCAATGTATCTATAATTTTTGATTGCTCCATGCTATATTATCTACTGTTTTGGACTATATTGGGCTTTATTTTCCACTTTTATATTATTTTTGGGACTAACCTATTAACCGGAGGCCCAGCCCAGAATTGCTGTTTTTTTGCCTATTTGAGTGTTTCGAAGAAACGAAATATCAAACGGAGTCCAAACGGAATAAAATCTTCGGGAACGTGATTTTCTCACCGAACGTGATCCAGGAGACTTGGACCCTGCTCCAAGGAACAAAAGAGGCGGTCACGAGGGTGGGGGGCGCCCACCCCACCCCTAGGGCACGCCCCCCTGCCTCGTGGGCCCCTCGTTGCTCCTCCGGTGTACTTCTTCCTCCTATATATACACACGTACCCCCAAACGATCAGAACATGAGCCAAAAACCTAATTCCACCACCGCAACTTTCTATATCCACGAGATCCCATCTTGGGGCCTGTTTCGGAGCTCCGCCGGAAGAGGGCCGTCATCAGGGAGGGCTTCTACATCACCATATCCTCTCCGATGAAGTGTGAGTAGTTTACCTCAGACCTTCGGGTCCATAGTTAGTAGCTAGATGGCTTCTTCTCTCTCTTTGAATCTCAATACAAAGTTCTCCCCCTCTCTCGTGGAGATCTATTCGATGTAATCTTCTTTTTGCGGTGTGTTTGTTGAGACCGATGAATTGTGGGTTTATGATCAAGTCTATCTATGAATAATATTTGAATCTTCTCTGAATTATTTTATGTATGATTGGTTATCTTTGAAAGTCTCTTCGAATTATCCGTTTGGTTTGGCCAACTAGATTGGTAGTTCTTTCCATGGGAGAAGTGCTTAGCTTTGGGTTCGATCTTGCGGTGTCCTTACCCAGTGACAGAAGGGGCAGCAAGGCACGTATTGTATCATTGCCATCGAGGATAACAAGATGGGGTTTATTTCATATTGCATGAATTTATCTCTCTACATCATGTCATCTTGCTTAAGGCGTTACTCTATTTTTAACTTAATACTCTAGATGCATGCTGGATAGCGGTCGATGAGTGGAGTAATAGTAGTAGATGCAGAATCGTTTCGATCTACTTGTCACGGACGTGATGCCTATATACATGATCATTCCTAGATATTCTCATAATTATGCACAATTCTATCAATTGCTCAACAATAATTTGTTCACCCACTGTAGAATACTTATGCT
Organism: Triticum aestivum; assembly: GCF_018294505.1. Classification (NCBI taxonomy): domain Eukaryota; kingdom Viridiplantae; phylum Streptophyta; class Magnoliopsida; order Poales; family Poaceae; genus Triticum; species Triticum aestivum. The sequence goes on along the minus strand of NC_057797.1, from coordinate 152,710,681 downwards.
CTTGAGAGAAGCCACTAGTGAAACATATGGCCCCCGGGTCTATTCTCATCATATCAATCTCCATCACTTTAATATTGTTTTGCTATTTACTTTGCCTTTACTTTTTACCTTTCATCTTTATATCAAAAATACCAAAAATATTCTATCTATCAGATCTCACTCTCGTAAGTGACCGTGAAGGGCTTGACAACCCCTAATCGCGTTGGTTGCGAGTAGCTATCGTTTTGTGCTGGTACGAGGGACTTGAGCGTGGCCTCCTACTGGATTGATACCTTGGTTCTCAAAAACTAAGGGAAATACTTACGCAACTCTGCTGCATCATCCCTTCCTCTTCGGGGAAAACCAACGCAAGCTCAAGACGTAGCAAGAAGGATTTCTGGCGCCATTGCCGGGGAGTCTACGCAAAAAGTCAACATACCAAGTACCCATCACAATCCCTATCTCTCCCATTATATTATTTGCCATTTCCTCTCGTTTTCCTCTTCCCCACTTCACCCTTGCCGTTTTATTCGCCCTCTCTCTCTATCCTCCCTCTCTTTCTCTATTCGCCTCTTTTGCCCGTTTCTTGTTTGCTCATATGGTTGGAATAATCATTTATTTATTACTAAACAGAGAACCTAAGATTTATGGATCCTCATCCGCTTGCTAATCTTTTTAAGAGATCCAGTTATGTTGAACCAATTACTAGTGAGTTTTGTGCACTAGATTATCTTTATGAAGTTTTGCTTGAAATTCGTGAATCTGAAAAGTGTGATGAAGTATGTTATGAAGTGATTCACGATAGATCTTTGAATAAAAAGCATGATTGCAACGATGTTATTATAAATTCTATTAATGACAATTGTGCTAATAATATGCATAACCCTAAGTTTGGGGATGCTAGTTTTGTTATGTCATCTACTTGTTGCAATGATCATGATTGGGGTGATTCTTCTTTTGATCTTGAAAATTTATTTAAAACCCATGATGAATATGAGATTGATTATAATGTTTGCAATAATATTGAAAGTGGGTTTGGAAGAATGTCAACTTTGGATCCCACATATTTAGAGAATGCTCAATCTTATGAAGTTTGTGATAAAAGTGCATTTGGGAAGGTCATGACTTTAGTTAATGTTAATCCCACTATTTTGGAAAAGTGCCAACTTTGCATGCATGTGGATCATGTTGAGAATATTTTATGTGATAGATATATTGTTGAATTTGCTTATGATCCTACATGTAATTACTATGAGAGAGGAAAATATGGTTGTAGAAATTTTCATGTTACTAAATTACCTCTCGTTATGTTGAGATTGCTGTTGTTTCTTTCCTCTTCCTTGCATATGCTAGTTTTTGCTTGCCTTGATAATTTGTTTTCCTATAAGATGCCTATGCATAGGAAGTATGTTAGACTTAGATTTGTTTGTCACATGCTTTATGATGCTCCTTTTGTGCTTCAATTCTTGTCTTTCATGTGAGCATCATTAAAATTATCAATGCCTAGCTATAAGGCTTTAAAGAAAAGCGCTTGTTGGGAGACAACCCAATATTTTTCCTTGCTGTTATTTAATAAATAAATTATTTAGCCTCTTTTTTGGTTGTGTTTTTGTGTTTAATTAGTGTTTGTGCCAAGTAGAACTGTTGGGAAGACTTGGGGAAAGTCTTGTTGAACTTGCTGTAAAAACAGAAACTTTAGCGCTCACGAGAACTGCTGTCATTTTTATTTGAAGAGTGATATTTAGTTAAGGCTATGTTTGATAGCAAAGTATTATATAAACCAAAGTATCAAAAACTACAGTAATTTTGCTTGTAGGTGTGAGATACCATAGTTTTATCAAAACAAAGTATTTTGCAGTATTCACAATACATAGAACCTGTTTGGTTGTTGCGCATAACGCTGTAAATTTTGCTGTTTAGCCGTTGTGTTTACGCACTCAGCAGCTCTGTTTAAAAAAAGAGGTTTGGGGTTCTTTTTTTTATGCAAAGAAAAAACTGTAGTTTGCCCAATACTACAATATTAAAAGCACAGTTGTTAGGGGACAACCAAACAACTCATTGTAAATAAAACCGTGGTAATCTCAAAAACTATAGTATTCTCAAAATACTTAGAAAATACTTTGCTATCAAACAGGGCCTAATTCTTTTTGCAGATGATTAATAGATAAATTCCTCACGTCCAGCAATTTATTTTAGAATTTTTGGGGTTCCAGATCTTGCGATAGCTACAGATTACTACAGATTGTTCTGTTTTTGACAGATTCTGTTTTTCGTGTGTTGTTTGCTTATTTTGATGAATCTATGGTTAGTAAAATGTTTATAATCCATAGAGAAGTTGTAATACAGTAGGTTTAACACCAATATAAATAAAGAATGAGTTCATTACAGTTCCTTGAAGTGGTCTTTTGTTTTCTTTCGCTAACAGAGCTCACGAGTTTTCTATTTGGAGTTTTGTGTTGTGAAGTTTTCAAGTTTTGGGTGAATTCTTTTGATGGATCATGGAATAAGGAGTGGCAAGAGACTAAGCTTGGGGATGCCCATGGCACCCCTAAGATAATCCAAGGACACCAAAAAGTTAAAGCTTGGGGATGCCCTGGAAGGCATCCCCTCTTTTCGTCCACTTCCATCGGTAATTTACTTGGAGCTATATTTTTATTCACCAACATGATATGTGTTTTGCTTGGAGCGTCTTGTATTATTTGTGTCTTTGTTTGCTAGTATACCACAATCATCCTTTCTGTACACACCTTTTGAGAGAGCCATACATGAATTAAAATTTGATAGAATACTCTATGTGCTTCACTTATATCGTTTGAGCTAGATAATTTTAATCTATGTGCTTCACTTATATCTTTTGAGCTAGATAATTTTGCTCTATGTGCTTCACTTATATCCTTCGAGCTAGACAATTTTGCTCTATGTGCTTCACTTAGATCTTTTAGAGCACGGTGGTGGATTTGTTTTAAAGGAACTATTGATCTCTCATGCTTCACTTAAATTAATTTGAGAGTCTCTTAATAGCATGGTAATTTGCCTAATAATAATATGCTTGGTATTCAAGATTTGTGAAACTTTCTTTTGAGTGTCTTGAATACTAAGAAAAGATTGAAGCATGATACTTGTTTTGATATATGGAGGTGATAATATTAAAGTCATGCTAGTTGAGTAGTTGTGAATTTAAAGAATACTTGTGTTGAAGTTTGTGATTCCCGTAGCATGCACGTATGGTGACCCATTATGTGATGAAGTCGGAGCATGATTTATTTATTGATTGTCTTCCTTATGAGTGGCGGTCGGGGATGAGCGATGGTCTTTTCCTTCCAATCTATCCCCCTAGGAGCATGCGTGTAGTACTTTGCTTTGATAGCTTCTAAATTTTTGCAATAAGTATATGAGTTCTTTATGACTAATGTTGAGTCCATGGATTATATGCACTCTCACCCTTCCACCCTTGCTAGCCTCTCTAATACCATGCAACTTTCGCCGGTATCATACACCTACCATATACCTTCCTCAAAACAGCCACCATACCTACCTATTATGGCATTTCCATAGCCATTCCGAGATATATTACCATGCAACTTTCTACCATCTAGTTCATCATGACACATTCATCATTGTCATATTGCATATCCCGGTACACCGCCGGATGCATTCACATAGAGTCACATTTTGTTCTAATTATCGAGTTGTAATTGTTGAGTTGTAAGAAAAATAAAAGTGTGATGATCATCATTATTAGAGTATTGTCCCAGTGAGGAAAGAATGATGGAGACTATGATTCCCCCACAAGTCGGGATGAGACTCAGGACGAAAAAAGAGGCCAAAGAAGCCCAAAAAAAGAGAAAGGCCATAAAAAAGAGATAGGCCATATATATATATATATATATATATATATATATAATGAGAGAAAAAGAGAGAAGGGACAATGTTACTATCCTTTTACCACACTTGTGCTTCAAAGTAGCACCATGATCTTCATAGTAGAGAGTCTCTCATGTTATCACTTTCATATACTAGTGGGAATCTTTCATTATAGAACTTGGCTTGTATATTCCAATGATGGGCTTCCTCAAATTGCCCTAGGTCTTCATGAGCAAGCAAGTTGGATGCACACCCACTAGTTTCTTTTGTTGAGCTTTCATATATTTATAGCTCTAGTGCATCCGTTGCATGGCAATCCCTACTCACTCACATTGATATCTATTGATGGGCATCTCCATAGCCCGTTGATACGCCTAGTTGATGTGAGACTATCTTCTCCCTTTTTGTCTTCTCCACAACCACCATTCTATTCCACCCATAGTGCTATATCCATGGCTCACGCTCATGTATTGCGTGAAGATTGAAAAAGTTTTGAAAAAGTTAGAGTATGAAACAATTGCTTGGCTTGTCATCGGGGTTGTGCATGATTTAAATACTTTGTGTGGGGAAGATGGAGCATAGCCAAACTATATGATTTTGTAGGGATAACTTTCTTTAGCCATGTTATTATGAGAAGACATAATCGCTTTGTTAGTATGCTTGAAGTATTATTATTTTCTATGTCAATATAAACCTTTGTCTTGAATCTTTCTAATCTGAATATTCATACCACAATTAAGAAGATTTGCATTGAAATTATGCCAAATAGCACTCCGCATCAAAAATTCTCTTTTTATCATTTACCTACTCGAGGACGAGCAGGTATTAAGCTTGGGGATGCCTGATACGTCTCCAATGTATCTATAATTTTTGATTGCTCCATGCTATATTATCTACTGTTTTGGACTATATTGGGCTTTATTTTCCACTTTTATATTATTTTTGGGACTAACCTATTAACCGGAGGCCCGGCCCAGAATTGCTGTTTTTTGCCTATTTCAGTGTTTCGAAGAAACGGAATATCAAACGGAGTCCAAACGGAATAAAATCTTCGGGAACGTGATTTTCTCACCGAACATGATCCATGAGACTTGGACCCTACTCCAAGGAACAAAAGAGGTGGTCACGAGGGTGGGGGGTGCGCCCCCTGCCTCGTGGGCCCCTCGTTGCTCCTCCGACGTACTCTTCCTCCTCTATATACACACGTACCCCCAAACGATCAGAACAGGAGCCAAAAACCTAATTCCACCGCCACAACTTTCTGTATCCACGAGATCCCATCTTGGGGCCTGTTCCGGAGCTCCGCCGGAAGAGGGTCGTCATCATGAAGGGCTTCTACATCACCATAGCCTCTCCAATGAAGTGTGAGTAGTTTACCTCAGACCTTCGGGTCCATAGTTAGTAGCTAGATGGCTTCTTCTCTCTCTTTGAATCTCAATACAAAGTTCTCCCCCTCTCTCATGGAGATCTATTCGATGTAATCTTCTTTTTGCGGTGTGTTTGTTGAGACCGATGAATTGTGGGTTTATGATCAAGTCTATCTATGAATAATATTTGAATCTTCTCTGAATTCTTTTATGTATGATTGGTTATCTTTGCAAGTCTCTTCAAATTATCCGTTTGGTTTGGCCAACTAGATTGGTAGTTCTTGCCATGGGAGAAGTGCTTAGCTTTGGGTTCGATCTTGCGATGTCCTTACCCAGTGACAGAAGGGGCAGCAAGGCACGTATTGCATCGTTGCCATCGAGGATAACAAGATGGGGTTTATTTCATATTGCATGAATTTATCTCTCTACATCATGTCATCTTGCTTAAGGCGTTACTCTGTTTTTAACTTAATACTCTAGATGCATGCTGGATAGCGGTCGATGAGTGGAGTAATAGTAGTAGATGCAGAATTGTTTCGATCTACTTGTCATGGACGTGATGCCTATATACATGATCATGCCTAGATGTTCTCATAATTACGCACAATTCTATCAATTGCCCAACAGTAATTTGTTCACCCACCGTAGAATACTTATGCTCTTGAGAGAAGCCACTAGTGAAACCTATGGCCCCAGGGTCTATTCTCATCATATCAATCTCCATCATTTTAATACTGTTTTGCTATTTACTTTGCCTTTACTTTTTACCTTGCATCTTTATATCAAAAATACCAAAAATATTCTATCTATCAGATCTCACTCTTGTAAGTGACCGTGAAGGGCTTGACAACCCCTAATCGCGTTGGTTGCGAGTAGCTATCGTTTTGTGCAGGTACGAGGGACTTGAGCGTGGCCTCCTACTGGATTGATATCTTGGTTCTCAAAAACTGAGGGAAATACTTACGCTACTCTGCTGCATCATCCCTTCCTCTTCGTGGAAAACCAACGCAAGCTCAAGACGTAGCACTTTGAATCACATAAAAGTCCAAATTTCCATGCTATAAAGAAAAGAATATGATATTACTTGATGAACATCACTCCACATCAAAAAAATTGTTTTTATCACTTACCTACTCGAGGACGAGTAGGAGTTAAGCTTGGGGATGCTGATACGTCTCCAACGTATCTATAATTTTTGATTGTTCCATGCTTTTTCACTATCAATCTTGGATGTTTTATAACCATTTTATAGTCAGCATTTTATATCATTTTTGGTACTAACCTATTGACATAGTGCCAAGTGCCATTTCTGTTTTTCCATGTTTTTTTACATCGCAGGAAATCAATATCAAACCATATCCAAATGCCACGAAACTTCACGATGAGTTTTATGGGCCAAAATGAAGCAGATGGGCCCTGGTTGCACCTGGGGGAGTCCCGAGGAGGGGACAACCCACCAGGGCACGCCAGGAGGCCCTAGCACGCTCTGGTAGGTTGTGCCCACCTCGGGTGCCCCCCTGACCGCCTCTTTGCTCTATAAATACCATTGTTCAAGATATCTTCCGATATGCCGATAAATCGGCCGATTTATCACTTACCGCTGTCAGACCGATAAGATAAATCGGCCGATAAATCCGCCGATATGGCGATAAATCGGCCGATATGCCGATAAACTGGCCGATTTACCCCTTATCATGGGTTGACCGATAAGTTCCCGATAAGCGATATCCCCAACATTGATAAATACCACAATATTCCAGAAACCCTAAAAGCGTCGATGAAATATTCATCCAGTCGCCGCAGAGTCCAGAACCACCAGATCTAATCTAGACACTGATACGTCTGCAACGTATCTATAATTTTCGATTGTTCCATGCTATTATATTATCCATCTAGGATGTTTTATATGCATTTATATGCTATTTTATATGATTTTTGGGACTAACCTATTAACCTAGAGCCCAGTGCCAGTTTCATTTTTTCCTTGTTTTTGAGTATTGCAGAAAAGGAAAACCAAACGGAGTCCAATTGACCTGAAAATTCACGGAGATAATTTTTGGACCAGAAGAAGCCCACGGAGTACCGGAGATGGGCCAGAAGAGTCCCGAGGCACCCAAGACGGTGGGGTCATGCCCCCCTACCTCGTGGCTGCCTCGGGCACCCCCTGACTTGTTCCCGACTCCAACACCTCTTATATATACCCAAACTTCCAGAACATAACCAAGATCGGGACTTCCACCGCCGCAAGCCTCCGTAGCCACCGAAAACCAATCTAGACCCATTTCGGTAGGCCCGGTCCTGAGATTTCGGGGGCCCGGGGCAAGATAACAAAAGGGGCCCTAAACTCATATACTTTTTTTATTTCAAATGCAAGTGAATACTCATGACACTAGAATTTATGTTGCCTTGTCATGTCGACTATTTAAAAAAACTGGGGTCATAATCATTCACATAAAATTTTGTCGCTCTTGTTAATCAATACTTATATATTTTTTCCATTAGTTGAATTAACCTTTGGTGCCAACTAATATTTTTATTATCCTATAATTTTTCGCTAGGTTGTTATTCAACAGTAACTAACTAAAGCTAGCTCCTCAAAATCCCTAGCAGAAGTACTTTCTTTATTTGCGGGGAATTAGTAGATGTACTTTTCTGGCACTCAATAAACTCATTTGCATGTTCTCTTTTTTCTTCTCATTGTTAGATGATATTTTCCAGATGAAATCTTGATAAATTAATAGCATTCTTGCTACTAGTCAGCACACAAACATACAATACAAGAAATTAAGAACACCGCTAATTGAATACTATATAAATAGTAAGAAAGAGGCATGGAGCGATTTACCTGGATGGCTAGAAAATTAAAAATTGCAAGCTTTTGCTTCTGCTTGTGAGTCATGAACAGAAGCCCTAGTTTCCATTTTCTATTCCAAATAATACAAGAAATTAGAGTGAGAGAGATATGTATGAGGATTAACTTCACGAACCAAACAATCTGAAATGACTAAAAAGAGGAGATTTGCATTGAAGAGGAGGTTAATGGAACCTTCGAATATCACAAGTAGACGACACAGGCGATCTTGGCAATAGCATGGCTGTTTTGTTCTAGAGATGAAGTAGAAAGACGAGAAGACCACGCGCGTGCAGTAAGTCCGGAATTGATCGATCTGTTATAGTTCTTTCCCTTTTTGAGAATCAGGTCAATCTGTTACATGGAAAAGAATTATTTCCTAAACATCACGCATGCAAAAAATCAATCGATATGTAACATAGGAAATAATCCATTACCTTTTTAAGAATCAGTCAATCTGTTAACATGGGAAAGAATTCTTTCCTAAAAATCACAAGTGTTTCCTAAATATCACAACGCAAGGGAACAGAGTCATTAGCCTTCGGGGGCCCTTCCTAATCAGGGGCCCGGGGCGGCCGCCCCCTCTGCCCCCCTCAGGGCCGGCCTTGCGTTTTGGTACCCTACCGGAGGGGGGAATCCCTCTTCGGTGGCCATCTTCATCATCCCGGCTCTCTCCATGACGAGGAGGGAGTAGTTCACCCTCGGGGCTGAGGGTATGTACAAGCAGCTATGTGTTTGATCTCTCTCTCTCTCTCTCTCTCTCTCTCTCGTGTTCTTGATTCGACACAATCTTGATGTATCGCGAGCTTTGCTATTATAGTTGGATCTTATGATGTTTCTCCGCCTCTACTCTCTTGTAATGGATTGAGTTTTCCCTTTGAAGTTATCTTATCGGATTGAGTCTTTAAGGATTTGAGAACACTTGATGTATGGCTTGCATGTGCTTATCTGTGGTAGCAATGGGATATTCACGTGATCCACTTGATGTATGTTTTGATGATCAACTTGCGAGTTCCGTGACCTCGTGAACTTATGCATAGGGGTTGGCACACATTTTCATCTTGACTCTTCGGTAGAAACTTTGGGGCACTCTTTGAAGTTCTTTGTGTTGGTTGAATAGATGAATTTGAGATTGTGTGATGCATATCGTATAATCATGCCCACGGATACTTCAGGTGACATTGGAGTATCTAGGTGACATTAGGGTGTTGGTTGATTTGTGTCTTAAGGTGTTATTCTAGTACGAACTCTAGGATAGATCGAACGGAAAGAATAGCTTCGTGTTATTTTACTAAGGACTCTTGAACAGATCGATCAAAAAGAATAACTTTGAGGTGGTTCCGTACCCTACAATAATCTCTTCGTTTGTTCTCCGCTATTAGTGACTTTGGAGCGACTCTTTGTTGCATGTTGAGGGATAGTTATATGATCCAATTATGTTATTATTGTTGAGAGAACTTGCACTAGTGAAAGTATGAACCCTAGGCCTTGTTTCCTAGCATTGCAATACCATTTTCGCTCACTTTTATCATTAGTTACCTTGCTGTTTTTATATTTTCAGATTACAAAAACCTATATCTACCATCCATATTGCACTTGTATCACCATCTCTTCGCCGAACTAGTGCACATATACAATTTACCATTGTATTGGGTGTGCTGGGGACACAAGAGACTCTTTGCTATTTGGTTGCAGGGTTGTTTGAGAGAGACCATCTTCATCCTACGCCTCCCACATATTGATAAACTTAGGTCATCCACTTGAGGGAAATTTGCTACTGTCCTACAAACCTCTACACTTGGAGGCCCAACAACGTCTACAAGAAGACGGTTGAGTAGTAGACATCAAGCTCTTTTCTGGCTCCATTGTCGAGGAGGTTAGCGCTTGAAGGTACATCTTTAGATCTTGCAATCGAATCTTTTAGTTTTTTTTATCACTAGTTTAGTCTATAAAAGAAAATTACAAAAAATGGAATTGAGGGTACCTCATATGCTTCATCTTTTTAATATCTTTCATGAAAATAAGGATTCCGATAATTGTGCCAAAATGCTAGAACAAGAGTGCATTAAAATGTTTGGCACTAAATCTTTGAATGATGAGCATGATTGCAATTTTGTTAGTACGAACTCTTTGAATATCCATAGTACTAATGATGATTGCACAAGTCATGATGAAAATGTCTCTTATAAGCATGCCAATTTTTATGGAGTGCATAGGGTTTGCAAGTACACACCAAATAGGGAAGATAGATTTTGCAAGAGGCATAAGTATTTAGAAACTAAATGGTTGCAAGAAAGGCTAGATGTTTGTGCTGAAAATTTAAATTTACTTAGCCATCCTTGTGAACTTTGCAATGAACATGGTCATTTAAATATCCAATGCAAATTGTTTCATGATCGAACCATTTCCAAAACTTGTGATGACTTGATTTCCCTTGCGCATCATAATGAACTTAGTTTGCTTCTGGGTTATGAAGAAATGAAATGTATAACTAAGGATATTCCAGAATTTGTCCTTGATAAAGTTCTTGACTTTGATCTAGAGGAAATTTATATGTATTGTGCGGTGAATTGCATTGAGAATCCTTATATTGCCAATTACATAAAGTCAAGAAAACAATTAGAAGGTGAAGAGAATACTAATGAAAGGGAAGAGATTTCCCAATATCCTCCTATTTTTTCTTATGATGAATCAGGTAACGAGGAGGGGCCTTCTATCCAACCATTCTCATTAATAAGGAGCTCCAAAAAGAGGGTTAAACCCACACATGATGCGAAGAAGAAAAAGAAAAGACGTAGAAGCAAAGGTAAAAAGGTATCCCTCCCAAATGATGTTGCTCCTATTACTCATTGTGATGATGATAATTGCTATACTATTGGTGCTATCCATACTATTAATGACGACAGTGATTATGCTTATCATATGAAAAGGCCCAAGCTTGGGGATGCTATGTTTGATGAGAATGACATGTCTGAGAATTTATTTGCTGCAATTAATGTTTGTCCCAGGCTTGGGGATGCTATGTTTCATGAATATGATATATTTAACCTCCCAAGTTTTGATATGCAATTTATTATGATGATAGCATGCCTCCTATTTATGATGATTACAATGATGAAAGTGGGTTTGGAAGAGTGTCGACTTTAGGAAGTAATGATCCCGCTACTTTGGAGGATGTTGAATCTTATTGTGATAATTATAAAAGTGGATTTGGTGAGGTCATGACTTTATTTAGTAATGATTCCACTATCTTGGAAGAGGTTTCAATTGATTATGATGAGAACAAAGTTGCTACTTATGATATTATTGTGATGATACTTATACTATAAAAAGTAGAGATGATTATATTTATAAAACTTGTCATGATTATGATTACCCTTTTTCTGAACATTACTCTTTTAATGTGGAAACAATTTATAGTATTCGAGTTTCTTATGACGCTCCCACTATTCCGAATGAGAAGAATTTTGCTTATGTGGAGAATAGTAAATTTTCTATGTTTGTAGATCATGAAAAGAATGTTTTATGTGATGGTTATATTGTTGAATTCATTCATGATGCTACTGAAATTTATTATGAGGGAGGAATATATGCTTGTAGGAATTGCAATAATATCAAGTTTCCTCTCTATGTGCTTAAAGTTTTAAAGTTATGCTTGTTTTGCCTTCCTATGCTAGTTGATTATTGTTCCCATAAGTTGTTTGCTCACAAAATACCTATGCATAGGAAGTGGGTTAGACTTAAATGTGCTAGTCATATTCTTAATGATGCTCTCTTTATGTTTAAATTCTTATCTTTTATGTGAGCATCATTGAAATCATCATGCCTAGCTAGGGGCGTTAAACGATTGCGCTTGTTGGGAGGCAACCCAATTTTATTTTTGTTACTTGCTTTTTGTTCCTATTTAGTAAGAATTAAATCATCTATCCCCTGTTATGATTGTGTTTTTTATATTTTAATTAGTGTTTGTGCCAAGTAAAGCCTTTAGGATCTTCTTGGGTGATTGTTATTTGATCTTGCTATAAAAAACAGAAAGTATGCGCTCACGAGAATAATTTTCATTTGTTATTTGATCTTGCTGTAAAAAACAAAAAGTATGCACTCACGAGAATAATTTTCATTTTTTACCAGAGAACGATAAAATACCAATTCCACTTGAAGTAGATTAATAAACAAATTGCCTAGGACTTACTAATTTCTCAGGATTTTTGGAATTACAGAAGTACTTGAAACCTACATATTATTACAGACTATTCTGTTTTTGACAAATTCCGTTTTCTATGTGTTGTTTGCTTATTTTGATGAATCTATGAGTAGTATCGGAGGGTATGAACCATAGAGAAGTTGGAATACAGTATATATTACACCAATATGAATTTAGAATGAGTTCACAACAGTGCCAAAGTGGTGATTTATTTTCTTATACTACTGGAGCTTACAAGTTTTCTGTTAAGTTTTGTGTTGTGAAGTTTTCAAGTTTTGGGTAAACATTCGATGTTCTATGGAATACGGAGTGGCAAGAGCCTAAGCTTGGGGATGTCCAAGGCACCCCAAGGTAATATTCAAGGATAACCAAGAGCCTAAGCTTGGGGATGCCCCGGATGGCATCCCCTCTTTCGTCTTCGTTCAACGGTAACTTTACTTGAGGCTATATTTTTATTCACCACATGATATGTGTTTTGCTTGGAGCATCGTTTTATTTTATTTTGTTTTTCTTGATGTTAGAATAAAATACCAAGATATAAAATTCTTAAATGTTAGAGAGTCTTCACATAGTTGCATAATTATTCGACTACTCATTGATCTTCACTTGTATCTTTTAGAGTAGTTTTTCATTTCCTCTAATGCTTGACTTATATCATTTTAGAGCACGGCGGTGGTTTTATTTTGAAGAAATAGATGAACTCTCATGATTCACTTATATTATTTTCAGAGTCCTAAACAGCATGGTAATTTGCTTTGGTTATGAATTTAGTCCTAATATGATGGGCATTCAAGATGGGTATAATAAAAACTTTCATATAAAGTGCATTGAATACTATGTGAAGTTTGATTCCTTATGATTGTTTTGAGATATGAGGATGGTAATATTAGAGTCATGCTAGGGAGTAGTTGTCAATTTGAGAGATACTTGTGTTAAAGTTTGTGATTCCCGTAGCATGCACGCATGGTGAACAGTTATGTGATGAAGTCGGAGCATGATTTATTTTTTGATTGTCTTCCTTATGAGTGGCGGACGGGGACGAGCGATGGTCTTTTCCTATCAATCTATCCCCCTAGGAGCATGCGCGTAGTACTTCATTTCGATAACTAATAAATTTTTACAATAAGTATGTGAGTTCTTTATGACTAATGTTGAGTCCATGGATTATACGCACTCTCATCCTTCCACCATTGCTAGCCTCTCTAGTACCGCGCAACTTTCATCGGTACCATAAACCCACCATACACCTTCCTCAAAACAGCCACCATACCTACCTATTATGGCATTTCCATAGCCATTCCGAGGTATATTTCCATGCAACTTTCCACTGTTCTGTTTATTATGACATTCTCCATCTTTGTCATATTGCTTTGCATGATCATGTAGTTGACATCGTATTTGTGGCAAAGCCACCATTCATAATTTCATACATGTCACTCTTGAATCATTGCACATCCCGGTACACCGCCGGAGGCATTCACATAGAGTCATATTTTGTTCTACGTATCGAGTTGTAATTCTTGAGTTGTAAGTAAATAAAAGTGTGATGATCATCATCATTAGAGCATTGTCCCATGTGAGGAAAGGATGATGGAGACTATGATTCCCCCACAAGTCAAGATGAGACTCCGGACGAAAAATAAAAAAATAAAAAGAGAAAAAAGAGGCCATAAAAAAGAGAAGGCCCAAAAAAAACAAAAAAATGAGAGAAAAAGAGAGAAGGGGCAATGCTACTATCCTTTTACCACACTTGTGCTCCAAAGTAGCACCATGATCTTCATGATAGAGAGTCTCCTATGTTGTCACTTTCATATACTAGTGGGAATCTTTCATTATAGAACTTGGCTTGTATATTCCAATGATGGGCTTCCTCAAAATGTCCTAGGTCTTCTTGAGCAAGCGAGTTGGATGTACACCCACTTAGTTTATTTTTAAGCTTTCATACACTTATAGCTCGAGTGCATCCGTTGCATGGCAATCCCTCACTCACATTGATATCTATTGATGGGCATCTCCATAGCCCGTTGATAAGCCTAGTTGATGTCAGACTGTCTTCTCCTTTTTTGTCTTCTCCACACAACCTCCATCATCATATTCTGTTCCAGCTATAGTGCTATGTCCATGGCTCACGCTCATGTATTGCGTGAAGATTGAAAAAGTTTGAGAACATCAAAAGTATGAAACAATTGCTTGGCTTGTCACTGGGGTTGTGCATGATTTAAATATTTTGTGTGATGAAGATAGAGTATAGCCAGACTATATGATTTTGTAGGGATAGCTTTCTTTGGCCATGTTATTTTGAGAAGACATGATTGCTTTATTAGTATGCTTGAAGTATTATTGTTTTTGTGTCAATATTAAACTTTTGTTTTGAATCTTATGGATCTGAATATTCTTGACACAATAAAGAAAATTACATTGATAATTATGCTAGGTAGCATTCCACATCAAAAATTCTATTTTTATCATTTACCTACTCGAGGGCGGGCAGGAATTAAGCTTGGGGATGCTTGATGCGTCTCCAACGTATCTATAATTTTTTATTGTTCCATGCTATTATATTATCCATTTAGGATGTTTTATATGCATTTATATGCTATTTTATATGATTTTTGGGACTAACCTATTAACCTAGAGCCCAGTGCTAGTTTCTGTTTTTTCCTTGTTTTTGAGTATTGCAGAAAAGGAAAACCAAACGGAGTCCAATTGACCTGAAAAGTCACGAAGATAATTTTTGGATCAGAAGAAGCCCACGGAGTACCGGATATGGGCTAGAAGAGTCCCGAGGCACCCACGAGGGTGGGGGCGCGCCCTACCTCCCTGGGCGCGCCCCCTACCTCGTGGCCGCCTCGGGGACCCCCGTGACTTTTTCCCGACTCCAACACCTCTTATATATACCCAAACTTCAAGAACTTAACCTAGATCCGGAGTTCCATCGCCGCAAGCCTCCGTAGCCACCGAAAACCAATCTAGACCCGTTCCGGCACCCTGCCGGAGGGGGGAATCCCTCTCCGGTGGCCATCTTCATTATCCTGGCGCTCTCCATGACGAGGAGGGAGTAGTTCACCCTCGGGGCTGAGGGTATGTACCAGTAGCTATGTGTTTGATCTCTCTCTCTCTCTCTCTCGTGTTCTTGATTCGACACGATCTTGATGTATCGCGAGCTTTGCTATTATAGTTGTATCGTATTATGTTTCTTCCCCTCTACTCTCTTGTAATGGATTGAGTTTTCCCTTTGAAGTTATCTTATCGGATTGAGTCTTTAAGGATTTGAGAACACTTGATGTATTTCTTGTGTGTGCTTATCTGTGGTGACAATGGGATATTCACATGATCCACTCGATGTATGTTTTGGTGATCAACTTGCGAGTTCCATGACCTTGTGAACTTATGCATAGCGGTTGGCACACGTTTTTGTCTTGATGTATGTTTTGGTGATCAACTTGCGAGTTCCGTGACCTCGTGAACTTATGCATAGGGGTTGGCACATGTTTTCGTCTTGACTCTCTGGTAGAAAACTTTGGGACACTCTTTGAAGTTCTTTGTGTTGGTTGAATAGATGAATTTGAGATTGTGTATGCATATCGTATAATCATACCCATGGATACTTGAGGTGACATTGGAGTATCTAGGTGACATTAGGGTGTTGGTTGATTTGTGTCTTAAGGTGTTATTCTAGTATGAACTCTAGGATAGATCGAACAGAAAGAATAGCTTTGTGTTATTTTACTACGGACTCTTGAATAGATCGATCAGAAATAATAACTTTGAGGTGGTTTCGTACCCTATAACAATCTCTTCATTTGTTCTCCGCTATTAGTGACTTTGGAGTGACTCTTTGTTGCATGTTGAGGGAAGTTATATGATCCAATTATGTTATTATTGTTGAGAGAACTTGCACTAGTGAAGGTATGAACCCTAGGCCTTGTTTCCTAGCATTGCAATACCATTTCCGCTCACTTTTATCATTAGTTACCTTGTTTTTTTTATATTTTTAGATTAAAAAACCTATATATACCATCCATATTGCACTTGTATCACCATCTCTTCGCCGAACTAGTGCACCTATACAATTTACCATTGTATTGGGTGTGTTGGGGACACAAGAGACTCTTTGCTATTTGGTTGCAAGGTTGTTTGAGAGAGACCATCTTCATCCTATGCCTCCCACGGATTGATAAACCTTAGGTCATCCACTTGAGGAAAATTTTCTACTGTCCTACAAACCTCTGCACTTGGAGGCCCAACAAGGTCTACAAGAAGAAGGTTGTGTAGTAGACATCAGACACCATCATGGAAGGGTTCACCACTTCCATTGGTGCCTCTCCGATGATGCATGAGTAGTTCCTTGTAGATCTTCGGGTTCGTAGTTAGTAGCTAGATGGCTTCATCTCTCTCTCGTTGAATTCTCAATACAATGGTCTCTTGGGGATCCATATGATGTAACTCTTTTGCGGTGTGTTTATTGGGATCTGATGAACTTCGAGTTTATGATCAGTCATATCTTTTTATATCCATGTAAGTTATTTGATTTTCTTTGATCTCCTATATGCATGATCTCTTATAGCGTTGTTTTTATTCTCTAATATTTGGGTTTTGTTTGGCCAACTTGATCTATTTATCTTGCAATGGGAAGAGGTACCCGGTAGTGCGTTCGATCTTACGGTGCTCGATCCTAGTGACAGAAAGGGAAATGACACGTACGTATCGTTGCTACTAAGGATAAAAAGACAAGATCTATATGTACCGCCATATAGATAAATGGATATTGTCTACATCATGTCATCGTTCTTATTGCATTACTCCATTTTTCCCTGAACTTAATACACTAGATGCATGCTGGATAGCGGTCGATGTGTGGAGTAATAGTAGTAGATGGAGGCAGGAGTCGGTCTACTAATCTTGGACGTGATGCCTATGTAATGATCATTGCATGGATATCGTCATAATTATTCGAAGTTCTATCAATTGCCCAACAGTAATTTGTTTACCCACCGTTTGCTATTTTTCTCGAGAGATGCCACTAGTGAAACCTATGGCCCCCGGGTCTTCTTTCTCATATATTTGTCCTGCGATCTACTTTTCCTTTGAATTTTTATTCAGATCTATTAAACCAAAAACTATATAAATACCTTGCTTCATTTTATCTTTATTTGTTTTATTTGGTGTTCGATCTATCAATCTACTACAATTTACCTCATGTCCGCTTGCCTATCTTGAGGCGTCGTACCCCGGAAGGGATTGACAACCGCTTTAACTTGTCGGGTTGCGAGGTGTTGTTGTTTGTGTGCAGGTGTTGTTTATGTTGTGTTGCTTGGTTCTCCTACTGGTTTGATACCTTGGTTTCATAACTGAGGGAAATACATACCGTCGCTGTGCTACATCATTGATACGTCTTCGTCGTATCTACTTTTCCAAACACTTTTGCCCTTGTTTTGGACTCTAACTTGCATGATTTGAATGGAACTAACCCGGACTAACGTTGTTTTTAGCAGAATTTCCATGGTGTTATTTTTGTAAAGAAATAAAAGTTATCGGAATGACCTGAAAATCAACGAAGATTATTTTTGGAATTAATAAAAAATACTGGCGAAATAATAAAGGCCAGGGGCCCACACCCTGTCCATGAGGGTGGGGGATGCGCCTACCCCCCTGGGCGTGCCTACCTCCTGGGTGCGCCCCCTGCCTCGTGGGCCCCCTGGTGCTCTAGCGACCTCAACTCCAACTCCATATATTCGTGTTCAGGGAGAACAAAATCAGAGAGAAGTATTCATCGCGTTTTATGATATAGAGCCGCCGCTAAGCCCTAATCTCTCTTGGGAGGGCTGATCTGGAGTCCGTTCGGGGCTCCGGAGAGGGGAATCCGTCGCCATCGTCATCATCAACCTTCCTCCATCACCAATTCCATGATGCTCACCGCCGTGCATGACTAATTCCATCGTATGCTTGCTGGACGGTGATGGGTTGGATGAGATTTATCATGTAATTGAGTTAGTTTTGTTAGGGTTTGATACCTAGTATCCACTATGTTCTGTGATTGATGTTGCTATGACTTTGCTATGCTTAATGCTTGTCACTAGGGCCCGAGTGCCATGATTTCAGATCTGAACCTATTATATTTTCATGAATATATGTGAGTTCTTGATCCTATCTTGCAAGTCTATAGTCACCTACTATGTGTTATGATCCGGCAACCCCGAGGTGACAATAATCAGGACCACTCCCAATGATGACCGTAGTTTGAGGAGTTCATGTATTCACTATGTGTTAATGCTTTGCTCCGGTACTCTATTAAAAGGAGGCCTTAATATCCCTTAGTTTCCAATAGGACCCCGCTGCCACGGGTGGGTAGGACAAAAGATGTCATGCAAGTTCTTTTCCATAAGCACGTATGACTATATTCGGAATACATGCCTACATTACATTGATGAACTAGAGTTAGTTCTGTGTCACCCTTTGTTATAAATGTTGCATGATTGATTGCATCAGACATAATTATCCATCACCGATCCAATGCCTACGAGCTTTTCATATATTGTTCTTCACTTATTTACTTTTCCGTTGCTACTATTACAATCACTATAAAACAAAAATGTTACTTTTGCTACCGCTACCACTACTATCATATTACTTTGCTACTAAATACCTTGCTGCAGATATTAAGTTTCCAGGTGTGGTTGAATTGACAACTCAGCTGCTAATACTTGAGAATATTCTTTGGCTCCCCTTGCGTCGAATCAATAAATTTGGGTTGAGTACTCTACCCTCAAAAATTGTTGCGATCCCCTATACTTGTGGGTTATCAGGACCATTTTCTGGCGTCGTTGCCGGGGAGCATAGCTCTATTCTTTGAGTCACTTGGGATTTATATCTGCTGGTCACTATGAAGAACTTGAAAGATCAAAGAACCAAAAATTATCCCTCAACTACGAGGGGAGGTAAGGAGCTGCCATCTAGCTCTGTACTTGATTCACCTTCCGTTTTGAGTAAACTTGCGATACCTACACATGCTATTGATTCTGATAGGTCGCATGTTATTGATGATGCCACTTCTGCTTTGCATGATACTTATGATGAAACTACTTCTATGCTTGATACTACTGTGCCACTAGGTGAATTTCTTGATGAACAACTTGCTAGGGCTAGAGAGAATGAAATTATTGAAACTGATAATATTGATGAAAGTGATGATGAAGATTCTCCCCCTAGATATGAATTGCCTGTTGTGCCTGAGGGTTATGTTATGGATGAAGAAACTGCTAGAGACTTTCTTGCTTGCAATGATAGAAGTGACCTTAAGAAACTATTAGCTAAGCTGAAAGAAAAATCACTGAATGCTAGAATGAAATATGATCCTGCTTATGCTACTTCACCTATCTTTATTACTGATAAGGATTATGATTTCTTAGTTGATCTTGATATAATTACTTTGGTTGAATCTGATCCTTTCTATGGCTATGAATCTGAAACTTTGTGGCACATCTTACTAAATTAAATGATATAGCTACCCTATTCACTAATGATGAGAAAACTTGCTACTATTATATCCTTAAATTATTTCCGTTCTCATTAAAGGGTGACGCTAAGATATAGTTTAATTCTCCTGATCCTGGTTGTGTGCGTAGTACCCAGGATATGATTTACTACTTATCTGCTAAATATTTCTCCGCTCATAAGAAACAAGCTTCTTTAAGGGAAATATATAATTTTGTGCAAATTGAAGAAGAGAGTCTCCCACAAGCTTGGGGGAGGCTTCTCCAATTACTTAATGCTTTGCCCGATCATCCTCTTAAGAAAAATGAAATACTTGATATCTTTTATAATGGACTAACCGACGCTTCCGGAGACCACCTGGATAGTTGTGCTAGTTGTGTTTTTAGGGAAAGCATGGTTGATCAAGCTAAAATTCTATTGAATAAAGTTTGACCAATGAAAATAATTGGACACTTCCTGAACCAACTCCTAAGCCAACTCTGAAGAAAAGGGGTATTCTATTTCTCAGTCCTGAAGATATACAAGAGGCAAAGAAATCTATGAAAGAAAAAGGTATAAAAGCTGAAGATGTTAAGAATTTACCTCCTGTTGAAGAAATACATGGTCTTAATTCATCACCTATTGAATAAATACACGGTCTCGAAAACCCGACACATGTAGTAAAGGTAAATTCTCTCTATAGATATGATAAAGCTAAAATCCCTCGTAATAAGTCCAATGCTTAGAAGAGTTTGATAATTTTATTGTTAAACAAGAAAACTTCAATCTTATGTTGGTAGACAATTGAAACATAATGCTTATATGATTGAACACTTGAGTGATTATATGGCTAGTGTTAAAGGTGAACTTAAACTTATTAGTAAACATGCTTCTATGGTGACCACTAAAGTAGAACAAGTGCTTAAAGATTAGAATGATTTGCTCAATGAATTAAATAATAAGAAAAATGATAATGATGTTAGAGTTATGACTAGAGGAGCTAAAATGAGTCAGGAACCTTTGTATCCTGAGGGCCATCCTAAGAGAATTGAGCAAGATTATCAGAGAATTAATATTGATGCACCTAGTCCCTCTAAAAGGAAGAAAAAGGAAAATGATAGGACTTTGCACGCTTCTAGTGAACCTGTTGTACACACACCTAAGAATCCTAATAATATTTCTATCTCTGATGCTGAAACACAATCTGGTAATGAACATGAACCTAGTGATAATGTTAATGATGATGTTCATGTTGATGATCAACCTAGCAATAATAATGATGTAGAAATTGAACATGCTGTTGATCTTGATAACCCACAATCAAAGAATCAACGTTATGATAAGAGAGACTCTGTTGCTAGGAAGCATGGTAAAGAAAGAGAACCATGGGTTCAGAAACCCATGCCTTTTCCTCCTAAACCATCCAAGAAAAAGGATGATGAGGATTTTGAGCGCTTTTCTGAAATGATTAGGCCTATCTTTTTGCGTATGCGTTTGACCGATATGCTTAAAATGAATCCTTATGCTAAGTATATGAAGGATATTGTTACAAATAAGAGAAAGATACTGGAAGGTGAAATTTACACCATGCTTGCTAATTATACTTTTAAAGGTGGAATACTAAAGAAACTTGGAGATCCATGAGTACCAACTATACCATGCTCCATTAAAAGAAACTATGTTAAAACTGCTTTATGTGATCTTGGAGCTGGTGCTAGTGTTATGCCTCTCTCTTTATACTGTAGACTTGATTTGAATAAGTTGACACCTACTGAAATATCTTTGCAAATGGCTGACAAATCAACTGCTACACCTGTCGGTATTTGTGAGGATGTGCCTGTTGTGGTTGCAAATGTTACTATTTTAATGGACTTTGTTATTCTTGATATTCCCGAGGATGATAGTATGTCTATTATCCTTGGAAGACCCTTTTTGAATACTGCAGAGGCTGTTATTGATTGCACCAAAGGCAATGTCACTTTTCATGTTCATACGGTACACTTTCCGAGGAAACAACCTCAAGTCCACAATATCAATTCTATTGGAAAAATTTCAACAATCACTATTGGAGGTTTTGAATTCCCTCTTCCTACTGTCAAGAAGAAATATGATATTCTTATTGTTGGGGACATGCATATCCCCGTTCAGGTAACATAGTGTTATTTGAAATTTCTCCGGTTCCATGTTATTCGGAATGAGTTTGTTAACAAGACTTGATCAACCTTGTTAGTGGATTCCTTTTGAAGAACATGAGATGGGTGAATTTAGAAAACACAACTCTCTGTACCCTCTTTTTACTTTCTGTTATTTATATTAAATAAAGCAAAAATAGTAATTTCTGTCAGTTTTCTGAGTTATCCATGCAATGAAAAATACCCTGAAAATAAAAGTTCTCCAAATGCCCTGAAATTTGAATATGATTTTTTCTAGAATATTTGAGAATATATAGCACTGAGAACACATCAGGGAGAGCCAACACCTGGCCATAAGGGTCCAGGGCGCGCCCTACCCCCCTAGGCGCGCCCCCTGCCTCGTGGGCCCTTGGTGGCCCCCCTCCACTTATTCCAGCCACCACACACTCCTTCTTCCTCCCAAAAAAATCACCAACCAGCTCAAGCACGAGTTCTAGCTCATCTTGCTGCCATTTTTGATCTCCTAGCTCAAAGCTCCATTCACAAAACTGCTTTGGGGATTGTTCTTTGGTATGTGAGTCCTCCAATGGTCCAATTAGTTTTTGTTCTAGTGATTTATTCATTGCAAATATTTGTTGCCTAGGTGACCCTGTTCTTGAGCTTGCATGTCAAATTTATATAGTCCCGAGTAGTTCTAATGCATGATATAGTCTCTAGGCACTTGTCGGAGTAGTTGCTATCAATTTTGTTTGAGTTTGGTTCACTTTTATTTTGAGTTGCTAAAAATTTCAGAAATTTTCAGAAAAAAGATGAAGAGATTTTTGAGGGGCTCATCGAGCCTAAGCTCGAAGGATAAACAAAGTGAAGAGAACAAGAAGCCCAAGTATAATCTCCCTCGTACTGCGGAGGTTTGGCCGTGTGAATGGTCTTGTGATGATTTCTTGAGAGAAGCCGGGATTCATGAAGATTTTTATTATTTGGCTGAGAATGCAGGCCTCACCGCCTTCCTCCACGACCTACGCGAACAGTATCTCTTACTCACCAATATCTTTGTGCAAAACTTTCATTTCCATGCTAGGAGCTCACCACCTTCAGTGGAATTTTATTTACATGATGAGAATAAGGAGATGTCACTTCATGATTTTTGTCGGGTTTGTTTGATACCTTTTGAGGGCAGCATAGAGGAACCACATCGTGATGATGTGGAGGGATTTATTGATATGATTTCTGTAGGGTAAACGAGGAGAGTTTTCGATGCAAGAATCACTAGCATACATTTTTCCTGTTCTATGTTACTTTTCAATATTTGCCAGTAGATGCTTAATTGGTCGCGGGAACTGTGGGAACCTTAGTGCTCCTGATATTGTTATTTTGCGCCATGCCTTGTTTCAAGATACTACCTTCAGTTTATGCGCTATTGTTGCTAAGTGATTAAACCTGAACCGTACTAAGGGCCCCGTCCTTGGAGGCATCTTTGCCTCACGCCTAGCTGCACACTTTAACATACCCATCAGACATTATGAGAAAGAGGAAAAGTTGCTGCCTAATATTTTTCTAGATTATAAGAGCATGTTAGCACATGATTTTATTGTTAAGAATAAGAAGAAGTTGCTTAACTATAGACTGATTTTTGGTAAGAATAATTTTGAGATTATTACCTTGCCTGCTCCCTCTTTGTTTAACATATTTTCAGGCAAGTCCCTTGATTTACCGGAGGACGTTTATCCATACCGGAGTGTGACACCAGCTCCAGAGCCTAAGCTGGAACCACCCTAGGACCCTTATCGACAGTCAGTTTATTAGTGGAATTCGGAGGGGATTGCCAACCTGTGGCACCCATAGGACACTCCCCTTTACACCGGAGAGGGCTACTTTGATCCATGGGCATAGACCAACTTAGGGCAAAAGCCTAAGCTTGGGGGAGTATGTATTTCTCACCAACATTACATTCATGTTCACACACTCATGCTAGTTGTTGGTGCTCATACTTTTTCACTGTATCATCCATGATAGTTTATTTCCTTTTTAGCTTTCTTCTTGTGTGCCTTAATAAACCTTAAGAAAAACAAAAAAAAATTAGGTGTAGCTTTTAGTTAGTTTACTTTCCATGCCTGTAGTAGTAGTAATTAAAAAGAAAATCCAAAAAGATTTCTCGTTCTTCTTTTGCTTGTTGGGAGCTTTCCCGTGTAAATAGTTTTGTTTCTTTTCTTTGGGGGTCGAGAGGAAAAGACCATAATGAAAATGTTGAGTGGCTCTCATATGCATTATTGTTGATCTAACAAAGAGCCCATATTACCTTGTCTTCTCTCTTGAATTGAATGGTTGCAGATTCCAGCTTAGTCCAATGCACATACATTATTATTATCCACATCGTTCAGTCATGCAAGTGAAAGGCAATAATGATGATTATATGATGAACTGATTGAGATGAGAAAAGCTGGTATGAACTCGAACTCTCTTGTTTTTGTAAATATGATTAGTTAATCGTTCCTGATTCAGCCTATTATGAAAGAAACATATTTGCAATGACAATTAGAGATTGTAGTTGCTTATGCCATGCTTAATTAGCTAGGAGTTTATAATGGTTTACCTTGCGTGCCAACATGCTATTAAAATGGTTGTGATGTGGTATGATAGGGTGGTATGCTCCTTTGAACGATTCGAGTGGCTTGACTTGGCACATGTTCACGCATGTAGTTCAAACAAAATCAACATAGCCTCTACGATAATTATGTTCATGGTGAATTATATCCTACCCATGCTTGCATTCGGTGTCGATTAATTTAGTGCATGTTCATGACTGTTGTCGCTCTCTAGCTGGTCGCTTCCTAGTCTTTTTCTAGCCTTCACTTGTACTAAGCGGGAATACTGCTTGTGCATCCAACTCCATAAACCCCAAAGTTTTTCCATATGAGTCCACCATACCTACCTATATACGGTATCTACCTGCCATTCCAAGTAAATTTGTATGTGCCAAAATCTAAACCTTGAAATAAACATTGTATTTTGTATGCTCGAATAGCTCATGTATCAACTAGGGCTGTTTGTATCTTCCATGATGGGAGGGTTATTCTCAAGAGGACTGGACTCCGGTCCTCACTCACGAGAAAATGGCTGGTCACCGGGATGCCCAGTCCCATGCTTTATGCAAATCAAATCAAAATAATTGCAAACAAAACTCCCCCAGGATTGTTGTTAGTTGGAGGCACCCGTTGTTTCAGGCAAGCCATGGATTGATGCTTGTTGGTGGTGGGGGAGTATAAACTTTACCATTCTGCTTGGGAACCGCCTATAATGTGTGTAGTATGGAAGATATCGAAATCTCCCGGTTGTTATGTTGACAATGAAAGTATACCGCTCAAAATATTATTCATATCTATTTCAAAACCGAGCTCTGGCACCTCTACAAATCCCTGCTTTCCTCTGCGAAGGGCCTATTTATTTACTTTTATGTTGAGTCATCATCCTCTTATTAAAAAGCACCAGTTGGAGAGCACCACTGTCATTTGCATCCATTATTGTTAGTTTACATTGAGTATGACTTGACTGGATCTCTTTTACCATGAATTACAATGTCTAGTTAGTCCTTGATCTTTAAAGGTGCTCTGCATTTATGTTTTGCGTTCTCAGAAAGGGCTAGCAAGATACCATCTTGTTATATCATATTATGATTGTTTTGAGAAAGTGTTGTCATCTGAGAATTATTATTATTGCTCGCTAGTTGATTATGCCATTGATATGAGTAAACATGAGACCTAAATGTTATCGTGAATATGGTTAGTTCACAATCTTTGCTGAAAACCTGAATGCTAGCTTTACATATTTACAACAACAAGAGCAAACAAAGTTCATAAAAGTCTTTCTTTATCACTTTCAGTTTATCAACTGAATTGCTTGAGGACAAGCAAAGGTTTAAGCTTGGGGGAGTTGATACGTCTCCATCGTATCTACTTTTCCAAACACTTTTTCCCTTGTTTTGGACTCTAAATTGCATGATTTGAATGGAACTAACCTGGACTAACACTATTTTCAGCATAATTGCCATGGTGTTATTTTTGTCCAGAAATAAAAGTTCTCGGAATGACCTGAAAATCAACGCAGATTATTTTTGGAATTAATAAAAAATACTGGTGAAAGAATCAAGGCCAGGGGGGCCACACCCTGTCCACGAGGGTGGGGGCGCCTCGTGGGGGCGCGCCTACCCCTGGGCGCGCCCCCTGCCTCGTGGCCCCCTGGTGCTCCACCGACCTCAACTCCAACTCCATATATTTGTGTTCGGGGAGAAAAAACCAGATAGAAGGATTCATCGCGTTTTACGATACGGAGCCGCTGCCAAGCCCTAATCTCTCTCGGGAGGGTTGGTCTGGAGTCCGTTCAGGGCTCCGGAGAGGGGAATCCGTCGCCATCGTCATCATCAACCTCCCCCCATCACCAATTCCATGATGTTCACCGTCGTGCGTGAGTAATTCCATCGTAGGCTTGCCGGACGGTGATGCGTCGGATGAGATTTATCATGTAATCGAATTAGTTTTGTTAGGGTTTGATCCCTAGTATCCACTATGTTCTGAGATTGATGTTGCTATGACTTTGCTATGCTTAATGCTTGTCACTAGGGCCCGAGTGCCATGATTTCAGATCTGAACCTATTATGTTTTCATGAATATATGTGAGTTCTTGATCCTATCTTGCAAGTCTATAGTCACCTACTATGTGTTATGATCCGGCAAACCCGAAGTGACAATAATCGGGACCACTCCTGGTGATGACCGTAGTTTGAGGAGTTCATGTATTCACTATGTGTTAATGCTTTGGTCCGGTACTCTATTAAAAGGAGGCCTTAATATCCCTTAGTTTCCAATAGGACCCCGCTGCCATGGGAGGGTAGGACAAAAGATGTCATGCAAGTTCTTTTCCATAAGCACGTATGACTATATTCGGAATACATGCCTACATTACATTGATGAACTGGAGCTAGTTTTGTGTCACCCTATGTTATAACAATTGCATGATTGATTGCATCTGACATAATTATCCATCACTGATCCAATTCCTATGAGCTTTTCATATATTGTTCTTCACTTATTTTCTTTTCCGTTGCTACTATTACAATCACTATAAAACCAAAAATATTACTTTTGCTACCGCTACCGCTACTATCATATTACTTTGCTACTAAATACCTTGTTGCAGATGTTTAGTTTCCACGTGTGGTTGAATTGACAACTCAGCTGCTAATACTTGAGAATATCCTTTGGCCCCCCTTGCGTCGAATCAATAAAATTGGGTTGAATACTCTACCCTCGAAAACTGTTGCGATCCCCTATACCTATGGGTTATCAATCATCCCTCCCTCTACGGGGAAATACTGACGTAGTTCTAGCTACCAATAGAAACCATGCCGGAGGTGTGGGTCAAGTTGTGGGGAGTGACACCCAAACAACGCAGGGTGGATCATCCGATGGCGGCGACCACAATGTTGGGCATGCCTCTCATGGTTGACGAGCTGTCCTTGATCTACTTGAGGCGTGTTCACATGGGTTTTGCATGCCGCAATCCAACCCAGATGCGGAGCTCAGTGCAGATCTGGTTCAACGGAGAGGGATTCACCATCAAGCTGGAGCTGGAGCTCGACTAGCCCCGCAAGGGGACCTGACGGTGTCGTGGACTAGGGGGTACTCACCACGTCGTCTCCCGATATGTTAGATTGGGCCGAGGACCCCCATGGCCGTATACTCATGGGCCAGTTTGGATAGCTTCCGCATACAAGGAAGATTCCACAAGACTTGGCAATCAAGACAAGGACTCCTCCCCACCGGCGTATTCGGCTAGGACTCTTGTTATCCTAGGCCTCTGGTGCACTATATAAACCGAGGCCAGGCTAGTCGATATAGATATACATACAATCATACCATAGGCTAGCTTCTAGGGTTTAGCCTCTCCGATCTCATGGTAGATCAACTCTTGTAATACCCATATCATCAAGAATAAATCAAGCAGGACGTAGGGTTTTACCTCCATCAAGAGGGCCCGAACCTGGGTAAAACATCGTGTCCCCTGCCTCCTATTACCATCCGCCTTAGACGCACAGTTCGGGACCCCCTACCCGAGATCCGCCGGTTTTGACACCGACATTGGTGCTTTCATTGAGAGTTCCGCTGTGTGATCGGCAAAAGGATCGATGGCTCATCTGCAGGTCAACTGCGATGCCGGCATCTTCATCACCGGCTCGACTGGTCACCTTGGCTCGACCGAGGACCGTGCTCCATCTCCGATCGTCATGTTCGGACGAGGTCCTTCATCAACATCAACTCCGATCTCTATCAAGATCATGGAGGAATCATCCATGGAGCTCGGGGCTCAACGTCAACATTGCCCTTGGGCGACCGTGCTGTTTTTCCGAACAGCAAACTTGTATCCGCTACCACCACCTCTTAGAGCATCGCTTTGACGATCCCTTCGGTGGAATTGTGCGGAATTGAGTCTACAACAACCATGCAAAATTTCGTCGAGTTCCGATGGAGGAATCTCCGGCAATCTACAATATACTGGAGCCCTGTCAAATCTGGACGGGGATCTGGACGAGTATAGGGCGTGGTCTCCAGAGCCCAGCTCGGAGGTCCTATGGAAGATCCAACCGTTCATCTACTGCGTAATTCCCATATCTACCACCCCCCCCCCCAAATTTCAGCTCGATCCGATGGTTCAAACTCCGGGAACCTTCCGATGAGTGGACCAATTTTCGGATCCGTTTTCTGCGCGAATACGGATCCGACCCGAATTCATGTTTTTTTATGAACGTGATATTGGACAACCTTTTTAGAGGAATTCTCTTCTAGGGTATTGTTCATTGTTTTTAAACACGTGCCTGTAAATTTTTAAGCCTCCCCTGAGGTCATCTTCATCATCATGCTGGTGTCACACCATTCCGGCAATATTGCTTCAAGGCTGCCGACCTGCGCTAGACATGGCGTCACTTTGTTGAGCTGAGCTCAACTTCTTCGGATCATCATCTTGGCAAGCCGAACAAGAGTCTGGCATCGCGAAGAATAAATCATCACCAACATCGCCGCCCCACAGATTACACAGAGCGGGCATACCGGCATCGCCGCACGGTCACTTCATCAAGCCGGCATCCACCATGTCATGACCTGCATCAGCAGGGTTGCACTATTGCTCCTTCAAGCTGGTGTCCATCACGCCGACCTACTTCGACTCATCGACTAACATCGAGGCTTCGACATCTCGGCTGGACCCGGGGCTTTGCCATCTCTTCATCAACCTACTCCGGAGACTTCGGCGTCACTAGCCGACCAGCCCCGTCACGTTAGCTGGACCGAGGGCTTTGCCTTGGCAAGCCAACCTTTGCCAGCATCACCATGCCGTCGCTTTATCGCCCATCAGGCAATGGGTGTGCGGATCGAGTCCCAATTTGGGAATCACCTTTCTTCGGATTGCTACAACAAATAAACCAGGTGGTATTAATCCTAATATTTTTTGCTTGTTTGGGCTCATTTTCCCAATGAATTATTACTCTGGTTAGTCCATCATATGTACGCAGGTCTATCAAATGGTGGACACATTAACGAGGTCGCATGGTGGTTTGGCCAGTTTCCGTATATAGTCCGGCGAACGCCGCATTCGGAACTCGGACCGACCTGTGAATTCATGCTTTCCCACGCCTTTACCGCATCACGCCGACGCCCGGCATCGACATTGACTTCGGCGCCAGGCCATATTTCTTTTATTACTCACTTTGCATAAATTATTTATTATGCAACGATTTTTTTAATTATTATTATTACTATTATCTCCGGTTTGCACTATTTTTTGTGCACAGGAAAATGATCCGGGGACTTTGGCGTCACTCTGCCGGTCTGCATTGACCATGCTATTTCACCAGTTCGGCGTGTCGAGCTCTCCGCTCCGCCACCTCGGGACCGGCTTGGGGGATGGAACCTTGTCCCGCATCAAGCTCGGACCGCGTCATCAATGCCGAACACATTAACCAGCTAAGTCACTTTCATGCTCAAAGTTTTAATTTTTAACTTGTGTTCGGTTCGACCAAGCATTATACTTTTTTGGAAAAAAGTTGCTTGTAAAAAATCTCCTTGTCAAAACTTTGTTTGTGGCTTGCAAATTCAAATACCCCGTTTATTTGGGGGCTTCCTTTATGAAGCTTTTCCTCTTGCATATGATTATACTTGTACGGCTTCGTTCCTTGTTCGTGTATTACGCCACAATATGCACCATATTGACTTAAGCGATTTGCAAGCTGGGTTGCCTGGCTCCTGTGCTTACCCCTACGTTCCCGATTGTTCGGCTAGGGAGTAAAGGGAGCACCTTTGCGATTGTCACGACTGGGTCCTCCGAGCTCTGACCTCAGACTGGGTGAAGCCGAAAGCTAGCGCTCTTATTGTTTTCAACCATGGTCGGCACACAACAGAACTCATGAGTACAAAAAATCTATTGCACAAGTCTCATAGCAATAATGAGCACCGAAGAAAGGTATTGGTGGGGGTACTATTTTCTTCGAAGATGCTTCTTACACTTCGTTTGTAATATAGCATAAGTTCCCTGAGCCCGCTTTGTCTGTTACAGCCTTATGGCCTGGTTGCCTGGTTATCGGAAACACTGTCGATATTCTCAACATGTGGAGTACATAACACTTTTTGGTCCTTGACCAAAGAGGGAGAAGCCGACGGTCGGTTAAGACGTGTTTAAAGTTCGGTTGAACAAAGATATGATATAAATACTTCGGTACATACAATCATTATACAAAAAATTCTTTTACCCAAGTCACTTGGGGGCTCTTAAAATTTATATGAGATATTTTATAGTAAATGTGTTTTCATCTTGGTCGTTGCAAAGTCTTTTTCTATCGCTCCTTTTTCGACATGAGTGCGTGGTCAATAGCCAGATAACCCATTTTCTCTCTAGTGACCGCTCGAGTTTAGCTCGCTAAACTGGTCTAACGAGAAGCACTCCGCCTTCGGGATAGGAGGCTGCAACCGTAGGCTGACCCGCTTGAAGTCTTGAGATCGGATGTTTAATGTTAATGCACGACAGAAGCACAATTTTTCCCCAATTTTCGGATTGGCACCAAACACTTGATCTTGTTTGGACGTCAAGTTTTTACTGACGTTTTTTTGGTTTTCCAAGCTTATGGCACTTTTAAACTATTTGTGTGTTTCCAGCACAAGTCTCACAGTGCAATGCTGGACACCTTTATAGATTCGGCAAAAACATTCTCGGATCTCACTATATATGCATTGGTTTCGAATTGTGTCTTCGGTCAATAGTTTGGTTGCCCGGCTCCTACGCTTGCCTCCTACGTTCCGCCTTGTTCGGTTAGGTGTGCAAAGGGAGAACCACTGCGATTGTGCTTCCAGCTCACATGGTTAAGCACCTCAGTGGAGAAAGCCGAAAATTGACTGTCACAATAAGGGTAAACTAGTCAGCAATCCGATGACGGTGTTAAATGACTGGCCATTCATAACATAAGCCGAAGTGTTTACGGCTTGACCTCGGCTGTTGCCGAACACTACCGGGGGCTAGTAACTGGCCTCCCAAATTAAATCATCAATATTTTGCTCTTACATTAGAGCTGAGGTTTCATGATCATGCTCAGCATGACAACCCAAAGAAAGGAACCGATAGCGGGATTATTTTCTTTGGAAGACATTTATTATGTTAAACAGTGATATAACATATCTCTCTACGTACCTTTGTTTATAAAACCGTATGGCCAGATTGCCTTGTTTGTCGTAAATCTTTGCCCTCATAAATGCTTTATAAAGTAGGACAAACACTCCTCAGCTACTGGCCGAGGAGGTGGAAGCTGATGGTCGGTCAACAAAGTTTTGTACAATGTGGATCCGAGCATTAATGATGTAAAATACTTGGATACATAGAATCATTACACATAATTTGTGATTTTACTCTGGATATCGATCCTTAATTCGGCCACCCGTGCCCGCATTAAGGCCCAGGGGCTACTGGGCTTCAGGCTTATCATTTACTAATTTTAAAGGGGCGTATCGATCCCCTGATCTGGTGTTGCCACCCGCCCAGTGTCTCGGGGGCTACTGCATTGGCAATCCAGTGTAGAAAATTTAAGTGCAATATAGTTTTCGAGGAGATTATGATCCTCAGGTTGGTCTGCCGCACCCAACCTGAGTCTTGAGGACTCTGCACACCGCCTTTTGTGTCCTGAAGTATTCTGCTGAGCTAGGACTTGATCCTCAGACCGATTTTGCAAATCAACCTGAGTCTCAGTGGCTACTGGGATCGGCGGTCTTATGTCATCCTTCAGGTGCATCTCGGGTTTTAGACCGATACAGACCTTGAGGGCTACTAGCTATATATCTCGGCAGAGAATAAATTGCACCAATCAAAAATATTGACAAAAAATTGGCCCACAATCGGGGTGGTGCACCACCTCGCAAGCATTCCGGCATAAAGCTCGGGCGCTAGTGGCTGGCTCCATAGAGGGCATTTCCAGCATTAAGCTTGGCTAAACTCCTTCAACTCTTTTGGACCAAGATGATCTATGACATCTTGGATATAGTCCGGCGTTGGAGCTTGGACACAGTCCGACGTTGGAGCTCGGATACATTTCGGCATTAGAGCTTGGAAGCAGTCCGACATTGGTGCACGGCTGCAAAAGATACCTCGAATGCAGTCCGGAGTTAGAGCTCGGACGCAAGAGGACACTGCCTCCCGGGAACAACTTCAAACCCGAGGTGTGGCATAAAAATAATAAGGCATTGATAAAGGCCGGAAACTTAAAGGGGCTCCTCGGATACCCGACATGTAAACTCGTCGAATGCATTTCGGCGATCCTCAAAATCGAAGATGGGAATATTTGTTGAACGAGTTTCCAAGACCGACAACCGAAGATGAAGAACAGTTCGGAAGAATCAAGGAGCGTCTCTAACTTGAAGACCGGTTCAGGGGGCTACTAACGGTGTCCTGGACTAGGGGGTACTCACCACGTCGTCTCCCGATCTGTTAGATTGGGCCGAGGACCCCCATGGCCGTATACTCATGGGCCAGTTCGGACAGCTGCCGCATACAAGGAAGATTCCACAAGACTTGGCGATCAAGAGAAGGACTCCTCCCCACCGGCGTATTCGGCTAGGACTCTTGTTATCCTAGGCCTATGGTGCACTATATAAATCGAGGCCAGGCTAGTCGATAGAGATATACATACAATCATACCATAGGCTGGCTTCTAGGGTTTAGCCTCTTCGATCTCGTGGTAGATCAACTCTTGTAATACCCATATCATCAAGAATAAATCAAGCAGGACGTAGGGTTTGACCTCCATCAAGAGGGCCCGAACCTGGGTAAAACATCGTGTCCCCTGCCTCCTGTTACCATCTGCCTTAGACGCATAGTTCGGGACCCCCTACCCGAGATCCACCGTTTTTGACACCGACAGGGACCCTGCTCTGCATTGATGAGCATGAAGGCTGACATGGCGTCGGACCCAGATGGGTGGTCGGTGGCTGATACGTCTCCAACGTATCTACTTTTTCTCATGCTTTTCCTCTTGTTTTGGACTCTAATTTGCAAGATTTGAATGAAACTAACCCCCGACTGACGCTGTTTTCAGCAGAATTACCATGGTGTTGTTTTTGTGCAGAAATAAAAGTTCTCGGAATGGAACGAAACTTTTTGAGGATTTTTTATACCAATAATAAGAATTTCTAGAGCCAAGACCCACCGGAGAGGGGCCCTTGGTGGGCACAGCCCATCAAGGCGCGCCTGTTGGGGAATGCAATAATTTCAAAAAAATTCCTACACACACGCAAGATCTATCATGGTGATGCATGGCAACGAGAAGGGAAGAGTGTTGTCCACGTACCCTCGCAGACCGTAAGCGGAAGCGTTATGACAATGCGGTTGATGTAGTCAAACGTCTTCATGATCCGACCGATCCTAGCACCGAAGGTACGACACCTCTGTGATCTGTACACGTTCAGCTCAGTGACGTCCCATGAACTCTAGATCCAGCTGAGTGTCGAGGGAGAGTTTCGTTATCACGATAGCATGATGACAGTGATGATGAAGCTACTAGCGCAGGGCTTCGCCTAAGCACTGCAACGATATGACCGAGGTGGATTATGGTCGAGGGGGGCACCGCACACGGTTGAACAATGTCAACTTGTGTGTTCTAGGGTGCCCCTGCCCCCGTATAAAAAGGAGCAAGGGGGAGGCCGGCCAGCCCTAGGGCGCGCCAAGGAGGGGAGGAATCCTCCTCCTAGTAGGAGTAGGATTCCTCCTTTCCTAGTCCTACTAGGAGGGGGAAGGAAGGAGTGGGAGAGAGGAAGGAAAGGGGGGCACCCCACTCCTATTCCAATTCAGACCCAAGGGGGAGGGGGTGCGCGGCCTACCCTGGCAGCCCCTCTCTCTCTCCACTAAGGCCCATCTAGGCCCACTAGTTCCCCGGGGGGGTTCTGGTAACCCCTCTGCCACTCCGGTTTTCTCTGAAATCACCCGGAACACTTCCGGTGTCCGAATATAGTCGTCCAATATATCAATCTTTATGTCTCGACCATTTCAAGATTCCTCATAATGTTCGTGATCATTTCTGGGACTCCGAACTACCTTCGATACATCAAAACACATAAACTCATAATACAAATCGTCATCGAACGTTATGCGTGTGGACCCTATGGGTTCGAGAACTATGTAGACATGACCGGGACACATCTCCGGTCAATAACCAATAGCGGAACCTGGATGCTCATATTGGCTCCCACATATTCTACGAAGATCTTTATCGGTCAAACCGCATAACAACATACGGCGTTCCCTTTGTCATCGGTATGTTACTTGCCCGAGATTCGATCATCGGTATGCTCATACTTAGTTCTATCTCGTTACCGGCAAGTCTCTTTACTCGTTCTGTAATGCATCATACAGTAACTAACTCTTTAGTCACATTGCTTGCAAGGCTTATAGTGATGAGCATTACCAAGAGGGCCCAGAGATACCTCTCCGACAATCGAACTAACAAATCCTAAACTTGATCTATGCCAACTCAACAAACACCATCGGAGACACCTGTAGAGCATCTTTATAATCACCCAGTTACGTTGTGACATTTGATAGCACAATAAGTGTTCCTCCGGTATTCGGGAGTTGCATAATCTCATAGTCATAGGAACATGTGTCATGAAGAAAAAAATAGCAACAAACTAAATGATCATAGTGCTAAGCTAACAGATGGGTCTTGTCCATCACATCATTCTCTAATGATGTGATCCCGTTCATCAAATGACAACACATGTCTATGGCTAGGAAACTTAACCATCTTTGATTGACGAGCTAGTCAAGTAGAGGCATACTAGGGACACTCTGTTTGTCTATGTATTAACACATGTATCAAGTTTCCGGTTAATACAATCCTAGCATGAATAATAAACATTTATGATGATATAAGGAAATATAAATAACAACTTTATCATTGCCTCTAGGGCATATTTCCTTCAGCGCCCCCCTCTCCTGGCGCGCCCATGTGGGTTGTACCCGCCTGGTGGCCCCGCTGATGACCCCCTGATACTATAAAATCACATTATTCCAGAAAAAATCAGGGAGAAAGAATTATCGTGATCCACGAGATAGAGCCGCCGCCAGGCCCTGTTCTTCCTCGAGAGGGCAGATCTGGAGTCCGTTTGGGGCTCCAGAGAGGGGGATATTTGTTCTTCGTCATCACCAACCCTTCTCCATTGCCAATTCCATGATGCTCCCCACCGGGAGTGAGTAATTCCTTCGCAGGCTCGCTGGTCGGCGAGGAGTTGGATGAGATTCATCAAATCGAGTTAGTTTTGTTAGGGCCTTATCCCTAATACCCACTATGTTCTTAGATTGATGTTGCTATGACTTTGCCATGCTTAATGCTTGACACTTTGGGCTCAGGTGCCATGATTTTAGATCTGAACCATTTATGAATTCATCATTATATCCATATTTTAGATCCGATCTTGCAAGTTATAGTCACCTACTACGGTTATGATCCCGCAACCTTGGAGTGACAACAACCGGGCCCACTCCCAGTGATGACCGTAGTTTGAGGAGTTAATGTATTCACTGTGTGTTAATGCTTTGTTCTGGTTCTCTATTAAAAGGAGGCTTTAATATCCATTAGTTTCCAATATGGACCACACTGCCACGGGAGGGTAGGACAAAAGATGGCATGCAAGTTCGTTTAACAAAGCACGTATGACTATTTACGGAATACATGCCTACATTATATTGATGAACTGGAGCTAGCGCCGTATCACGCTAGGTTATAACTGTCTCATGATGAATATCATCCAACAAGTCACCGATCCAATGCCTGCGAATTTATCCTTATTGATCTTGCTGTGTTACTATTGCTATCATCACTGTTACACTTGCTACAAACTACTACTATCACTGTTACTATTACCGTTGCTGTTGTCACTATTATCAAAACTATCAAACTACTTTACTACTGATCACTTTACTGCAGATAATTAATCTCCAGGTGTGCTTTAATTGACAACTCATCTGCTAATTCCTTCAAATATTCTTTGGCTCCCCTTGTGTCGAATCTATAAATTTGGGTTGAATACTCTACCCTCGAAAACTGTTGCGATCCCCTATACTTGTGGGTTATCAAGACCTTTTTCTGGCGCCGTTGCTGGGAAGCATAGCTATATTTGTTGAGTCACTTGGGATTATTATAATATTATCACTATGAAGAATCTGAAGGATCCAAAGACTAAGATATTTCCCTCAAGGACGAGGGGAGGTAAGGAACTGCCATCCAGTTCTGCTTTAGATTCACCTTCTGTTACGAGTAAACTTGCAACACCACCACATGCTATTAATTATGATATGTCACAAGTTATTGATGATGCTACTTCTACTATGAATGATTCTTATGATGATGCTAGTACCTTTCTTGATAATGATGATGTGACACTTGGTGAATTTCTTAATAGACAAATTGCTGGAGTTATACAACATGGTGTTGTTGAATCTGATGATGAGCTTGAAACTGAAACTCCTAAAACACCTCTACAACTAACCTTCATAGATATGAATTGCCTAAGGTACCGGAAGGTTATGTTATGAGTGAAGAAGCAACTAGAGATATTCTTGCTTGTAATGATAGAGATGATCTAGAGAAATTACTACACAAGTACAAAGAAAAATCTCTGAATGCTAGAATGAAATCTGATCCTAAGTTTGCTACTTCACCTATCTGTATTGCTGATAAGGATTACAAATTCTCAGTCGACCCAGAGTTAATTACTTTGGTTGAATATGATCCTTTCCATGGTTATGAAACTAAAACTGTTGTGGCACATCTTACTAAGTTGAATGACATAGCCACCCTTTTTACACATGATGAGAAAACTCGTTACTACTTTATTCTCAAATTATTTCCTTTCTCATTAAAGGGTGATGCTAAAGCTTGGTACAATACTCTTGCTCCTTGTTGTGTGCGTAGTCCCCAAGATATGGTTTATTACTTCTCTGAAAAATATTTTCCTGCTCATATGAAACAAGCTGCCTTACAAGAAATATTTAACTTTGTGCAAACTAAAGAAGAGAGTCTCCCACGAGCTTGGGGGAGGCTTTGCCAGTTACTTAATGCTTTGCCTGATCATCCTCTTAATAAAAATGAAATACTTGATATCTTCTATAATGGACTAACCGATGCTTCTAGGGACTTCCTAGATAGTTGTGCTGGTTGTGTTTTTAGGGAACGGACTATTGCTCAAGATGAAGAATTATTGAATAACATGTTGAAAAATTATGATGACCGGACTATTCCTGAACCACCGCCTAAACCCACTCCGAAGAAGAGGGGTATATTATATCTCAGTCCCGAAGATATGCAAGAGGCAAAGAAATCTATGAAGGAAAAAGGTATTAAAGCTGAGTATGTAAATTTTTTACCTCCTATTGAAGAAATACATGGGCTTAATACACCACCAATGCCTAAGGTGGCAGAGGTAAATTCTCTTATGAAGTTTAATGATAATGATAATCCTCACAATATGCATCCTAGTCAATGCCTTTATGAGTTTGAAGACTATATTAGAAAACAAGATCACTTCAATGCAAATGTTATGAAACAATTGAAATACAATTCTGATATGATTGCTCACTTGAGTGACTTGTTATTTAGAATCTCAAATGATGTTAGAGGTGTTGGAAAACATGCTTCTATGGTTCAAACTCAATTAGAACAAGTTCCTAAATCACAAAGAGAATTGCTTGATGAAATGAATCATAATATGCATGACTTTGTTGTTAGATTTGCAACTAGAGGAGGTAAAATGACTTAGGAACCACTTTATCCCGAGGGACACCCAAAAAGAATTAAACAAGATTCACAAAGAACCAACACTAGTGCACCTAGTCCTTCCAAGAAGAAAAAGAAAAACAAAAATGTAGGACTTTGCACACTTTTAGTGAACCGGAAATAGAGAAACCTCCAGATAATGATAATGAAATTTCTATCTCTCATGCTAAAACTCAGTCTGGTAATGACCACTCACCTAATGATAATGAAAAAGGTAATGATGAGGTTCATGAAGAATTTCAACCAACCAATGATAAAGAACCAGATAATGATGTTGAGATAGAACCACCTGTTGATCTTGATAACCCACAACCTAAAAATAAAAGATATGACAAAAGAGACTTTGTGGCTAGGAAACACGGTAAAGAAAGAGAACCGTGGGTTCAAAAACCCATGCCTTTTCCACCTAAGTCAACTAAAAAGAATGATGATGAAGAATTTGAACGCTTTGCTGAAATACTGAGGCCAATCTTTTTGCGTACTCGCTTGAATGATATCCTAAAAATGCCTCCTTATGCAAAGTATATGAAAGACATCATCACAAATAAGAGAAAAATACCAGAAGCTGAAATATCCACTATGCTTGCTAATTATATCCTTAAAGATGGAGTACCTAAAAACTTGGAGATCCGGGAATACCAACTATACCTTGCTCTATCAAAAAGAATTATGTGAAAACTGCTTTGTGTGATTTAGGAGCTGGTGTTAGTGCTACCTCTTGAGCACTGCATCGATTTTCCCTTGAAGAGGAAAGGGTGAAGCAGCAAAGTAGCGTAAGTACCTCTTGAGCACTGCCTCGGTTTTCCCTTGAAGAGGAAAGGGTGAAGCAGCAAAGTAGCGTAAGTATTTCCCTCAGTTTTTATGAACCAAGGTATCAATCCAGTAGGAGACTACACGCAAGTCACCTCGCACCTACACAAACAAATAAGAGCCTTGCAACCAACGCGATAAAGAGGTTGTCAATTCCTTCATGGCCACTTGCAAAAGTGAGATCTGATAGAGATAATAAGATAAATAGTTTTGGTATTTTTATGATATAGATTAAAAGTAAAGATTGCAAAGTAAAATAGATTGGAAACTTATATGATGGAAAATAGACCCAGGAGCAATAGGTTTCACTAGTGGCTTCTCTCAAGATAAAATAAGTATTACGGTGGGTAAACAAATTACTGTCGAGCAATTGATAGAAAAGTGCATAATTATGAGAATATCTAGGCATGATCATGTATATAGCATCACGTCCGCGACAAGTAGACCGAAACAATTCTGCATCTACTACTATTACTCCACACATCGACCGCTATCCAGCATGCATCTAGAGTATTAAGTTCATAAGAACAGAGTAACGCATTAGGAAAGATGACATGATGTAGAGGGATAAACTCAAGAAATATGATATAAACCCCATCTTTTTATCCTCGATGGCAATAATACAATACATGCCTTGCTGCCCTACTGTCACTGGGAAAGGACACCGCAAGATTGAACCCAAAGCTAAGCACTTCTCCCATTGCAAGAAAGATCAATCTAGTAGGCCAAACCAAACTGATAATTCGAAGAGACTTGCAAAGATAACAAATCATACATAAAAGATTTCAGAGAAGAATCAAATATTGTTCATAGATAATCTTGATCATAAACCCATAATTCATCGGATATCGACAAACACACTGCAAAAAGAATTACATCGAATAGATCTCCAAGATAATCGGGGAGAACTTTGTATTGAGATCTAAAGAGAGAGAAGAAGCCATCTAGCTAATAACTATGGACCCGAAGGTCTGTTGTAAACTACTCACACATCATCGGAGAGGCTATGGTGTTGATGTAGAAGCCCTCCGTGATCGATTCCCCCTCCGGCGGAGCTCCGGAAAAGGCCCCAAGATGGGATCTCTTGGGTATAGAAGGTTGCGGTGGTGGAAATAGGGTTTCGTGGTGCTCCTGGATGTTTTCGGGGTATATGGGTATATATAGGAGGAAGAAGTACGTCGGTGGAGCTGCGAGGGGCCCACGAGGGTGGGGGCGCGTCTGCCCCCCCTGGGCGCACCCCCTGCCGCGTGGCCTCCTTGCTTCTTTCTTAACGGCCACTCCAAGTCTCCTGGATTACGTTTGTTCCAAAAATAACTCTCCCGAAGGTTTCATTCCGTTTGATATTTCTTTTCTGCGAAACACTGAAATAGGCAAAAAATAGCAATTTGCACTGGGCCTTTGGTTAGTAGGTTAGTCCCAAAAATAATATAAAAAGGTAAATTAAAGCCCATTAAACATCCAAAACAGATAATATAATAGCATGGAACAATCAAAAATTATAGATACGTTGGAGACGTATCAGTTAGTGTTATGCATTTCTCTTTATATAAAAGACTTGACTTGAATAAACTCACACCTACTGAAATATCTTTGCAAATGGCTGACAAATCAACTGCCATACCTATCGGTATCTGTGAGGATGTGCCTGTTGTTGTTATTGTTGCTAATGTTACTATTTTGACTGACTTTGTTATACTTGAGATGCCCGAGGATGACAACATGTCGATTATCCTTGGTAGACCTTTCTTGAATACTGCAGGGGCTTTTATTGATTGCAATAAAAGCAAGGTCACCTTTCATATCAATTGTAATGAGCATATGGTGCACTTTCCGAAGAAACAATTCCAAGTGAATGGTATTAATGTTATTGAAATATCTCCTACAATCACTATTGGAAGTTTTAAAATACCTCTACCCACTGTCAAAAACAAATATGAAATTCTTATTGTTGGGAAAATGCATATCCCCATTGAGGTAACTTAGTGACTTACGAAAGTTCTTCGGTTTCATGCTAACCGAAAGTGTTTGTTAATAAGACATGATCAACCTTATTCATAAATCATTTTTGAACGATATGAAGTTGATGAATTTAGTAAGCACTACTTCCTGCCCTTACCTTTTATTTTATTTTTTTATTAGTTAAATAAAATAAAAGCCATGTTTTTTCTGTTTTCTAAATTTCCCATGCAATAAAAAATGACCCAAAAATAAAAGTTCTGAGAATGCCCTGAAAATTTTATATGATTTTTTCCTGAATATTTAAGAATTTTTGGTGCAAAAATAACCAGAGGGCGCCCTAGGGGGTTGTGGTCCCCACGTGGGCCCCCTCACTTATCTCTTTAGCCCACATTGTCACCTACCTCCAGAAGAAAATCACTCTCCCTCTCTCTCCCGTGTTCTTGCTCATTTTGCTGCCAATTTCGATCTCTTTGCTCGAAGCTCCATTTCCGAAACTGTTTCGGGAGATTTTTGCTTGGAAAAATTGTACACGGACATGATGAACCTATTCGGAAGGAGTTCTTCGAGGAGACGATCCTCGGGGGCATCCTCTAGTGACAATTCTGCCCACCAGTCTTACGTTGAACCAAGTGAAAGTTCCACATGGTATGCCTCCACCAAAACATGCTTATGGCCTTACGATGAATATATGGTGCAGGTGGGCATCAAGGAGGAATTTGAGCAATATGTTCACAATGCCGGTCCTGGTCCTTACCTCTCAAATAAGTGTGAATAGCGCCATCTTCTCACTGAATCATTTGTCAAAGGATTTAAATATTTTCCATGTGAGTCTAGGGTGTCGTTTATGCTTTATGATGAACCATTTACTATTCCACTGGAAAATTTTTCTTACCATTGCAAACTTCCATTTTGGGGTTCGCTTGATGAGCCATCAAAGGCTGAGTATGAGACCTTCTTGACTAGCCTTTGTTATGGTGAAAATATGGGAGTAAGGCAAGGAAGAATAAAGAGCATTCACTTTCCCGCAATTCAATACCTTGCATTATTTAACGGGAAATGCATAGTAGGCAAGCAAGACTGTAGCATACTTTGTTCGCCAGACTTGAGCCTCATTCACACCGCTCTCACTGGTGAAAGGAATTATAACCTTGGAGCGATTGTTGCACGTAGACTTCAGCATAACGCCAAAAGTGGCTGGTTCTATGGTGGAATTTATGCCACATGTTTAGCATAAGGACTGGGTGTTTCACCTTTGCCCTTTGACCCTATCCTACCCACTCGATATTTAGATTTTGATGCCTTAAAGGAGCATAAGATTCTCAAGGGAAGGGCTGATAACTTCACTTATAATTTTTTGTTTAACCAATCACATGTTGTGGACACATATTTGCCTGCGCCTGCTCTCTTTGATTATCACAACAAGGAAAGATATTTTGTTCTTGAGAGCGAGGCCCGAGCTCACAACGCAGCAGTGTTGGCGGCACGACATGCTGAGGCCTCCGCACTTAGAGCCTCTGTGAGCTACCATGCCAATTGATGACCCACAAGTATAGGGTATCTATCATAGTCCTTTCGATAAGTAAGAGTGTAGAACCCAACGAGGAGCAGAAGGAAATGATAAGCGGTTTTCAGCAAGGTATTCTCTGCAAGCACTGAAATTATCGGTAACAGATAGTTTTGTGGTAAGGTAATTGGTAATGAGTAGCGAGTAATAAAAGTAAATAAGGTGCAGCAAGATGGCCCAATTTCTTATATAGAGAAAAGCGCTCCCGAGGACACATGGGAATTATCGTCAAGCTATTTTTCATCACGTTCATATGATTCGTGTTCGGTACTTTGATAATTTGATATGTGGGTGGACCGGTGCTTGGGTGATGTCCTTACTTGGACAAGCATCCGCAACTACAACAGAAGTATTAAGGTAAACCTAACCATAGCATGAAACATATGGATCCAAATCAGCCCCTTACGAAGCAACACATAAACTAGGGTTTAAGCTTCTGTCACTCTAGCAACCCATCATCTACTTATTACTTCCCAATGCATCCCTCTAGGCCCAAACAATGGTGAAGTGTCATGTAGTCGACGTTCACATGACACCACTAGAGGGATGACAACATACATCTCATCAAAATATCGAACGAATACCAAATTCACATGACTACTAATAGCAAGACTTCTCCCATGTCCTCGGGAACAAACGTAACTACTCACAAAGCATATTCATGTTCATAATCAGAGGGGTATTAATATGCATAATGGATCTGAACATATGATCTTCCACCAAGTAAACCAACTAGCATCAACTACAAGGAGTAATCAACACTACTAGCAACCCACAGGTACCAATCTGAGGTTTGGATACAAAGATTGGATACAAGAGATGAACTAGGGTTTGAGATG
Organism: Triticum aestivum; assembly: GCF_018294505.1. NCBI lineage: Eukaryota > Viridiplantae > Streptophyta > Magnoliopsida > Poales > Poaceae > Triticum > Triticum aestivum. Next base: position 152,667,288 of record NC_057797.1, on the reverse strand, counting down.
AGATGGTGCTGCTGAAGATGTTGATGGAGATTGACCCCCTCCCAATAAGAGGATTGTTGGTGATGACGATGGTGATGATTTCCCCCTCCCGGAGGGAAGTGTCCCCGGCAGAACAGCTCTACCGGAGCCCTAGATTGGTTCCGCCAAGGTTCCGCCTCGTGGCGGCGGAGTCTTGTCCCGAAAGCTTGCTTATGATTTTTTCTCGGACGAAAGACCTCATATAGCAGAAGAAGGGCATCGGAGGGCCACCAGGGGGCCCACGAGGCAGGGGGGCGCGCCCAGTGGGGTAGGGCGCGCCCCCACCCTCGTGGCCAGGGTGTGGCCCCCTCTGGAACTTCTTGCACTCAGTATTTTTTATATATTCTGGAAATAACTTCTGTGAAGTTTCAGGACTTTTGGAGCTGTGCAGAATAGGTCTCTAATATTTCCTCCTTTTCCAGTCCAGAATCCCAGCTGTCGGCATTCTCCCTCTTCATGTAAACCTTGTTAAATAAGAGAGTATGGGCATAAGTATTATGACATAATGTGTAAAAACAGCCCATAATGCAATAAATATCGATATAAAAGCATGATGCAAAATGGACGTATCACCGACTACTACCTCCAAGCTACTGATTCACTACCAAGTTAGGCCAAAAGCCTAAGCTTGGGGGAGTACATGTTCTCACCGACATTATATTCATGTTCACATATCATTTCATTTGTCGGTGTTCACACTTTTTCATTGTGTCATCCATGCTTAGATTTATTTTCTTGCTTTCTTCTTGTGTGTTTGAAAAACTTTAGAAAAAACCAAAAAAATAGTTGTAGTAATTTACTTTCTATGCATGCTTAGTAGTAGCACTAAAAAGAAAACCCAAAAAGATTTCCTTCTTCTTCTTTTGCTTGTTGGGAGCTTTCCCATGTAAATAGTTTTCCTCGTTTTTGCTTTTTATTTACTTGCTGAAGAAAACCAAAAGTTCCAAAAATATTTAAGTGTGTTTCTCTGAATTATTTTCTTTTATTCGAGTCTTACTGAGGATAAGACCACGATGAAAATGTTGAGTGGCTCTCACATGAATAACTGTTGAACGAATAAGAGCCCATTTTACCTTGTCTTCTCCTGTTGAATAAAATGTTTGCAGATTCTAGCTTAGTCCATGGCACTCTTGCACTATTATTATTTTCATATCATTCGGTCGTGCAAGTGAAAGGCAATAATGATGATATTCGATGAATTGGCCGTGGCAAAGAGAAACTGGTATGAACTCGACTTATCTTGTCTGTGTAACTATGTTTAACCTAGTGCCCATGATTCATCCCGTTATGATTAAACATGTTTGCAATGACAATTAGAGATTATAGTTTCTCATGCCATGCATAAGTAGCTGGGAGTTAATAATGATTTATCTTGGATATCAACATAGCGTTAAAATGATTGTGATGTAGTATGATGATATGGTATCCTCCTCTAAATGAACGTAGTTGAATCAAAACCAACGTAGCCTCTATAATATTTATGTTCATGGTGATCATATCCTACTCATGCTAGTGTCTAATGTTACTTATGCATAATGCCTGGTTATGATCGTTGTTGCTCTCTAGCTGGCCTCTTCCCAATCTTAAAATTGCCAGCCTTTGCCTGTACTAAGTGGGGATTCTGCTTGTACATCAATAAACCTTGAACCCAAAGTTATTCCAGATGAGTCCACCATACCTACCTATATATGGTATTACCCTGTCGACCTAAGTAAATTTGCATATGCCACCTCTAAAAACTTCTAATTTTTATCCGTTTTGTGTGCCTGGATCGTTCATGGAACGACAGGAGGTGGTCAATATCTTTCGGCTAAGCATGTTATCCTCAGGTCGAGTGTTTATTCACTCGCCATCGCACGAGAAAATGGGCGGTAATAGGGATTCCCAGTCCTGGACTCAAAAATGCAAATAATTAAACAAAACTCCCCTTGGGTTGTTGTTGGTTTGGACGGCACCCGTTGTTTCGGACAAGCCGTGGAATGCGATTGTTGGTGGAGGGGAGTAAACCTTTACTTTTATCGCTTGGGAACCACCACTAGCGTGCTTAGCATGGAATATGTTGATAACTGATGGTCGTGAAGTGAATGAGAAGGGTGCATGTCTCAAAATTTCATTTATCTCTATTTTAAAAACTGAGCTCTGGCACCTCTACAAATCACTGTTTCCCTCTGCGAAGGGACTTTCTATTTAATTTAATGTTGTGTCACCACCTTCTATAAACAAGCGCCAAAAACTGAGTAGAACACAACAGTCATGATTTATGTATTGTCTCGCTAATGTTGGGTGCATCATGATTGGATATTTTCTACCATGGATTACAATGTTTAGTCACTGCTTGAACTTCAGAGGTGCTCTGCATTTATGTTTTGCGGTCTCAGAAAGGGCTAGCGAGATACCATTATTGTCATATTATATCATGTTTGTTTTGACAACGTGTTGCCATTTGAGATATCTTATTATTGCTCGCTAGCTGATTATGCCATTGATATGAATCATTATAATCTTTAAGAGTTATTGTCGACATGGTTAGTTATAATGCTGGCTGAAAACCTGGGTGTTGTTTAAGCTTATTTATGCAAACAAGAGCAAAAGAGTTCGTAAAAGTTTTTCTTTCTCACTTTCAGTTTATCAACTGAATTGCTTGAGGACAAGCAAAGGTTTAAGCTTGGTGGAGTTGATATGTCTCCAACGTATCTACTTTTTCTCACGCTTTTCCTCTTGTTTTGGACTCTAATTTGCATGATTTGAATGAAACTAACCCCGGACTGACGTTGTTTTCAGTAGAACTACCATGGTCTTGTTTTTGTGTAGAAATAAAAAATTCTTGGAATGGAACGAAATTTTTTGAGGATTTTTTATACCAATAATAAGAATTTCTGGAGCTAAGACCCACCGGAGAGGGTCCCCTGGGTGGGCACAACCCACCAGGGCGTGCCCCCTCTCCTAGCACGCCCAGGTGGGTTGTACCCACCTGGTGGCCCCGCTGATGACCCCCTAATACTATAAAATCACATTATTCCAGAAAAAAAATCAGGGAGAAAGAATTATCACGATCCACGAGATGGAGCCGCCGCCAGGCCCTGTTCTCCCTTGGGAGGGCATATCTGGAGTCCGTTTGGGGCTCTTGAGAGGGGGATCTTCATTCTTCGTCATCACCAACCCTTCTCCATCGCCAATTCCATGATTCTCCCCACTGGGAGTGAGTAATTCCTTCGTAGGCTCGCTGGTCAGTGAGGAGTTGGATGAGATTCATCATGTAATCGAGTTAGTTTTGTTAGGGCCTGATCCCTAGTATCCACTATGTTCTTAGATTGATATTGTTATTACTTTGCCATGCTTAATGCTTGACACTTTGGGCCCGGGTGCCATGTTTTCAGATCTGAACCGTTTATGAATTCATCATTATATCCATGTTTTAGATCCTATCTTGCAAGTTATAGTCACCTACTATGGTTATGATCTGGCAACCCCGGAGTGACAACAACCGGGCCCACTCTCGGTGATGACCATAGTTTGAGGAGTTCATGCATTCACTAAGTGTTAATGCTTTGTTCCGGTTCTCTATTAAAAGGAGGCCTTAATATCCCTTAGTTTCCAATATGGACCCCGCTGCCACGGGAGGGTAGGACAAAAGATGTCATGCAAGTTCTTCTAATAAAGCACGTATGGCTATTTACGGAATACATGCCTACATTATATCGATGAACTGGAGCTAGCGGCGTATCGCCCTAGGTTATAGTTGTTTCATGATGAATATCATCCAACAAGTCGCCGATCCAATGCCTACGAATTTATCCTTATTGATCTTGCTTTGTTACTATTACTATCGTCACTGTTACACTTGCTACAAACTACTGCTATCACTGTTACTATTACCGTTGCTGCTGTCACTATTATCAAAACTATCAAACTACTTTGCTACAAATAATTAATCTCCGGGTGTGGTTCAATTGACAACTTAGCTGCTAATATCTTCAAATATTCTTTGGCTCCCCTTGTGTCCGATCTATAAATTTGGGTTGAATACTCTACCCTCGAATACTGTTGTGATCCCCTATACTTGTGGGTCATCAGTGGCCATGTTCAAGCACTTTTGGCCGTTGCTGTGGGGTCCCATCTTTGAGGTGTGCAATGGCTTCATGCGCGACACGGTAGATATTGCACGCCTCAATTTTGGCATCTTATCGCTTATCCCCAAAGTGATAGGAGCCGACAACATTCGTCAATTTAGGCCGATTGCGTTGATTAACACCCCGTTTAAGATTTGTTCCAAAGCGTGTAATATCCGCCTTGTCCCTATCATGCACCGAACGGTTAGCCGCACCCAATCCGCCTTCATCCGTGGTCGCAACATTCTCGAGGGCCCTCTTGCCCTCCAAGAGATCATCCACGAGCTCAAACGCACTAGGGAACCAGCCATATTGCTAAAACTAGATTTCGAAAAGGCGTACGATCGTGTCAATTGGGACTTTCTGTGCTAGGTGCTGCTATGAGGATTGGGGCAAAATTGATAGATATGTACTTGACAACTGTCCAGAAGTAGAGAAGTACTTGGAGTAAGTTTCAATCACCTAACCAAGTCGTACTGCCAGGTTTGCTAATGAGTATATCTTAACTAAGTTCATGACTAGTTTACTTCTTTCCCACCGGCTTCACAAGGAAGAATTAAAGAAAACGAGTGTGCGAAACTTGGAGCAGAAGCACAAGGCGGATTTCGTTGACTGGTTTGCGGGTCATGTAAGGAAGTTAAGAAATGTGCCCAAAGATATAAAATTGCTATCAAAAGGGCCAGACATGCGTGTACATCTGTCGGATGCATGCACAGTAAATGGTGTTAGGTTCTATACCATTGATTATGAAAATGACCGAAGGACTCAAAATTCGGGTGTCATGATGAAGGTAGGTGTTGAAAACTCTAAAGAAGAGAGGGAACTATACGAGCTGCTGAAGCAAGTTCTTAAGAAACTATTAGCACGAGCACTAACCCTAATCGGATTATTAGCAGAAATTAAAAATTAAAAAGGAACATTCTGTAGCAAAAATTAAAAATCCACAAACTAGTGGCAATGCACGAAGTTGTGACGCCCGAATAATTAAGCTACAGTAATCCCTCGTTAATGATGCCATGTCATCACATTATTGTTGCTAATCCTTGCTTGATCCAAATTTTAGTTCAAACTCAAATTCAAATTAAAGCCCAAAATTCACATTTCTCAAACATACAAAATAAAATGTTTAAAGTGTGGCAAATATTCCATAAATAATTATGGTGATGAACTAACATTTTTTTATAAAGTGGTTCAATGCCCTATAATAATTAAGACCGTGCTTAAACAATTATATAAATGCCTTTTATAATTTCTAAAGTATCAAATTATTTTATTTTGAGTACCAAACTTTTGTGGCAGAGGTATAAATATTAGTACTAATTTAGAAAGTACTTTTGTATATTAACTAAGCTAAAACTATTGTGTAAATTTAAATAAAACTGTAAAAAGAAAATAAACTAAAAGAAAAACAAAACGAAATATAAAATCAACAGAGAGACCACCCCTTTTCCTACTGGACCTTTGGCCCTTTTAGCAAAACAGGTCCAGCCCACCCCTGCCATCCCCAACCTCCTGCTACAGGGAGGCGGGGGGGTCGTGGCACCCATCGACAGGCCATAGCCGCACCGTGCCTTGCATGGAGGCCATCCACAGCCTCCCCCCCTTGCCTGCAAAGGACCCGCCTCCCTCTGGTTGGAAACCCTAGGACACTTTCCCCCTCGCCTCTCGCCCTCTCGCTCGATCTCGAGCTCGTCCGCCACTGACATCGCCGCGCCACCGCCGTTGTCGCCCACCGCATCCACCCCGAGCCACGCCAAGGCGACCAGGGGCTCCACCACGGTCGTCTCCGTCGCCTGAGTCCGCCCACTGGATCCCAGCGCCTCCGCATCAAGCTCCTTGACGCCGTCTTCAGCCCCTACATCGCCGGATCCATCGCCTTCTTCAAACTTCGGTCGCCGGAAAACTTTGCCGATTCCTACGCCGACACTGCACCCCTGCACCTCCTCGAGCGGCTCTTCGTCAACGATGTGAGCAGGCGCCCATAACCCTCTGTTTCCTCATTGAATTCGTGCCCGTAGCCTAGCTTCCCATCGCGCCCGAGGCTCATCGTCACCATTGCTGTAGCTGCCACCGATGCTCCTACTCCGATGCTCCTGCTAGTTGCCATTGTTGTTGCTCTGCTGCCGACCGAGCCTCTCGCCGCGAGTCCCTGTCTGCTGCTGCTCCGCCTCTGCTCGACCGCGCCACGCGCCCAGCCCGCGCCCTTCCTCTGTTGCTCGCTCGCTGTGCCGCTGCGCCCTGCCTACTACGCGGCTTCTGCTGCCGCTGCTAGCTGCTGCCCGCGCTGCTGCGGCTTGCTGCTGTCGCCGGCGGCTGCTCGCCTAGCCGCGCCCCCGCGCACGCCCACGCGCGCGTGCCCGCACCCACTGCCGCCCGACGCCTGCCCGCAACCGCCGCGCCCGCAAGCACCCGGCCTCTGCTACTCTGTTGCCGTTGTAATGCTGCTAGTTACTGTAGCTGATGCGAGCTAGCTTTTCTAATTCTACACTGTTTAACCCTCTGAACAGCCCCTAAACATCGACTAAATGACTTTTAACAGGAGCAAAAATATTATGGGGAGTTAGTACACTTGACAAGGCTCAAATGTTTCCATTGGACCTAATCCGTTAGATGCCTGGATTAAATCATACGAATATCACAAAGTCTAATGTTCTGTTAATAGAAAAGCTGAAAACGACTTTAATATAATAGCTACTTTAGAGCTGTTGATGATCAAGCAAATGCACTCTAACAAAGATGCAAGTGCTACTATCTTGTAGATCACAGAAAAATGCTCAAAATTGGTATAAAGCACAAAAACATAGGATGTACAGAACAATAGTTGTAGCGTTTTGAAAACAGCAAAGTGATGTTTAAAACTGACGAAATCTCAGATTTAGTAGAATTTTAGGGATTTTTAGGATATTGCTTAAAGCTTTGAAAATTAATAGAAAATAATCCGTAGCTCGAATGAAAAAGTTTTATACATGAAAGTTGCTCAGAACGACGAGACAAATCCGAATACGCAGCCCGTTCGTCCGCCACACACCCCTAACATATCAAACTCGCAACTCTTCCCCTCCGGTTCATCTGTCCGAAAACGCGAAACACCGGGATACTTTCCCGGATGTTCTCCCCCTTCGCCGGTATCACCTACTATCGCGTTAGGGCACATCTAGCACCGCGTTTGTCATGTTATGCTTTGTGATGCTTTGATTGCTCTGTTATTTATTGTGTTCCCCCTCCGTTACGTCTTTCCGGTAGACCCTGAGACCGATGTCGGTACCCCTGTGATCGACTACATCGACGACGAACCTTTCTTGCCAGAGCAACCAGGCAAGCCCCCCCCCCCTTGATCACCAGATATCGCCTACTCTCCTCTACACTGCTTGCATTAGAGTAGTGTAGCATGTTATTGCTTTCCGTTAATCCTATCCTGATGCATAGCCTGTCATTGTTGCTACAACTGTTGTTACCTTTACCTGCAATCCTAATGCTTAGTATAGGATGCTAGTTTATCATCAGTGGCCATACTTTCTTGTCCGTCTGCCATGCTATACTATCGGGCCGTGATCATTTGGGAGTTGATCACGGGTATATACTTATACATAATATATGATACTTGTGGTGATTAAAGTCGGGTCGGCTCGTAGGAGTACCCGCGAGTGATTCCGATGTTGGGGGATGAAGGGGCAGGTGGCTCCATCCCGGTAGAGGTGGGCCTGAGTTCCCGAAGGCCCCGACGGTTACTTTGTGGCGGAGCGCAGGGGAGGTTGAGACCACCTAGGAGAGAGGTGGGCCTGGCCCTGGTTGGTGTCCGTGGTTATTTAAGAATAACACGCTTAACGAGATCTTAGTATTTGATCTGAGTCTGGCTACTGGCCTATACGCACTAACCATCTACGCAGGGACAGTTATGGGCACTCGACGTCATGGTATCAGCAAAAAGCCTTCGTGACGTCAGCGACTGAGCGGCGCGCGCCGGGTTGGACCGCGTAACGCAACTTCCTTTTGTAATGGAGGTTGCTAGGTCCGCTCTCCGGCCGCGTTCGCAACATGCAGGAGTGCAAAGGGCGATGGGCCCAGACCCTTGCGCCATAGGATTTAGACCGGCATGCTGACCTCTCTGTTGTGCCTAGGTAGGGCTCCGACGTGTTGATCTTCCGAGGCCGGGCATGACCCAAAAAAGTGTGTCCGGACAAAGGGGATCGAGCGTGTTGGGAAATGTGGTGCACCCCTGCAGGAAAGTTAATCTATTCGAATAGCCGTGATCTTCGGTAACAGGACGACTTGGAGTTGTACCTTGACCTTAAAACAACTAGAACCGGATACTTAATAAAACACACCCTTCCAAGTGCCAGATACAACCGGTGGTCGCTCTCTCACAGGGCGATGAGGGGAGGATCATCGGTTAGGATTATGCTATGTGATGCTACTTGGTGATCTTACCATCTACTCTCTTCTCCTGCTGCAAGATGGAGGTTACCAGAAGCGTAGTCTTCGAAAGGACTAGCTATCCCCCTCTTATTCCGGCATTCTGCAGTTCAGTCCATATATGATACTCCTTTTCCATTTGATACCAATGCATACATTTGTAGTGTAGCTCCTTGCTTGTGAGTAATTTGGATGAGTACTCACGGTTGCTTTGCTCCCTCTTTTCCCTCTTTTTATACCCGATTGCTGCGACCAGATGTTGGAGCCCAGGAGCCAGACGCCACCGTCGACGACGACTACTACTACTCGGGAGGTGCCTACTACTACGTGCAGCCCGCTGACGATGACCAGGAGTAGTTTAGGAGGATCCCAGGCAGGAGGCCTGCGCCTCTTTCGATCTGTATCCCAGTTTGTGCTAGCCTTCTTAAGGCAAACTTGTTTAACTTATGTCTGTACTCAGATATTGTTGTTTCCGCTGACTCGTCTATGATCGAGCTCTTGTATTCGAGCCCTCAAGGCCCCTGGCTTGTAAAATGATGCTTGTATGACTTATTTTATTTGTAGAGTTGTGTTGTGATATCTTCCCGTGAGTCCCTGATCTTGATCGTACACGTTTGCGTGTATGATTAGTGTATGATTAAATCGGGCGCGTCACAAAAGTGCACATACCTTTGATTTGGAGATGGGGAGCTCCAGCCAAGGGCGCAATTTTGCCATTCTAAAGCCTATACTCCAGCCGACTGATTCAATCGATGGGGATGCAGCCGAGTCAATTGATGGGGAAGCCTGGCGACTAACAAAACACCACAACGTCGCCATGGGGGGTCGCATCGATGGTGTGGAATAGGGGTAGCCATGCTTCTCGGCGTGGAGGATCAAAGGAGGAACCTTGGGGCGAAAGCTGGCTGGTGCGGTCCATCGATGCGAGGGGGATCGAGCTGGAGGTGCGATGCGGATCAAGCTGGTTGGTGAGGTGGAAGTGTGAGGTCGCATAGGTGGCTGGTGAGGCCGCGTCACAAAGTGGGTGTTGTTGGCTGGTGGAGTGGCGATGCGATGGCGGCGGAATAGTGGATCTGGTGAGCGCGAGCTGGCGGCGGGGCAAGCGAGTTGGGAAGAAGAGCTCCGGCAAGGCGGGCAATTATTGCACCAAGGGGTTCGTGAGAGATTAGGGGAGGGGATTGTGCGCGGGGTCTATGCTGCTCGTGGTATTCTTCCTCTTTTTTTCTTTCAATACGAGACGAAATCTCAAGCGTCAAGTTTATAACTATTTGACGGGCTTTGAGGGGTCTGGCGCCAACGTCCCTTCAGACTACAGATATGAAGCATTTACCTTAACTGAAATTGGGGACCTATGTGTCAATGAGAATGTCCGGGCGAAGGCATATCTGACATTAGTATTATGTGTTAAACGACGCACGGTGCTAGTATATTACTCCCTCCGTCCGGAAATACTTGTCCTCGAAATGGTTGTATCTAGACTTATTTTAGTTATAGATACATCCATTTTATTCATTTCAAGGACAAGTATTTCCGGACGGAGGGAGTAGTTATTATTGGCGTGCTCTTTACACATCACTGGTAAGTTTTACTAGTGGTGTGCCATGAACATGCTACTATAACAAGTTACTAGTGGTGGCGTGATATAGTGACGTGCCGTCTACACACCATTAATGACGATTTTGGCAGCCGCTAGTAGCCTTTTCCAGTATTAGTGAATTATATTCCTTCATTAGATGTGCAAATCCCATCTTGACCAACCACGTGTCACAACATGTTTCACGACTAACTAGAAAGCTACATTTATACTACTCAATTACAAAGTAGTGTTTGATAGACACCAAGTAAGTTGATTCGCATCCTGAGTACATTCGAAGCCTCAAGTCGGGTTTGTCCAACTTGATTATTCCCATCTTCAAATCCATACTAGTATCGGTTTGGTATCTCTATGTTAATGACTTGTGAAATATAGTCATCGACCGAATCATATACTATTCAAAGAATGTGTGTCCACATAACCTTATTAATCAGGGACCATCAGAACAACCATCATACAATATCCAGTATCATAAACAAGCCACATACTTATTAATACATATCAATGATGATGTTCAACGATAATACAAACAACTCACGAATACATAACGAAATAACATAACCGCATGATTGTCTCTAGAACATATTTTCAACAATAGACACAAAAAAGAGAGGAATTAAATAAAGAATAAGAAAAAGGATGGATAGCTGGCTAGCTAGATGCTTACGTCATGTCAACTTGCAACAACAACAACCCTCCTGAAAACACGAGCATTGGCATATACAGTACAAACCATTGCCGGGAGGGAAGGAAAAAAAATCGACATGATGGAACTACGCTCCCAAAAATTAAGGGACCATTGATCATCGATGGATCGGTCTCACTAATTAACAATGATCAACGGCGGAATTAATTAATCGAATCAGGATTTCTTCTACCAAATCTTGGCCCTGCCGCCACCGTTGTGCTTCTTGGAGGTGGCCCGGAAGTCGGCGAGGATCTGCTCAAGGCAGGCCACGGAGCACGGCAGCACGATGGGGCGGTCGCCAGGTTTGCCAAACTCCTCCTCGGCCATGTTGAGGAGCTCCCGGAAGGTGTCGCTGGTGAGGCAGCCGATGGGAACGAAGAACCGGCTGCCGTCCCGGGTGTAGGCCGCGAAATGGCCCCGCGGGCACGACGCCACCGTGGCCGCTGCACCAGCGGCGGCGGTAGGGGAGGTGACCTTGCTGCTAGCACTGCCGTGCCATTTCTTGGAGATCTCCATTAGCCTCACCATGATCGATCGATAGATAGATGTGTGCCTGTGTTTGTGTGTTGTGTTTCCTGCATTTGCCTTGTGGCTTGAGATGTGAAGGTAGCGGGAGCTCAGGTGGGGTATAAATAGATGCTTAGTGAGGCGATTCAGGCTGCAGTGGGGCTCTGGCATTTGCATGGAGAGGATTGGGATGGATGGGAGAAGTTAATGAGAAAAATAAAGGAGGGGGCAGATGAGAACATAATTCATCATTGACTGTATTTGTGTGGCGTGTGATGTTGGAACTTTTGGAAGATTGGTATATATGTCAAATTATGATGACAAAAATAGTAAAAGGGCAATGTTTCATCAAGCAATTAAGGAAATGTACAACAAATGTTTGTGTATCACTCCATATATCATATTTGCAGTTTCACACACTTATCAATATGGCTAAATAAGTGACTCAACTTTGTATTAATTTTAGCACAAAATTAGTATAAACTTGAGTCACTTATTTTGAAACAGAGGGAGTACTGTCTGGGTGTGTATTGTCAAGCTAGTTACTAGATGATACATCATAAACTTATCTAACATAAACATTTAATGCTTAGTATACCGCAGCTGGTACGGTGAACACATAAACACCCTCCGTTTCTAAATATAAGTTCTTTTAAAGATTTCACTATAAAACTACATTTGGATATATATAGAGCATAGGTTCATTCATTCGGCTGTACTCTATAGTTTATAGCGGAATCTCTATTTAAGGGAGAAGTACGTGTATTCAACCTGTCACAAGTTATTGTGCACGTACATACGTGGTGCAGTTTACTGTATTTCATCTTCCTCAATGTACAGTAAGCCTGCAGAGTACGTACGTCCGGTGCATGGGATATTTTTGGGCCCGAAACCTGGTCTCCCTTGCTTGTGATATATCCATATTTGGTATACAGATAATCTAAAAATGAAATCAACATATAATAATCAATAGTATACATGTGGTCATACAGGCAGGGGAGGACAGTAGGGCCGTGTGCTTCGCTAGCAAAACCTGGGTCATCTTCCCTTCAAAAAAAAAAAAACCTGGGTCATCTTGGACCACAAATGTTTCTAGGACACTTGTCGCGCCAAGGCAGCACATACAATCAAAACTCCAGATTCCGGGTACGTACGGCAGCACGGTGCATTTATCCATAGATACTAGTATGATATGTCCCAGTGCTCCCACCATTTCACAATATATGGCATAATATTTTTTTTTGCAAAGGCATAATTTTTTTTAAGTCAAACATGTCTATATTTAGCCAAGTTTATAGGATGAACTATTGGCATCTAAAATACGACTATTAAATAAATATAATGTTAAGAGAAGAATATACTTCATGATGAATCTATTGACACTAATTTTGTATTGTCAGTGTTGATTTTTTGAAATCTTAGTGAAATATATACATGTTTAAATCTTAGAAAGATAATGTGTACTAGTACATTGTCAAATAGAGGGAGTATAACTACATGTCTGCATGCACGTAGAAAACTATACAGAGAACTTGTAGGTACATCGGTCGGATCTAGATAGGACCGGCAGCAGCGGCTGAGACACAGCCCACGGGCCGGTGGACGACACACATCTTTTCGGTCCTAGCATGCATTATGGCCGCCTGCCAGCTAGGGACAAATGCTAGAGACCGTCGGGACGACATAATATGCAGCATGACTAGTAAGCAATGCTAACTGCTAAGCTGAATGATCAATGTCGTCCAATACCATATTTTCACCATCCAGTGTACGTTTGTACATCATCTCTTTTTTACTTGTACGTCTGCATATCTTGGCTGTGGACGTTGAACCATTTTATACAAAAGCATGTAGCATGTACATGCATGAAGATGCCATACATGCATCCATCATGCATGTGAGAGTTTATGTCTGTATATGTATACATTCCATCTATTTTACAACCGGCTGTAGAATAGTTATTCTACAACAAGTTTCTACTGTTTTCACTATTGTATAAAATGCCTTTTTTTGAAGTATTTGTGGGACTGACGCAAATCATATACTCCTGGAAAGACATCAATTAGGTTTAGCCTTTTCATTCAGTATAATTTATAAGATTTGTGACGGTTTAGGGGCGGTTTTAAAAATGGCGCGATAACCGTTGTCGGAATGATAAACAATACACCGTTGAAAATATATGCATGCAGAGGCCAACTGGTAGGGCATGCATGGTGCACGAAGAAGAGGATCCCAAGCAGACAGAATGGCTCCACTATGCATGGATCTATGCACGGATGGCCCTGGAGGCGCTGGCTATCTTTCTCAAAGTTCCGGCAGCGTCATGTGCTGCACATTCGCAGCCACAGGTTGCTGCATCGGCCATGTGGCGCCCGCGTGCGCATGGACCCCGATTATCTGGCTGTTCGCTTGCATGCAAAGCTCGACCACCACCTCAGTGGCCTACATGGATAAGCATCGCCCTCCTGTCCCTCGTACCTATATCGATTGACTCAAACATTTACCAACGTTATACTTTCCACCCTAAGAGCATGTACAGTCGTGATGGGCTAATTCGGCCCCTCAAACGCATGTGGACATGTTCAGGCGCGTCCGTAAGCATACCTCATATTTCGCTCTTCACATCCGCATATCTTATATCTGGCACCCTATATCCATACTATACATGCAACATGAGCTACTCTACATGATCAAAGAACGGGCAACAAAATCGGCTGCAAACGGACATCAAACGAGCTTGCCATCATCCTAGAGATCATCTGAGTTTGTTGTCGGACAAGTTCTTAAACATTAACAACTAAAAACGATATAAACATAAGAGGAAGTGCGAGATCACCACTTCCACCGCGGGCCTTTGCCCTTTCGGTCGCCGGTGCAGCTGTAGGCATCCGCGGCTGGTGGAGGATCTTGGTCGTCATCGTAGGAGGTGTAGCTGCCATCGTCGGATTCTGAGGAGGTCAGGACAATCAACCCCTTCATCCAGCGGACGGCCTTGTCCTACTTCCGCTTCAGCTTGGCGAGCCGAGCCACCTTCGCCGTTGCCTCCTTCGCCTCCCGCTCCGACTTCTCTATGGCTAGTCGGAGGGTCGTTGCGTTCTTCCGCCGGAGGCGGCGAGTGTCCGTCTCCGCCATCCTGAGCGATCGACGACAGACCCATGCGAGGAGCCGCTCGTCCTCGTTGGGCTCCACTGGCATCAGGCGGCGACGGCGCACAGACTGCTCCGCCGCTTCCCTCTCCCTTGCCCGCTGCCTCTAACCGCGGGCAGCGCGCCTCTGATTCCGGAGTGCATGTGCAGGCCGGCAGCACAGGGACTAGCACTCACCGTTACCCGCGTGGAGGAGCGGCCGGCGGGGGAAGGAGACGATGCGTGGGCGGTGCAGACTGCGCTGTCCTGCCGGAGCTGAGGGCGGACCGGGAGGGTCCAGCTCCGGCGTCCGCGCTGCGCCAGCGCAGGAGTTGCAACGACACTGCAGATCCGGAGCTGCCCCCAGTATCCACCTTGGACCGCTCCAAGGCAATGCGGAGGGCCAACTCCTCATCGTAGCCGAGGTCAGAGCCAGAGTCGCTACCGGAGCTCAACATTTTGCCGGATTTGATCGAAATCGGTGCAGGGAGAGGAGAGGATGGAGCGAGAGAGGAGAGTGTGAGTGAGCTAGGGTTCAAAGTGATAAGTTGGATGAGGTTTTTTGTGGGACAGTCGTGGGGTCGGTGGTGGGCCGGGCATGTTAGGCGGACCCGTCTGGGCGTGCTCGGGTCGTCCCATATCTGCCCTGGATTTGGGTTGGATATGAGGGGTGCCGGTCAGCTGAGACGTTCGAGGCCCGTTTGTGGCACCCGATTGGGTCGATTTTTTGTGACTGATCAGCCCGCTCGGGCGTTTGAGACGGATTTGGGGCACTCGACTGTACATGCTCTAAGTCCAACTCCAACCAATCTTTTAAAAATAGAGGAGCAATCGGCGAAGTAAACTTTAGTGGATGATTTTTCTACTCAAAGTTTTGATCGGACCTAGCTGAACTCCTAAATTTAATGGAGTAATTAAAAATAAAATCCTCATAAGTTCAACATAGATTCGATTTAAACAACCGAAATTCAACACATAATGTACATAATCATTTGATTTAAACCTAAACATGAACTTGAAATTAAAACTTAACATGATTTTAAACTTAAACTAAACATGAATTTAAACTAAAACTAAACACCATTCCCTTAGAGGGCGAGCCGATCTTCCCGCGAGATTCCACCACCCATGGGGTCCGACCCTGTGCCGTCATCGCCGGAGTTGGGGAAGATGCGTCGTCATACTTCACTGTTGAACTCCTCCTCGTCCTTGTTGCCATCATCGCCATTGTGCTCCTCGTTGTTGGAGAGGACGATGACTTCCCCCTCGACCGTGATTCGAGAAGATCGTCCGTTCCGCCTCCATAAGCTCAGGGTACTGGCGGCGGAGGTCCATCATGTACTCCTCGTAGGCGGCCTCCGCCGTGATGCGCTTCCTCACCTCCTGGTCCTCCCTAGCCATCATCGCACTCACCACCCCCGGCGGCGGCGAGTCGACATCAACGGGCAGCGTCCCCCACGGGAAGTTGAGGCGCGCCATCGTGCCGCGCAACTGGACCTGCCACTGGTCGTACTCAAGGGCTATAAATAGCTGCCCCCACAACCAGTAGTTGGTTGGCTGCTCCAAGAGAGACTGACAAGTGTCATATTTGAGAGCAACCCATCCTTTGATAAACTTGAAAACCCAAGTGAGGAAAAAGCCAACCAAAGCCAAAGTGATTGAGCATCACTGAAGAGATTATCCTCTGTGATCGGATGCCTGTTACCTTTAAAGACTGTCATTCTTCCAGATGATTAGGCGTCAAGTTCTGAGCACCCATGAAGAATTTGTGGAGTGCCATAGAACTAGTATGGGAAGGTTCTGGAAGTCTACCTTAAAGACTCGCCATGAGTGATTGGGCAAGGTGTAAGTGACCTTAGCTCAAGGGGAATATGGTGAGGACTAAGTGTTTTCTAAATTGAATCTCAAGCCGCCCCAACCAGACATACAATTGATATAGCAACTGAAACTGGTCTAACAAATCACCATGTCATCACCGCGCCATCTTGGTTTCAAATTCCTCAACCCTTTTACTTTCAGTACTTCTACACTTGAATAATTTGTGTTCTGCATTCTAAAGACTTTGAACTGAAGACTTTCATCATCATGCCTTTCATTTCTTCAGTTCATCTTGTTTATGCTTACATGTATGTATGACTGCATGTTCTTCATCTGTAACTATCATGTATGCTTGTTTTGCTTTCCTGTGATGATTTAGCTTCCCGCCTATTTCTATTTCGTCACACTAATTTTCGTCAAAATCTCCCGACTTTGATGAATTTGTAAAAATCTCCCATCACTACTAGGAAAAGGGCTATAGATAAAATGGACACTAATGGCGCACCATGTGGTGATGCGCCATTAGTGTGGAAGACACTAATGGCACACTAGGCACAAGGTGCGCCACAAGTAACATTTTTTTTCATTTTTCCAAACATACTAATGGCGCATCCTGGCAAAGTACGCCATTAGTAGTTCTAACTAGTAATGGCGCACCAGCCATGGAGTGCGCCGTTAGTAGTTCTAACTAGTAAGGTGCGCCACAAGTAACAATTTTTTTTCATTTTTCCAAACATACTAATGGCGTATCCTGGCAAAGTGCGCCATTAGTAGTTCTAACTAGTAATGGCGCACCAGCCATGGAGTGTGTCACTATTGTATTTTTTTATTCTTTCTTTTTTGCAAAACTACTAATGGCGCATCGTTGCAAAGTGCGCCATTACTAGTTTAAACTAGTAATGACGCACTATGCCACGGTGCGCCATTAGTATATATATATATATATATATTTTACTTTTTTGCAAAACTACTAATGGCGCACGGCCAGGAGGTGCGCCATTAGTATGTTGGGTTACTAATGGCGCATGGTTGTGTGGTGCGCCATTAGTAACCTGGGACCAACTAGATATTTTGGACAACCACACCTACACACTCACTTTCCCCACTTCATTCCCTCCACCTACTTCTCCAAGCTTGTCGGCTGCCTCCTCCTCCTCACCTCATTTGCACCATAGATTCATCAAAATTAAGTGGTGAAATTACCTTTTTTTGATAGGTAAGTAAGGGGAAAGCTATCTTCATGTTGTAGATCTACTTTTTTTCTCCCTAGCTCGCTCCAACAACGTGCACATGCACTTTTTGTGGCCTAGCTAGATCTATGTATGTTTGTGGTGTTGCATATATGTTTGTGTTTGCAGGTACCGGTATTTGAAATGCAATAGTTGCCAATATTTTGCCGGAATGTTGATTCATTTCCGTTTCGGCGAGAATTTTGGCACTATGCATTCTTTTTGGTCCTATTTTTAGGGAAAGTCATGCCAAATTTTTTCTTGGTTCTAAAATATCGTTTTGCTCTACCCCGCAGGCGACCATGGTCCGCACGATGACCGAAGGCATCGTGAATAGGTTTTTGAGCTCCACGAAGGCCGAGATGCTTCAAAAGAACGAGACGGAGATAAGATGTCCGTGTCGAAGATGCAAGCTGAAGAGCCTTATTGCGGACCCGGATTTCGGGCAGGTGCGGGACCACCTGCTCTTGCATGGTTTCATGGATGGCTATCAGTGGCAACGTGATGAAGATGACTATGAAGTCGTCCATGGGGGCCGGGCAAGAAATGAGGAAGGGCAGCAAGACAACCACCGCGGCTCGGGCGGGCGAGAAGACGAAGAATCTCCAGGACATGATCACGACGGTGATGCTGTACACAGTCATCATGTAGAAGATGCCGGACATGATGATGAGGAAGATGCCGAAGCAGACAAAGGGCATGATCATGAAGATGAAGATGCCGGCGGAGCAGACAACGATGGACCATCGATGGGCTGGGTGCAGGACCCTCATATTCAAGAGCTGCTTCTCAAGCAGATGGATAACGCAAGAGCTGCCGCCCAAGAGAAAGCCAAGCTGGATCAACTGGAGATAGACGCGGTTACTCCATTTTATGAAGGATGCAGACCCGAGGATACCCGCCTGAAAGTAACGCTCATGGCTCTAGAGATGAAGGTAAAACACAAAATGACCGACGCATGCTTCGAGGAGAACATGTCATTCTGGCACGAACGTCTTCCCAAGGGGAACAAGTGCCCGACCAGTTTCGAGGAGGCAAAGAAAGTCGTGTGTCCTCTGGATTTACCGCACGTGAAATACCATGTGTGCATGAACAATTGCATCATTTATCGGGACGAGCACGCGGAGTCTACCATATGTCCGGTGTGCGGAGTCACCCGATACAAGAAGAGGAAGAAAGCTCCTCGAAAAGTGGTGTGGTACTTTCCGATCACTCCTCGTCTGCAGCGGTATTTCGCGGACCCTAAGGTAGCAAAGCTCCTGCGTTGGCACGCGAATAGGGAGGAGAAGAAGCGAGAAGATGATGCAAATGACCCGGAGATAAATAAAAAAAGACAAGATGCTGAGTCACCCTAAGGATGGGAGCCAGTGGCAAGCGTTGAACTTTGAACACCCAGAATTTGGGAAGGATCCAAGGAACATCATGCTGGGCGCGAGCACCGATGGAGTCAATCCGTTTGGCAGCCAGAGAAGCACACATAGCACCTGGCCTGTGTTTTTGTGGATGTACAACCTCCCCCCTGGTTGTGCATGAAGAGGAAGTACATTCACATGAGTATGCTAATTGAAGGGCCAAAACAACTAGGGGACGTCATCAATCTGTATCTAGGGCTGCTGAAAGAGGAGCTAGACACATTGTGGAAAACGCCAGCCAATACGTGGGACGCCGCAGAGAAAGAATATTTCCCTATAAGAGCCGCACTGCTCACGACGGTGCACGACTATCTCGGTTACGGATATCTCGCGGGACAGGTGGTCCACGGATTTTCTGGATGCGTCAGGTGCATGGATGACACAACGTATCGCCAGCTAGATAGAGATCCCGGGTCTTCGAAAACCGTGTTCATGGGACATCGAAGGTGGCTTCGCGACGAAGACCCGTGGAGGAAACACAAGGATCTGTTCGATGGTGAAACCAAACCCCGAAGACGCCCGCGTACGAGGAGCAGTGAGGAAATAGACGGGCTGTTGAAAAATTGGAAAGATTGCCCACTGCCGGGAAAGAAGCAAAAGGCGCCAGAGCCGGGAAAGAAGCGAAAGGCGCCAGAGCCGCTGCTGAAGGTATGGAAAACAAGGTCTGTTTTCTGGGACTTGCCATACTGGAAGATCCACCGTGTGCCTCACAGCCTTGATGCCATGCATATCACGAAGAACGTGTGCGAGAGTCTGCTTGGTACCCTGCTCAACATGCCAGAGAGGACCAAAGATGGACCGAAAGCAAGGGCAGACTTGAAATCAATGGGCATCAGGCAGGAGCTTCACGCTAATGATGATGATGATGATGATGATGATGATGAGGCGAAGCAGGACACAGAAAGTCATCGCAAAGGCAAAAAGGCCAAGAAGACGGGAAATGACTACCCTCCCGCATGCTTCACTCTAAGTCAGGAGGAGATCGAGCAGTTTTTCACCTGCTTCGTAGGAGTAAAACTTCCTTACAGTTACGCGGGGAAGATAAGCAGATACCTAGACCCAGCGAAGCAGAAGTTCAGCGGGATGAAGTCTCACGACTGTCACGTGCTGATGACGCAAATACTTCCAGTTGCAATCCATGGGATCATGGACGCGCACGTCCGTGAAATGCTATTTGGCCTATGTAACTTTTCTGACGTCATCTCTTGGAAGTCGGTTGGCGTGAGGCAACTCAGAAGGCTACAGGAAGAGATCATGGTGATACTATGCGAGCTTGAGATGTACTTCCCGCCCGCATTCTTCGACGTTATGGTGCATCTGCTGGTCCATATCGTGGAGGATATCATCCAACTCGGGCTGACGTTCCTGCACAGCATGATGCCGTTCAAAAGGATGAATGGTGTCATCAAAGGATACGTTCGCAACATGTCACGTCCAGAGGGAAGCATAGCTAGGGGCTTTCTGACCGAAGAGCGAATCTCCTACTGCATGAATTATCTAGGCATCGAGAACCCGTTGATCTGCCCGTCAATAGGCACCTCGGCTGGCTCGCTGGATGGGGTCACCGTGAGGGTCGCCGCGAAATGCATGTCGACTTCGAGGGTCGACTCGCCGACTTTGAAAGAGCAAACCTAGTCACGCTACAACACATAGACGTGGTCGATCCTTGGGTGGTAGAGCAGAAAACCTTTATTGAGAAGACGTACAATGACCTAGGCCAACAGAGGACGGACGAAGATATAATCAAAGAGCACAACTCATGTTTCACGCGTTGGTTCAAGCAGAAGCTTCTGTCGTACCCTTTACATGAGGATTCTTCCGCGGAAGAACAACTCATATTCGCCTTGTCATAGGGCGCCGAGCACAACCTGATGACCTATGAGGCGTATGATATCAACGGCTACACATTCTACACCGAGGACAAGGACATGAAGAGCGATGGTTATCAGAACTCCGGGGTAACGATGGAATCCTGCAACGACAAGGACAAATACTATGGAAGGATCAAGGAGATCTGGGAGCTGAGCTACGCTGGAGAGAAGGTCCTAATGTTCCGTGTCAGATGGGCCAAGAGCGTCCTAAAAGAAGACCGGTATTTCACCACCATGGTTATACCCGAAGCCAAATCCAGGACCGCGGGCGCAAACGTCACCGCGAAAAATGAGCCATGGGTACTGGCTTCCCAAGTGGACCAATGCTTCTTCATTACCGACCCGTCAAAGCCCAGTCGTGTTGTCGTGAGGAGAGGCAAAAGGAAGATCATTGGAATGGATGGAGTAGCCAATGAGCAAGACTTCGACAAGTACGGCGACCTGAAGATCGAACATGACGACGACGATGAAGTAGCAGCATACACCACAAGAAGAAGCAGGACCACCCTACCTAAAGGACGTCCGTTCCACAGAAGAACTCCATTTGCGAAAAAGAAGGGCAAGAAGATTGTGAATAGATAGCTAGCTAAGATCGATTGTATTTAAATCGTAGCCTTCATTTCTCGATTGTATTTCATGGGCACTTTAATTTTGAACTCATGAATATTTTTTAAATTTCATGGACACTCGATCTCGATCCCCCTCCATCTCGATCGCTATCCCACCTCGCCAGATCTGGCCCCCCTCGCCGCCGAGCACCCCCCGCACCCTCTCCCCCGCTCCACCGGCCGCCGCCGACCCCCCGCACCCTCCCCCGCTCCACCACCGCCGCCGACCCCCCGCACCCTCTCCCCCGTTCCACCGTCCGCCGCCGCCGACCCCCGCACCCTCCCCCGCTCCACTGCCGCCAACGACCCACCGCACCCCTCCCCCGCTCCACTATCGCCGATGACCCCCCACACCCTCCCCGACCCGCTCCACCGTCACAGATGAATGCAACTAAAATTGCAAAAAAAATTGATTATATTTTCAAATAACAAATTTGATGATATTTAAAAAAAATTTATTACTGTTTTTATTAAAAATTATTACTGTTTCATATTCATATTCATTTTCTAAAAAATTATTAGATGCAACAAAAAATAATAATAATAAATTACTTATGGCGCACCTCTGGCTGGTGCGCCATTGCTATATATAAAAAAGATTACTAATGGCGCACCTCTGGCTGGTGCGCCATTGCTATATATATAAAAAAGATTACTAATGGCGCACCGACCGCGGGTGCGCCATTGCTATCTAAAAAAACATACTAATGGCGCACTGCTGCGGGGTGCGCCATTAGTAAGCTTCCCCCCTAGCTAATTCCTCCCTCTCCCTCTCGCCAGATCCCCTTCGTCCCTCTCCCTCGCCAGATCCACCCGCACGCTGCCCTGACGCCACTGCCCCGACCCCCGCCGGACTCCACCCTCGCGCCCCCGTGCCCTCCCCCACCGCAGCTCCCCCGCGCCCCCGTGCCCCCACCATTGCAGCTCCCTCGCGCCCCCGCGCCCCGAGCCGGAGGAGGAGGACCAGGAGGAGGACAAGGAGGAGGAGGAGACGACGACCGCCTCTACTCATCTCAGCCAGGCCACGCGACGTCGAGCCGAGCGCCGCCTCCCTCACCGTCCCCCCTCCGCCCACGTCCGCGCCCTCGACGTCCTCCCGCCCAAGCCGAGACGCAGAGACAGGCGAGTGGAGGAGCCCGCCGCGTGTCACCGGAGCTTCAACGCCCAGCCGCTGCCGGAGCTTCAACGCCAGCGTCTTCCTCCATTCCTCCATCCCCTCCCCAGGTGATTCCTCCCTTCTCCTCCACCCCCTCCCCTGCAAACCCTAGGGCCATGGCGGCATGTTAATGTTAATGTTAATGTACATCACCAGTCCATGTTAATGTTCGAGTTGTAGTAGTACAGAATATGATCACCTGCAACAAGTTTTAGATTGGAGGCAAGTTCCTGCCAATTTTTAGTAATATGGTTCAGAGAGTGGTAACTATTTGGTCAAACAAACATCTTCCTGTCTTGATATGAATTTTTATTTTTGGTTATTTCTGAGAACTTTTAGTACATGTCTTTGTCATGGCTAGAAGCCTAGAACTTCTGACAACTTTGAAGCAAGAACGTTCAGAGAGATTATTCCATGGAATAGCTGAACTATAATACTATTATTCATTTATGATAGTTTGTGAGATACAGAAATAGATAAATTGAAGTTTGTAATGGCTAACAACCAGACATGTGAATCTGTTCTTGATACTCCTTTTCCCTTTTCTTAGAATCATCATATACAAATTAGAAGCTTTCTAACATCACCATATTTCAGGTTTCTGAGGAGGTAAAGGAAGTGAAGTTCAGACAGTGCAGCAGTAGCAACACCTCCAAGGTGAGAAATATGTTCCTATTTATCTTTTTTTGCTAGATGTGCTCTTGTTACTTGTTACTCTCGAACTTCAGCTCTTGTTACTCTCCTACATGCTTGTACTCGCTAGCAACGACTTACAAGTCTAATTACTTCTCTCTGTACAGTTTAGTATTATTGACTGATGCATAATTAGTGTGGATTAACCGAACAAATTCCTCTTGATTCCAGCTGGTCCTCACAACACAGAACATTAATACTGTCACTCTGCAAATTATCAGCTGAGTGTTCATTCGGAACAGCCTCCGTTGTTCTTTCCAGATCAAATTTTTTGAGGTTGTTTGGTTTGAAAAATTGTCTTAACAATATGCTTGCTAATTTGAGGACAGTGTGAGGCTTCTGTTCTTTTTCTTGTTTAGTTATGACAACTGTAGTGTTGCTGAACATCTTTGATCAAATGAAGGTGATTGAATCCAAATTGTCAACAGTGAGAATTTAATATGGTATTGGTCACTGTTTGTAATGTGCAGTTGTGAAGTGGCTACCAGAAGGAAACACTTTCAGACCAAATAGTTAGGCAAAAGTTTTGTTTTAAGCATATTTATTCCATTACCAGTTTAGTATAATATACCCAAGACACAACATTACCAGTTTATAGTCATATTTTAGCAACTTCCCGTTGTCCAAGCCATCAAAACCAAATAATGGGGTTGTTTGATCTGAAGAATTGTCAATAATAGGCTTGTAGTGTATTTGTTTATTTTGGAGTAGTTGTGTTTAGTGAACAAAACAGACTACATTCAGTGACCAAACTGAAAGCATGCACTGATTGTTGCAAGTATGTTTTCATGTTACCAGATTTTTCCGGTTGATGGTTGTGTTATTTCAGTAGTCACAGTAGGATGATGTGATGATTGACTCATTTTACTTCTAACATTGCATATTTCATAGTCTACTTAGTCTGCTGCATCAGTGCCTAGTCTCACCTTGCTGTTAATGTGCCCTGATAATGATGTATTTTGTCATAAAAATATATAGTGGACTGCCATGATAATGACATGGTCTTGTGTTTGCAAGCTGTCATGATGATGCTACTTGTGATCTTCTGAAATGACCCATTGGCGACTTCATTACGCCGGGATAATGATTTTGCAGGTACCCCGAGAGGCCCTTGAGTTTGCCAGAATGTCGATTAACTTCCGTTCCGGGAAATTCGGGTACTCCATATGTCCTATTTTCAGCAAAGGTCATGCTGAAATTTTCCGTGAATTTTAGCATGACTTTGCTAAAAATAGGACATATGGGGTACTTGCGACTAATGCATGGGCCGGGGTATCTTAGTACTTAGTTAAGTAGGATCAACTGCCCCGCCATTCTTGCTGCATTAAACCATAGGTGGCAATAGAGCCAAGTGATTAGTCCCAACTTAGAATTCTCCTTAGCATCGATAAACCCTAGATGATAAACCCAACATAGGTGGCAACAGAGCCAAGTGATTAGTGCCAAGTGATTAGGCCTAACCTAGGGTGCCTCGGCATCGATAAACCCTAAATGATGAAAACTTAACTTGGCTTCTATAGGGTGCCTCGGTGTCGATGAGAACCTAAATGATGTATGCTTAGGCTTTTAGGGTGCCTCGGCGTCGACAAACCCTAAATGATAAAAGCTTAGCTTTTAGGATGCCTCGGTGTCGACAAACCCTAAATGATGAGACCATGATCTTGTTCCTTGACAATAACCAACTTTTTGACCAAACTTTTTTCCTATTTAGAGCGAAACATGGCCCACAACGATGAGGCCGGCGGTTTGGGCGGCAAGCAATTCTGGGAGCTGTTGCAGGAGTTGGAGGAAGAACCTCACCGCTATGAGGACGCCGCGGAAGACACCGATCCAACCCCTAGTGGCGTTGGGGATGACACCACTGATGATGGCGCCGCAGATGCCACCACTGATGATGGCGGCACACACACAGATGGCAGCCAACCGACGAGGCAACAGAAGGACCGTCGCCCGAGCGTGCTCGGCACCGTCAGGGAGGAATTTACTAAAGTGAACTCCGACGGGCATCCGACGGCGCCCAAACATGTAGTCAAGGGGTACTCGGTTCAGCTCGGGTGCATTCTCCAGAGCACCGTCTCGATCAACACTGAGAACCTAAGGCATAAGGACCGAGGGAATTTGCGCAGCCTCCTCTTCACGAAGCTGCACGAACGATACAAGTTCCCTGTTGAGTTTGCAAACACACGCTTCTCGGGGAATAAAGTGAATGGTGCCGCCCTCACGAGGATGAGCACGGCCCTGTCTACTTGGAAAAGCACGGTGAAGGCAATGATTGAGAAAGGTGATAGTTATGAGAAGATCAAGGCGAAATATCCTTTGATGAGCGAAGATGACTACAAGGAGTTCAAGATCAAGTGCGAGAGCCCCGCAACCTCCGAATCAAGTCAGTGGGGGAAAGAAATGCGGCAGTTGAACTTAGGGGTCCACCAACTCGGTCTTGGCGGTTATAGAGTGGCGGAGCCTATATGGTACAAGGAGGACGCGGAGCGTGCCAAGCAAGGCCTACCGCCCCGCTTCGAGAAATACCATGACAAGCAGACCAGGAACTTTCTTAGGGCCCGCTACAAGGAGGACCCGGTAACAAAGGAGCTTACCACGGATCCGAAGACCAAGGCGCTTGAGCTTGTTCTGGTAAGGAATACACCCCAGCGTAATTAGCTCCATATGGTTGCATTCTAATTAATCCCCAATATTTCTAAATGGTTCACGTTCCTTCCACAGGACAAAGAAAGCAGTAGCGCGGGGTCGTCTGAGAGCTCCCCTTTCGACACCCCTTTGAATAGGGCATTGAACATAATGAAAAACAAGGATAAGCTCAGTAAGCCGATGTCAGCTAGTCGTGTGGCCGACAAAGGCTTGTCCACAAAATGGTCATCATACTATACCGCTGGTGGGCGAAAGGAGAAAAAGACCAGCTTGGAAAGCCAGTCGCGCGAGGTTGAAGCACTCAAGGCGCAAGTGGCGCGGATTCTGGAGATGGTCCAAGAGCAAGTGCAACAACAACTGGGATCGACGCTCACCGGCATTATGCCTACCTTGATTCATGGTATAACGACATGGATTGCGGGTGGCCAATAGGGGCCGCCCCCGATTCCCAGCTTCACGGCCAGCAACTCGCACAACGCGCAGGCGGCACCATTGGTGTCTCCGGCGGCGACGGTATTGGTGTCTCCGGCGGCGGCACCATTGGTGTCTCTGGCGGCAGTGGTATTGGTGTCTCCGACGCCGGCATTGGAGCTTAATGCACCCGGGTGTACGCCAGCCGGCACCTCGCCAGCAAGCGGCCCCTCCGTCAGTTGCACGCCCGCCGTTGGCGGTGCCTCGACATTAGCCGAGCTCAACGCCATCATCACGGTAACTAATTAAGCCTCTCGGCTGAGGACTTCATCTCCTTGCCTTTGACTGGGCATCTCTGATGCCCTACATGTTTTCGCAGGGCGCCGCCGACATTTCGTGCACTCTCCTGCACTTCGTGAACGACGAGTTGGTCGATGTCCCCAAGGGAAAAATCGTTCAACCAGGCAACCCCATGTTCCACGGTAAACCGATGCCACCCACCGTGTATAGGGTTTAACTGGTTCGGGTGCTGCCAGGCTGCGACGAGTTGTTACCTCCGATTCAACCCGCCGGGGCCGACGAAGATGATCTGATGACCCTCAGCACCAGCCTAAGCTGGCCCCTGCTTTGGCCGAAGAGCCAGATTCGTTTGGGGGCGGGGGACACCACCCCAAAGACAACACCGCCAGTCGTGCCGGCGCCAAGCCATGGCAAGACCACCGCAACGCTACCGGACATGCCGGACATCCCTATGGCACAGGATCCGAACATGCATATGGCACAGGATCTGGACGACGACGACAACGATGACGGACGTACATTTAGCAACGTCGATAAGTACTTTGCCGAACATGGGTACGATGACGAATTCTGCTGGCCTCTTTCTCAAGAACCCAACCAAGACGACCGCGGTCTAGCTGGTACGACGGACAAACCTAGTTGCAACAGGCGTCGTCTGGCATTCAATTCTCAGGAGACGCCTCCAGCTGCCGACTTCACAGAGCCTCAGATAGCCGAGGTGCCAAATATTATCAGCCCCAACACACTCAAGAAGGCGGTCTATGAGCAGAACTCGGTCCCATTACAACAGAAGAAGAAGGGACGGAAAATAAAGAGTAACAAGGGTGCGAGCCAGCCGGCACTGAGTACGATCCGTGCTCAGGACGGGCCACCTTCACCTAAGGATATCTCGAGGAGGGTGCATGTGGCGGGTAGGGCGATGCTACCGACAAATATGCTCAATGCTGCAACCGGTGCTATGCGGAGTCTGCATGACAGTGTTCTTTCTTTGGAGAAGCGGCGTCTCAGAGAGAATGATGTGGCATACCCGGTTTTCATGGCCAAGGTGCCAGAGGGCAAGGGCTTTGTGGATGGCGCCATCGGGGGTACGATCGTCCTGCGGTTTGATGACATCTTTGCTATGTTTAACCTTCATCCGCTGCACTACACCTTCATTCGGTTGTTTTCGCTGAGTATGGAGATGCGGATCATTAGAGACAAGACCCCGGACATCGTGATAGTCGACCCCTTCTACATGCGTGCCAAGCTCTTGGGCAGCGCCGGGGAGCGCCAAGTCGCGAGTTCACACCTCGAAGGCGTCATTGTGGCAAACCCAGATAAGGATAACTTCCTCGTGGCTTACTTTCCCAAGTAAGTCATCCCTTAGCCGCCCCGTAACACATGATTTCTTAGATTTCGATCATTCTTTTTTTCTAACATTTCGTGTTCTGTGCAGTGACACACATTGCACACTCATCCTCTTAAGCCTGAAATATTCCATGGCCACGTATTTCAACCCGAACCGTGACTCCAAGATGGACTACAGAAATATCAAGAAAGTTCTTGATGATGTTCTCCCCGACTACGCCAAATCTGGAGGCACCTTCACCAGGCCAGTTCGTAGGTACGGCAAGCACGTGTTTACCCACAATACTAAGTTCTGCTGCGTCAAGCAGCCGCCTGGCGGTCAGAAGGATGCCTAATACGCCCTCCATCACATGCGGGCGATCGCAAGGGACCATCATCACCTTCTTCTACTAGATAATCTCAAAGATTGGGCCGCGAGCTTGTCGGCAATCCAGGACGCGGACATCAGACAAGAATTCTTTCGCATCCAGTAGGAGTTTGCGGACATCATCCATCAAGATGTCCTTCATACCTCGGGGCAGTTCTACCTCAGATATCAACCGTCCAATAGGGAGATAGGCGGAACGCTACAAATGCAGGCTGACAACGCCCGCGATTTCATGACCATCACGACAGACGACGGCTTCATCCATGCTCCGGTCCCATGAGTCGAGTCGACAGTAGTGATGCTATGTGTAGTTCTGAAACATTGATTGGCTCATGTTGTAATTAAACTTTAATGAACTTGTATGTCTCTTTGGTTTGGACAGTTGTTCAACTTAGATGTAATCGATGCTATTTATTAGTAGGACCATGAATCATGCTATTAATGTCATGTCTTGTTTTTCTCTTCCGATCCTTTTGTTGCATACTTATATATTGCTTATGTATGTATTGTCTGTTGTTTGGCTTGTGCATAGAGATGCCGTCGTATGTCGTGTACAAGGGTAAGGTTCCCGGAGTCTACGACGACTGGGAGGAGTGTCGGAGACAGGTTCACCGTTTCAGCGGTAACAGTTACAAAGGGTACACCACTAGGGCGGAGGCGGAATCTAGATACGCCCGCTATCTAGCGGGAGAGAGGAGGGAGCATTGGAGGAACCGGATGAAGACCAGTTTCATCATGATGATGCTCATCGTGATGACCGCAACTCTCTTCTATGTGATGGTAGTTTAGATGATCGATATCGACTTGTAATGTGAAGACAAACTCAATACTCGCGGTCTCGAGACTTGTAATGTTTTATTTTTGTTCGGTCTTTTGAATTCGGAGACTAATATGATGAATTGTATTCGGAGACTAATCTTCTATTGTATTCGATGAATCTGCTGTTGCTGTGTGCTGCTGTCTATATTCTGTCAAATAATATATTTTGTAACCTGTGCAAAAATCAGAAAAGTAAAAAAGAATAAAACCTAATATTCATACTAATGGCGCATCACTACAGAGTGCACCATTAGTATGCCAAAGTATACTAATGGCGCATCACACAACAGTGCGCCATTAGTATGCCAAAGTATACTAATGGCGCATCACACAACAGTGCGCCATTAGTATGCCAAAGTATACTAATGGTGCATCACACAACAGTGCGCCGTTAGTATGCCAAAGCACATGGTTAAATATGCCCCCCTGGGAGGCATACTAATGGCGCATGGTGTTCTATACTAATGGCGCACTGCGTGGTGCGCCATTAGTAAGAAATACTAGTGGCGTGATACTAATGGCGCACCAGTAGTGCGCCATTAGTAGGCAAAACTGGTGCGCCATTAGTAGGCCTTTTCCTAGTAGTGCATCCACCCCCTGGGAGATAACCTGTGCTTTCATCCGTTCAAAGAGGTGACTTTCGGAGCTGTCTAGGGGTGGTACGAGCAATCATGCTTGTACCACACATCGTCTTTGGCTCTGGACTGATGAGTACAAAATTCTCATAAAAACTCTATTTTTTGCGTTCTTCGTCTCGTTAGAATTCTAGGAGTGACGCCAATGCACATGTGGTATTGGTCTCGATATGGAGCACTTTAGAAAAATCACTTTTTTGACCTCCCAAATGCCTAAGTCTGGCACCGACAGTCCTCCATATTTAACCCATCTTTGGCCTCTTTCATCATGCTTGGTCCTAGGTTGCTCCAGAGTACCCATATACACAAGAAAACAAATAAAAACCAAATAAAAACACTAACTATGCAATGCTCACATTGAAAATAATAAAAGCTGGCAATCATGCATAATGGACACATATTTGGTTCAATGGGACATGATATATGCAGAGAACATGCAAAAAATGAGGTCTAACAATGCAGAAAATATAGAGCCATCGCCCGAGGAGTTTCAATCCTCAGGTCGACCATGATGCCCAACCTAAGTCTATGGAGCTACTGCACCCGCGGTTTTTTTCTAAAGTTGTAAATTACACGACCAGCGGCCAAGTTTGTGCCAAACCGGACTGCATTTCAGAGGCAACGATACGAGAAAGTGTGGAACTAAAACTAACAACATATGGCACAAATTGGATTCTATTTACGATATGCTTCCTGAGGACTACTGGCTATATACCTAGTAGAGAATAAATTGCACCCATCAGAACTTTTATAAGTGTTGCACGGGAGTTGGCTTTGCAGTAAAACTTCTTCGGAGAGGCTGACTATTTTCATCTACATAAAGTCTAGGAGGACGGATGCCCTGCACGCCACATGCGGGTTGCTCCAGCATACTCGCCGAGCCTCAAGGCCCGCTGCATCGCGTCATTGCCGACTTCTACAAAATTAGCCGATACATCATCAACATTATTTCAAAGTGTCCTGTAAGAAATCGTCCTACGGGATCCGGCTTTGTGGAAAGTCATTCCACGAAGGCTGGCCATCTACATCGTCAACTAAAGACCGAGGTGGTGCATGCCACTTCGGAAGCAGTCCCGCATGGAGGCCATCTAAGAGCGGATGTTGTTTGGATAGTTTGATTGAACAAGTATCAACCTAGGACCAAAGATGATATGCAACTCGGAGATGGTCGAGAAGCAACAAATCTGGAAGACCGAATCAGGGGCTACTGGTGTCCTAGTTTAGAGGCCCCTCACCACTTTGATTCCAGGCCTAGTGGACTAATGACCCACAAGTATAGGGGATCAATCATAGTGCTTTCGATAAGTAAGAGTGTCGAACCCAACAAGGAGCATAAGTAAATGACAAGCGGTTTTCAGCAAGGTATTCTCTGCAAGTGTTGTAAACAGTAGTAACATATAATTAGATAGCAAGGCAATTCGTAACAAAGCAAAGGTTCAACAAGGTGGCCCAATCTTTTTTTATAGAAAGTACAAGCCAAAAGTACTTCTTATAGTGAGCAAAGCATTCTCGAGGACACATGGGAATATTGTCTAGTTAACTTTCACCATGTTTAGTTGATTCGCGTTCACTACTTTAATAAGTTGATATGTGGGTGGACCGGTGCTAGGGTGCTGTTCTTACTTGAACAAGCAACTCACTTATGATTACCCCCTCTCGCAAGCATCCCCAACTATGAAAGAAGAATTAAGACAAATCTAACCACAACATGAAACACATGGATCAAAATCAACCCCTTATGAAATGATGCATAAATTAGAGTTTAAGCTTCTGTCACTCTTGCAACCCATCATCTACTTATTACTCCCCAATGCCTTCCCCTAGGCCCAAACATGGTGGAGTGTCATGTAGTCGATGTTCACACGACACCACTAAAGGAAGAACAACATACGTATCATCAAAATATTGAACGAATACCAATTTCACACAATTACTTATAACAAGACTTCTCCCATGTCCTCAAGGACAAACGAAACTACTCACAAGTCATATTCATGTTCAAGATCAGAGGAGTACAATATATGACTAAGGATCTAAACATATGATCTTCCACCAAATAAACCAACTAGCATCAACAATAAGATGTAATGAACACTAATAGCAACCCACAAGTACCAATTTGAAGTTTTGAGACAAAGATTGAATACATGAGATGAACAAGGGTTTGCGATGAGATGGTGCTGCTAAAGATATTGATGGGGATGAGTCCTCCCAAAATAAGAGGATCGTTAGTGATGATGATGGCTTCAATTTCCCCTCCCGGAGGGAGTATCCAAGAGGAATCGCTCCGCTGGAGATAAAGAGTGATCCTGCCCAGCTTCCGCCTCAAGACGGCGGCGCTTTGTCCTGAAAGTCTTCTTCTATTTTTTGTAGGGCACATGGCTTCATATAGCAGAATGAGGGCACCAGATGCCTGCTGTGGGCCCCACAAGACATCAGGGCATGCCTCGTTGCCTTGTGGGCAACTGGTGGCCCCCATCTAGTGGTTCTTCATTCCATTATTTCAATAAAAAATCTCTGTGAGATTTCAGGTCATTTGGAGCTCCGGAGAATAGCTATCTCTGTTGTAGCTCTTTAAGGTCCAGAATTCCAACTGTTAGCAATCTCTCTCTTCATGTAAATCTTGCATATTAAGATTGAAAAGGTATTATAATTGCATCATAAAGTGATATGTTGATTGAAAACACTATAAATAACAGTAGGAAATCATGATGCAAAATGGACGTATCATGGGCTGGGCTGGGGACGCCTAGGTCGGTTACATTCCTGGCCCACTTTGAGCAGCCCATGACGCTCTACGAAGAAGATTATGGAAACCTTACGTTCACGACAGAGACTCTGTATTCATGGAGGACTCCACTCCATCGATGTAGTCGCCTAAGACTCTTCAAATCCTAGGAACCCGGTATCTTATATAAACCGGGGTCGGACAATTCGATTGAAGAGAACATGTTAGACATAGATAATCCCTTGGTACTTTTCATGTACTCTATAAACACCCCAACACAATACACAAAGAGAAGGATGTAGTGTATTATCTCCTCCGTGAGAGCCCGAACCAGGGTAAAACCCTTGTCCCTTTTACCATCGTGCCAAGGCACATATCTATGATACCCCACAGATTTATCTGCCGGATTTAGCATCGAAAGATATGATATATGTGATTGCCCTACTTTTTAATTCAAAATTTGGAGAACTTCAGATTCAAAATTTGAAAATTTTCAAATTCAAATCTATGGAATTTCAAATTCAAGCTATGGAGAATTTAAAATTACAGGGATTAAATTATGGGAAAATACTAGTTATGCGGGTTATTATGGTGCACACGGCTACTGATACATCTCCAACGTATCTATAATTTTTTTATCGTTCCATGCTGTTATATTATCATTCTTGGATGTTTTACAATCATTTTATAGCAACTTTATATTTTTTTTTGGGACTAACCCATTGACATAGTGCCTAGTGCCAGCTGTTGTTTTTTGCTTCGCAGAAAATCAATACCAAACGGAGTCCAAATGCAGTGAAACTTTTTGGAGATTTTTTCTAGACCAGAAGGCACAAGATGGGCCAAAGAAGTATCGGAGGGGTGCCCTGAGGGGGGCACAACCCACCTAGGCGTGCCTAGGGTGCCCTGGTGGGTTGTGCCCACCTCGGTGGCCTCCCACACCGCCTCTTTGCTCTATAAATACCCCGAAAATCCAAAAACCCTAGGGGAGTCGATGAAACACAATTCTAGCGGCCGCAAGTTCCAGAACCACCAGATCCAATCTAGACACCATCACGGAGGGGTTCATCATCCTCATTGGTGCCTCTCCGATGGTGCGTGAGTAGTTAATTGTAGACCTACGGGTCCGTAGGCAGTATCTAGATGGCTTCCTCTCTCTCTTTTGATTCTCAATACAATGGTCTCTTGGAGATCTATTCGATGTAACATCATATTATATGCATGATTTCTTATATTCATGATTTCTTATAGCATCATATTTCTTCTTCGAATCTTTGGTTTAGTTAGGCCAACTAGATCAATTTTTCTTGCCATGGGAAGAGGTGCTTTGTGATGGGTTTGATATTACGGTGCTCAATCCCAGTGACAGAAGGGGACATGACACGTATGTATCGTTGCTATTAAGGATAACAAGATGGGGTCTATTCCTACATGAATAGATCTTATCTACATCATGTCATCGTTCTTATTGCGTTACTCCGTTTTTCATCAACTTAATACACTAGATACATGCTGAATAGCGGTTGATGTGTGGAGTAATAGTACTAGATGCAGGCAAGAGTTGGTCTAGTAATCTTGGACGTGATGCCTATATAATGATCATTGCTTAGATATCGTCATAATTATTTTAGGTTCTATCAATTGTCCAACAGTAATTTGTTCACCCACTGCTTTGCTATTTTTTCTCTAGAGAAGCCACTAGTGAAACCTACGGCCCCCGGGTATATTCTTTATCATATTTTCTTTCCGATCTATTATTTGCCTCTTTTATATTCAGATCTATTATTCCAAAAACCCAAAAATAACTTGCTGCAATGTTTTGTTATTTATTTTATTTCGCATTTCTGTGAGTTCTATTTATCCAATCTACTACAAACCAATCTATCTTTTACCCGGGAGGGATTGACAACCCCTCTTACGCGTCGGGTTGCAAGTATTTGTTATTTGTGTGCAGGTACCGTTTACATATTGTTGCGTGGTTCTCCTACTGGTTCGATAACCTTGATCTCATCACAGAGGGAAATACCTATTGTATTTGTGTTGCATCATCCCTTCCTCTTCGGGGAAAATACTGACGTGGACACAAGCCATCAAGAAATGATTTCTGGCGCCGTTGCCGGGGAGACATCATCAACATCTATCAAGTTCCTAATCACAAATCTCATCTCCTTGCAATTTACAGTATTTTCCATTTGCCTCTCATTTTCATCTCCCCCACTTCACATAAATTTGCCTTTTTACTCGCCTTCTTTTTGTTTGCCTTTTTCTCGTTCGATATTATGTTTGCTTGTGCTTCCATGTGCCTTCTATTTTGCTTGCATCTTTTCTTGCTAAAAGTCTATTTATATGGATCCACTCAAAGTTCTCTACCTGGATCATCTTCGATCCATATGTGCTTGCGTTGAAACCCCAACTGGTTTAGTTGAAGGAAAATCATTAGATGAGCATGCTCATTTTGTGCATTATCGTTTTTCTGAAAAAGGGAAGCTCTTGTGGTATCAAATAAATTGTTTGCTATGCTATGCTTGGAATCTTTGTGAAATTTGTGATTTTACTTGTTGCTCTATGAACCCTAAAAAACACCTCCCTTATCTATGTGAATTTAATGACAATGAAATCTTATCTTCTTATGCCAAGGAGGTTTATAGTTACTATGATATCGAACAAATTGAAGAATTTGTCACTTTTTAAGGGTGCTTATGAAGTTGCTTGTTTGATTGAAAAGTATGATATTACTCTCTACAAATTTGAAATATTTGACATACTTAAATATTGCTATGAAAACTATGCTCATAATGCCTATGTTAAAGAATTTATTGAGAGAATGTCCGATGCTTTGGAAGAAAATAATGATATGCATGAAGCTATGGATAATTATGATTCCGTTGATTTGATTGAATTATCCCCTCTTGATGAACATGATGCCTGCTATTCTTACGGCCATGATGCCAATATTAATGATGCTTATAAAGATGAACTTTCTATAGTTCCTTATGTTAAACATGAAACTATTGCTATTGCTCCCACACTTGATAGCTCCTCGAAGGAAAAGCA
This sequence comes from Triticum aestivum, assembly GCF_018294505.1. Lineage (NCBI taxonomy): Eukaryota > Viridiplantae > Streptophyta > Magnoliopsida > Poales > Poaceae > Triticum > Triticum aestivum. Next base: position 152,631,740 of record NC_057797.1, on the reverse strand, counting down.
TGATTGCAATGTTGTTATTACAAGTTATATTAATGTTAATTGTGTTAGTTATATGCAAAACCCCAAGCTTGGGGATGCTTGTTTTGTTACGTCCACTACTTATGCCACTAGTACGCATCGGTGCTATACAAACGGTTTTTTAACCCCTTTCCGCGACGACATTTGGAACCGTCACCAAGTGAGTGTGGGCGATAGGGGGGCCCTTCCCACATGACCCAGAAATCGTCATGGATAGGCCCTCCTGGGACACAGGCTGGGGCCGTGTGCGATCGGGCGAGGTATCGACACCCAATCATTTTCGTAGGTATGTACATCCCACACGGTGAATCCTAGAAAAACATTTCCATAGGTATGTACATCCCACACGGTGAATCCCACAAAAAAAATTCGTAGTTATGTACATCCCACACGATGAATCCCAGAAAAACATTTCCATAGGTATGTACATCCCACACAGTGAATCCCAAAAAAACATTTCTGTAGGTATGTATATCACTCACATTCAATCCAAGGAATACGTTTCCGTTCTTATGTACATCCCACACAGTCAATCCAGGGAAAACGTTTCCGTTCGTAAGGACATCCCACACAGTTTTATGTGTAGGCTCGTGTGTGAAAGGTGTAACTATCACACAGGGTATACCTTGGTTAATTGTTTGCTTTTATCAACTAGAACACACACGATTTGATGAAGAAAACTGTGTGGCATTGGGCTATCCATCGCAAGCGCTTTTACTGCTAGAACCGTTTGCAAAGGTCCATGACACATTTAGCAGGTTTATTAGTTTACAATTAATAATTCCAGTATTACGCAAATTCACATTTCACATCGAACAGTTGTTTGCCAATTTCATACCAGGCACATAATATATTATAACATCATAGTAAGATAGCTACATGAAAACAGCACAATACAACATATAGCTAGTTCAACTTCATAAGAACAATATATTCATTTTCCTAATCTAGATCATCCAGGCTCGTCTTATCCACCTCTGCTTTCAATTCAGTAAGAACCTGTTTTGCATGGGCCAATTGGGAAAGTGCCTCCTCCTTCGCCAACACCATCTTAGCAAAGTCTGATTTAAAAAATCCGAGCTCATTCTCCACCTTCAACTTTTTATCCCGCATCTTCAAATATTCTTCAGCGTTGACAATAGTTTCTCTAAGCCTACGTCTGTTCTCTTCCTCATACATGCTCCAGAGCTTCGCTAGGCACATCTTCAAAGACTGCGGCCACTCTTGATCAATCCACTCCAAGTAAGAACACTTCCATTCATCCGATAATATTTAAAACTAGTTCAGTAACAATTGTAGGGGAAATGGGTTTATAGCAACATACAAAATCACCAATGGTTATTTTGAAAAACTGAAGAAACATGTTAATTATGACATATCTTCTCAAAAAGATCAATGTGCAAATGAATTAATTGCTATTGAGACAACAACCAAATTCTGGAACATCAGAAGCTATAATTAACTACAATAACGCTACAAGTTCTTACTCACGTACAATAAATAACAAATTGAACATTTTATGAGGAAGGTAAATATAACTCCAATAGCATAGCGACAGTGTTTGGATGACAGCAAATTGATACTAACAGGTGTGTACATGCACAAATTTAGTAACATAGAACTAATAGCACTAAGGCCGTCCACTATGTATGCCAAAACTGGGGTAAAGACAACTGTTGCTACATCTCGCACCGGTGCCCTGCACTGGCGAGCCGATGCAGCGGAAAAAATCAGGGACCCAGACTCCAGAGCATGTAGTTGCTCTGATGCACAGTTCCTTCGTGCCATAAAGATTTAGTTTTTTACTGCTTGGCTGCTCGGATGTGTGGACCAAAGATTGCAGCACAAACTGCTGAAGCGATGCCAGATAATTTTCTAATGGCACCGCTGATGCGATGGCAATAATTTAAGATACTGGGTACAAATTGTGACACTGTCTTAGGATGTGTTTGGTTGAAGGTGTGGTATGCATGGGCTGGGACCATGATAGTGCCTAAATCACATCTAACAAATGATTTGTAACAATGAAAGAGGGTCTAACCTTCTCTGCACATGCCAGAAACTTCCTCCCACTGTGTCCACAGTTCAAACACAACTAGCTTCACGCATGGAGATTGATGGTGACAACAAGCAGATAGATCTTCAGCCACCCCGCTCCATTCATTGCAACTGATGGTCCTAGGGAGCTACAAGAGGATGAAATGACTCAAATTGACCGCCGGGTAAAAATCCTTCATTCCAAGTCATAGCCCGAGAGAGAGAGAGAGAGAGAAGAGAGGCATACTCGGGTGGTGAAGGAGTCGTAGCCAGAGGAGGAACCGCTGGAGAGGTCTTTGAAGATGACCATGGCGACCCCGGCGGTAGGATGCGAGATGGCAAGAGCGAGGAAGTGACTATAGCTTAGGAAGGAAGGCGGAAACAAGGGAAATGTGACTTGTGGTCGGGGAGAAAATGGGGTGGGGAAGGGGGGAGGGGGTAGATATTTTGGCGGTAGGCCAAAAATTTGGAAATGTGGAGGGAAACTTTGCGCGCGGTGCCGCCGGACCATTCACTATGAACGATTTTGTGCATCGCAATGGATTCTTCTACTTTACGCGCATGGGATGAGTTTGATAATTCGAATTTTGGTGGAAATTTCCCCACGTACGTCACTGCATAATTTAACATTGCTTGCTAATTTGGGCACACAAAAGAGCATATAGCAGACAGACCACACTAGCTGAATCGAGCAATTTTAGTAATTAAGCAGAGCTAGTTGACATAAACATTTCTCTAACAAAAGACCAGCATTAAAAACAAAGCCTAAGTACGGATAATTTTAACAAATCCACCGCCGCGTCGTCCTATGCATCGCCGGTGTGAGATGAGATGTCGATGACTTGTCCTGGCGACATGTTGTGATATGTCCATTTTGCATCGTGCTTTTATATCAATATTTATTGCATTATGGGCTGTTATTACACATTATGTCACAATACTTATGCCTATTCTCTCTTATTTTACAAAGTTTACATGAAGAGGGAGAATGCCGGCAGCTGGAATTCTGGGCTGGAAAAGGAGCAAATATTAGAGACCTATTCTGCACAACTTCAAAAGTCCTAAAACTTCACGGGAGCATGTTTCAGAATATAAAAAAAATATTTGGCGAAGGAAGCACCATAGGGGGGCCACCCACCATCCACGAGGGTGGGGGGCGCGCCCCCTGCCTCGTGGGCCCCCTGGCAGGCCTCCGGTGCCCATCTTCTGCTATATGAGGTCTTTCGTCTGAGGAAAAATCATAAGCAAGCTCACAGGACGAAACTCCGCCGCCACGAGGCGGAACCTTGGCGGAACCAATCTAGGGCTCCGGCGGAGCTGTTCTGTGGGGGAAACATCCCTTCGGGAGGGGGAAATCATCACCATCGTCATCACCATCGATCCTCTCAGCGGGAGGGGGTCAATCTCCATCAACATCTTCACCAGCACCATCTCCTCTCAAACCCTAGTTCATCTCTTGTATCCAATCTTTGTCCCAAAACCTCAGATTGGTACCTGTCGGTTGCTAGTAGTGTTGATTACTCCTTGTAGTTGATGCTAGTTGGTTTATTTGGTGGAAGATCATATGTTCAGATCCTTTATGCATATTAATACCCCTCTGATTATGAACATGAATATGATTTGTGAGTAGTAATGTTTGTTCCTGAGGACATGGGAGAAGTCTTGCCATAAGTAGTCATGTGAATTTGGTATTTGTTTGATATTTTGATGAGATGTATGTTGTCTTTCCTCTAGTGGTGTCATGTGAACGTCGACTACATGACACTTCACCATTGTTTGGGCCTAGGGGAAGGAACCGGTAAGTAATAAGTAGATGATGGGTTGCTAGAGTGACAGAAGCTTAAACCCTAGTTTATGAGTTGCTTCGTAAGGGGCTGATTTGGATCCACCTGTTTCATGCTATGGTTAGGTTTACGTTAATACTTCTTTTGTAGTTGCGAATGCTGGCAAGAGGGGTTAATCATAAGTGGGATGCTTGTCCAAGAAAAGGGCAGTACCCAAGCAACGGTCTACCCACATATCAAATTATCAAGTACCGAACGCGAATCATATGAACATGATGAAAACTAGCTTGACGATAATTCCCATGTGTCCTCAGGAGCGATTTCCTTTATATAAGAGTATTTCCAGGCTTGTCCTTTGCTACAAAAAGGATTGGGCCATCTTGCTGCACCTTATGTACTTTTATTACTTGTTACCCGTTACAAATTACCTTATCACAAAACTATTTATTACCGATAATTTCAGTGCTTGCAGAGAATACCTTACTGAAAGCTGCTTATCATTTCCTTCTGCTCCTCGTTGGGTTCGAGACTCTTACTTATCGAAAGGACTATGATAGATCCCCTATACTTGTGGGTCATCAAGACTCTTTTTTGGCACCGTTGCCGGGGAGTGAAGCGCCTTTGGTAGGTGGAATTTGGTAAGGAAAAATTTATATAGTGTGCTGAAATTTACTATCACTTGTTACTATGGAACATAATCCTTTTAGGGGATTGTTCGTGGTATCTTCACCCAAACCAGTAGAGCAAAGAGTTGCTCCTCAACCTACTGAACCTACTAAAAATGTTTACTTTGAAATTCCTTCGGGTATGATAGAGAAACTGCTAGCTAATCCTTTCACAGGAGATGGAACATTGCATCCCGATTTGCACCTAATCTATGTGGATGAAGTTTGTGGATTATTTAAGCTTGGAGGTATGCCCGGTCTTCCCTTTTTCTTTGAAGGGGAAGGCATTGACATGGTTTAGGCTATGTGATGATATGGGATCATGGAACTACAACCGATTGAAATTGGAATTTCATCAGAAGTTTTATCCTATGCATCTTGTTCATCGTGATCGTAATTATATATATATTTTTTGGCCCCGCGAAGGAGAAAGCATCACTCAATCTTGGGGGAGGCTCAAGTAAATGTTATATTCATGCCCCAATCATGAGCTCTCAACGGAAATTATTATTCAAAATTTTTATGCTCGGCTTTCTCTCAATAATCGCTCCATGCTGGATACTTCTTGTACTGGTTCTTTTATGATGAAGACTATTGAATTCAAATGGGATGTATTGGAGAGAATTAAACGCAACTCTGAATATTGGGATCTCGACGAAGGTAAGTAGTCAGCTATAACCCCAAAGTTTGATTGTGTTAAATCTTTTATAGATACCGACGTTTTCCATGAATTTAACACTAAATATGAACTTGACTCTGAGATAGTAGCTTCTTTCTGTGAATCCTTTGCTACTAATGTTGATCTCCCTAAGGAGAAGTGGTTTAAATATAATCCTCCCATTGAAGTAAAAGTAGTTGCACCTATTAAAGTTGAAGAAAAGACTATCACTTATAATGATTCTGTTGTTCCTACCGCTTGTATTGAGAAACCACCTTTCCCAGTTAGAATAAAGGATGATGCTAAAGCTTTGACTATGGTTCGTAAGAGTAATACTAGAACACCTACACCCCCTGAGCAAATTAAAGTTGAACCTGGAGTTGCTATGGTTAAAGATCTCTTGGCCGATAATATTGATGGGCATGTTATTTACTTCTGTGATGAAGCTGCTAGAATTGCTAGACCCGACACTAAAAATAAACATAGACCTGTTGTAGGCATGCCTGTCGTGGAATTGTCACGACAGATGTCCTAGAGCAAGGACTTAGTCGTAGGGCCATCACACTAGTAAGCTTAAAGGGGTTAATCGGGACAAAGGACACGAGAGAGTTTTTATACTAGTTCGGCCCCTTACGATGAAGGTAAAAGCCTATGTCTAGTTGGGTTTGGTATTTCTAGGGTTTCGATCTCCAAGAGGCTCAACTCGCCGGCTTGGTTATCGATTGGTTGTTTCTTTCCCTAAGCCTCCACCGGGTCGTCCCCTTATATACATGGGTTGACGCCTGGTGGCCTACAGAGTCCCGGCCGGCTCATAGTCGTGTCCGGCTCGGTGACTTACTTTACATGCCTTTCCTTACAAGTCTTTCTTTACATATGGCGATTCATAATATCAGGCCTTAAACCGCCTTCAGGCCTTTGGGCCTTCTATAAGACTTAATAAACTACAGTCTTGAATGTTTACTGGGCTTCTTGCGTAACCCGCCATTGAGGCTGACCCGGCCCCTCCTGGGCGGGTCTCAACTGATAGTAATATCCCCAACATTAGGCCCCAGGTTGACTTTGAACTTTGTTCTTTGTCAATCTTCCATATTTAGCAAAAAATCCATCTTCTTATCTTTACTGAAATTTCCTTGTAACCCGCCGTGACGTCATCTCTTCAAAACACAAAAAACTTTCATGACGTCATCTTCCAACGGATCTTTTATCCTTAATGTTTCCCGAGAATCGAGGCGCCTATATAGCTGGATACCCATTATTCAGTTCTCCCTTCATTCTCGTGCCCGTCTGTTCGCATCTTTCCTTATAAATAGGCTCGCCCCGGCCTTCCTCATTCTTCTCTCTCTGTTTTCTTCCTCTCGCGTCCCTGCAGCTGCTCGAGCTTCGCCGCCACCGCGCCTCATCTCCGTCGTCGACTCTGGCCGCTGCATCGACCTGAACTGATCCAGAGAACCCGCGGCGACCTCCGCAGTAGACCTGCAACCGTAAGTTTCCTTTCCTTCGTGTCTCAGATCTTCGTTAGGGTTTCCAAGCTCCTGCTTGTTCTTCATTGTTCATCATAGCTTCTTCGTAGTTCTTCCACTGCCTCCTCTTTTTGATCCAAAAGAGATGTATGTTTATGCAGTAGTTGTTTGGTGCCTCCTTTTAATACTAGCAGACTCCTTTTTCTGGTACAAGAGCCATATTTAGATCTAATGAACTCATGTGGGCTGTATTTTTAGGCCTAGAAGTTTTTTCATTTTGAACATCCATTTGATCTGAAATAATATCAAGCATTTTGGGAAACTTGTTTGTCCCAACACTTAGTTGAATTCGATTTCTGAAAGAATCTGTAGTCATGGCGGCTTACCGCACTGGCTTTCTTTTCCTTATATGCCATTAGCCCTTAGTTAAGCCGTCATTACTTGTTTTGCATCTTCATCCTTTAACTGTTAACCTCACCGTAAAACTGAACTGACATGTTGCTTTTCTTCTCAGTTCCTTGCACATCATGCCGTCAAAGACACCAACCATCTGTAACTGGGTCCCCTCAACCATAACTGAGGAACGTTTAAAAGAGTTCTTCATCATAGGATTTCTGCCATCAAAAGCCGTCATGTCTTATCGTGCCCTGAGCCGAAAGAAGAACGGCCCAATCCGAGAGATGGTGAGGTGATCATTTTTACTGACCACATGAACCGTGGCTTCTCACCACCCGGCTCAAAGTTCTTTAGAGAGGTCCTCCATTTTTTCAAACTCCACCCTCAAGATATCGGGACCAACTCCATATCTAACATCTGTAACTTCCAAGTGCTCTGTGAGGTATATCTTCAACAAGAGCCGACCGTGGAATTGTTCAGAGAATACTTTTATCTGAACCGGCAGAATGAGTGCACCAACGGCCTTAGTTTAGAACTTGGAGGTATATCAATCCAACACCGACAGGGTGCCATCTTTCCCCTTATTGTCTTACCAAGCCACCCAAAGGACTGGAACCAGACTTGGTTCTACTGCCAGGGCACTTCACCAGCAAACGAGAAGCCCCTGCCGGGTTATCGCCCCGATCGTCTTGACTCCAAGTTCACGCTTCCTGATAAGCTAACTGTCACTGAACGCAAGAGGTTGCTTCCATCCATCAAAAGGATCAACGCTTTGTTGGGGAACGGGTTAACTGGAGTTGATCTGAGCCGCTGCTGGATCTCATGGCGTGTCATCCCTTTGAGCCGCCGATCAAAGCTGATGTATGAGTATGGTGGAGGCTCGGATGACTCCCTTCGTCACAGCCCCGTTCAATTGACATAGGAAGATATTGTCTCAACGTCAACTCTTCTGATGAACGGGAAATATGAAGATTGCAGTGTCGTCGGGTTAAACCCCTTCTGTCAGCTTAACCCGGTTCCAGAAGTAAGGATGTCATTATTTATCTCTTTTGTATTTCTCCAGCCGTATTGTTTTAATACTTACCTGACTCTTTACCTTGTTTTTACCTGTCTGCAGACCAATTCTGACTTCTAGAAAGTTAAGTATGACCACGAGGCGGCGAAGAAAGTGAAAGCCGCCGCCATAAACGCCAAGAAAACGACCCGGAGGTCAAAAAAGAAGAAAAAGAGTACTGCTGAAGACCTGATGAAGGTTGATGATACATCTGACTCGGAGGTAGCCCTTGATTCCCTTGGCCAATTTTTTAACAGTCTTATTGACACTGATCATTGGGGCCAGTCAGGCAGGGGAAGCAGAGGTAACTATCATTTCCTCCGACTCAGAGCCCTTACCAAGACACAAAGTTCGACGAGTGATCCGTAAAGTAAGGTTTTCTAACCCTTTAGCTCACTTGGATCCCAACTTTCGTTTGAAAAAGCAGCAACATGAAAGCCGCCGTCAAGCTGGGATTGAAGACGAACCGGCTGTCGTTCTTGAACAAACTCCTCGGAAACGTCCGAATGAGGTTTACTTATTTCTGTCTTTAACTCTGTTTAATGGATCCTTCTCCTTGTATTTCTTTTAACTCTATTTTATCCTTTCAGGAGGTGTCTCGCTCTTCTGGCGACTCATCGTAGATGCAATTCCCAGCTTCCAAGACTGCTCCCGGGTAATCAGAAATCCTCCTTTCTTTCGAGTTTGTTCAATTGTATCTTTATATTGACAACCTTGCAACATTTTTTCTTAGCGGTCAAGCTAAATCCAAGAAAGCAAAGGCAGCTAAGCCGACGGAAGACCCGCCGGTGCTGGCATCTGACCCGGTTAGGCCTTCTTCTCCGTTAACTGACGCTCCAGAAGACCCGCCTGTTGACACCGAAGAAAATCCTGCTAAGCCGTCATTTGACGAAACCACTGTGAACCCTTCCACAACCGGACCATGAAGCTCAGCCAACCCACCGTCTCCGTCTGCACAAGATGTTCATATTACCGGGAGCCGCTTCATTGAACCGGGGAACCTAACCATGCTGGCTCGGTGTACGACGATACTAGAGGCGCTGGAGAGGCAGAAAGTTCGTTTTGACGTTGCCAATTATGACTGGCTCAATGCCAATGATATTTTATCCGGCTATCTTAACCATGTACACTCCAGCCGCGACTCTGAGATTGAAATGGTCAAACAACTATTGTTGAAATACGAGGTATGTTTTTCCGGCTTATCTATATTCCTTCAGCCCCCAAGTCTTCAGATTATGAGAGAACCGGAATGACCTGTAGACTTTAAAATATAGGCTGAGACCGTTACCTTTGAAACTTTTCTTGACTTTAATAGATCAAAGCTTCACCTGTAGTCCCCAAGGGCCGGTTCATTTTGATAATGGATGAACCGGTACTTTAAATTGTTTGGTTCCTTATTCAAAAGACTTAATATTCTGGCTTAACCTTTGAGAAACTTGCTGAACTGCATACATTAGCCCCCAAGTGCCAAGTGCCATTACTTTGTAAGGTACTTGGGACTTAAATATGTCTGTAGAGTCATAGAAATTTGATTTGGCATACATTAGCCCCCAAGTGTCAAGTGGTTTTTTGTAAAGTACTTGAGACTTGAATCTTGATTTTTGAATTTGAAACCAAATCTTGACTCATCTGAATGTTTTGCAGAATGCCTTATCTAAATTGAACTCTCAATTGACTGACGCAAAGACCCGGCTAGCGAGTCAGGAGAGAGAAATCAAATCTGCTAACTCCAAACTGCAAATAAGTCTCTGTGCAACGGAAAATTTAAAGACCAACTTTACTGCCAAGGAGAAAACTTGGGAAGAGGAAAAACGCTTCTAACCCAACGTGCTGAGACAGCCGAAACAGCTCTGAAAGAGATTTCAACAGAGTTGAATGGGTTAAAGGGCAGGGTGTCTCAAATGGTAGCTGCTATCTTTGGTAAGCTGTCTGACTTTAACTTTTGTGTGCTGTTTTGCCGATCCGGAGTCTACTCCGTCAACTGACTTTGCGTGTAAAATTTATGCAGGTCCTCAAAGCAAAAATCTGAGCCAAGACCCGTTGATTAAACTAAAGGCAGTATATACTTTGGTTGAACAACTGTATATTGGCGCACAACAGGCTCTGGCCGCCATCTCTCCTGCTAATCAAGGACCCAACCGGCTCAGCGATGTCCTGAAGAAACTGTCCATCCTTCCCGCCAGGTTTCAAGAAGTAAAATGCTCATGCGCGCGAGCCGGAGCTTTGACTTCCCTGAGCCGCTCCAAGGCTTGCGTGCCAGACCTAGACCCGGCGGACGTGGCCAAAGGCTATCCCACCGTGAAGGAAGACGGGTCTCCTTTTGACCAGGATGACTTCATGGCTTGCGTGCGCGGAGTCCAGCCTCAGGCAACTACCCTTGGAGATGATACCAATGTTGATAAATACCAGCCGGGTTTTGATAGTTAGAATAAGAAGATGGCCACTCCCTCATACAAGGTAACATATTTGATCCCACGAGTGAGAGAAGACACATTTGCCCCGGAAGTTGACCCGGTCAGCTTGATCGACGACGAAGCTGAATTTGTCGCCGTGAATGGTTTTGATTGGTCAAAACCCAACTTCTAGCCAATAGTAGGTGGTGAACCGGCGAGGAAGGAACAATGATCATCTTCATGGGCTTATAAAGCCTTGTAATAACTTAGTTCTGAAAATACTATATGCTTTGCTTATGCCATCACGCATAAAACACTTTTTATGTGAGTCTGTTTCCTGATGCCAATGCATGCATCATATTTAATGTTTGTTTCTGCAATGTTTGAACTCTATTCTTGTAAATACAAAGAAAAGACTGGCTTGGTGGATTAGAACCAAACGGGTTAAAACACCCAATTTATAGCCAATACGTTTACCACAGTAAGAACCAGAGATAGATATAAATAAAGGACAAGGGCTAACTCTTTAGTTAATGCAGTAGGTAAGTGCGTATAAGTAATAACCATACCTTGTCCCTTTTGATCCTTAGACCACCGGTTTAAATAACTCGGGTGATGAATTTGAAAATTCAATCTTTATGAGAAGCCAATGCTTTTTTGAATACTCAATGATTACTATACCTTGGTAGGTTGCACCTTTTGATCCGTAAGCCGCCGGTGTGAATGACCCGGGCGGCTGTGTTGTCAAATAGTCAAGACGGTGAAGAAGACCAGGCTAATTGTTTGTAATATTGAAACAGGAAAAAACTAAAAAGCAAGCAACAAATAATAAGCATAATTTAACCCTGTATTCAAAAGGTTGGGGGTTTCTGATTCGAATACGATCATTAAACCCGACCAAAGGGGTTAAGCTAAGGTTCGAATACGACCATATAGCCACCAGTGGCTTTGGCATTGCGCCGATCAAGAGGGTACCACCAGCTATGTTCTCTTTGGTTCGAATACGACCTATGTTTGAACAGGAAGCCCCGAAATGACCTTGAGAGGTTTTTAACGACACTGATTCAAATACGATCCAAGTCGGACCCAAAAGGGGTTAAGCTATGATTCGGATACGATCAAGAAGCCCCCAAGTGAGTTTGGCCTTGAGCCGATCAAGAGGGTTATGACAGCTATGTTCTCTTTGGTTCGAATACGACCTATGTTTGAACAGGAAGCCCCCAAGTGACCATGAGATTGCAGCTAGATTCGTATACGATCATAAGCTGGACAAAAAAGGTTAAACTTGATTCAAATATGATCAGCTCCTTAATAGTCATTTGAAAAATAAGAAATAACAAATATGCATAATCTTTGAAAAGAAAAGAGACCGATGGTCTTTGAGGGAGTCCTGGATTAGGGGGTCTCCGGACAGCCGGACTATCTCCATTGGCCAGGCTGTTAGACTATGAAGATACAAGATTGAAGACTTCGTCTCGTGTCCGGATGGGACTCTACTTGGCGTGGAAGGCAAGCTAGGCAATACGAATATGGATATCTCCTCCTTTGTAACCAACCTTGTGTAACCCTAACCCTCTTCGGTGTCTATATAAACCGAAGGGTTTTAGTCCGTAGGACAACAATCATAACATACAATCATACCATATGCTACCTTCTAGGGTTTAGCCTCTTTGATCTCGTGGTAGATCTACTCTTGTACTACCCATATCATCAATATTAATCAAGCAGGACGTAGGGTTTTACCTCCATCAAGAGTGCCCGAACCTGGGTAAAACTTCGTGTCCCCTGCCTCCTGTTACCATCCGGCCTAGACGCACAGTTCGGGACCCCCTACCCGAGATCCGCCGGTTTTGACACCGACATTGGTGCTTTCATTGAGAGTTCCTTTGTGTCGTCGCTGTTAGGCTTGATGGCTCCTACTATCATCGATAGCGATGCGGTCCAGGGTGAGACTTTTCTCCCCGGACAGATCTTCGTATTCGGCGGCTTCACACTGCGGGCTAATTCGCTTGGCCATCTGGAGCAGATTGAAAGCTACGCCCCTGGCCATCAGGTCAGATTTGGAAGTTTGAACTACACGGCCGACATCCGTGGAGACTTGATCTTCGACGGATTCGAGCCACAGCCGGGCGCGCCGCACTGTCGCGATGGGTATGACCTAGCTCTGCCGCCGAACAATACCCCAGAGGCTGTGCCCGCATCGGCTCCGACCCTTAGTTCGGAGCCAACTGCGCCAATCGAGGACGAGTGGTTAGACACCGCCTCAGGGGCTGTAGTCTCAATGGCGATCGAGCCGAACACCTGCCTAACCCTCTGCGCAGCCCATGACTCCAAGGTGCCGGACTCTTTCCTGGACTCCGAACCATCCGCGCCCCTGCCAATCGAATCTGATTGGGCGCCGATCATGGAGTTCACCGCCGCCGATATCTTTCAGCACTCGCCCTTCGACGACATTCTGAATTCACTAAGGTCTCTCTCTTTGTCAGGAGAGCCCTGGCCGGGTTATGTCCAACAGGATTGGGATGCGGACAACAAAGAAATTCGACGCCCACCCGCCACCCACTTTGTAGCCACTGTCGATGATTTAACCGACATGCTCGACTTCAAATCTGAAGACATCGACGGTATGGATGATGATGTAGGAAACGAACATGAACCAGCGCCTATAGGGCACTGGAAAGCCACCTCGTCATATGACATATACATGGTGGATACACCCAACGAAGGCAATGGCGAGGAGATAGCGGAGGATGACCCCTCCAAGAAGCAACCCAAGCGCCGACGTCAGCGGCGCCACTCTAAGTCCCGCCAAAGCAAAAGTGGTGACACCGGCACAGGAGATAATAACACTTCGGATAGTGCCGAAGACAACAACAATCCCCTCCAGCAAGATTTAGAGCAGGAGGATGAAGGAGCCAGCTCTCCTAAGAGAGCGGTAGACGGAGAAGAGGAGGATGATCACATGCCCCCCTCCGAAGACGAGGCAAGCCTCGGCAACGATGAATTCGTCGTACCAGAGGATCCCGTCAAATAAGAGCGCTTCAAGCGCCGACTTATGGCACGGCAAATAGCCTGAAGAAAAAGCAGCAGCAGCTTCAAGCTGATCAAGATCTGCTAGCTGACTAATGGACTGAAGTCCTCGCGGCCGAGGAATATAAACTCGAGCGTCCTTCCCAGAGTTACCCAAGGCGCAGGTTACTACCCCGACTGGAGGAAGAAGCGTATGATACGGCTGATCGGCCACCTCGTGGCCGTGATAGAGAGGCATTCCAGCCAAAAGCTCAGCCTCCCCCCAACGCCATTCAAATAAAAAGGCATGGGGAGATACGCCAGACCTGCGAGACATATTGGAGGACAAGGCAAAGCATTCAAGATCGATCTACGGATCACGAGGGCGCACCACTCTACGAGACGACAAACGTCACGCCGGATACAGTAAAAGCAAATCCGGCCAGGCCGAACACAGTGGGCAAGACCCATTCGAGCTGCGTCGCGATATAGCCCAATACAGAGGCGCCGCACACCCCTTATGCTTCACAGACGAAGTAATGGAACATCAATTCCCAGAAGGTTTCAAACCTGTAAATATTGAATCATACGACGTCACAACAGATCCTGCAGTATGGATTGAGGATTTCCTCCTCCACATCCACATGGCCCGCGGCAATGACTTACACTACCTCCCACTAAAGCTCAAAGGACCAGCACGACATTGGCTTAACAGCTTGCCAGCGGATTCCATTAGCTGTTGGGAAGATCTGGAAGCCGCATTCCTCGACAACTTTCAGGGAACTTATGTGAGACCACCAGACGCCGATGATTTAAGCCACATAATTCAGCAGCCAGAAGAGTCGGCCAAGCAATTCTGGACTCGGTTCCTTACAAAGAAAAATCAAATCGTCGACTGTCCGGATGCGGAGGCCTTAGCGGCTTTCAAGCACAACATTCGAGACGAGTGGCTAGCCTGACACCTTGGTCAGGAAAAGCCGAAATCTATGGGAGCTCTCACGACGCTCATGACCCGCTTTTGTGCGGGAGAAGACAGCTAGCTGGCTCGCAGTAATAACATATCAAAGAATGATGGTACCTCAGATACCAAGGACGGCAATAGTAGGTCACGTCGTAACAAGCATAAGCGTCGCATTAACAGCGAAAATACTGAGGATACAGAAATCAATGCCGGATTCAAAGGCTCTAAACCCGGTCAGCAGAAAAAGCCATTCAAACAAAGTACGCCGGGTTCGTCCAGCTTGGACCGTATACTCGATCGCTCGTGTCAAATACACGGCACCCCAGACAAGCCAGCCAATCACACCAACAGGGATTGTTGGGTATTCAAGCAGGCCGGCAAGTTAATTGCCGAAAACAAGGACAAGGGGCCGCATAGCGATGATGAGGAGGAGCCCCGGCAGTCGCACACTAGAGGATAGAAGAGGTTTCCCCCGCAAGTGCGGACGGTGAACATGATATACGCAACCCACATCCCCAAGAGGGAGCGGAAGTGTGCGCTCAGGGACGTATATGCGTTGGAGCCAGTCGCCCCAAAGTTCAACCCTTGGTCCTCCTGTCCGATCACCTTCGATCGCAGGGACCACCCCACTAGTATCCGTCATGGCAGATTCGCCGCACTGATCCTAGACCCAATCATCGATGGATTTCACCTCACTCGAGTCCTTATGGATGGCGGTAGCAGCCTGAACCTGCTTTATCAGGACCCAGTGCACAAAATGGGTATAGACCCCTCAAGGATCAACCCACAAAAACGACCTTTAAGGGCGTGATTCCAGGCATAGAGGCCCATTGCACAGGCTCAATTACACTGGAAGTGGTCTTTGGATCCCCGGATAACTTCCAAAGCGAAGAATTAATCTTCGATATAGTCCCGTTCCGCAGTGGTTATCACGCGCTGCTCGGGCGAACCGCATTTGCTAGATTCAATGCGGTACCGCATTATGCATACCTCAAGCTCAAGATGCCAGGACCTCGCGGAGTTATTACAGTCAATGGAAACACAGAGCGCTCTCTCCGAAAAGAGGAGCACACTGCGGCCCTCGCAGCAGAAGCGCAAAGCAGCCTCTCAAGGCAATCAACCAGTTTGGCGCTTCAAAGCTCGGACACCTTCAAGCGCGCTCGGGACAATCGACAAATAGACCGCCTGGCGCGATCTGAGCTCGCGTAGCAATATGGTGGCCACCCCAATCCCAGCCCAACGGCGATATTCGGGCCGCGCGTACATAATTACGCATTAAAAATACCATGGGCACAGGTGGGGAGGGGGGCACAACTGTGGCATGCCCCAAAACGCGGCCTAAACCGCACTAGGGGCTGCCCATCCGGTTATTTTTCTTTTTCTTTTAGGACCTTAATCTCTAGAAACACTGTCCGGCAGCACTATTGCCGAACACATGATGCAGCAATCAAGGAGGCAGACAGCTACATTATACCACAGAATTCCCAGGTTGATTACAGTAACGAGCGAAATATTCAATTTCATATCATTGCTCAGCTTGCCCTTGGAAGGGACATAGTCCTACTCTTTGCTTATCGCCCTATCTGTATCACTCTGCTTTAACGCAATTTTTCAATAAACAATGCATGACATTACGACTATTATTGCGTTCTTGTTATATATATATATATGTGTGTGTGTGTGTGTGTGTGTGTGTGTTCATTAATGATGCCTTGCAACTGTACACTCTGGTACGACCAATACACCACGGGCTTACGTACCCCACAAAGCGGTGTGAAAAGTCCGAACACTTCCACAAGTGCGGCACCCCGAACTTATAACATTATATGCATCAGCTCTGAATCATGTCTTTGGTCAAATGTTGGGTTTTCCCGGCTCCTATGTTTTGGTACCTTACGTTCCGCTCTATCGGCTAAGGTAGCGCTAGGAGAACTACTGCGATTGTGCCCCGGTTCTGCCGGGCTGAGCACCTCAGTAGAGAAAGCTAAAACTGACTGTCATGATAAGGTGAGAGACCGGTCGCTGTTCGGCGAGGTTTTTCGAGTTCCTAAAGACTTATGCCACTTAGGGTGAGGGGTCGGCCCTGTCCGGCTTACAGGCGTGCATCGCGCCCCAAATTCGGCCTTCCGAATACCAGGGGCTTCGCTGAAATTTAAAATTATAGAATTCTATGGCTAAGTGAGAGCGATAAAGCATTATTAGTCCGGTTGCCTTGTTCGTTGTGCTGAGCACCTCCCTTGAAGGACCCAAACATGGGAACAAGAGTGCTCGCGTTTATCCCGAACACCCCAGCACTCGTGTCATGGGGGCAGAAGCCGAGGACTAGCCATCTCTCAGATTGGATAAACAGCCAAACAGAAGGTAATATTTTAAATTCCAACAAGTGTTGCATAGTGCATATGAAACAAGTTTTCATACATACAGGATAAAACGAACAAGTCTCATTCAAATATTACATCTTTCGAACACTCGTCCGCGATGAGACGGGCGCCCGACAGAACACCCTCGTAGTACATCTCGGGGTGGCGGTGCTCCATGCCCTCTGGCGGCCCCTCCTTGATCAGCTTCACGGCGTCTAGCTTGACCCGCTGCAATTTCACACGGGCGAAAGCCCGGCGTGCACCTTCAATGCAGATAGATCGCTTGACAACCTCCAGCCGCGGGCAGGCATCCACGAGCCGCCTCACCAGGCCGAAGAAGCTGTTCGGAAGGGCGTCGCTAGGCCACAACCGGACTATAAAGCTCTTCATGGCCTGATCGGCCGCCTTATGTAGCTCGACCATCTGCTTCAGGTGGTCGCTCATTGGCACCGGATGTTCGGCCTCGGCCTGGTAAAATTGTGCGGCATCGGACACACTGCGGGGCAAATCTGCGAATGCTCCTGAAGAGCTCCGGATCCGGGTAAGTAATCGGTAATTTACTTTTACATGCTTGCTTTGCATATAGAAAGCCTTACTCGCCGCTATCTTCTTCATCGCGTCGATCTCTTGGAGGGCCTTTTGGGCTTCGGCGTTGGCACTTTTTACACTCTTGAGGGTCGTGGCAAGCTCAGACTCCCGAGTCTTGGAGTCAAGATCCAATGCCTCGTGCTTCGCCACAAGAGCCTGGAGCTCTTTCTGCACCTCGCCCACCCGAGCCTCGTGCTTCTCTCGCTCGGTGCGCTCCTTGGCCGCTGTACACTACTAGGGAAAACCTTATACACAGAATTTTAGCAGTAGCGAGGATCAAAAAAGCACGCTGGTGCTAAGTAGCAGTAGCGCGCCTGTGCAAGCCGCGCTGCAGATAAAGTTCTAGCAGTAGCACGTTACGTCATAAACACGTTACTACTAAAATTCCCACGACCTCGCTGCGAAGCTAGTTCTAGCAGCAGCACATTTACTCGGACAGCGCTACTAATAGGTAGTTTAGCAGTAGCGCCTTCGCCTTTAGAGCGCTACTGCTAAAACTAGATATCTCCACCCCCACTACCTCTCCTCTCCGCGATCCACACTCACACACTCAGACTCACTCCCCCTCAACCCCCCCCCCCCTGCGCGCCGGTCCTCCCCCGCCGGCCGCCGTCGGCCCCGGCCAGCCGCCGTCGCCTAACCCTCTTCCCTCTGTGCCGCCGTCAACTCCTCCTCCTCACTGGACTCAGTACCGCCCTTCTCCTCCGCCCTCCCTCGACTCGCCGCCGGCTGACCCCTCCTCGCTCCGCCTTCCTCCTCCGTCCTACTCTCTTCTCCCTCCTCGAGTCGCCCCTCCTTCTCCCTCCTCCCTGCTACATTTTGATTTAGTAGGCTAGTTCATATGCAACATTTTGATTTAGTTGATTTAGTAGGCTAGTTGATTTAGTTGATTTAGAACATTTTGATTTAGTAGATTTAGTAGGCTAGTTGATTTAGTTGATTTAGAACATTTTTATTTAGTTGATTTAGTAGGCTAGTTGATTTAGTTGATTTAGTAGGCTAGTTGATTTAGTATGCATCATTTTATTGTTATTTTTTCTGTACATGGATATGTAGATGTTTTTGTTTTTTTTGTAATATGTAGATGCTTTAGGAAAATGGCGCTGCCACCACCACCACTATGTCGACTGTGCAAGTCAAGGTGCGCCAGCATCCTTGCAACTGTCAAGTTGTTCGGCATCTACTTCCAGCCGAGTTTTCGTCATGCGGCGGTAAGAAATTAGATGAAATGTAACAACTATTTTATTTTTAGTGTTGACATTACTGCATTGTGTCATTTTGCTTTTTTACACAGATCGTCCCATGCAATGTGAGGTTGAAATTCAACAAGCTGACAGGAGACACTGTGACATTTGAGGCTCCCGGGGGCCCGTACACTATGGAGGTCGAGAAAGGAAGCAATATGTCGCATATTGGAGGAGATGGATGGGCCCGTTTCGTCGCCCACATGCGTCTTACTGGTGGTGAGTTGATCAGGATCTCCTTCAGAGCAGAAAGACCCAAGCTGGCTGTCATATATCTCAACCTGGTGGAAGATGATGAAGATGACGAAGATGATGAAGATGATGAGAACCCACTTCGTGAAGCCACCGTAGCTCAAAGAATGAGGCTGAGCGAGGAGGAGGTGCGCAACCTATGGGACATAATTCCGCCACGTGATGACTTTGTCGGGGTGCCATTCGTGACCCGCCTGACAAGTACCATGGTCGATCGACATGAAATGGTATGTTATACTGACTGTAGTAAGTTGATGATATATATATATATATATATATATATATATATATATATATATATATGCTTTATTGTTATACTTACAAATGCAAATTATCCGATGATATGCTTAGTGAATCTGATGATATGCTTAGTGTAGAGTCCAATGATAAGCTATGTGGAATCTAGTCGATGATATGCTATGTGGAATCTAGTAGATAATCCATATATACTTATTAGTAGAATTCATGATTAATTAGTACAAATGCGTAGTACTGTGTCTTTTGATAGTGTAGAAATGTGGACTTAATAGAAATATATTTGCAAGAGTATGTGCCAAGCTATTTATTAATTGATATGTTTTTCTTATTCAGAAATTGCCAAAGAACCTATCTGCGAGTTGTGGTATCAAGCTTGATGAAGAAGGCTCAGCTGGACTATGCCTTACCGCAAGGGGCTCCGTCACCACCTGTACTTACCACAGGGACACAGATGATGGTCGCATACACTTAAACTCGGTTGGCTGGAAGAGATTCCTCGTTGGCAAGAATCTTCGTGTTGGACAGGCCATCCTAATTACTATCAGGAACACCCGCCGTCCAGGCTTGAGGATGATGATCGTCATTGATATCATCTAGAACTACATATGTGTGTGTGTGTGTGTGTGGCTATATCATCTAGAACTACATATGATGATTGCCGTCGATATCATGTAGAACTACATATGATGATCGTCGTCGATATCATCTAAAACTACATATGATGATCATCGTCGATATCACCT
Source organism: Triticum aestivum (assembly GCF_018294505.1). NCBI lineage: Eukaryota > Viridiplantae > Streptophyta > Magnoliopsida > Poales > Poaceae > Triticum > Triticum aestivum. The sequence continues at coordinate 152,611,860 of NC_057797.1, read as the reverse complement.
AGTACTGCTTGAGGATGCATGTTGAGTATATATGAAATTGTTATCTAGTACTCCCTCCATTTCAAATTACTCATCGTCGTTTTAGTTCAAATTTGAACTAAAACCACGACGAGTAATTTGGAACCGAGGGAATACTACCTAGTACCTATAATGCTTTATGCCTTTATGAAATTGATATCTAGTAGTACCTAGTATCTTGAAATTGTAGTTTATTGAAGCTGAAACGGGGTTGAAAATGATGGAAGATATAGCAGTAGCATAGGGCTAGGAAATCGCTACAACTAACTAATAGCAGCGCGTTCTGTAAAAGCGCTGCTGCTATAGTCAATAGTAGTAGCGCGGGTGAATACAATGCTACTACTAGGAGTTAGCTGTAGCGCCTTATTGGTAGCGCGCCCCCCCGCGCTGCTGATAGCCTAAAAACCCGCGCTACTACTAGGCTTTTCCCTAGTAGTGGTATCTTCGGCCTTGGCCAGCGCTTGCTTCAGGGTCGCCACCTCCGTCGTGGCCCCTGGCAAACATACAATGATCCTGTCCTTTTGCAATCACGTCCTTTTTTATATATACATATCTATGGACGGGGTATTACTTACCCTTGTTCTCCTCGAGCTGCCTCTTGGCAAGGTCGAGCTCTTTCTTGGACCCCTCGAGGTCCTGCTTTAGTACAGCGACCTCCGCAGTTAGTGCGGCGGACGCCAGTAGCGAAGCCTGCATATGCATATTGACATACTTATATTAGACTCCTGTGATATTATTTGATCCTCTGTTCAGCTTTTCTTTGTGAACACCGAATAAAGCATCAGGGGCTACTGTCTATGCAGTAATATTTGTACTACATTTTAAAACACTTACCTCAAAGCCTGTTACAAGGCTGGCACAGGCTTCAGTCAATCCGCTCTTGGCGGACTGAACCTTCTAGATCACCACACTCATGATAGTGCCGTGCTCCTCGTTGATGGAAGCGCTGCGAAGCGCTTCCAGCAGATTGTCCGGTGCCTCTGGATGGACAGAGGTCACCGGCACAGGCGTCTTGCCCCTCTTAGAAGGAGACCGCCTGCCCGAGCCCGGAACCGCTGGAGGGTCCGGCACAGTGTTCGGCTAAGGGCCGAACTCGGAGCTCTCGGGGGCCCCGTCCCCACGGCTCTCGTAGTCCGGAAGGTCGCCTTGAGGCGCCTCCAAGACTGTCTCCCCTCGGTCCGGTGCCTCTTGAGACAACAACTCGGCGTCGTCGGCAGGATGAGGGGAGGTGGCGGTCGGGACTGGATCGCTATCCATGTCCGACAAGCCCAAGGAGCCGTCCGATGATACATCGATACTGGCTCGTGGTGGCCTGCATAATTGCGTTCGACGTTAGGGAAAGCAGTGTGACAAAGGAATCCTAGGAGTTACTCTGGTATCCGAATACTTACGATCTCCCCGGGGGCTTGACCCTGGGCAACCACTCGCCTTCGCCTTCATCGGTGGCGGTGGAACTTTCCGGAAGGAGAGTCCTTCCCTTCTTGGACCCTTCGGCCTCCCCGATTGGGGCGGCCTTCCTTTTTTTGTCTCCCCCAGTTGGTGGGGGAGCATCTTCTTCTTCCTCTTCCTCGTCTTCAGGGGAAGAGTGCGCCGCAGAGTCATCGGACGGTGAGTCCGACGACGCCTAGCGTCGGGAACTCTTTCGGGTTCCCTTGGCCTTCTTGGTCTTCTCCGACACCTTATAAGGGGTCGGAGTCAGCATCTTCGCTAGAAGAGCGTCTGCGGGGCCTTCAGGCAAAGGAGCCGGACAGTCGATCTGTCCGGCCATCTTCTGCCAGTCCCCTCAAAGGTACGGGAGTTTAGATCCCGCATAGAGCCAATCTATATAAAAAATAATTATCCTGTGAAAGGTAAAACAGCTTACCGCACTGGCTTGGTGCTTCGCGCTGAATCCGTGATCCTCAGTAATAGGGGGAGGAACCTCGACACTTTTGAACAGCACCCTCCAGGCGTCTTCATGAGTTGTGTCGAAGAGCCTATTCAGAGTTCGGTGCTACGCCGGATTGAATTCCCACAAGTTGAACTCCCATTGTTGGCACAGGAGTATCCGGCGGATGAGCATAACTTGGACTATGTTGACAAGCTTGAGCTTCTTGTACACCATGTTTTGAATACATGTTTGGAGTCTGGTCAGCTCTTTTGAATTACCCGAGGACAGACCCTTCTCTTTCTAGGAGGTGAGCCGCATGGGGATGCCAGATCGGAACTCGGGGGCCGCTACCCATGTGGGGTCGCGCGGCTCAGTGATATAGAACCACCCCGATTGCCACCCCTTTATAGTTTCCACAAAGGAGGCCTCGAGCCATGTTATGTTGGGTATCTTGCCCACCATGGCGCCTCCGCACTCCGCCTGGCGGCCGCCCACCACCTTCAGCTTGACATTGAAGGTCTTCAGCCATAAGCCGAAGTGGGGCTTGATGCGGAGGAAGGCCTCACACACGACGATAAATGCCGAGATGTTGAGGATGAAGTTCGGGGCCAGATCGTGGAAATCCAGGCCATAATAAAACATGAGCCCTCGGACGAAGGGATGGAGAGGAAACTCCAGTCCGCGAAGGAAATGGGTGAGGAATACTACCCTCTCATGGGGCCCGGGGGTGGGGATGAGCTGCCCCTCATCTGGGAGCCGGTGCGCGATGTCGTCGGGCAGGTATCCGGCTCTCCTCAGTTTCTTGATATCTCCCTCCGTGACGGAGGAGACCATCCACTTGCCTCCCGCTCCGGACATGATTGGAGAAGGTCGAGGTGGGAAGTGCGGACTTGGGCGCTAGGGCTCGAGTGTGCGAGAACGAATGGGTAAGGGAGGAAGAAGGCGTGGATTGAAAGGTGAATCCTTATCCCTTTATATGGGCGGACGAAACTAAGCGTCCCCACTTGCCTAGTAAAACTCGCTTATCCCCCAAGCGCCACAATTGATGGCGCGGTTGGGTTACCCACGCCCGTATTGATGAGAATCCCGTAATAAGGGGACACGATCTCTGCTTTGACAAGACGCGTCGAAAAACTGCCTCGCGTTATGTGCGGGGCTGGTTAAAAGAAACGTTTCGAATAATCACCGGGCCATGACGTAACGTCATGCTGCCAAAACAAGCCAGCAAATTAGATCCGCGAAAATATTATTCTCTCTACGGTGGAATGTGGAACTTATTTTGCAGGGTCGAACACTATCCTCGTATTCAAATTCTTCTGCGGTGTATTCGGAGAAGGAACCCGCCTTGCAATGCTGAAGACAATACTGCGCGCTGGACTCATCGTCATTGAAGCCTGGTTCAGGGGCTACTGAGGGAGTCCTGGATTAAGGGGTCTCCGGACAGCCGGACTATCTCCATTGGCCGGACTGTTAGACTATGAAGATACAAGATTGAAGACTTCGTCTCGTGTCCGGATGGGACTCTACTTGGCGTGGAAGGCAAGCTAGGCAATACGAATATGGATATCTCCTCCTTTGTAACCAACCTTGTGTAACCCTAACCCTCTCCGGTGTCTATATAAACCTAAGGGTTTTAGTCCGTAGGATAACAATCATAACATACAATCATACCATAGGCTAGCTTCTAGGGTTTAGCCTCTCTGATCTCGTGGTAGATCTACTCTTGTACTACCCATATCATCAATATTAATCAAGCAGGACGTAGGGTTTTACCTCCATCAAGAGGGCCCAAACCTGGGTAAAACTTTGTTGTCCCCTGTCTCCTGTTACCATTCGGCCTAGATGCACAGTTCGGGACCCCCTACCCAAGATCCGCCGGTTTTGACACCGACAGTCTTACTTTATTGCTTAACATGGTATATACAATGCTAAAGTATGTACATGATGAGAGTTGGCGGCTCAGGTGTAGTATGGCCGAAGTTGAGCAATATTCCACGGCCGGCAGGTCTCTTCCTCCGACTTACGTGAGTCTTGGTGCTCTCGAACGTCAATGAGGTAATATGACCCGTTGTTTAAGTTCTTACTGACCACAAAGGGTCCTTCCCAAGGTGGGGATAACTTGTGTGCATCTGACAGATCCTGAATGAGCCGGAGCACCAAGTCTCCTTCCTGAAAAGTCCTGGACTTAACCCGGCGGCTGTGATAACAGCGTAGGTCCTGTTCATAAATTGTTGACCGGGCTGCTGCTAAGTCTCTTTCTTCATCCAACAAGTCAAGTGCATCCTGTCTAGCTTGTTCATTATTGGCTTCAACATAAGCTGCCACACGGGGCGAGTCATGACGGATGTCACTAGGTAACACTGCTTCTGCTCCATAAACCATGAAGAAAGGTGAGTAACCTGTAGACCTGTTGGGTGTGGTGTTGATACTCCACAACACCGAGGTTAATTCCTCTACCCAACAACCCGGCGTTCGCTGTGAAGGAACCATAAGCCGGGGTTTGAGCCCTTTCAAAATTTCCTGATTGGCTCTCTCAACTTGACCATTGGATTGAGGATGAGCTAGAGAAGAAACATCAAGCCAGATGTGCTCTCGTTGACAAAACTCCTCCATAGCCCCTTGGGACCGATTAGTGCCATTGTCAGTGATAATACTGTGTGGAAAACCAAAATGGAAGATCACCTTTTTCATGAACTGAACCGCCGTGGCCGCGTCACACTTACTCACAGGCTCCGCCTCAACCCACTTGGTGAATTTATCAACTGCCACCAGGAGATGTGTCTTTTTATCCTTATATCTTTTGAAAGGTCCCACCATGTCAAGCCCCCATACCGCAAACAGCCAAGTGATTGGAATCATCCGGAGCTCTTGGGCCGGCACATGCGCTTGTCGTGCAAATTTTTGACATCCATCACATCTACTGACCAGATCTTCCACATCAGCGTGAGCCGTCAACCAGTAAAAACCGTGACGAAATGCCTTGAACATCAAAGATTTTGACCCAGCGTGATGACCACAATCGCCCTCATGGATCTCACGAAGGATTTCTTGACCTTCTTCGGGGGAAACACACCACTGAAACGCTCCGGAAACACTGCGATGATATAACCCTCCATCCGAAATCGTCATTGACTTAGACCACCGGGTTATCTTTCGAGCCAGGGTCTCATCCGTTGGCAACTCTCCCCGGGTCATGTAAGCCAAGAACGGTACTGTCCAATCTGGTATGACATGAAGAGCAGCCCACCAACTGCGCCTCCAGGTCAGGAACAACTAAATCTTATTCTGTGGGAAACTTGACAGAGGGGTTATGCAAAACATCCAAAAAGGTGTTAGGTGGCACCGGCTTACACTAAGACCCCAACCGGCTTAAGGCATCAGCCGCTTCGTTCTTTCGACGGTCAATGTGCTCCACCTGATAACCTTTAAAATACCCTGCAACAGCATCAACCTCCTAGCGATAAGCCGCCATGAGAGGGTCCTTGGAATTCCACTTGCCAGATACCTGTTGAGCCACTAGATCTGAGTCGCCAAGACATCTAACCCAGCTCAAACTCATCTCTTTCGCCACTCGAAGACCATGGAGCAAGGCTTCATACTCTGCTGCGTTGTTGGTGCAAGGAAACATCAACCGTAACACATAATAAAATTTGTCACCTCATGGAGAAGTTAACACAACTCCAGCCCCTAAGCCTTCCAACTGTCTGGACCCATCAAAATGAATAGTCCAATACGTGTTATCTGGTTTCTCTTCTGGCATCTGCATCTCTGTCCAGTCATTGATGAAGTCAACCAGTGCTTGAGATTTGATCGCAGTACGCGGCACATACTTCAACCCATGAGACCCAAGCTCAATTGCCCACTTGGCGACTCGCCCAGTGGCTTCTCTGTTTTGAATGATGTCTCCCAAAGGAGCAGAGCTGACCACAGTGATTGGGTGACCCTGGAAATAATGTTTAAGCTTCCGGCTTGCCATGAATACCCCATATACGAGTTTCTGCCAATGCGGATATCATTGCTTGGATTCAATCAACACCTCACTGACGTAGTAAACCGGCCGTTGAACCAGATGTTCCTTGCCAGCCTCCTTGCGCTCCACCACAATAGCCACACTAACAGCCCGTGAGTTGGCGTCCACATATAATAACAATGGCTCTTTTTCAACTAGAGCACCAAGAACCGGCGGCTCAGCAAGCTGTGTCTTCAGATCCTCAAAGGCAGTATTTGCAGCATCACTCCAAATAAAAGCATCTGTTTTCTTCATCATCTGATACAAAGGCATTGCCTTCTCCCCTAACCGGCTTATGAACCAGCTCAAAGCAGCAACACGACCCGCTAGCCGCTGAACGTCATTGATGCATGTTGGTTTGGCTAATGTTGGCATTCTGGGAACGGGGGTCCCCAGACTTGCCTGCCTGCGGCCTGCGGCGTGGCTCAAAAGGGGCACAACACGGCCCATCTTCATCAACACAGACCCAAGACCCTCGCGACGGGCCAAGCCTTGCGGAGCGGACGACACGGAGCTTCCTCAGGCACGGCCTCATCAGGCTGGTTCGCGAGGAGGCGGAGAGATCAAGGCGGGGTACCTCACGAGGTGCTCGTGACGCAAGCCATGACGACCAAAGGCGCCAGGCGGGCGCCAGCCCGCGCAGTGTCCTCCTTTCCTCTTTGGTGCAAAGGGAGCAAGCGCAGCCGCAGAGTACCGAGGCATCAGGCAAAGGTTGCCATTTTGGTGCAACAAGACCAAGACCAGGAGGACTGCAAGACAGAGGTCATTGTGGAGCCCAAGACGGCGTCACCACCAGAGCTTTGTGCAGGCGAAGACTACTTTTGTCAGGATAGCTAGTACTAGTTGTCCCCCTTTAAATTAGCCCGCCATTGTTGGCTCCCTTCCCGCTCGATATTTGGGAAGAGGACCAGGACCTCTATAAATAGGACCAGCCACCCACAGGGTAGGTAGGTAGAGGCGAAGGACAAAGAAGAGAAGATCGAAATACGAGAGAGAGAGAGAGAATGGTGACTGAACTCCCCCTAGCAGTTTGTCCCCCCAGCCAAGAACAAACCCTCGCCAGGCTGTTCTTCCTTGTATTGTTCATCACCATCAGCCCAAGAGGCAATCCACCACACCACAAACTTGAGTAGGGTATTACACCACAATGGTGGCCCGAACCAGTATAAACCCTGTGTCTCTTGTGTCGTTCTTCCCATAGCTTAGATCTTAGCGAGGCGGAGGGGTGCAGGTAGGTAGGAGGCGAAATCTCCGCGCGCACCCCAGTGTTCGAACCTCAAGGGTCTGCCGGAACCCGAAATCCGACATTTGGCGCGCCAGGTAGGGGTGCGCCGGATTTCGTCTTCCACCACCCCGTCCTCCTCCGACCATCGCGCCCATGTCTGACACTCGTCGGGCCCGCGCTGAGCGCCGGGCCGCTCTCGCTTCCCGCGTCGCCCAGACGGCTCCTGTCGGCGGGCGTCCTCGCCGTTCCCCGTCACCTTCTGTCAATGTCGCCACCAGCCCAGTAGGGGACGAGCAGCAAGCATCGTCTCAGCATCCGTCCGTGCGGCAAGACGGCCGCACTGCAACTCCCTCGCTCACCCCAGCTGGTTCTTCGTCCCGCGCGCTCCGTGCACCCATGGAGGCTTGAGCTGCGCTCATCACGGCAAACGAGCTCCTGTGCTACCGTCCCGTCGACGACGTCTATGAAGAATGGTTCGACCACGTCGCCGAGCTCGTCCGCACCACAGGGGGCTCTCCTGCACCGTCCGTTCCGCTGCATCGCACCCCGCCCCGCGCGGGCGACGAAGCTCCGGCAGCGCCCCGGCCGCCTCCTCCTCAAGAAGGCGCCATGGCTCCAAGGCGCGTGGCTCCGTCAGGTGCCAGCGCGGCAAGAGTAGAGCTGCCAGGAAATCCCTCACCCGCAAGAAGCTGCCCGGGCGCTCCCTGCTCCAGCACGTCGTGACCATGCTCCTGCTCCCGCATGTCAAGACCCCGCGCTACTCCCAGCTGCAACGCGTGGGGACATGCAAGACCAAGCTCTCCATCACCCAAGGCCTCTTGTGGCCACAGCAGGCTGCCGTGCCTTCACCACCGAGCTACGCAGTGTCGCAAGGCCCGGCAAGTTCAAGCCAGACCTGCCTCCTCGTTACGACGGCACGGCTGACCCTGCGGAGTTCCTCCAGCTCTACGAGCTGGGCATCAAAGTTGCCAATGGAGACGAGAAGGTCATGGTGAACTGGTTTCCCATGGCGCTCAAGGACGGGGCCCGCACCTGGCTCCTGAACCTAGCTCCAGGCTCGATCTCCTCCTGGGACGAGATGCGCACCCGCTTCATCGCCAACTTCCAAGGTACTCGCGACCGGCCACCCGCCGTGAGTGACATGCGCCGCATCAAGAAACAACCCGGGGAGACCCTGCAGAAGTACATCCAGCGCTTCAACAACGCACACCTCAAGATTTCCAGGGTGACTGAGGAGGCCATCATCTCAGCCTTCTCCGATGGCATGCGCGATGTCAAGATGAAGGAGGAGCTGGCGATGCAAGAAGACCTCTGCACTTCCTTGGAGCTGTTCAACTTGGCAACCAAGTGCGCCAGCGCTGAGGAAGGGTGTCTCTCCCTCCTCGAGCTGCCTGCCGCAGACCCAGAAGAGAAGAAGCCCAAGGCCAAGGATGTGAAGCGCAAGGGGGCTGCCGTGCTCGTGGCAGAACCAGACACCAAGCGGGGCAGAGATCAGCCCGAACCTTCCAAGGGCAGTCGGTACTGTGTGTACCACGACCTCCACACCCACAACACCAACGAATGTCAAGAGCTCCGAGCCGTGCGAGAAGGAAGGATCGGCCGTCGCCCCGACCGCGGTGACCGGGGCTACGGTCGAGGAGGAGGAAGGAACACAGGACGCCGGGAAGACCGTGGCCCGCGCCAAGGGTGGCGCGATCAACCTCGCGAGGATCGCTGGCAAGACCCGCCTTGCGAGGGAGACTGGAGGGATCAGCCTCGCGAGGATCGCCCGCAAGGCAACGCAGACCTCCCTCCGCTGCCGCCGCAGCCAAGGAGAAATGAGGACTGCCACCAGGATGACGGGGCTGGGGGCTTCCAGGAGCCGCGCGCGATCGCCTGCATCCTGGGCGGGGCTCATGCCCCAGCCTCTCAACGCATCTTCAAGCAGTTCACCCACGAAGTGAATGTAGTCCTCCCCAGGCTCGAAGCCACGCGCCCTCTCAGGTGGTCGGCGTGCGCCATCATGTTCAGCTCAGCAGATCAGCTCAAGTGTGCGGCTACAGCCGGAGTCCTCCCGATGCTTTGTTCCCCAATCATCAGCAACGTGGTGGTCACCAGGACCCTCATCAATGGCGGGGCAGGGCTCAACGTCCTGTCCGTGGAAACATTCAACAATCTCCAAGTGCCCTACAACCAACTTCAGCCAACCAAGCCTTTCTCCGGAATCACCGACGGCTCCACGGTCCCGATTGGGCAGGTCCGCCTCCCTGTCACCTTCGGGGCACGCGACAACTACCGCACCGAGCTCATCGACTTCGACGTCGCTCACATTCGCCTGCCGTACAACGCCATCCTTGGGTACCCAGTGCTGGCCAAGTTCATGGCCGTAACTCACCACGGCTACAACATCCTCAAGATGCCAGGAAGTGGCGGAGTCATCACGGTGCCCTATGAAGAGAAGGATGCGGTGTGTTCCCTGGAACGAGCCTTTCAGGCCGCGTCACTGGAAGACCCCAATCACAGAAGCAGGAGGCTTCCCGAGACAGCCCCCAAGAAGAAGAAGACATCGTCCGGCCCGACCCCTCAGGAGGCAGGCCCCTCTGGACCCGTGCCTGCTCAGGGGGAACCTCCTTCCATTGCATAGGAAAGCGCGCCCGACGCCCTCCTCAGGCAGGGCTCGAGGGCTCTCCCCTGGAGGGCCATCGACTTAGCTAGGGTCACGAGGGAGGCGCTTGGGCACCACATGGAGGCGTGTTTCGAAGCACGTTTCCCTCAAGAAGGAGCAAGGCAAGGAGAGCCAGACCGTCAGGAGTTCGTCAGCAAGGCCATTCAGGAACTACATGAGTCAAGAGTCATGAAAGGCGGCGGCCGCCTACCTGCAGTGGCTCCCCATCCAGGCGAGGATGGTGGGCTGCACGTCTGCATTGACATACCAGGGCTCAACCGAGTCACCTCTCTGGAGCGCCTCTGGCCCTCGCGAGTGGGGTGCTGCGGAGGTCCACCCCACAGCTACGTTCGCATGCCTTACGGCTTGCCGAACGCGGCTGCCACGTACCAGCACCTCATGAGGGGCATCACGGAGGCACGAGAGGCCAGGCGTTCTGCAGCCCTGGCGGAGATGGAGATGGTTCGCGAGGAGCCGCCAGCGCCTCCGGAGCCTCCCGAGGCCCCTGGGCCTGGGGGCTCGTGGGGATTGGCTTCCGCTGCCCACCGAGTCTGCTACACCAACACTCCTTCATCCTCAACGTCATCAGGTGACATCTCAAGTTCCACTTCCAGCTGGGAGCGCCCCCCAGGGCTGCATTATTCCCAGGCCGCGTGGGTCCATCCCTGCAGCATGTATCCCTTTTATTTCATGTTGTTAGCTTACCTTGTTGGGAGCGCCCCTCGGGCTGCATCATCCCCAAGTCGCTCGGGCCTGACCCAGTGATGTCCGCCTTCCCAGCATCTATTTGGATGAATCCACTCCTTCGCGGCTAATGTGTTTGACCTAGCTGCCCGCTCAACTGACGCCAACTGACGGAACTGCTCCCAAACGGCACGATGCTTGCGCATGGGTCCGTCTCTGCAACGCCAACAAACCTGAATGGCTGAGCTCTGGCCACGGCAGCCCCGCATGGCGCCACCTCGTCAAGCCTTCAGTGCCTCCTTACCCCTTGGAAGCAACCAACGGCTGACTATCAATTGTCATGGCAACCCCTCGTTCTTTTCTGATGGGTCTACAGGATCTCTTGAAGGAGCTGCGTCAGGCGAGGCCCTTGCGGTGTCTCCTCCACTCTCATCCACGCGAACCGCTTGCACGTTAAAAGGGGGGTGCCTAAGCATCGCGACTCAGGGCTCCTACTGGCTCTCCAACCCTCACCCTCTGGCCTTGTCCACGGCATCGCGACCTGGCATACCAGCGACGGCTGAGACTCGCTCGAGGGCCGGGACCCGAGGACGTAGAGCAGAAAGGGGAGCAAAGGTGGGAGGGGAGGGACACATGAGGACCTCGCCGAGCAACCTCGCGCCTGCCGATGCACGGACCCGGCGACACACCAGAGAGCGGCCCTTGATTCTCGAGATAAGTCATCACCCGGAAGCGCCAGCTACCGTGGCACCATCCCTGCACCTAATGCAATCCCGTGTTAGCAACGCCGCTCTCCTTTCTCACCGAACGACGGCTGCTTGAGCGCCAAAGGGGACCTCCTGAGCATCGCGACTCAGGGGCTCTTACCGGACTTCGGGTCGCTCACCTCCTGGCCTTGACCACGGCATCGCGACCTGGCATACCAGCGACGGCTGAAGCCGCCTTGGGACTGGGACCTGTCGGCGCAGAGTACCAAGCCCACGTGAGGTTCGAAAGGGAGGACTGAGCTAAGACAGAATGAACAACTCGCACAATTCTACGACAAGGGTTATATTAACAAAACAGGATCACATGCACCTTACAAGCCCCCACGGGACGCGTCTTTGATTCCTCGCAGGGAACAGATCCTAAAGGGACACTAACTACGCGCGCCCCTGCAGAAGACGCCATCATCAACAGTGGGCCGTCAAGCACCGGCGCCAACCCCATCCAGATCAGAGTCAGCGGTGGCCTGACGAGCCCGCCCTGCTGCAGGAGCGGCGCCGGCTCGGGGGCTCGTAGCTGTCGTCGCTCATCTCCATAGTCGCGAAGAGCTCGCCGGAGTCGCTGGAACCTCCGACGCCTCCGCCGCCTGAGGAGCCGCCAAGGGAGCGGTCGGCGGGCCCAGTCCTCGCCGTAGCAGGGTCCCGGCCACCTCTCCCGGGGCAGCACTCTAGTCGGCGCCCGTTCGCATCAAAGACCTTGAAGAACATCACCGAAGCACCGTCGTAATCCAAGTGGATCGCGAAGGCGCCCCTTGTCCTGCAAACCCGGGCGATTTCGCTCCAGCCCCGAGTCATGAAGACCTCGCCCGGGGCAACGACCGTGACCTCTGCCTCGGTCGCGAGGGTGCTGCAGCCGACGTGCTGCAGCCAAAGCTCCAGGGGCTCTCCCTGCGGGATGATGGAGGCGAAGAATGGAGGAAGGCGAATCCAAGACTGAGGAGGCATGGCGGCGTGGAACACGAACTCTCGGGAGGAGCCCTCGGTGTGGACCCCAGGGGGGACAACCCACACCTTCGTGACCCGTCGGCGCCGACGGTGGCGCCGCACGTGGCGATCAGCATAAGCTCCTTCAGGGCCCTCGTTGTGGGCGTACAAGGGAAGCGAGAACCCCGACGGTGCCCTCTCGCACCAGGGCCTCGACACCACCTGATGAGCCCCCTCGTCCGGGCCGCGGAGGACAAGCCGTTTCTTCTGCGGGAGCGGGTCTGGTTCCTCTCGGGGAGCCTTTTCCTTCTCTGCCGTCGAGAACCGGCGGATCGGAGCCATCGCAGCAAGACGGAGCAAGGACCGGGAAGAAGGAGAAGCAAGAAGGGATGGACTGGAAGAGCGCGCGCCGTTCCGTACTTATGGCCGGCGAAGGTCAACCGCCGACCTCCACGATCGCAGGTAATCATGACCCACTTTGCATGCAGGGACTTGTCCAATCCGTGCAGTTGCCGAGGTGCCATGGGGAAGTGGAGACGCCCACGTCCAACCAACCGCCACGCGGCGCCCAAGGCCGCAGGCTGTTAGGGCCCGCGACGCTTCGCTCTTGCCCTTCCGCCTCCCTGCACGGCCAAGTCAGGGCGCGCCTTGGGCCCGGGGGCTACTATCGGCGTTCTCGGAACGGGGGTCCCCAGACTTGCCTGCCTGCGGCGTGGCTCAAAGGGGGGCCCAGCACGGCCCATCTTCATCAATACAGACCCAAGACCCTCACGAGGGGCCAAGCCTCGCGGGGCGGACGACACGGAGCTTCCTCAGGCACGGCCTCCTCAGGCTGGCTCGTGAGGAGGCGGAGAGATCAAGGCGGGGTACCTGACGAGGTGCCCGTGACGCAAGCCATGACGACCAAAGGCGCCAGGCGGGCGCCAGCCCGCGTAGTGTCCTCCTTTCCTCTTTGGTGCAAAGGGAGCAAGCGTAGCCGTGGAGTACCGAGGCATCAGGCAAAGGTTGCCATTTCGGTGCAACAAGACCAAGACCAGGAGGACTGCAAGACGGAGGTCATTGTGGAGCCCAAGATGGCGTCACCACCAGAGCTTTGTGCAGGCGAAGACTACTTTTGTCAGGATAGCTAGTACTAGTTGCCCCCCTTCAAATTAGCCCGCCATTGTTGGCTCCCTTCCCGCTTGATATTTGGGAAGAGGGCCTCTATAAATAGGACCAGCCACCCACAGGGTAGGTAGGTAGAGGCGAAGGACGAAGAAGAGAAGATCGAAATCCAAGAGAGAGAGAGAAGGGTGACTGAACTCCCCCTAGTAGTTCGTCCCCCCCAGCTAAGAACAGACCCTCGCGAGGCTGTTCTTCCTTGTATTGTTCATCAGCATCAACCCAAGAGGCAATCCACCACACCACACACTGGAGTAGGGTATTACACCACAATGGTGGCCCGAACCAGTATAAACCCTGTGTCTCTTGTGTCATTCTTCCCATAGCTTAGATCTTAGCAAGGCGGAGGGGTGCAGGTAGGTAGGAGGCGAAATCTCCGCGCGCACCCCAGTGTTCAAACCTCAAGGGTCTGCCGGAACCCGAAATCCGACAGCTAAGGACGTAATTGCTTTGATTTTCTCCGGGTTAGTTTCAATACCTCGGTCGGAGACCAAAAAACCCAAGAGCTTGCCAGCTGGGACTCCAAAAACACACTTGGCCGGGTTAAGCATCATTTTGTAGATCCGGAGATTATCGAAAGTCTTTGTCAGATCTGTGACCAAGGTTTCCTCCTTCCTGGATTTTACCACTATATCATCCACGTAAGCATGAACATTGCATCCAATTTGATCGTGAAGACAATTCTGCACACACCATTGGTAAGTCGCCTGGGCACTCTTAAGCCCAAAAGGCATAGACACATAGCAAAAAGCTCCAAAAGGAGTAATAAAAGTTGTCTTCTCCCGATCCTTGACCGCCATCTTAATCTGATGATAACCGGAATAAGAATCCAAGAAACTCAAACGTGTGCAACCCTCCATAGCATCAATGATCTGATCAATACGGGGAAGAGCAAAAGGATCAGCCGGACAAGCTTTGTTCAGATCGGTGTAATCTACACACATACGCCATGTGCCGTTCTTTTTGAGCACGAGCACCGGGTTAGCTAACAACTCTGGGTGAAAGACCTCTACAATGAACCCGGCCGCCAAGAGCCGGGCCACCTCTTCTCCGATGGCCTTGTGCCTTTCTTCATTGAACCGTCGGAGAAACTGTCTAATAGGTTTGAACTTTGGATCAATATTAAGAGTGTGCTCAGTGAGTTCCCTCGGGACACCCGGCATGTCTGAAGGTTTCCATGCAAAGATGTCCTAGTTCTCACGGATGAACTCGATGAGCGCGCTTTCCTATTTCAGATCCAAGTTTGCACTGATAATGAACTGCTTGGATGAGTCGCCAGGCACAAAGTCAACCATCTTGGTATCCTCAGCTGATTTGAATTTCAACACCGGCTCATGCTCTGTTGTTGGTTTCTTTAATGACATCATGTCTGCCGGGTCAACATGATCCTTATAAAACTTTAACTCCTCTGTTGCACAGACAGATTCAACATAGGCGGCATCACCTTCTTCATACTCCAAGACTATCTTCCGGCTCCCATGTACTGTAATGGTTCCCTTATGACCCGACATCTTGAGTTGTAAATACACATAACACGATCGAGCCATAAACTTGGCATAAGCCGGCCGCCCGAACAGAGCATGATATGGGCTTTTGATTTTAACCACCTCAAAGGTTAATTTTTCTGCTCTGGAGTCGTACTCATCCCCAAAGGCTACTTCCAGTTCAATCTTACCAACTGGGTATGCCGATTTACCAGGTACCACACTGTGAAAAACAGTGTTGGATTGTTTAAGATTTTTATCAGTCAATCCCATCCGGCGGAACGTCTCATAGTAGAGGATGTTGATGCTGCTGCCTCCATCCATGAGCACCTTAGTGAACTTGTATCCACCAACCTGAGGTGCCACTACCAAGGCCAAGTGACCCGGATTATCAACCCGGGGCAGGTGATCCTCTCTGCTCCACACAATAGGCTGCTCTGACCAACGTAGATAACGTGGAACCGCTGGCTCAACGGCATTGACGACCCTCTTGTGAAGCTTCTGGTCCCTCTTACATAAACTAGTGGTAAATACATGGTATTGCCCACTACTCAGCTACTTTGGGTTGCTTTGATAACTGGTTTGCTGCTGCTGATTACCTTGGCCGGGTTGTTGATTATACCCCGCTTGGTGACCAGGATAGCCCTGACCGTGGAAACCTCCTCCCCCTGAACCGGCGCCCGGGCCGTGAAAACCGCCTGCTCCTGAACCGCCACCTAGGCCGTGACCTCCATCAAACACGTTTGAGTTTTTAAACGTCTTCATGATCGTACAATCTTTCCATAGGTGGGTGGCTGGCTTCTCCCGGGTGCCGTGCTGTGCACAAGGTTCATTTAATAACTGCTCAAGGGTGGGACCTGACCCGCCCGACCGAGGGGGTTGTCTGCCCTTGCGCCGTTGATTACCGCCCTGTGCATTGCTGTTAGCAACAAACTCATCAGTCTTACGTTTATTACCTCCCTGATTTGTCGAGTTATGCTGGTGACCTTTGCCGTTGCCGTTCTTCTTTCCCTTCGTTGCCTTTTCTTCATCAGACACCGGGTCCTTTGTAGTATCAGAATCAGCATACTTGATGAGAGCCTCCATCAACGTTCCCATGTCATTATAGTCACGCTTGAGCCGCCCCAGCTTCTGCTTCAGAGGTTCAAAACAATTTTTCTCCAATACATTAAAACTGCTGAGCCGGCATCCATCTTATCAGATGAATGTATTATCTCCTTGACCCGGCGCACCCAATGGGTTGTGGATTCACCATCCTCTTGTTTACAATTGGTCAGGTCCACAATCGACATAGGCTGCTTACACGTGTCCTTAAAGTTCTGGATGAACCGGGCTTTCAACTCCGCCCATGAGCCGATAGAATTGGGTGGCAATCCCTTCAACCAAGTACGAGCTGTTCCGTCTAACATCATGGTGAAATACTTGGCCATTGCAGCATCGCTGACCTCCAATAACTCCATAGCCATCCCGTAACTCTCAATCCAAGCCCCCGGCTGTAGGTCAGATGTGTAATTAGGCACTTTACGAGGCCCCTTGAAGTCATTTGGCAAATGCTCATTGCGTATGGCCGGCACCAAGCAAGGCACGCCTCTAGTTCTTGTGGCCACTCCTGCCTCAACCGAGGTTGCTGGATAAGCCGAAAAGGTTTGATGAGCTGCCTGATCTGCTGCCATTTGAGCTGCTCATTCTGCCTCTTGATGAATCCTCTCCTGATCCGCCAAGTTAAGGGCTCCAGCCCGCACCGGCTCATGCCTGTATGGCCGGTTGTGGCTTTGAGCATTGCTTGACATATCTGCGGACTCCATATGCCTACTATAACTCGGGCTCCGGCTTGGGCGAGGAGTTGAATGGATCTTGTCTCGACTGTAAGACTATGCATCCTGTTGCGCCAGAGCCATTTGAAGAAGTTCTCTTCCCCTCCGCGTTTCAATTGCCGCCGGTGAGTCGCCTTCCATCGGGAGAGCCGCCAAACGAGCCGATGCTGCGATGAGGTTCTCCAAAGGGTTGGAGAAGTGACCCGGCGGCGTTGGGACATAATGAGGCGGAGCGGTAATCGTGCGAGGCGGATCCATGGCACGCGTCTGAACCGGTGCGCCAGGTGTTGTAATCCGGGGTACCTCTGGCGGGTTACTTCCCCCGGCTCCGAGTGTGTGGAAAAGATTCCTAGGATTGAGCATCGGAGGCAGACATGATTGGGTTTTCTGATGCCTCCTCCTCATGACCTCGTTAGACGCATTCAGATCCACCGAGAGCCGGAAAGTCTCCGCTTGAAGCTGTTGAGCATGAACGTCCAAAGCCGCCCGCTCTGCAGCCATCCTGACTTCCTCTACGGCCAAATTTTCCTTAGCTTGCACCATTTCTTCACGTACATGTGCTACCTCTGCGTCATGCTGGGCTTTATATGCCGGCTCCACCACGGCAGTCAACAGGGTCGTTAGTTTATCCATGATATCCATCAAGATCTGAGTCGGGGGGTGCGCGTGGTCTCCTGACCCGGTTGCAGCCGACCCGGTAGCTGTGGAGTTCTGCCCGGGTTGTGTCCCTGCCATGAAGACTCCGGCCCAATTCGGCGGCTCAAGGGGGTCCGGAATACTGCTGCCATCGGAACAGCTCCCAAGCATGCCATCCTGCAGCTGGTACAAAGAGTCCGTCTCGCCCATTGATCATGCAGTGTCAGAACAGGCAGCCTTCTCACCACCCTCCACCGATCCTTCCGAGTATTCACCACCGTGGATGCAGCCTACGAAAGCATGCTTCACGACAGATTGAACATGGGTGATCCTTGCGCGCTGAGCCGTTTCGATGAGGTTGGTGTGGACATCCGGCTCAGGGCCTGACTCGCTGATCCGGCCGATGAAGACGTGGATTTCGCCGAAGGGGACCCGGTACCCGTACTCAATTGAGTCGGCCTCGGGGCCCCAGCCTTCGTCGTTGATGTAGAGCTTGCCGCGACGACTCTTGGTTATCCGGCCCACAGCGTATCCCTTGAGCCCTTCGAAGTTGCCCTTCAAGAACTCAAATCTACCGTGCGCTGGCCCCATGGTGGGTTCCAACTGTCATGGAATTGTCACGGCAGATGTCCTAGAGCAGGGACTTAGTCGTATGGACATTGCACTAGGAAGCTTAAAGGGGTTAATCGGGACAAAGGACACGAGAGAGTTTTTATACTAGTTCGACCCCTTACGATGAAGGTAAAAGCCTACGTCTAGTTGGGTTTGGTGTTGCTAGGGTTTCGATCTCCAAGAGGCTCAACTCGCCTGCTTGGTTATCGATTGGTTGTTTCTTTACCTAAGCCGCCACCGGGTCGTCCCCTTATATACATGGGTTGATGCCTGGTGGCCTACAGAGTCCCGGCCGGCTCATAATCGTGTCCGGCTCGGTGACTTCCTTTACATGCCTTTCCTTACAAGTCTTTCTTTACATATGGCGGTTCATAATATCAGGCCTTAAACCGCCTTCAGGCCTTTGGGCCTTCTATAAGACTTAATAAACTAAAATCTTGAATGTTTACTGGGCTTCTTGTGTAACCCGCCATTGAGGCTGACCCGGCCCCTCCTGGGCGGGTCTCAACTGATAGTAATATCCCCAACAATGCCTGTTATTTCTGTTAAAATAGGAGATCATTGCTATCATGGCTTATGTGATATGGGTGCTAGTGCAAGTGCAATACCTCATTCCTTATATAAAGAAATTATGCATGATATTGCACCTACTGAGATAGAGGAAACTGATGTTACAATTAAGCTTGCCAATAAAGACACCATTTGACCAGTTGGGATTGTTAGAGATGTTGAAGTCTTGTGTGGGAAAGTTAAATATCCTGCTGATTTTCTTATTCTTGGTTCCCCACAAGATAACTTTTGTCCCATTATATTTGGTAGACCCTTCTTGAATACTGTTAATGCTAGGATAGATGGCAAAAAGGATGTTGTTACTATTGGTTTGGGGGATATGTCTCATGAGTTTAATTTTGCTAAATTTCGTAGACAACCCCATGGTAAATAATTGCTAGTAAATATGAAATTATTGGTCTTGCTTCTATTGTCGTGCCTCCTAATGATCCTCTAAAACAATATTTGCTCGACCATGAAAATGATATGTTTATGAATGAAAGAAGGGAAATAGATGAAGTATTCTTTAAACAGGGACCTATTTTGAAACACAACTTGCCTGTTTAAATCCTAGGGGATCCTCCTCCACCTAAGGTGATCCCGTGTTTGAGCTTAAACCTTTAACTGATACTCTTAAATATGCTTATCTTAATGAGAAAGAGATATATCCTGTTATTATTAGTGCCAACCTTTCAGAGCATGAAGAAAAGAAATTATTGAAAACTCTGAAGAAGCATCGTGCTGCTATTGGATATACTCTTGATGATCTTAAGGGCATTAGTCCCACTCTATGCTAGCAGAAAATAAAATTGGAGAAAGACACAAAACCGGTTGTTGATCACCAACGACGGTTAAATCCTAAGATGAAAGAAGTGGTAAGAAAAGAAATACTAAAGCTTTTGGAGGCAGGTATAATTTATCCCGCTGCTGATAGTCAGTGGGTAAGTCCTGTCCATTGTGTCCCTAAGAAGGGAGGTATTACTGTTGTTCCTAATGATAAAGATGAATTGATCCCACAAAGAATTGTTACAGGTTATAGAATGGTAATTGATTTTTGCGAACTAAATAAAGTTACTAAAAAGGATCATTACTCTTTACCTTTTATTGATTAAATGCTAGAAAGATTATCCAAACATACACATTTTTTGCTTTCTAGATGGTTATTCTGGTTTCTCTCAAATACCTGTGTCAAAAGAGGATCAAGAAATGGCAACTTTTACTTGCCCTTTCGGTACCTTTTCTTATAGACATATGCCTTTTGGTTTATGTAATGCACCTGATACCTTTCAAAGATGTATGACTGCTATATTCTCTGACTTTTGAGAAAAGATTGTTGAGGTATTCATGGATGATTTTTCCGTATATGGAACTTCTTTTGATGATTTCTTAAGCAACCTTGATCGAGTTTAACAGGTATGTGAAGAAACTAATCTTGTTTTGAATTGGGAGAAGTGCCACTTTATGGTTAACGAAGGTATTGTCTTAGGGCATAAAATTTGTGAAAGAGGTATTGAAGTTGATAAAGCTAAGTTTGATGCTATTGAAAAGATGTCGTGTCCTAAGGACATTAAAGGTATAAGAAGTTCCCTTGGTCACGCCGGTTTTTATAGGAGGTTCATTAAGGACTTCTCTAAAATTTCTAGGCCTCTGACTAATCTCTTACAAAAAGATGTTCCATTTGTCTTTGATGATGATTGTGTAGAAGCATTTGAAATAGTTAAGAAAGCCTTGATTTCTACACCTATTGTTCAGCCACCTGATTGGAATTTACCCTTTGAAATTATGTGTGATGCTAGTGATTATGATGTAGGGGCTGTTCTAGGACAAAGAGTTGATAAGAAATTAAATGTTATCCAATATGCTAGTAAGACTCTAGACAGTGCCCAGAGAAATTATGCTACTACTGAAAAAGAATTTTTAGCGGTTGTATTTGCTTGTGATAAGTTCAGACCCTTATATTGTTGATTCTAAAGTAACTGTTCACACTGATCATGCTGCTATTAAATATCTTATGAAAAAGAAAGATGCTAAACCTAGACTTATTAGATGGGTTCTCTTGCTACAAGAGTTTGATTTGCATATTATTGATAGAAAGCGAGCTGAGCACCCCGTTGAAGACAACTTGTCAAGGTTTGAGAATGTTCTTGATGACCCACTTCTACCTCTTGAGGACTGTGTTGGTTTTCCCTTGAAGAGGAAAGGGTGATGCAGCAAATTAGCATAAGTATTTCCCTTAGTTTTTGAGAACCAAGGTATCAATCCAGTAGGAGGCTACGCACAAGTCCCTCGCACCTACACAAAACAAATAAATCCTCGCAACCAATGCGATAAGGGGTTGTCAATCCCTACACGGTCACTTACGAGAGTGAGATCTGATAGGTATGATAAGATAATATTTTTGGTATTTTTATGATAAAGATGCAAAGTAAAAAAAAGGAAATGAAAATAACTAAGTGTTGGAAGATTAATATGATGGAAGATAGACCCGGGGGCCATAGGTTTCACTAGTGGCTTCTCTCAAGAGCATACGTATTTTACGGTGGGTGAACACATTACTGTTGAGCAATTGACATAATTGAGCATAGTTATGAGAAAATCTAGGTATGATCTTGTATATAGGCATCACGTCCGAGACAAGTAGACCGACTCCTGCCTACATCTACTACTATTACTCCCCACATCGACCGCTATCCAGCATGCATCTAGAGTATTAAGTTCATAAGAACAGAGTAATGCTTTAAGCAAGATGACATGATGTATAGGGATAAATTCATGCAATATGATAAAAATCCCATCTTGGTATCCTCGATGGCAACAATACAATACGTGCCTTGCTGCCCCTACTGTCACTGGGAAATGACACCGCAAGATTGAACCCAAAGCTAAGCACTTCTCCCATTGCAAGAAAGATCAATCTAGTAGGCCAAACCAAACTGATAATTCAAAGAGACATGCAAAGATAACCAATCATACATAAAAGAATTCAGAAAATCCAAATATTGTTCATAGATAAACTTGATCATAAACCCACAATTCATCGGTCTCAACAAACACACCGCAAAAGAAGATTATATCGAATAGATCTCCATGAGAGAGGGGGAGAACATTGTATTGACATCCAAAAAGAGATAAGAAGCCATCTAGCTAATAACTATGGACCCGAAGGTCTGAGGTAAAATACTCACACATCATCGGAGAGGCTATGGCGTTGATGTAGAAGCCCTCCGTGATCGATGCCCCCTCCGGCGGAGCTCCGGAACAGGCCCCAAGATGGGATCTCGTGGATACAAAAAGTTACGGCAGTGGAATTAGGGTTTTGGCTCCGCTTCTGATCGTTTGGGGTTACATAGGTATATATAGGAGGCAGGAGTACGTCGGTGGAGCAACAGGGGGCCCATGAGGGTGGAGGGCGCGCCTGGGGGGGGGGGTAGGCGCGCCCCCCTACCTCGTGGCTTCCCTGTTGGTTGCTTGACGTAGGGTCCAAGTCTCCTGGATCATGTTCGTTCCGAAAATCACGTTCCCAAAGGTTTCATTCCGTTTGGACTCCGTTTGATATTCTTTTTCTGCGAAACTCTGAAATAGTAAAAAAATAGCAATTCTGGGCTGGGCCTCCGGTTAATAGGTTAGTCCCAAAAATAATATAAAAGTGAATAATAATGTCCAAAACAGAAGATAATATAGCATGGAGCAATAAAAAATTATAGATATGTTGGAGACGTATCACCCACTACCTATTGATGATAGCTTTCCTGATGAACAATTAGCTGTCATAAATGCTTCTCGTACTGCTCCATGGTATGCTGATTATGCTAATTACATAGTTGCTAAATTTATACCACCTAGTTTCACATACCAGCAAAAGAAAAGGTTTTTCTATGATTTAAGACATTTCTTCTGGGAAGACCCACACCTTTATAAAGAAGGAGTAGATGGTATTATTAGACGTTGTGTACCTGAGCATGAACAGGAATAGATCCTACGCAAGTGTCACTCCGAGGCTTATGGAGGACACCATGCTGGAGATAGAACTGCACATAAGGTATTGCAATCCGGTTTTTATTGGCCTACTCTTTTTAAAGATGCCCGTAAGTTTGTCTTGTCTTGTGATGAATGTCAAAGAATTGGTACTATTAGTAGAAGTCAAGAAACGCCTATGAATTATTCACTTGTTATTGAACCATTTGATGTTTGGGGCATTGATTATATGGGACCGTTTCCTTCCTCTAATGGGTATACACATATTTTAGTTGCTGTTGATTACGTTACTAAGTGGGTAGAAGCTATTCCAACTAGTAGTGCGGATCATAACACCTCTATTAAGATGCTTAAAGAAGTTATTTTTCTGAGGTTTGGAGTCCCTAGATACTTAATGACTGATGGTGGTTCACATTTTATTCATGGTGCTTTTCGTAAAATACTTGCTAAGTATTATCTTAATCATAGAATTGCATCTCCATATCATCCACAGTCTAGTGGTTAAGTAGAACTGAGTAATAGAGAGCTTAAATTAATTTTGCAAAAGACTGTTAATAGATCTAGAAAGAATTGGTCCAAGAAACTGGATGATTCATTATGGGCTTATATAACTACATATAAAAATCCTATGGGTATGTCACGGTATAAAATGGTTTATGGAAAAGCATGTCACTTACCTCTCGAACTAGAACATAAGGCATATTAGGCCATTAAAGAGCTCAATTATGATTTCAAACTTGCCGGTGAGAAGAGGTTATTTGACATTAGCTCACTTGATGAATGGAGAACCTAGGCTTATGAGAATGCCAAACTGTTTAAAGAAAAAGTTAAAAGATGGCATGACAAAAGGATACAAAAGCTTGAGTTTAATGTAGGTGATTATGTTTTGCTATACAACTGTCGTTTAAGATTTTTTGCAGGAAACTCCTCTCAAAATGGGAAGGTCCTTACATTATCGAGGAGGTCTATCGTTCCGGTGCAATAAAAATCAACAACTTTGAAGGCACAAATCCGAGGGTGGTGAACAGTCAAAGAATCAAACATTATATCTCAGGTAATCCAATAAATGTTGAAACTAATGTTATTGAAACCACCCAAACCTGCCCCAAATGGGACAAATTTATTACCACGACATGTTGATGCCGCTCCATGATAGCATGCCAAGTTTCATGAATTTCAAACAGGTTTTGGGTTTACTAGAATTTAAACACCAGGCATCTCAATGTTTTGCCGGCAATCAACGGTGCCCTGGTGTTTGAAATTCATTCCCATTTCTTGCATGGGACCTAAGCATGCACCCAAGGACACAGATTTGATTTTTCCACCAATTTATATGCATTGGAGCATGTGCATGTAGTTCAAATTTGAATATGCACATAAATGCATTGAAAACTCAGTTAATGCATAAACATGTCGAAACGAACCCCGAAAAATCACAAAAATCCACACAACACTCCTGTTGTTCTACATTGACACGAGAAAAAAATTGAAAGCAATGACATGCAATGGATATTGTTTCATTCCCAAAGGTGGGACGTTCCCTACCGAAAACCATCATGCTTGTTGTGAGAAGCCTCAGTTTCTGAGAAGCATATACCCAAACCTGTCCCAAAAGGGATAAATTTTTTACCACGACATGTTGATGCCACTCCATGATAGCATGCCAAGTTTCATGAAATCCAAATGGGTTTTGGATTTACTAGAATTTAAAAACCAGGCATCTCAATGTTTTGCCGGCAATCAACGGTGCCCTGGTGTTTGAAATTCATTCCCATTTCTTGCATGGGACCTAAGCATGCACCCAAGGACACATATTTGATTTTTCAACCAATTTATATGCACTGGAGCATGTGCATGTAGTTCAAATTTTAATTATGCACATAAATGCATTGACAACTCAGTCAATGCATAAAAATGTCCAAACGAACCCCGAAAAGTCACAAAAATTCACACAACACTCCTATTGTTCTATGTTGACACGAGAAAAAAATTGAAAGCAATAAGAGGCAATGAATATCGTTTCTTCCCTAAAGGTGGGACGTTCCCTACCGAAAACCATCATGCTTGTTCTGAGAAGCTCTAGTTTGTGAGAAGCATATACCCAAACCTGCCCCAAATGGGACAAACTTTTTACCACGACATGTTGATGCCGCTCCACGATAGCATGCCAAGTTTCATGAATTCCAGATGGGTTTTGGATTTACTAGAATTTAAAAACCAGGCATCTCAATGTTTTGCCGGCAATCAACGGTGCCCTGGTGTTTGAAACTCATTCCCGTTTCTTGCATGGGACCTAAGCATGCACCCAAGGACATAGATTTGATTTTTCAACCAATTTATATGCACTGGAGCATGTGCATGTAGTTCAAATTTTAATTATGCACATAAATGCATTGAAAACTCAGTTAATGCATAAAAATGTCCAAACGAACCCCGAAAAATCACAAAAATTCACACAACACTCCTGATGATCTATGTTGACACGAGAAAAAAATTTGAAAGCAATAAGAGGCAACGAATGTCGTTTCGTCCCCAAAGGTGGGACGTTCGCTACCGGAAACCATCATGCTTGTTGTGAGAAGCTCCGGTTTGTGAGAAGCATATACCCAAACCTGCCCCAAATAGGACAAAAATTTTACCACGGCATGTTGATGCCGCTCCATCATTGCATGCCAAGTTTCATGAATTTCAGACGGGTTTTTGATTGACTAGAATTTAAAAACCAGGCATCTCAATGTTTTGTCGGCAATCAACGTAGCCCTGGAGTTTGAAATTCATTCCCATTTCTTGCATGGGACCTAAGCATGCACCCAAGGACACAGATTTGATTTTTCCACCAATTTATATGCACTGGAGCATGTGCATGTAGGTCAAATTTGAATTATGCACATAAATGCATTGAAAACTCAGTTAATGCATAAAAATGTCCAGACAAACACCAAAAAATCACAAAAATTCATGCAACACTCATGTTGTTCTATGTTGACACGAGAAAAAAAATTAAAAGCAATAACAGGCAATGGATATCGTTTTGTACCCTAAGGCGGGACGTTCCCTACCAAAAACCATCATGCTTGTTGTGAGAAGCTCCGGTTTGTGAGAAGCATATACCCAAACCTGCCCCAAATGGGAAAAAATTACCACGACATGTTGATGCTGCTCCATGATAGCATGCCAAGTTTCATGAATTTCAGACGGGTTTTGGATGTACTAGAATTTAAAAACCAGGCATCTCAATATTTTACCGGCAATCAACGGTGCCCTGGTGTTTGACATTCATTCCCATTTCTTGCATGGGACCTAAGCATGCACCTGAGGACACATATTTGATTTTTCAACCAATTTATATGCACTGCAGCATGTGCATGTAGTTCAAATTTGAATTATGCACATAAATGCATTGAAAACTCAGTTAATGCATAAAAATGTCCAAACAAACCCCGAAAAATCACAAAAATTCAAACAACACTCCTATTGTTCTATGTTGACGCGAGAAATAATTTGAAAGCAATAAGAGGCAATGGATATCGTTTCTTCCCCAAAGGTGGGACTTTCCCTACCGAAAACCATCATGCTTGTTGTGAGAAGCTCTGGTTTGTGAGAAGCATATACCCAAACCTGCCCCAAATGGGATAAAAAATTTCCCACACCATGTTGGTGCCGCTCCATGATAGCATGCCAAGTTTCATGAATTTTAGACGAGTTTTGGATTTACTAGAATTTAAAAACCAGGCATCTCAATGTTTTATCGGCAATCAACGGTGCCCTAGTGTTTGAAATTCATTCCCATTTCTTGCATGGGACCTAAGCATGCACCCAAGGACACATATTTGATTTTCCCACCAATTTATATGCACTGGAGCATGTGCATGTAGGTCAAATTTGAATTATGCACATAAATGCATTGAAAACTCAGTTAATGCATAAAAATGTCCAAACAAACACCAAAAAATCACAAAAATTCATGCAACACTCATGTTGTTCTATGTTGACACGAGAAAAAAATTAAAAGCAATAATAGGCAACGGATATCATTTTGTACCCTATGGTGGGACGTTCCCTACCAAAAACCATCATGCTTGTTGTGAGAAGCTCCGGTTTGTGAGAAGCATATACCCAAACCTGCCCCAAATGGGAAAAAATACTACGACATGTTGATGCTGCTCCGTGATAGCATGCCAAGTTTCATGAATTTCAGACGGGTTTTGGATGTACTAGAATTTAAAAACCAGGCATCTCAATATTTTACCGGCAATCAACGGTGCCCTGGTGTTTGACATTCATTCCCATTTCTTGCATGGGACCTAAGCATGCACCTAAGGACACATATTTGATTTTTCAACCAATTTATATGCACTGCAGCATGTGCATGTAGTTCAAATTTGAATTATGCACATAAATGCATTGAAAACTCAGTTAATGCATAAAAATGTCCAAACAAACCCCGAAAAATCACAAAAATTCACACAACACTCCTATTGTTCTATGTTGACATGAGAAATAATTTGAAAGCAATAAGAGGCAATGGATATCGTTTCGTCCCCAAAGGTGGGACTTTCCCTACCGAAAACCATCATGCTTGTTGTGAGAAGCTCCGGTTGTGAGAAGCATATACCCAAACCTGCCCCAAATGGAATAAAAATTTTACCACGACATGTTGGTGCCGCTCCATGATAGCATGCCAAGTTTCATGAATTTCAGACGAGTTTTGGATTTACTAGAATTTAAAAACTAGGCATCTCAATGTTTTGTCGGCAATCAACGGTGCCCTGGTGTTTGAAATTCATTCCCATTTCTTGCATGGGACCTAAGCATGCACCCAAGGACACATATTTGATTTTTCAACCAATTTATATGCACTGGAGCATGTGCATGTAGTTTAATTTTGAATTGTGCACCCGAAATGGCTAGAAAACCAATTTAATGTATAAAATGTTCAAACGAACCCTGAATAATTCCATTTATTTTATGACACACATATAGTTGCATGTTGACTCCAGCTAAAAGGTCTAGCAATTCAAACACCATCCATTGCCGCTGTGACCCCATTATATAATTCAAATCAAGATGAAAAATCAAGTAGATCACACACTGTTTATTATCAGCAACCGTGTGAGATGTAGCACAAAATATCTTGGAGCATCATCGGTGTATAATATGCCTATGGCTTACACGGGAAGGTGCATCAGCTATAGTCCACAGCGGGCACCTCAAGCACACTAGCTTACTCCCCAAATAACATTTCACTGTTCAATCGTCGCCGGTGAAAGATGGGCACGTGAACCCGCGTCGTGAGGGCAACTTCGGTGGCCCACTCCGGCGAGAGCGCGTTTGTAGCCACCATACGCGTGCTAACAAGGTGCATGTGTGCGGACGCAATCTGTGATCGGGCGGCAAAGGCAGCCCAAACGACCGTTGTTGCTTCTCAAGTGGCGGCAGCAACATCTGCCTCGGGGGTAGCAACTGGTGAGAGCGGCACAACAGCTGTCCGTTTCGTAGCGGTGGCCTTAGCCATGATGGAGGCCTCCCACGACCATGTCGAGGCCGCCCATGCCCAGCTCCTGGCGGTCACCGCACAAATCGAACGAAGCTTCTCTGATAACGGTCGGCAACCCACGTCCTAAGAGCTAGCAATCGCGGAGAGAGTTCGAGCAGTCGTCCGTTCCTCCACCGCATACCTTGTGATGACGGAGCCCGTCCAAGCCCAGATCGCGTCTGCCCACGCCCAGCTCGTGGCGGCCTTTTCCAAAGAGGCGGCGGATGCGGATAGCGAGATGCTTGCCGAGTATGGTGCGATGGATGCCATGGAGCCCCTTCCTAGGAGACCGTCGGGCGCGAGCTGGACATGGAGGCGGCGGCGGAGATCGACGAGCACCAGCCGTAGTAGTACTCTTTGTTTTGTGTAATTAAGAGCGCCGGTCTTTAATTTGTTAGAGTAATGTTTAGGTAATCTAGCTCTGTTTAATTTCTGAACTTGCTCGATTAAGAAGTGTGGTTGTGCTATAGTCTCCTTTGTGTACCCAAATTATGCAATGACATGGATGACCACTATAACCATGGAAATTCGAACCAAAACATTTCACGTTCAAACTCATAACACAGGGGTTAAGCTATCTGAATCGTTTGTGATGTCCACATGTTGTACACAGTTCTGAATAAGTGACCATGTCTGATGACACTTTGCGCGCCCGTTTTTTGGCTGAAGCGATTCCAAATTTTTGGCTTCCGCGGAAATATCTACCTCCCCGCCCCCTCCCCCTTATAAAAAGCCACATTTCCCCTCTTTCTGCCTCCCTTTCCAAGTTGAAACCTTCACTCCTTGCTTGCAGCGCCGCCTCCTCATCGGCAACCCTCCTTCACGCTGCTCGGCCTCGTCTATCCAGACAGGTAATCCACACCCGACCCCCATCCTCCTCCTCCTTCCACATCCCACATGCGCCGACCGCCTGCGCGAGCGCGACTCCTTCCACCCAAATCACCGACCCCTCCAACAAATAAGCGCCGCCCTAAACCATGGTGCACGCAGTATAGCTATGATCTCAAGGAGCATTTGGCAACGGAGAAGCAAATCGCGGCCGCACGCGTGGATGAGGTTGCGATGGCTGCCATTCGTGCCGACTCCCAGATCTTGGAGGAGCACCTTGCCATTTTCTAGCTACGCTGGTTAAGCATGCTCGGTTTACCCATTGTGTGTGCTGCTCCTGCCTTTCCTTCACAAATTCTAGTGAATTGTGCTATCTAATTTTACCATGCAATTTGTTTCCCTAGTGTATATGTTCTATATGTCGTGCAGTGTGGTGCTCACTTATTAACTACTTTGTTAATTAGTTGTCATCTTCAGTTAACTGTTTGTTTCAATTATGCAAATGTGATGTTCAATTCTTCAGGCTGCAATTTTGTATTGTCTTCCACGTGAGAAATAAATCAAATTTATCTTTACAAAATACATCAGAAACGAATACAATTGCTATATTTCCAAGTTGTCAAGCATGCTTGGTTTGGTTATACATTGTGCAATGTGGTGCTCAGTTAACGTTTGGTTCATTTGTGTTGTGGTCTTTAGTTAACTATTTGTTTCAATTCTGCAATGCGATGTCCAATAGTTGTGCGTGCATTCTATTATTATATACCATGTGAGGAATAAATTGAATTTGGCTGTAGTAAATACATGAGAAACAAATACAAGTGCTACAATTGGCTGTAGTTAACTGTTTGGTTAACTGTCTGATCTTCTATTAGGAGTATGTTATATTGTGCAATGTGGTGCTCAGTTAATATTTGGTTCATTTGTTGTGATGTTTAGTTAACTGCTTGGTTCAATTCTGCAATGCGATGTCCAATTGTCGTGGGTAGAATTTTGTATTGTTGTGCATGTGAGGAATAAATCGAATTTGGCTGCACTTGATACATGAGAAACATATACAAGTGCTATATTTCCTAGTTCTTAATCATGCTTGGTTTGGGTAAATGGGTTTTCCGTGTGGCTTGAATTAATCTGACGAATCTGTAATGTGCTTATTTTTCATCAACATATTTTACTGATAGCATGCGAACCCTTACTTAACCTGATGACTAACTACCTTATATGTGTTGCAGGGAAACAATGGGAAGCACTAAGGTTTACAATCGAGGTTAGCACATGCATGGTCCATTCTCTAATAGCACATTATTGTGCAATTGCAGGAACCATTCTAATATTTTGGTTTTTAACAATTTGGTCTTGCACATGTAGGTCCTACTGTCAGAGGTTTTGACCCACTGTTCGACCCTATTGCATATGGGGAAATCAGTTGTCCATGAATGTCAATCAAATCAAGAAACTCAGAAAGATTGTTAGGATAAAGAAATTAGTGACAAAAAACAACAAGATCTTTGTCTGCACAATGAAGAAGACATCAGTTACTATAAGATGGTACTAACTATAATACCTTGCCTTTTTTAATTCCTTTGCCCCATTTCCAATATAGAGAAGATATTTATGCACATCCTTGTTTTCAGGCCTTTCCAAAGCAGTTCACTGATTATTACCTCTCAAACCACCTCTATGGTCAGGAGGCGAGGAAGGTTTTCATACAACACCCACAGTTCAATATTGAAGTGTCCCTGAAGAGGACGAAGGACGGACGGTCAATCGTCCACAGGCACTGGCCTAAAGTTCCAAAGACCTTCAACATGAATGAAGGCTCAATATTCGCCTTCCGCTTCAGCAGTTTTCCAGATGAGATGCATCTGTCTATATACCGTCTATGATGCTAATTTCGAAAAGTTCTACATGTTGCATGTGGAACTTGCTGCTAGTGTAGTTGTGTTATGGGGTAGCTGAGTGCTCAAGCTATATCATGTTGTACTCTGATGTATTTCAATTATGAAATTTTGCTTCCTTAATATGGAAATGAAATATATTGTGTGCTTAATATGAAATGTCAATTAGATTAATAAATGGATTATGAATAATTGTATAATTATCCTGCTAATGGAGAATTAGCCTGCTAATTGGGTTTTGCTATTCCAAACGGTTATTGAAAAAATACCATGGGCGATGACCTCAGGCAACGCACACAGTTTCTAGGAATAAACTGTGTTGGATCAATGAACAATCACACACGACTTTCTCTTGAAAACTGTTTGCGTTAGGCCACCTTGCGCAAATGTTTACCACATAAAACATGTGTGTGATGGATAGCCTTTGCCAGACAGTTTCTTCTACGGACCATGTGTGATACATTCAATAACGCAAACGATTTAATGGAAAAAATTGTGTGTGATGTACTTGTGAACAGAAATGTTTTCCTTGGAGCGACTATGTGGGATGTACATACAAATGGAAACTTTTAGCGGGGACTGACTGTGTGGGATGTACTTGCGACCGGAAACAATTTTGCCGTATAATTGTATTTTTTAGCTCTACTATACGTATTTCCGTATTTGAGCGCTCGCAGGTCGCACACGACCTCATTTTGTCGAGCGTGTGCGCCAGGAGGGTATATCCCCAACGGTTTCTAGGTCATGTGGGAAGGACCCCCCCATCGCCCACACTCACTTGGCGACGGTTTCAAATGTCATCGCAGAAAGGGGTTAAAACCGTTTGTTTAGCACTGACGCGCACCAGTGTAAGGTGTCAAGCCGGTGACGATGGTGATCATGACGGTGCTTTGGAGATGGAGATCAAAAGCGCAAGATGATGATGGCCATATCATATCACTTATTTTGATTTCGTGTGATGTTTATCCTTTATGCATCTTATTTTGCTTAGTACGGTAGTGTTCTCCCTGAGTATGCACCGTTGCCGCAGTTCGTCATGCCGAGACACCACGTGATGATCGGGTGTGATAAGCTCTATGTTCACATACAACGGGTGCAAGCCAGTTTTGCACGTGCAGAATACTTGGGTTAAAGTTGACGAGCCTAGCATATGCAGATATGGCCTCAGAACACTAAGACCGAAAGGTCGAACATGAATCATATAGTAGATATGATGAACATAGTGATGTTCACCATTGAAAACTACTCCATCTCACGTGATGATCAGACATGGTTTAGTTGATATGGATCACGTGATCATTTAGATGACTAGAGGGATGTCTATCTAAGTGGGAGTTCTTAAGTAATATGATTAATTGAACTTTAATTTATCAGGAACTTAGTACCTGATAGATTTTCATGTCTATGTTGTTGTAGATCAATGTCCCGTTCTATCGTTCCCTTGAATTATGATGCGTTCCTAGATAAAGCTAAGTTGTAAGATGATGGTAGCAACTACACGGACTAGGTCCATCACTTGAGGACTATCCTCATTGCTGCACAGAAGAATTACGTCATGGAAGCACCGCTAGGTGCAAAACCCACTGCAGGAGCAACTCCAGATGTTATGAACGTCTGGCAGAGCAAAGCTGATGACTACTCAATAGTTCAGTGTGCCATGCTTTATGGCTTAGAATCGGGACTTCAAAGACGTTTTGAATGTCATGGAGAATATGAGATGTTCCAGGAGTTGAAGTTAATATTTAAAGCAAATGCCTGAATTGAGATATATGAAGTCTCTAGTAAGTTCTATAGCTGCAAGATGGAGGAGAATAGTTCTGACAGTGAACATATACTCAGAATGTCTGGGTACCACAACCACTTGACTCAACTGGGAGTTAATCATCCTGATGATACTGTCACTGACAGAGTTCTTCAATCACTACCACCAAGCTACAAAATCTTGTGATGAACTATAATATGCAAGGGATGGATAAGACAATTCCGGAGCTCTTCGCGATGCTAAAGGCTGCGGAGATAGAAATCAAGAAGGAGCATCAAGTGTTGATGGTTAACACACTGGTGCGCGTCGGTCCTAAACAAATGGTTTAAAACCCCTTTCCGTGACGGCATTTGGAACCATCGCCAAGTGAGTGTGGGAGATAGGGGGGTCCTTCCCACACGACCCAGAAACCGTCGGGGATAGGGTCCCTATAGTGCTCCTACTCGTTTCTGCTCGCATTTCCATCGTAGTCGGTATTCTGTGGTGCTACATTTACGATGCACGACCCATCACAAACGATTCACTATAATAGAATGTGTATGATGCGCGGCCCATCACAAACGGTTCACCGTTAAGAAGATTAGCTAATAGTCGTACGAGTGCCGGACAGGATTACGAAACGTTGGACCATCGTAACATCGTCGTACACGACAACTATTGCACACGCTATTCTGTGGTGCAACGTTTACAATGCATACTTCATCAGAAATAGTTCATGGTTGCGAATCGTGTACGATAAGGCAACTAACACAAATGTTTAGTTTGCCCGCTCCGTTTGTGATATTGTCTGATGACACGTCTCCAACGTATCTATAATTTTTGATTGCTCCATGCTATATTATCTACTGTTTTAGACATTATTGGGCTTTATTTTCCACTTTAATATTATTTTTGGGACTAACCTATTAACCGGAGGCCCAGCTCAGAATTGATGTTTTTGCCTATTTTAGGGTTTCGAAGAAAAGAAATATCAAACGGAGTCCAAACGGAATGAAACCTTCGGAAACCTGATTTTCTCATCAGATAAGAGCTAGGAGACTTGGACCATCCGTCAAGAAAGCCACGAGGTGCTCACGAGGGTAGGGGCGCGCCCCCTGCCTCGTGGGCCCCTCAAAGATCCATCGACGTACTTCTTCCTCCTATATATATATCCACGTACCCCCAAACGATCGGGGACGGAGCCAAAAACCTAATTCCACCACTGCAACTTTCTGTATCCATGAGATCCCATCTTGGGGCCTGTTCCGGAGCTCCGCTGGAGGAGGCATCGATCACGGAGGGCTTCTACATCATCATCCAAGCCCCTCCGATGAAGTGTGAGTAGTTTACTTCAGACCTATGGGTCCATAGCTAGTAGCTAGATGGCTTCTTCTCTCTTTTTGGATCTCAATACAATGTTCTCCACCTCTCTCGTGGAGATCTATTCGATATAATCTTCTTTTTGCGGTGTGTTTGTTGAGACCAATGAATTGTGGGTTTATGATCAAGTCTATTTATGAATAATATTTGAATCTTCTCTGAATTCTTTTATGTATGATTGGTTATCTTTGCAAATCTCTTTGAATTATCAGTTTGGTTTGGCCTACTAGATTGGTTGTTCTTGCCATGGGAGAAGTGCTTAGCTTTGGGTTCAATCTCGCGGTGTCCTTTCCCAGTGACAGAAGGGGCAGCAAGGCACGTATTGTATTGTTGCCATCGAGGATAACAAGATGGTTTTTTATCATATAGCATGAAACTATCCCTCTACATCATGTCATCTTGCTTAAGGCGTTACTCTGTTTTTAACTTAATACTCTAGATGCATGCTGGATAGCGGTCGATGAGTGGAGTAATAGTAGTAGATGCATAATCGTTTTGGTCTACTTGTCTCAGACGTGATGCCTATATACATGACCATACCTAGATATTCTCATAACTATGCTCAAATCTGGAAATTGCTCAACAGTAATTTGTTCACCCACCGTAGAATACTTATGCTCTTGAGAGAAGCCACTAGTGAAACCTATGGCCCCCGGGTCTCTTTCTCATCATATCAATCTCCATCACTTTACTATTGCTTTGTTTTTACTTTGCTTTAACTTTATTTACTTTGCATCTCTATACCAAAAATACCAAAAAAATATATTATTTATCATCTCTATCAGATCTCACTTTCGTAAGTGACCGTGAAGGGATTGACAACCCCTAAGCGTTGGTTGCGTTGAGCTATTGTTTTTGTGTAGGTACGAGGGACTCGAGCATAGCCTCCTACTGGATTGATACCTTGGTTCTCAAAACTGAGGGAAATACTTACGCTACTTTGCTGCATCATCCCTTCCTCTTCGGGGAAATCCAACGCAGTGCTCAAGAGGTAGCAAGAAGAATTTCTGGCACCGTTGCCGGGGAGTCTGCGCAAAAGTCAACATACCAAGTACCCATCACAATCCCTATCTCCCGCATTACATTATTTGCCATTTGCCTCTCGTTTTCCTCTCCCCCACTTCACCCTTGCCGTTTTATTCTCCCTCTCTCTCTCTATCCTCCCTTTGTATTTTCCTCTTTTGCCCATTTGCTCTTGTTTGCTCATGTGTTGGATTGCTTGTTTGTCGCGATGGCTCAAGATAATACCAAATTGTGTGACTTCACCAATACCAATAATAATGATTTCCTTAGCACTCCGATTGCTCCTCTTACCGATGCTGAATCTTGTGAAATTAATACTGCTTTGTTGAATCTTGTCATGAAAGATCCGTTCTCCGGCCTTCCTAGTGAAGATACCGCTACCCATCTTAATAGCTTCGTTGATTTGTGTGACATGCAAAAGAAAAAAGATGTTGTTAATGATATTGTTAAATTGAAGCTATTCCCTTTTTCGCTTAGAGATTGTGCTAAAGCTTGGTTTTCGTCTTTGGCTAAAAATAGTATTGATTCATGGAACAAGTGCAAAGATGCTTTTGTCTCTAAGTATTTTCCTCCCGCTAAGATCATCTCTCTTAGAAACGATATTATGAATTTTCAACAACTTGATCATGAACATGTTGCACAAGCTTGGGAGAGAATGAAATTAATGATACGTAATTGCCCTACTCATGGTTTGAATTTGTGGATGATTACACAAATTTTTTATGCCGGATTGAATTTTGCTTCTAGAAATCTTTTAGATTCGGCCGCGGGAGGCACTTTTATGGAAATCACTTTAGGAGAAGCTACTAAACTCCTAGATGATATTATTGTTAATTATTTTCAATGGCATACTGAAAGATCTACTAAAGAGGTGCATGCGATAGAAGAAATTAATGTTTTGAGTGGAAATATGGATGAACTTATGAAATTATTTGCTAATAAGAGTG
Source organism: Triticum aestivum (assembly GCF_018294505.1). Classification (NCBI taxonomy): domain Eukaryota; kingdom Viridiplantae; phylum Streptophyta; class Magnoliopsida; order Poales; family Poaceae; genus Triticum; species Triticum aestivum. The sequence goes on along the minus strand of NC_057797.1, from coordinate 152,576,138 downwards.
TTTCTTATGATCCTAATGATGTGCCCTTGTCTACTTTGATTGAGAATAATAATGAATCTATGGATGTGAATTTTGTTGGTACGAACAATTTTGGTAACAACGCGTATAGAGGAAATTTTAATCCTAGGCCCTATCCTACTAATCCCTCTAATAATTATGGTAATTCCTACAACAATTCTTATGGAAATTATAATAAGATGCCCTCTGATTTTGAATCTAATATTAAAGAATTTATTTCTTCGCAAAAGAATTTTAATGCTATGATTGAAGAAAAATTGCTTAAGATTGATGATTTGGCTAGAAACGTAGATAGAATTGCTCTTGATGTTGATTCTTTGAAACTTAGATCTATTCCACCTAAGCATGATATCAATGAGTCTCTCAAAGCCATGAGAATTTCCATTGACGAGTGCAAAGAAAGAACCGCTAGGATGCGTGCTAAGAAAGATGCCTTTATAAAAGTGTGTTCTTCTAGTTCCTATGAAAATAATGATGAAGATCTAAAAGTTATTGATGTGTCCCCTATTAAATCTTTGTTTTGCAATATGAATCTTGATAATGATGGGACTGAATATGATCCACCTTTACCTAGAAGGCATTCTAAGAATTCGGAATTTGTTGATGTTGATGCTAAATTTGATAAAAGTTGGATTAAAGAAATTAAAATCCTAGATATTGCTAAACCCACTATTATGGATTTCAAGGAACTTAACTATGAAAATTTCTCTTTGATTTATTGTATTTTATTTTTGCAATCCGTGCTAAAATCTCCTCGCGCTTATAGTCAAAATAAAGCGTTTACTAAACATATCGTTGATGCCTTAATGCAATCCTATGAAGAAGAACTTGAATTGGAAGTTTCTATCCCTAGAAAACTTTATGATGAGTGGGAACCAACTGTTAAAATTAAAATTAAAAATTATGAGTTTTATGCTTTGTGTGTTTTGGGTGCTAGTGTCTCTACTATTCCCAAAACTTTGTGTGATTTACTAGATTTCCGTGATTTTCATGATTGCTCTCTAAACTTGCATCTTGGGGATTCCACTATTAAGAAACCTATGGGAAGAATTAGTGATGTTCTTATTGTTGCTAATAGGAATTATGTGCCCGTAGATTTTATCGTTCTTGATATAGATTGCAATCCTTCTTGCCCTATTATTCTTGGTAGACCTTTCCTTAGAACGGTTGGTGCAATTATAGATATGAAGGAAGGGAATATTAGATTTCAATTTACATTAAAAAAGGGCACGGAAGACTTCCCTAGAAAGAAAATAAAATTACCATATGAATCTATCATGAGAGCCACTTATGGATTGCCTACCAAGGATGGCAATACCTAGATCTATTCTTGCTTGTTATGCCTAGCTAGGGGCGTTAAACGATAGCGCTTGTTGGGAGGCAACCCAATTTTATTTTTATTCCTTGATTTTTGCTCCTGTTTAGTAATAAATAAATTATCTAGCCTCTGTTTTGGTTGTGTTTTTTGTGTTTAATTAGTGTTTGTGCCAAGTAGAACCGTTGGAAGACTTGGAGAAAGTCTTGTTAAACTTGCTGTAAAAAACAGAAACTTTAGCGCTCACGAGAACTGCTGTCATTTTTAATTGGGAAGTGATATTTAGTTAATTATTCTTGAAGATGATTAATAGATAAATTCCTCACGTCCAGCTATTTATTTTAGAATTTTTGGGGTTCCAGATCTTGCGCTAGCTACAGATTACTACAGACTGTTCTGTTTTTGACAGATTCTGTTTTTCGTGTGTTGTTTGCTTATTTTGATGAATCTATGGCTAGTAAAATAGTTTATAATCCATAGATAAGTTGGAATACAGTATGTATAGCACCAATATAAATAAATAATGAGTTCATTACAGTACCTTGAAGTGGTCTTTTGTTTTCTTTCGCTAACGGAGCTCACGAGTTTTCTACTTTAAGTTTTGTGTTGTGAAGTTTTCAAGTTTTGGGTAAAGATTTGATGGATTATCGAACAAGGAGTGGCAAGAGCCTAAGCTTGGGGATGCGCATGGCACCCCCAAGATAATCTAAGTACACATAAAAGCAAACACTTGGGGATGCCCCGGAAGGCATCCCCTCGTTCGTCTACTTCTATCGGTAACTTTACTTGGAGCTATATTTTTATTCACCACATGATATGTGTTTTGCTTGGAGCGTCTTTTATGATTTGAGTCTTTGCTTATTAGTTTAACACAATCATCCTTGCTGTACACACCTTTTGAGAGATCCATACATGATTTGGAATTTGATAGAATACTCTATGTGCTTCACTTATATCTTTTGAGCTGTATAATTTTGCTATAGTGCTTCACTTATATCTTTTAGAGCATGGTGGTGGATTTGTTTTATAGAAACTATTGTTCTCTCATGATTCACTTAGATTATTTTGAGAGTCTTAATAGCATGGTAATTTTTTTAAAATCCTAATATGCTTGGTATGCAAGATTAATAATAAAACTTTCTTATGAGTGTTTTGAATACTAAGAAAAGTTTGATGCTTGATGATTGTTTTGAGATATGGAGGTAATAATATCAAAGTCATGCTAGTTGAGTAGTTGTGAAATTGAGAAATACTTGTGTTGAGGTTTTCAAGTCCCGTAGCATGCACGTATGGTAAACGTTATGCAACAAATTTGAAACATGAGGTGTTATTTGATTGTCTTTCTTATGAGTGGCGGTCGGGGACGAGCGATGGTCTTTTCCTACCAATCTATCCCCCAAGGAGCATGCGCATAGTGCCGAGGTTTTTGATGACTTGTAGATTTTTGCAATAAGTATGTGAGTTCTTTATGACTAATGTTGATTCCATGGATTATACGCACTCTCACCCTTCCACCCTTGCTAGCCTCTTCGGTATCGTGCATTGTCCTTTCTCACATTGAGAGTTGGCGCAAACTTCGCCGGTGCATCCAAACCCTGTGATATGATACACTCTTTCAGACATAAACCTCCTTATATCTTCCTCAAAACAGCCACCATACCTACCTATTATGGCATTTCCATAGCCATTCTGAGATATATTGCCATGCAACTTTCCATCATTCCGTTCATCATGACACATTCATCACTGTCATATTGCTTAGCTTGATCATGTAGTTGACATAGTATTTGTGGGAAAGCCACCGTTCATAATTCTTTCATATATGTCACTCTTGGTTCATTGCATATCCTGGTACACTGCCGGAGGCATTCACATAGAGTCATCTTTGTTCTAGTATCGAGTTGTAATCATTGAGTTGTAAATAAATAGAAGTGTGATGATCATCATTATTAGAGCATTGTACCGAGTGAGGAATAAAAAAAAGAGAAAGGCCATAAAAAAGAGAAGGCCCAAAAAAAGAGAGAAAAAGAGAGAAGGGACAATGTTACTATCCTTTTACCACACTTGTGCTTCAAAGTAGCACCATGATCTTCATAATAGAGAGTCTCTCATGTTATCACTTTCATATACTAGTGGGAATTTTTCATTATAAAACTTGGCTTGTATATTCCAACAATGGGCCTCCTCAAGTGCCCTAGGTCTTCGTGAGCAAGCAAGTTGGATGCACACCCACTAGTTTCTTTTGTTGAGCTTTCATACATTTATAGCTCTAGTGCATCTGTTGCATGGCAATCCCTACTCCTTGCATTAACATCAATCGGTGGGCATCTCCATAGCCCATTGATTAGCCTCGTTGATGTGAGACTTTCTCCTTTTTTGTCTTCTCCACATAACCCCCATTCATTATATTCTATTCCACCCATAGTGCTATGTCCATGGCTCGCGCTCATATATTGCGTGAAAGTTTATAGGTTTGAGATAACTAAAGTATGAAACAATTGCTTGGCTTGTCATCGGGGTTGTGCATGATGATAGCATTCTTGTGTGACCAAAATGAAACATGACTAAACTACATGATTTTGTAGGGATGAACTTTCTTTGGCCATGCTATTTTGAGAAGACATAATTGCTTAGTTAGTATGCTTGAAGTATTATCATTTTTATGTCTGTCGGCGTTCTGGGAACGGGGGTCCCCAGACTTGCCTACCTGCGGCCTGCGGTGTGGTTCAAAGGGGGGCCCAACACGGCCCATCTTCACCAACACAGACCCAAGACCCTCACGAGGGGCCAAGCCTCGCGGGGCGGATGACGCGGAGCTTCCTTAGGCACGGCCTCATCAGGCTGGCTCGCGAGGAGGCGGAGAGATCAATGCGGGGTACCTCACGAGGTGCCCGTGACGCAAGCCATGACGACCAAGGGCGCCAGGCGGGTGCCAGCCCGCGTAGTGTCCTCCTTTCCCCTTTGGTGCAAAGGGGGCAAGCGCAGCCGCGGAGTACCGAGGCATCGGGCAAAGGTTGCCATTTCGGTGCAACAAGACCGAGACCAGGAGGACTGAAGACGAAGGTCATCGTGGAGCCCAAGACGGCGTCACCACCAGAGCTTTGTGCAGGCGAAAACTACTTTTGTCAGGATAACTGGTACTAGCTGTCCCCTTTCAAATTAGCCCGCCATTGTTGGCTCCCTTCCCGCTCGATATTTGGGAAGAGGACCAGGGCCTCTATAAATAGGACCAGCCACCCATAGGGAGCCAGAGAGGTTGGAGATCGGATCAGTTGGAGGTTGGAGATCAACAATCGGAGAGAGAGAGAGAGAGAGAGAGAGAAGAGGATGACTGGACTCCTCCCAGCAGTTCATCACCCCAGCCAAGAACAGACCTTCGCGAGGCTGTTCTTCCTTGTATTATTCATCATCATCAGCCCAAGAGGCAATCCACCACACCACACACTGGAGTAGGGTATTACACCACAACGGTGGCCCGAACCAGTATAAACCCTGTGTCTCTTGTGTTGTTCTTTCCATAGCTTAGATCTTAGCGAGGCGGAGGGGTGCAGGTAGGTAGGAGGCGAAATCTCCGCATGCACCCTAGTGTTCGAACCTCAAGGGTCTGCCGGAACCCGAAATCCGACATTTGGCGCGCCAGGTAGGGGTGCGCCGGAATTCGTCTTCCACCACCCCGTTCTCCTCCGACCATCGCGCCCATGTCTGACGCTCGTCGGGCCCGCGCCGAGCGCCGGGCCTCCCTCGCTTCCCGCGTCGCCCAGACGGCCCCTGTCGGCGGGCGTCCTCGCCGTTCCCCATCACCTGCCGTCAACACCGCCACCGGCCCGGCGGGGGACGAGCAGCGAGCATCATCTCAGCATCCGTCCGTGCGGCAAGACGATCGCACCGCAACTCCCTCGCTAACCCCAGCTGGTTCTTTGTCCCGCGCGCCCATGGAGGCTCGAGCTGCACTCATCGCGGCAAATGAGCTCTTGCGCTACCGTCCCGTCGACGACGTCTACGAAGAATGGCTCGACCGTGTCGCCGAGCTCGTCCGCGCCGCAGGGGGCTCTCCTGCGCCGTCCGTTCCGCTGCACCGCCGCCCGCCCCGCGCAGGCGACAAAGCTCCGGCGGCGCCCCGGCCTTCTCCTCCTCAGGAAGGTGCCATGGCTCCAAGGCGCGTGGCCCCTGGGCGGAACCCGCTCCGTCAGGTGCCAGCGCGGCAAGAGCAGAGCTGCCAATAAGTCCCTCGCCCGCAAGAAGCTGCCCGGGCGCTCCCTGCTCCAGCACGTCGCGACCATGCTCCTGCTCCCGTGCATCAAGACCCCATGCTGCTCCCAGCTGCAGCGCATGGGGACATGCAAGACCAAGATCTCTGTCACCCAAGGCCTCCCGTGGCCATAGCAGGCTGCCGCGCCTTCACCACCGAGCTACGCAGCGTCGCGTGGCCCGGCAAGTTCAAGCCAGACCTGCCTCCTTGTTACGATTGCACGGCTGACCCTGCGGAGTTCCTCTAGCTCTACGAGCTGGGCATCGAAGCTGCCAATGGAGACGAGAAGGTCATGGCGAACTGGTTCCCCATGGCGCTCAAGGACGGGGCCCGCACCTGGCTCCTGAACTTGGCTCCAGGCACGATCTCCTCCTGGGACGAGATGCGCACCCGCTTCATCGCCAACTTCCAAGGTACTCGCGACCAGCCACCCGCGGTGAGCGACATGCACCGCATCAAGCAACAACCCGGGGAGACCCTGCAGAAGTACATCCAGCGCTTCAACAACGCACGCCTCAAGATTCCCAAGGTGACTGAGGAGGCCGTCATCTCAGCCTTCTCCGACAGCGTGCGCGATGTCAAGATGAAGGACGAGCTGGCGATGCATGAAGACCTGTGCACTTCCTTGGAGCTGTTCAACTTGGCAACCAATTGTGCCAGGGCTGAGGAAGGGCGTCTCTCCCTCCTCAAGCTGCCTGCCGCAGACCCACAAGAGAAGAAGCCCAAGGCCAAGGATGTGAAGCGCAAGGGGGCTGCCATGCTCGCGGCAGAACCAGACACCAAGCGGGGTAGAGATCAGCCCGAACCTTCCAAGGGCAGTCGGTACTATGTGTACCACGACCTCCACACCCACAACACCAACGAATGTCAAGAGCTCCGAGCCGTGCGAGAAGGAAGGATCGGCCGTCGCCCCGACCGCGGTGACCGGGGCTACGATCGAGGAGGAGGAAGGAACGCAGGACGCTGGGAAGAATCTGGCCCGCGCCAAGGGTGGCGCGATCAACCTTGCGAGGATCGCTGGCAAGACCCGCCTCGCGAGGGAGATTGGAGGGATCAGCCTCATGATGATCGCCCGCAAGGCAACGCAGGCCTCCCTTCGCTGCCGCCGCAGCCAAGGAGAAACGAGGACCGCCACCAGGGCGAGGGGGCTGGGGGCTTCCAGGAGCCGCGCGTGATCACCTGCATCCTGGGCGGGGCTCAAGCCCCAGCCTCTCAATGCATCTTCAAGAAGTTCGCTCGTGAAGTGAATGCAGTCCTCCCCAGGCTCGAAGCCACGCGCCCTCTCAGGTGGTCGGCGTGCGCCATCACGTTCAGCTCAGCAGATCAGCTCAAGTGTGCGGCTACATCCGGAGTCCTCCCGATGCTTTGTTCCCCAATCATCAGCAACGCGGTGGTCACCAGGACCCTCATCGATGGTGGGGCAGGGCTCAATGTCCTGTCCGTGGAAACATTCAACAATCTCCAAGTGCCCTACAGCCAGGTTCAGCCAACCAAGCCTTTCTCCAGAATCACCGACGGCTCCACGGTCCCGATTGGGCAGGTCCGCCTCCCTGTCACCTTCGGGGCACGCGACAACTACCGCACCGAGCCCATCGACTTTGACGTCGCTCACATTCGCCTGCCATACAACGCCATCCTTGGGTACCCAGCGCTGGCCAAGTTCATGGCCGTAACTCACCATGGCTACAACGTCCTCAAGATGCCAGGAAGTGGCGGAGTCATCACGGTGCCCTGTGAAGAGAAGGATGCGGTGTGTTCCCTGGAACGAGCCTTTCAGGCCGCGTCACTGGAAGACCCGGATCGCGGAATCAGGAGGCTTCCCGAGACCGCCCCCAAGAAGAAGAAGACATCGTCCGGCCCGGCCCCTCAGGAGGCAGGCCCCTCTGGGCCCATGCCTGCCCAGGGGGAACCTCCTTCCATCGCATAGGAAAGCGCGCCTGGCGCCCTACTCAGGCAGGGCTCGGGGGCTCTCCCCTGGAGGGCCACCGACCTAGCTAGGGTCACGAGGGAGGTGCTTAGGCACCACATGGAGGCGTGTTTCGAAGCACGTTTCCCTCAAGAAGGAGCAAGGCAAGGAGAGCCAGACCCTCAGGAGTTCGCCAGCAAGGCCATTCAGGAGCTACAGGAGTCAAGAGTCATGAAAGGCGGCCGCTGCCTACCAATAGTGGCTCCCCATCCAGGCGAGGATGGTGGGCTGCATGTGTGCATCGACATACCAGGGCTCAACCGAGTCGCCTCTCTGGCCCTCGCGAGTGGGGCGCTGCAGAGGTCCACCCCACAGCTACGTTCGCATGCCTTACGGCTTGCCGAATGCGGCTGCCACGTACCAGCGCCTCATGAGGGGCATCACGGAGGCACGAGAGGCCAGGCATTTTGCAGCCCTGGCGGAGATGGAGATGGTCCGCGAGCGCCTCCGGAGCCTCCCGAGGCCCCTGGGCCTGGGGGCTCGTGAGGATCGGTTTCCACTGCCCACCGAGTCTACTACACCAACACTCCTTCGTCCTCAACGTCATCAGGTGACATCTTTCAAGTTTCGTTTCCAACTGGGAGCGCCCCCCAGGGCTGCATTATTCCCAGGCTGCGTGGGTCCGTCCCTGCGGCGTGTATCCCTTTTATTTCATGTTGTTAGCTTACCTTGTTGGGGGCGCCCCTCGGGATGCATGATCCCCAAGTTGCCCGGGCCAGGCCCAGCGGCATGTATCCCGTTTGCGTTTATTTCCGGTTATGCGTTAGAACCAGCATGCTTGATTATTTGATGCCGGTCCACGGCACCTCTTCTTCTCCATGCCGATCACTTGCACGTTAAGGGGGGGGGTACCTGAGCATCGCGACTCAGGGCTCTTACTGGCTCTCCAGCCCTCACCCTCTGGCCTTGTCCACGGCATCATGACCTGGCATACCAGCGACGGCTGAGACCAGCTCGAGGGCCGGGACCCGAGGACGTAGAGTGACGACATCTAACCAAATTTGCAGGGACGCATCACAAGATAAGGCCCAATGCCAGGCGCAACACGCCTAGAGGTAGGGCCCCGTGAGTCCCGCGCTGGCTCACGGGTGCCCAGATACACCTCGCTAGGCCCTACCGTGCCAGCCACGTGTCAGGGCGGGGCTGTACACGCCCCAGGGGCTCCTCTCGGAGGGGGGGGGGCCCTCCCACGTACTAGTGGAAGCACCATGCTCCGCGTCGGCTGACGACACTGCCGAGGAGCGGCTATGCCGTACACATACGGAAGCGCTGTGCTCCGCGCTGGTGATAAACAACTGAGGGTGTCCCCCGGGCCGCATCAACCTCAGGGAGCCCAGAGCTCAGTGTCTAGCCTCATCGTAATGCCTCCCCTCAGGAGTGCCGCGCGAGGGGGCTGGGCACGGGGGCTGCGCCTGGGTCACACCCAGACGCACGCCGCCCAGCCAGGTCCCCCCGGGCCTGGTTCGTCGCGCGTCTCTCCCCGAGCGGAGCCAAGGTACGAAGGCCATTTGAGCATCAAGGGAGACTCCTGAGCATCGCGACTCAGGAGCCTAACTGGTCACGTAGCCTCTCACTCCTTAGTTCCGAAAGGCTAACGGCGGTTGAGGTATGCGCGCGGCCGGGCTCTACAGACGTAGAATGGTAGATCCACCCACATCACACCTCCCTACTTGCTATTCGTGCGCCGAGGGGGACTCCTGAGCATCGCGACTCAGGAGCCTAACTTGTCACGTAGCCCCTCACTCCTTGGCCCCATCCTGGTTTCCGGTCGGGACCAACGCTGGGTGATGCATGCGCGGGGCCGGGCTCTGCCAGCGTAGAACATAAGCAAGTAGGAAGGAAAAGCGCAAATTTGAAGGAATTCAAAAGAAAATATTACAATCCACACTGTTATCTCAATGCCAAACGCAAGTTTAAACGCCTCCCCGAGGCATGATACATGTGCAGGAATTAAAGGCAGGACAGGAGCCACAACGGAGTCACTTGTCGGTGGTGGACCAGCGCGGAGTGGGTTCGCCTCATGGAGCAGTGGGGTCGGCAGCGCCTTGCTTCGGCTTGGTGCTGAAGGCCCGGAACTTCCCCAGCAGAGCCTCTGCGCAACCCTTCATGGCCTCGGCAGCGGCAGCGGCACGCTCGCCGCTTACTAGCTCCAGCAGGCTGTCGAGGTCGACGCCGGGATCGCGGAGGTAGATATGGGTGAGGACCCGCGTCAGTGCTGCAGAAGACAGGACATGCGCCTCGGCCTCGATCGTGGGGCCAAGGCCAAGGGCGACATCTTCAAGAGCGCGAACCAGGAAGGGAAGCAGCTTGGCAGGACCGTACTCGGCGCCAGCCAGCGGGCTCTCCAGGCCGCTGTCGTAAAGCATCCTCAGCAAGGAGCGAGCCTTCGCCTCCATCTCCATGAAGGCCATGCGGTCCTCGGCAAGAACCAGGGCCTTGTCGTCCAGCTCGGCCTTCTTCACCCCCAACTCGTGCTCCAGCGCGCCTAGGTGGTCGCGGCGCTTCCTGAGCTTGACCTCCCTCTCCTTGACGGCCGCCTCGTGAGCCTTCACGCCTTCTTCCTGCTCTTGGCGAAGGCGGACCTCTTTCCCGAGCTGGTCCCGTAGGCCTTGCAGCTCGTCCTCGAGCGCCTTGCGACGACCACGAACGTCGACCACCTCCCCTAGGGCTGCGTCATGAGCAGCCTTCGCCTCAAGGACGGCCTGCTTCTCCTCATCGCAAGTCGTCAAGGCCTGGACCAGCGCCGCCCGAATCGAAGCGTCGGAGCGAACCCATCCTGAAGCCAGCTGTAGGATTGAAAGTATGTCTAAAGGGGGTGATTAGACTACTTGACCAAATAAAAACTTAACCTTTTCCCAATTTTAGTTCTTGGCAGATTTTAGCTATTGTAGGACAAGTCAAGCAATCATCACACAATTCAAGCAAGCATGCAAAGAGTATATGAGCAGCGGAAATGTAAAGCATGCAACTTGCAAGAATGTAAAGGGAAGGGTTTGGAGAATTCAAACGCAATTGGAGACACGGATGTTTTTCCCGTGGTTCGGATAGGTGGTGCTATCCTACATCCACGTTGATGGAGACTTCAACCCATGAAGGGTAACGATTGCGCGAGTCCACGGAGGGCTCCACCCACGAAGGGTAATGGTTGCGCGAGTCCACGGAGGGCTCCACCCACGAAGGGTCCACGAAGAAGCAACCACCCACGAAGGGTCCACGAAGAAGCAACCTTGTCTATCCCACCATGGCCATCGCCCATGAAGGACTTGCCTCACTAGCGGTAGATCTTCACGAAGTAGGCGATCTCCTTGCCCTTACAAACTCCTTGGTTCAACTCCACAATCTTGTCGGAGGCTCCCAAGTGACACCTAGCCAATCTAGGAGACACCACTCTCCAAGAAGTAACAAATGGTGTGTAGGTAATGAACTCCTTGCTCTTGTGCTTCAAATGATAGTCTCCCCAACACTCAACTCTCTCTCATAGGATTTGGATTTTGTGGAAAGAAGATTTGAGTGGAAAGCAACTTGGGGAAGGCTAGAGATCAAGATTCATATGGTAGGAATGGAATATCTTGGTCTCAACACATGAGTAGGTGGTTCTCTCTCAGAACATATGAGTTGGAATTGTGTATGTGTTCTGATGGCTCTCTCCACGAATGAAGAGGAGGTGGAGGGGTATATATAGCCTCCACACAAAATCCAACCGTTACACACAGTTTTCCAATCTCGGTGGGACCGAATCAACAAACTCGGTCGGACCGAAAAGGTAAACCTAGTGACCGTTAGAGATTTTCGGTGGGACTGACATGCAACTCGGTAGGACCGATATGGTTAGGGTTTGGGCATAACGTAATCTCGGTGAGACCGATTACACAAACTCGGTGAGACCGAGTTTGGTAATAAGCTAACCAGAGAGTTGGTCAGGCAAACTCGGTGGGACCGATTTGCTCTTTCGGTGAGACCGAAAAGTTACAAAAGGGAAACAAAGAGTTTACATTGCAATCTCGGTGGGACCGATTCGCTCTTTCGGTGAGACCGAAAAGTTACGAAAGGGAAACAGAGAGTTTGCAATCCCATCTCGGTGAGACCGAGATCCCTATCGGTAGAACCGAATTGCTAGGGTTTGGCAGTGGCTTATGACAAGTGAAACTCGGTGGCGCCGGATAGAAAGAATCGGTATGACCGAGTTTGGCTTAGGGTTTAGGTCATTTGTGGAAGTGGGAAAGTAGCTGAGGATTTTGGAGCATATCATTAAGCACATGAAGCAAGAGGCTCATTAAGCAACACCTCATCCCTCCTTGATAGTATTGGCTTTTCCTATGGACTCAATGTGATCTTGGATCACTAAAATGTAAAATGAAGAGTCTTGAGCTTGAAGCTTTAGCCAATCCTTTGTCCTTAGCATCTTGAAGGAGTTCCCACAACCTTTAGTCCATGCCACTCCATTGTTGAACTTATCTGAAACATGCTAGATAGAAATGTTAGTCCAACAAGAGATATGTTGTCATCAATTATCAAAACCACCTAGGGAGCACTTGTGCTTTCAATCTCCCCCTTTTTGGTAATTGATGGCAACATACATCAAAGCTTTAGATAAAGATATAAAGAACAGCAAGTAAAGCTTTGGAAGGACATGTAACAAGCATAGGCTCCCCCTACATGTATGCACTCATGTAAATATGAAATATAGAGGCATGTGAGAGCATAACCATGACAGAGTAGGCAATGTGTTACATGTATCTTGGCCATATGCATCAGAGCAAAAGATTATCAAGGAAAATACCTTCATGCTCATGAGTCCTTCTTGCAAACAGTATGTACATAAGCAAGAACTCCTCATACTCATGATTTTGATGCATATACTTACCTTGTGGTCTTGAGTTGGCTTAGGATGGAATGAACCTGCACAAACAAAGTTAGATAACACAGGTACATCCACTAGCCAGAGCAAACAAAAGAAACCACAAGAATACCAAGACTGGGATGACATGTAGAGAGTGAGTACAAGGTACCACATTGGATTCAACATGTCCCCAAGAATAAAGATATGCAATGAATTTGACTGATTTCTTTCCCTTAGGTGTCTTGCTCCCCCAGAATCTTACATGGGATATTGGGAGAAGATAAGGAACAGCAAATCAGAGCTGAAAAGATACTAATGAACATGTCTTTCCCCCTAAAAAGACATGTGACATCTCTCCTCTTGAACATCAAGCATCAAGCATCTGGGACATCTGGGATCCTTGAGTATTCTCTCCCCCTGGAAGTCTCTCTCTCCCCCTTAATACTTTCTCTCTTGTAGGTTTGGTCCTTGAGACTTTTTCTCTCCCTTGATGTGATCTCTCTCTCCTACAAGCTTTGATGTGATCTCTCTCTCCCCCTTTGACATCAATTTCCAAGAAGGGCTTTCTGGAATCCGTCGTATAGGTTTGGTCCTTGAGACTCAGCACAAAGCAATGGATAAAACTGTGATGCTTGTAGAGGACAAGATTCATTGAGTAGAGCTGGATCAGAAGAAATATAGAACAAGTGGCAAACTGTTTTTCCTGTTGCGAAGTCGGTGGCACCGAGTGGTATGTTTCGGTGGCACCGAAAAGATTCGGTTGGACCGAAAATTACAAGTCGGTGAAACCGAGTTCACACAGAGAAAAACACTTGTCACCTCAGCTCACTAGACATGTAGGATCTCACAAAGATTTGCAATGAATTACCTGAAGGATTTGCAAGGAATTAAATGCAGAAAATGCAGAACATAAACAGAAAGAAAAGAGAAGAGACTGAAAAATCTAGATGGAGTTTTTTTTGTTTTTGAAAAAGAGAAAGAAACTAAACATGCATGAGATACACACAAAAAGAACACAAGAGAACTTCATCTAGAGTTGGGCGGTGACATAGTCACCTATGTTAGAGTATATTGACTTAGGAGTCAAGTGAGAACACTTGATCATAGGTCATACTCATCGTTTAAGCTCAAAATGGGGTTACCATTTTTCGTTTAAGCATCTTGATGTATTCACATCTTGTTGAGTTGCTTTGACTCATGTCTTGGAGTAAAGCTTCTCTAAGATGGAATAACATACCTTGGGTGGTGGTGTGGTTCTTGCTCATGTAGTTGAACTTGTGTGGGTGCTCAAGGTTGATGTAGCTCATCAAGAGTTGGGAGCACCACTTGGAGTTTGAGTTCATCTACCTACATGGGTTAGTTCTTGCAAGGAAGAGCACTTGTGTATCCAAAAATGACAATCATGAAGCTCAACATAGAATTTGTCAAAGGATATGTTTGAATGGTTTTGTGCTTCCTTGTATTCAACCGCCATTGTGTAGAGACTTGGTGATGTAGAGATTGCTCAAGATGTGAGTGAGTCGCAATCTCATGGAATTAGATTCAACCAAGCACCTACATGGGTTAGACAACATGCAAGGTACAAATATATCCAAGACATAAGATAGTCATCATAAGAGATATATCATGGATTAGTCATAAGCTCATGTCTTGCATGTATCCAATGGAGTTTCTACTCCAAGTTCGAAGCATCAATGATGTTCAATTCACCTCTCAACCTGCAAAATACTTTCTCATCAAGAGGTTTAGTAAATATATCCGCTAGTTGCTTATCGGTGCGAACATGCTTAAGATTAATGTCACCCTTAGCAACATGATCTCGAATGAAATGATGACGAACTTCAATATGCTTAGTTCGAGAATGTTGTACAGGATTATGACCAATTTTGATAGCACTTTCATTGTCACAAAGCAGTGGAACATGTTTCACATAAATCCCATAATCTTTAAGAGTTTGGGTCATCCAAAGTAATTGAGCACAACATGAACCAGCGGCAATGTATTCCGCTTCGGCGGTGGATAAGGATACCGAGTTTTGTTTCTTGGAAGACCAAGACACAAGAGATCTACCAAGAAATTGACAAGTACCCGAAGTGGACTTTCTATCAACCTTGTCTCCGGCATAATCCGAGTCGGAATAGCCAACAAGATCAAAAGAAGACCTCTTAGGATACCAAATGCCAAAATTTGGTGTATGGATTAAATATCTCACTATCCTTTTCACAGCCTTAAGATGACATTCTTTAGGAGCAGCTTGATATCGTGCACACATGCACACACTTAGCATAATATCGGGACGTGAAGCACATAGGTATAACAATGAACCAATCATAGAGCGATAAACCTTTTGATCAACCGGTTCACCATCTTTGGTCAAATCATTATGTCCACTAGTAGGCATGGGTGTAGACATACCTTTGCATTCTTGCATATTGAACTTCTTGAATAAGTCCTTGGTGTACTTCGTTTGAGAGACAAATGTACCTTCCTTAGTTTGCTTGATTTGCAAACCGAGAAAGAATTTGAGTTCACTCATCATAGACATCTCAAACTTCTCTGACATTAGCTTTCCAAACTTTTCACTAAAGAGAGGGTTAGTTGAACCAAATATGATATCATCGACATAAATTTGGCATACAAATAGTTCTCCATTAACCCTTTTAGTAAAAAGAGTAGAATCAATTTTACCAATTTCAAAACCACTTGTAATAAGGAACTTGGTCAAGCATTTATACCATGCTCTAGGAGCTTGTTTAAGACCATAAAGAGCTTTGTGAAGTTTGTAAACATGATTTGGTTTCTTAGGATTGATAAAGCCGGGAGGTTGTTTGACATAAACTTCCTCCTCTATTTCACCATTTAGAAAAGCACTTTTAATGTCCATTTGGTACAAGGTGATATTATGGTGATTAGCATAGGCAAGTAAGATGCGAATGGACTCAAGTCTAGCAACGGGAGCATATGTCTCACCATAGTCCATACCTTCGACTTGTGTGTACCCTTGGGCGACGAGACGTGCTTTGTTGCGAACCACTTGTCCATCTTCATCTTGCTTGTTGCGAAACACCCATTTGGTACCAATGATGTTGTGGTTGTTGTCGGGCTTCTCAACCAATGTCCAAACTTGGTTTCTCTCAAAATTATGTAGCTCTTCATGCATAGCGTTTATCCAATCCGGATCTTCCAATGCTTCTTCAACCTTCATAGGTTCAATGCTAGAGATGAATGAATAGTTTTCACAAAAGTTAGCTAAACGAGTTTTTGAGCGAGTGATTCTCCCGGTTTGTATATCATTGAGGATTTGCTCGACGGGATGATCTTTGGCAATTCTTGCTCGAACTCGTGAGAGCTTTTGCTTGGGTCTTCGTTGAACATCTTCTTCATCTTGTTCTTCTTCTTGGCCTTCTTCATTGTTGACGTCGTCGTTCTCTTGTCGTGGTGGAGAAAGAGGTTGTTGATGTTCGTCTTGATGCATTTCCTTGTCTTCTTCATCTTGGTGTGTCCCACTTGTGGATGCTTCCGTGTCGATTCTTGGTTCACCTTGTCGTGAAGTAGAAGCTTCCACTTGGACGGATGAAGTACTCTCCTTCACCTCCGTTGGACGAATTTTGCCAATGGACAAGTCTTGGATTGCTTCTGAAGGGTCTTTGTCTCCTACATCAATTGGCAATTGCTCTACTTGCGAGCCATTAGATTCATCAAACTTCACATCTACCGTCTCTTCAACCTTTCGGGTGAAATTGTTGTAGACACGGTAAGTGTGAGAGTTTGAGCCATAACCAAGTAGAAAACCTTCATGAGATTTAGGAGCAAACTTTGAACGACGATGCTTATCAAGAATGTAGCACTTTGAGCCGAATACTCGAAAGTATCCAACTTGGGGTTTGTTACCGGTGAGAAGCTCGTATGCCGTCTTGCCGAGTAGCTTGTGAAGATATAAGCGATTTGTTGCGTGACAAGCTGTCTCAACCGCTTCTGCCCAAAAGTGCTTCGGCGTCTTGTATTCATCAAGCATCGTTCTTGCCATTTCGATGAGCGTCCGGTTCTTCCTCTCAACAACTCCATTTTGTTGAGGTGTGTACGTAGCCGAGAACTCGTGTGAAATCCCTTCTTCGTCAAGAAAGGTGTCCACATTTGCGTTCTTGAACTCCGTTCCGTTGTCACTCCGAACCTTCTTGATCTTCACATCAAACTGATTTTGGGCCTTCCTAGCGAAGTTTCTGAAGATCTTCTGGACCTGCGACTTGTCATTAAGAAAGAACACCCACGTAAATCTTGAAAAATCATCAACTATAACTAGACCAAAAGAATTTCCACCGAGACTCTTGTAGGCGTTGGGACCAAAAAGATCCATATGAAGTAGCTCGAGTGGCCTTCTTGTGGTCATGATGTTCTTCACGGGATGCCTTCCTCCAACCTGTTTACCTGCTTGACAAGCACTGCAAAGTCTATCCTTATCAAATATGACATCGTTAACTCCAAGGATATGATTTCCTTTAATAAGCTTGTCAAGGTTTCTCATGCCAACGTGACCTAGTCGTCTATGCCACAACCAACCTTTTGAGGATTTAGCAACAAAGCAAGTTTTAGGTTGTGCCTTTTTAGAGAAATCGACAATGTAAAGATCACCTCTACGCATACCGGTAAAGACCATTTTATGATTGTCTCGACGAAATACTTGGCAATCTACCTCAGTAAATAGGACATTCAAACCGAAATCAGCAAGTCTAGATACTGAAAGTAAGTTGTAGCCAAGAGATTCAACGAGCATGACATTTTGAATGGAACTATCATGTGAGATGGCCACCTTACCAAGGCCAACCACTTTACCCTTTGAATTATCACCAAAGGTGACATATTTTCGAGGGCCGTCATTTTCAGCAAGCTCACGAAACATCTCTTCATCTCCGGTCATATGATCAGTACATCCACTATCAAGAACCCATTCCTTTCCTCCTGATTCATATCCCCGAAGATTTGCCATAAGACCAAAATGTCTCATTGCATCATCAAGATCGAAGTCACTATCATCATCATCATCATCATAGTATCCATGTTCATCATGATCTTGTGACTCATCATTTCCTAGAGAGGGTAATTCATTAGATAAATGATCATCAAAGTGGTCACTTTTATGAATTCTTATAGCTTCGAATATGATATCACTAATGATTCCAACATCTCCTTTAGCATGCTTAAGATTGGTAAGTTCAAATAGACAATTACCAAAACTAGGATCACTAGAGTTCATCTTACTCAAGGCAATAGATTTATGGAGAATTTCATCCAAAGTTTTCAAGGAATGATCGGGAAATCGTTCCTCAAGAAATTTCCATATAGTATAGGCACAATTAAGAGTAGGCAAACTAGCAATCAAATTTTTGGGCAATCCTCTAATGATGAGCTCAATAGTTCTAAGATTGCGAATCATGTCAATATCTTCATCTAGGGTAGGATGCAAAGGATCAATATGAGGTGCACAAGGGCTAGCAATATACTTGTTCAAATGATATTGATTGAAAATTACAAGCATCTCATTTTTCCACTCATGAAAATACTCTCCATCAAGAATAGGCACTCTATGTCTAAGACTCCCTAAGGTAGACACATCCATCTTCCTCCAATGGTGATTAAACCAAGGCAATGGAGACCAAAGCTCTGATACCACTTGTAGGATCTAGAAGTAGATGTGTCTAGAGGGGGGGTGATTAGACACTTAGTGCTAAAGTTGCAATTTTTAGGCCTTTTTGGTTTGAGTGGAGTTTTAGGCACAATTTCAACATACACAATACATATCAAGCAAGCATGCAAAGAGTATATGAGCAGCGAATGTAAAGCATGCAACTTGCAAGAATGTAAAGGGAAGGGTTTGGAGAATTCAAACGCAATTGGAGACACGGATGTTTTTCCCGTGGTTCGGATAGGTGGTGCTATCCTACATCCACGTTGATGGAGACTTCAACCCACGAAGGGTAACGGTTGCGCGAGTCCACGGAGGGCTCCACCCACGAAGGGTAATGGTTGCGCGAGTCCACGGAGGGCTCCACCCACGAAGGGTCCACGAAGAAGCAACCACCCACGAAGGGTCCACGAAGAAGCAACCTTGTCTATCCCACCATGGCCATCGCCCACGAAGGACTTGCCTCACTAGCGGTAGATCTTCACGAAGTAGGCGATCTCCTTGCCCTTACAAACTCCTTGGTTCAACTCCACAATCTTGTCGGAGGCTCCCAAGTGACACCTAGCCAATCTAGGAGACACCACTCTCCAAGAAGTAACAAATGGTGTGTAGGTAATGAACTCCTTGCTCTTGTGCTTCAAATGATAGTCTCCCCAACACTCAACTCTCTCTCATAGGATTTGGATTTTGTGGAAAGAAGATTTGAGTGGAAAGCAACTTGGGGAAGGCTAGAGATCAAGATTCATATGGTAGGAATGGAATATCTTGGTCTCAACACATGAGTAGGTGGTTCTCTCTCAGAACATATGAGTTGGAATTGTGTATGTGTTCTGATGGCTCTCTCCACGAATGAAGAGGAGGTGGAGGGGTATATATAGCCTCCACACAAAATCCAACCGTTACACACAGTTTTCCAATCTCGGTGGGACCGAATCAACAAACTCGGTCGGACCGAAAAGGTAAACCTAGTGACCGTTAGAGATTTTCGGTGGGACTGACATGCAACTCGGTAGGACCGATATGGTTAGGGTTTGGGCATAACGTAATCTCGGTGAGACCGATTACACAAACTCGTGAGACCGAGTTTGGTAATAAGCTAACCAGAGAGTTGGTCAGGCAAACTCGGTGGGACCGATTTGCTCTTTCGGTGAGACCGAAAAGTTACAAAAGGGAAACAAAGAGTTTACATTGCAATCTCGGTGGGACCGATTCGCTCTTTCGGTGAGACCGAAAAGTTACGAAAGGGAAACAGAGAGTTTGCAATCCCATCTCGGTGAGACCGAGATCCCTATCGATAGAACCGAATTGCTAGGGTTTGGCAGTGGCTTATGACAAGTGAAACTCGGTGGCGCCGGATAGAAATAATCGGTATGACCGAGTTTGGCTTAGGGTTTAGGTCATTTGTGGAAGTGGGAAAGTAGCTGAGGATTTTGGAGCATATCATTAAGCACATGAAGCAAGAGGCTCATTAAGCAACACCTCATCCCTCCTTGATAGTATTGGCTTTTCCTATGGACTCAATGTGATCTTAGATCACTAAAATGTAAAATGAAGAGTCTTGAGCTTGAAGCTTTAGCCAATCCTTTGTCCTTAGCATCTTGAAGGAGTTCCCACAACCTTTAGTCCATGCAACTCCATTGTTGAACTTATCTGAAACATGCTAGATTGAAATGTTAGTCCAATAAGAGATATGTTGTCATCAATTATCAAAACCACCTAGGGAGCACTTGTTCTTTCACCAGCTCCAAGCGCCCGGCCACCAAGCGAGGGTCGGCGCCAAGAAGATCTTGCCGCAGTTGGTCCAGCTCAGCAACAGCATGATCCAGAACAGCAGAAGGAGTCGGAGAGACAGCGGCCGTTGTAGTAGGAGGAGAAGGCGGCAGCGCGGCCACAACATCCTGAGGCGGAGTCTGCCGCGCCCCAACGGCTGTAGTGGCGGCGGCAGGCAAGGACACCTCGGGAGTCACTTGGGCCGTGGGGGCTGAGCTCGCCCCAGCCGGCTCAGCCAGGCCTCGCGAGGACGACCGGGCAGGAGAAGCTTGTGCGTCGCGATCACCCTCCTTCGCGGGCAGAGGCGCTGCCACGGATGGAACCTCAGGAGCCCCCTTCGACTTCTTTGCTGCGGGCCCCAGCCTATCCAAGAGATGCGGACGTCAAGCCTCAGAAGCAGAGGAAGAAATAAAGACAAGAATCAAATGCTTACGGGTCGTCGCCAGTGAGCTCAAGCGGCCTCTGGCCAAATTTGAAGCCTGAAAGCCGGCTGGAAGGGTCAACCTCGGGAAGCTTGGAAGCGGAAGGTGCGTCTGTGGTTCACCTCGGGGCCGAGGCAGACCCGCGGGAGATCATCCCGGTCCTGTCCTTCTTCGGGATTGGGGGCAAGCTCCCGCCGTCCTGCTCGTCGTCATCCTCGTCGTCATCGCTCGGAGAGAGGCAGAGAACGCGGGACCTGCGCCGGGGGAGGGGAGCCCTCGACTCTCCGTCAGTCGCCTCGAAGTTAGGCCCTTTTTCCCGCTCCTCTCCTTCCCCCTCTTCGCTGGAGTCGTCGGAGGGCACGTCCACCGGTTCCTCGGGAGTTCCCATGGGCACGGGCCCATCCCCGTTGAAGACGGGCATGGACTCCACTACCTGCTCCCAGTCGTCGCGGAGGAACAAGGGCGTAGGAGCGCCCGCCAACCTCGCCACATCGCCCCCGACCAGAGATTGGAGGACCGCAGCCAGATCTCCATCGGCCAAGGCCGCGGTGCTCGGATGGGGCCTCCACATCGGAAGTGAGTACCGCCGAAGCAGAGCCAGCTGGTGCTCCAGGAATTCTCTCAGCAGCGACGCGCCGGTCAGCTTCGCCGCCGCCATGTTGGCCGGCCTCAGATCCGCGTCCATCTTCTCCAACATCAGCTTCGCGCGGGGGTCCGCGAGCTCCGCTCGACCCCAATCGCTGGAGCTCGTGGGCTGCTCCGTGGGCAAGATCAGCCGAGGGTGGATGCGCCCAGCATCCACCAAGACCCACTTGCTCCTGAAGCCCTCAATCCTTTTCCCGGGGTTCGAAATGGCAATGGCGCCACCGTACGCGACGAAGCTCGCGCACGCGGAAGCAGTACCATGAGAGGTCCGGAGGTAGAAGTAGTGGCGCAGCAAGGCCACTGAGGGCTGCACCCCTACGTGAGCCTCGCAGTAATAGGCGAAGATTGCCAGGAGAAGGACGGAGTTGGGGTGGAGATGCAGGGCTTGTAGCTTATAGTGGCGGAGGACAGAGAAGAAGAACTCGGAGAAGGGAGGCACCAGGCCAGCAGCAATGGCACTTACGAAGAGCGGATAGAAGGTGCTCCCTTGACCCTCAGGGGTGGCGGAGCCGGCCTTAAACACCTTCGCCCCATTGATGCCCCGCGCCGTCGCCATCCGGTGCAACCGGGCAAGGCTCGCCTCCGACACGTTCGGCGGGTCCAAGGCAGACGAGTACCAAGCTATGGCCGGGGGCTGACGAGGCGCCATGGCTTCCTAGGTCACACGGTCGGAGTGGATCTGGAAATTTTGGAGGAAGGAAGGAGAGGCGCAAGAAAGGGGATCTGAGCAGCAACCGGGGAAAGCAAGGAGCAAAGCCTAGGTGGATGCCGCTCCTTTATCAACTCGCGCGGTTGCTAAGGCGCCCATGTCCAATCAACCGCCACACGGCGCCCAAGGCCACAGGCTGTTAGGGCCCGCGGCGCTTCGCTCTTGCCCTTCCGCCTCCCTGCATGGCCAAGTCCGGGCACGCCTTGGGCCCGGGAGCTACTGTCGGGGTTCTGGGAATGGGGGTCCCCAGACTTGCCTGCCTGCGGCCTGCGGCGTGGCTCAAAGGGGGGCCCAGCACAGCCCATCTTCACCAACACAGACCCAAGACCCTCGCGAGGGGCCAAGCCTCGCGGGGCGGACGACGCGGAGTTTCCTCAGGCACGGCCTCATCAGGCTGGCTAGCGAGGAGGCGGAGAGATCAAGGCGGGGTACCTCAGGAGGTGCCCGTGACGCAAGCCATGACGACCAAGGGCGCGAGGCGGGTGCCAGCCCGCGCAGTGTCCTCCTTTCCCCTTTGGTGCAAAGGGGGCAAGCGCATCCGCAGAGTACCGAGGCATCGGGCAAAGGTTGCCATTTCGGTGCATCAAGACCAAGACCAGGAGGACTGCAAGATGGAGGTCATCGTGGAGCCCAAGACGGCGTCACCACCAGAGCTTTGTGCAGGCGAAGACTACTTTTGTCAGGATAACTGGTACTAGCTGTCCCCTTTCAAATTAGCCCGCCATTGTTGGCTCCCTTCCCGCTCAATATTTGGGAAGAGGACCAGTGCCTCTATAAATAGGACCAGCCACCCACAGGGAGCCAGAGAGGTTGGAGGGTGAGAGGTTGGAGATCGGATCATTTGGAGGTTGGAGATCAACAATCGGAGAGAGAGAGAGAGAAGAAGGTGACTGGACTCCTCCCAGCAGTTCATCGTCCCAGCCAAGAACAGACCCTCGCGAGGCTGTTCTTCCTTGTATTGTTCATCATCATCAGACCAAGAGGCAATCCACCACACCACACACTGGAGTAGGGTATTACACCACAACGGTGGCCCGAACCAGTATAAACCCTGTGTCTCTTGTGTTGTTCTTTCCATAGCTTAGATCTTAGCGAGGCGTAGGGGTGCAGGTAGGTAGGAGGCGAAATCTCCACGCGCACCCCAGTGTTCGAACCTCAAGGGTCTGCCAGAACCCGAAATCCGACAATGTCAATATGAACTTTTGTCTTGAATCTTTAGGATCTGAATATTCATACCACAATTAAGAAGATTTACATTGAAATTATGCTAAATAGCACTCTGCATCAAAATTTTTGTTTTTATCATTTACCTACTCAAGGACGAGCAGGAATTAATTTTGGGGATGCTTGATACATCTCCAACGTATCTATAATTTTTGATTGCTCCATGCTATATTATCTACTGTTTTAGACATTATTGGGCTTTATTTTCCACTTTTATATTATTTTTGGGACTAACCTATTAACCGGAGGCCCAGCCCAGAATTGCTATTTTTTGCTTGTTTTAGGGTTTCGAAGAAAAGGAATATCAAATGGAGTCCAAATGGAATGAAACCTTTGGAAACCTGATTTTCTCATCAAATAAGATCCAGGAGACTTGGACCCTCCGTCAAGAAAGCCACGAGGTGCTCACGAGGGCAGGGGGCATGCCCCCTCCCTCGTGGGCCCCTCGAAGCTCCACCGACGTACTTCTTCCTCCTATATATATCCACATACCCCCAAACGGCCGGGGACGGAGCCAAAAACCTAATTCCACCGCCGCAACTTTCTGTATCCACGAGATCCCATCTTGGGGCCTGTTCCGGAGCTCCGCCGGAGGAGGCATCGATCATGGAGGGCTTCTACATCATCATCCAAGCCCCTCCGATGAAGTGTGAGTAGTTTACTTCAGACCTACGGGTCCATAGCTAGTAGCTAGATGGCTTCTTCTCTCTTTTTGGATCTCAATACAATGTTCTCCCCCTCTCTCGTGGAGATCTATTCAATGTAATATTCTTTTTACGGTGCGTTTGTTGAGACCAATGAATTGTGGGTTTATGATCAAGTCTATCTATGAATAATATTTGAATCTTCTCTGAATTATTTTATGTATGATTGGTTATCTTTGCAAGTCTCTTCGAATTATCAGTTTGGTTTGGCCTACTAGATTGGTTGTTCTTGCCATGGGAGAAGTGCTTAGCTTTGGGTTCAATCTTGCGTTGTCCTTTCCCAGTGACAGAAGGGGCAGCAAGGCACGTATTGTATTGTTGCCATCGAGGATAACAAGATGGTTTTTTTTATCACATTGCATGAAGCTATCCCTCTACATCATGTCATCTTGCTTAAGGCGTTACTCTGTTTTTCACTTAATACTCTAGATGCATGCTGGATAGCGGTCGATGAGTGGAGTAATAGTAGTAGATGCAGAATCATTTCGGTCTACTTGTCTCGGACGTGATGCCTATATACATGAGCATACCTAGATATTCTCATAACTATGCTCAATTCTGTCAATTGCTCAACAGTAATGTGTTCACCCACCGTAGAATACTTATGCTCTTGAGAGAAGCCACTAGTGAAACCTATGGCCCCCGGGTCTCTTTCTCATCATATCAATCTCCATCACTTTACTATTGCTTTGTTTTTACTTTTCTTTTACTTTTTACTTTGCTTTTACTTTTTACTTTGCATCTCTATACCAAAAATACCAAAAACATATTATTTATCTTCTCTATCAGATTTCACTTTCGTAAGTGACCGTGAAGGGATTGAAAACCCCTAAGCGCGTTGGTTGCGTTGAGCTATTGTTTTTGTGTAGGTATGAGGGACTCGTGCGTGGCCTACTACTGGATTGATACCTTGGTTCTCAAAAACTAAGGGAAATACTTATGCTACTTTGCTGCATCATCCTCTCCTCTTCAGGGAAATCCAACGCAGTGCTCAAGAGGTAGCAAGCTGCTAGCTACTTAGCACTTTGCTAGGTGAACCTCAGTAGGGGGAGGGGGCATGCTCATAGCTTAGGATTCCCTTCGTGCCGACACGAGGGGGCTGCTAGCTACTTCACACTTTGCTAGGTGAACCAAGGGGGTCCAAGTCTCCTGGATCTTATCTGATGAGAAAATCACGTTTCCGAAGGTTTCATTCTGTTTGGACTCCGTTTGATATTCCTTTTCTTCGAAACCCTAAAACAGGCAAAAAACAGCAATTCTGGGCCGGGCCTTCGGTTAATAGGTTAGTCCCAAAAATAATATAAAAGTGGATAATAAAGCCCAATAATGTCCAAAACAGTAGATAATATAGCATGGAGCAATCAAAAATTATAGATACGTTGGAGACGTATCAAGCATCCCCAAGCTTAATTCCTGCTCGCCCTCGAGTAGGTAAATGACAAAAACAGAATTTTTGATGCGGAGTGCTACTTGGCATAATTTCAATGTAAATCTTCTTAATTGTGGTATGAATATTCAGATTCAAAAGATTCAAGACAAAAGTTCTTGTTGACATAAAAATAATAATACTTCAAGCATACTAACAAAGCAATTATGTCTTCTCAAAATAACATGGCCAAAGAAAGCTATCCCTACAAAATCATATAGCCTGGCTATGCTCTATCTTCACCACACAAAGTATTTAAATCATGCACAACCCCGATGACAAGCCAAGCAATTGTTTCATACTTTTGACATTTTCAAAACTTTTTCAATCTTCACGCAATACATGAGCGTGAGCCATGGATATAGCACTATATGTGGAATAGAATGGTGGTTGTGGAGAAGACAAAAAAGAGAGAAGATAGTCTCACATCAACTAGGCGTATCAACGGGCTATGGAGATGCCCATCAATAGATATCAATGTGAGTGAGTAGGGATTGCCATGCAATGGATGCACTAGAGCTATAAGTATATGAAAGCTCAACAAAAGAAACTAAGTGGGTGTGCATCCAACTCGCTTGCTCACGAAGACCTAGGGCATTTTGAGGAAGCCCATCATTGGAATATACAAGCCAAGTCCTATAATGAAAAATTCCCACTAGTATATGAACACTACACCACAGTAGAGCTTCCATGAGACACCAATGTGTCGACATAGGGTACCTTTGCCGACAGATAAGTTGTAGCTAACGCCAATGCTGACAGAAGATGAAAGAGTGGGAGGACTTGCTGTGGGCAAAGGTATTGCCGACAGTTGTTTACTTCCCGACACTTTTTCAGTCGGCATACACCCTACCTATGCCGACAGATGGTATGTCCACATACACCCTACCTACGCCGACACTTTTTCAGACAAGATACACCCTACCTACGCTGACAGATAGCCTGTCCACATACACCCTACCTATGCCGACACTTTATTAGCCAGGTACACCATACCTATGCCAACAGATAGTATATCAACAAATACCCTACCTATAGTGACAGATATTGCCTTTGCCGACATATAAATTGCTGGTAAAGTGATGTGCAACCAAAACAATATACATACATATATATATAATTATCCATATATACAAGCTCTAAACAGATTCAATTATTAACCTCACATCCAGAAGCAGGTTCAAGATTAACACATATTGTATAACAATGAAAACATGTTCACAAACATGCATATACATTGAACACAAGTTGAAAAACACATCAAATCTTGACAAAGCATAGTTTGACCATCTTAACAATCACCCAGAACACACAAGTCACAAAAGGATGAGCACTATTTGCTGGTACGAGAGACTTCAACTAGATGGTCTAGAACACACAAGTATGCATCCACATGCATAGAGTGCAAGCTCCAAAATACTCGAAACATCAAATTGTCTAGAAGACACATAAGATCCATGATTACAGGTTGGTTGGTCCATAAACACTGCAAAGTCATCATGTCCATGTGCACCAGTTCGCTAAGTGCCTGAAATTTTTTCACAAAAAATTGTCAAGAAAGTGGAATGAACTCAAGTTGTTCAAAGCTCATATGCAGATTAACACATATTCGATCAACAAATCCTCAGGATATCATAGTTAACAATATATTTTCTACACAAGTTATAATTGGATCACATGGTACTATATAGAACTATGTTCCTGTGCTTGCACTTTTATCAACAAATGAAGGCATTGACCATCTGAAACAGAGTTCCTACAACCTAGTAGCTTCTTTTATAGACTATTACATAAGTACTCACTCAAGAAAAGACAACCTCTTTCGCAACCTCTCCAGAATTTCATGATTAAGAGCCACATAACCATGGATAGAAAAGGAAACCATGACACATATATACACAAGCAATTTAGTGTTAACACATAGGCTACGCAACCTTGTAAAGTGACATTCTAGAAACTGTTCTTATGCAATAGCGCGTGAGCTAATTACTAATGAAACAGAAAATGTACCTAGTAGTTTCCTACTACAAGTCACGGTCCTGGTTCCCGGTGGCGTAGCCTTTCCATCCACCATTCGTTTTCTGCTGCACGTGCGCGACCATGGTTCCCAGCGAGGTAGTCATCCGTTCTCTACCCAATGCTCATGCTGCATGCTGGTGGTCGTGGTTCCTGGCTATTGTCGGCAAGACTAAATGAATTAGTAACTTGTTTCTCATCATCCATTGTAACTAATTATGACAAATATATGTAACTAAACTATTTGCATCTATTTTTTACTCTGACCAGTGAGCGTGCACGTGCAATGCACGTATAACCAAATGAAGATATTTTTCTCATTCATCCTAGTCAAGAGGCAATTATTCAAATAAAATCAACAAAAATGTATAATAAATATACTACGCATTCACAACTCCCTAAATACTTCTTCCATCCCAAATAAGTGTCTCAACTTTACTACAACTTTGTTACAAAGTTGAACACTTATTTTGGGACAAAGAGTAATACGGAACTGCCATTAACCACAAACTACAAAGTCTACACTAAATAACCTAATCTTGGTATACAACCTTAGTGGGCTACCATAGTTTTTACACTGATGAAATAGCAGGTCTTAAGCATTTCCAGATAAGGATCTTCCTTACCTAGCAACACTAGTCATTTGAACCATTGTTTATTAGTTTGATGAAATAGCAGATAGTAAGCTGTTGTAGATAATGACCTCCCTTCCAGCTTATCCAAAAATAATATTATGATTTTATCTGAAACAGTGAAAGAATACTATACAGTTATAATTAACAAAAACATAATTTCTACAATATAAGCTTGAGAAAGATAGAGATAACAGTCAAGGATGACATGTCAAATTACAATGTAGATAGAGCATAAATGCAGTATGTAAAAATATTCTGATATGCAGAGTGATACCAAGAGAAACAATGGCAAAGCACTGACTAGCAGGTGCTTGTATAACAAAGTAGGATCCCAGATCAAGCCACAGAGAAATAAAAAGTCTGGGCAATATAAATTATGGAACGATGCAGAGGCTGAGGAACCATCTTCTATTATCTAAAAAATAAGTTAAGCATATCAATAGAACAAGTGGAAGTTCTGGAGCCATGACCATTGGTGAGATCTCCAGTCATTGCAAACTTCACAAATATCATGATAGCAGAAACAAAAATATGTTCCGACAGAACAATTTGTACGCATTGGAGCATGCTGATAAAATTTAATATGCTAGAACAAAGGTAGGCAATTTTGTAAAAGTAATGGTTTCGGTGAAGGTCATATTAGTCCATGGAGTAACCGCAACAGCAACCAATCAGTCCATGGAGTAACCAAAATAATAACATCCACTACAGAGTGGCTGGGTAGGCAGCGAGAGGCATACCTGAAATAGTGTTGCCGGACAATGGGGATGGCCTTGCAATGTTGTGGTTGTTGAACCATCATGCCTGTTGAAGCTCCTTCTGCACCATCTCTTTTCCTTGACTTTAGCAATCGCAAAATTAAGCACAAACTAACAACAACATAATAAATGATTTTTTCTTCAATAACAAACTAACTTGCAGTACAGTTCTACAAGCAGTTAAGTCAATAAAGCTATAGGAGAAGATTTCGAACCATAGAAGTACAGGGAGATTGAAAACACAAGCCTGACATGTTTTTCGTAACAGATAATTTTGATTATTTGTTCTAAAGCATACTTACTATGTCCTGAACTGAACCAAACTGAATTACACTGATTAATTTTCGACTAACAACGCTCTTCCAATACATCAACCAGGAAACAATTCCAAGATATACAAATAAGATCAACCTAAGCAGTTTAGTTGTTACTCAAAAGAGATACAAAATTTCAAATTGGCTTCAAGAAATAACATCATTGGTACATCTATTGTAACGCCCTCGATGCGGCTATATCTCCTACGTGTCGAAGCACGACTTAGAGGCATAACCGCATTGAAAGCAATGTCGCAAGTAAGATAATCTTCACAACAACACATGTAAATAGAAAATAAGGGGAAAGGTACATAGTTGGCTTACACTCGCCACGTCACACAAAGTACATAAATAGCATTACATCATCCAATACACTCATGGTCCGACTACGGTACCAAAATAAAAGATCAACCCCAACATGCGACATGGCCCCGATCGCCCCAACTGGGCACCACTACTGATCATCAGGGAAAGACACATAGTAACGGCGTGAGTCTTCGTCGAACTCCCACTTGAGCTCAAGCGCATCATCTGGAACGGAATCTTCGGGCCCTGCATCTGGTTTGGAAGTAATCTATGAGCCACGGGGACTCAGCAATCTCGCACCCTCGCGATCAAGAGTATTTAAGCTTATAGGAAAGGCAGGGTAATATGTGGAGCTGCAGCAAGCGACTAGCATATATGGTGGCTAACCTATTCGCAAAAGAGAGCGAGAAGAGAAGGCAAAGCACGAACGAAGAACTAGAGAACAACCTACGGCAAACATTACTCCAACACCGTGTTCACTTCCCGGACTCCGTCGAAAAGAGACCATCACGGTTACACACGCAGTTGATTCATTTTAATTAAGTTAAGGTTCAAGTTATCTACAACCAGACATTAACAAATTCCCATCTGCCCATAACCGCGGGCACGGCTTTAGAAAGTTCAAATCCCTGCAGGGGAGTCCCAACTTAGCCCATGACAAGCTCTCACGGTCAACGAAGGATATACCTTCTCCCAAGACATTCCGATCAGACTCGGTATCCCGGTTCTACAAGACAACTTCGACAAGTTAAAACAAATCCAGCAACACCGCCCGAATGTGCCGACAAATCCCGATAGGAGCTGCACATATCTCGTTCTCAGGGCACACTCAGATTGTGTAAACTTCCGGTAGGCCAGCCCAGAGTTGCCCCAGGTGGCCACCGGCAGCTGACGAGGTGGACCAACACTCAGAGGAGCACTGGCCCGGGGGGGGGGGGGGGGTTAAATAAGATGACCCTTGGGCTCCGGAAACCCAAGGGAAAAAGAGGCTAGGTGGCAAATGGTAAAACCAAGGTTGGGCATTGCTGGAGGAGTTTTATTCAAGGCGAACTGTCAAGGGGTTCCCATTATCACCCAACCGCGTAAGGAACACAAAATCTGGGAACATAACACCGATATGACGGAAACTACGGCGGCAAGAGTGGAACAAAACACTAGGCAAAAGGCCGAGCCTTCCACCCTTTACCAAGTATATAGATGCATTAAGATAACAAGATAATATAATGATATCCCAACAAGTAAACAATGTTCCAACAAGGAACGATCTCCAATCTTCACCTGCAACTAGCAACGCTATAAGAGGGGCTGAGCAAAGCGGTAACATAGCCAAACAATGGTTTGCTAGGACAAGGTGGGTTAGAGGCTTGACAATGCAATTCGGGAGGCATGATAAGCAAGTGGTAGGCATCGTAGCATAGGCATAGCAAAAGAGCGAGCATCTAGCAAGCAAAGATAGAAGTGATTTCGAGGGTATGATCATCTTGCCTGAAATCCCTCAAGGAAGAAGAACGAGTCCATGAAGAAGACAAACGGGCGTAGTCGAACGGGTCCTCACAAATGCGATGTTAATGGAACCAACCCGAAGAAGCAACACCGGAAAGAAGCACACAACATAGTAAACAACCAACACATGAACATGGCATGATGCACAATCAAGTATGATGCATGTCCGGTTTAATGGAACATGGCATGGCAAAGTGCAACAAACAACACTACAATTAAGTGGAGCTCAATATGCCACGGAGTTGCATATTGAAGAAAACACCACATGACTTATTTAGTTCTCTCTCGTTAGGTACTCAACAATATTAAATGTTGATTAACATGGCAAGGGGTGAAGCAAATGTAAACTACCTATCTAGTCAAGGTTAAATGAGGCCAGAAACAATGAACAACAAATTCCGGTAAATCCCCATATGCATATTTTAGATTTGGTGCTGTTCTGCCCTAAACATAATTTTAGAGTTGTTAAACATGCTAGGTAAGGCCACCATGTTAAACTAGGCATTTTTCTACCCCATTTACATATAAGGTTTATTAAAATCCGAGTTACGGTTATTTAGTTATGAATTAAAGCATTTTAACATGGCATATGAGCAAATTAATGCAAACAGTAGTTTTAAACATTTTAAACATAGATGAAAGTTGGATATTATGAAACTAGACAAAATTCTAAGGATGTATCATATGTAAAGTTTTTACATGTGATGCATAGTTTGTGAGATATTAAATGTATGAACATGAAGGGCTTTTCTGTAAAACTGCCAAACTCCTGGATATTAGACAAATTCGCATAACTGGAAAAAAAACATCTACGGGCCAAAACTGAATGGCCCAACAGTGTACAAGAGAGGGCACTGGATCTGGTGCTCACCAGGCCTCATGGGCCGGCTCGGTGGGGAGGCTTGACGCGGGCTGCATCTGGCAGCGGCTGGGCTTCGACCGGAGAGGCAGGGCACGGTCAACGCACGGCGTCGTGCGAGCAGGGGAGGCGAGGGGCGATGCAGACAGCGGACAACGGCTGCAGCGCGACGCGGCAGGAGCTCCGGCGAGGCGGCCTCGGCGGGGACCGGTCGGAACGGACTGGGACGACAGACGTAGGCGAGATGTTGGGGTCGGCAGGGCCCGAATCTGGCCGAAGGACGAGCTTGAGGCTGCTATGGCTACCTGAAAACTCCATGGACACCAAGTCGGGCTCCCTACTGCTGCTGTTTTCGTTGGCGACGTGAACGTGCGAGGCGGCGGCAGTGGACTTGGAGAAGCAGGGGCAACCGAATCCAAGGCGGGGAGGCACGACGGGAACCAAGGGTGGCTGGATCCGGGGCGAGGAAGCTTGAGTTCGTTCGAATCCGACCGGTCTTCGTGGCGGATGGTGCTAGGATGACGAGGACGCCTGCGAGCTTGCTCCGGGACGAGGCGGCCATGGTGGGGCATGCTCTTGTTGTCCTGAAGAAAAAGATAGAGGCCGCGAGGTGAGGGAGAGAGAAGAAACAGGGGAAGGAGAGAGGCGATGGGGAGCTGCATCAACAGGGTGGCAGGAGGCTTCGGGCGCCGGGCATCCACGAGCTCGGGTGCTGCTCAACGGCAGGAGGACGGAGAGGATGGAGCAAGGCGTCGGTGGATCGAGTGCTCGGGGAGGTGCTGGATCGAGCGAGGTGGAGGGCAAGGGCTGGTTGGACCAACGCTGAGAACGAGGTGGAGTTGCAGTTGCTGCGGGAGGAGATCCCGATGTGGATTTCGAAAGCGGCGGTGGGCGACGGGGCACATCTCCTAGATTTTAGGGTTTGTCCCAAAAGACTAGGAGTGGAGTATAAATACATCACAGGTTAGGTTAGGGGCTACCTCGTCCCTCCAATCATAATCGGACGGTCGCGAATAATTAGGTTAGGGGGCCCAATTAACAAAACGGAGATGTTTTGTAGATGTTTGGGGATGATCCGGACGCGACGGTGACGACTGCTCGGGTCGGGTCCGGGACAATTTCCGGACACGCGCGCGAGGAGGGCCGCGGGCTGACGAGAGAGGTTAGGTTGGACCTGGCGGTAGGTAGTGGGCTGTGTAGATGGTCTCGAGCTGAGAGAAGAGAAGAGAGGGAGGCCCGACGACTATTTCCAGAGACCGAAAACGTCCGACGTTAGACCGGCTACAATGCCGCTATAGTTTAACGGTTGGGCTATCAAACGAACTCCGAATGCGATGAAACTTGACAGGCGGTCTATCTACACTATAATAAGACCACACGTCAATGCTCATCCCATTCCGAGAAAAATTTTCGGCCACTTATAAAATATTATTTCGGACATGCCGCGGGCGCGTGCAAGTGTGGTTGGGCTCAGAACGGACAACGGACGGAACTAGGGAACCCAGACGGATGCAAGTTTTGAAAACATGATGAAGCAATGCGGATGATGACATGGCAAGATGCAGCACGCAAGCAAAAGTCAAGGCAACAACAGTGAATAACTGGAGGACACCTGGCACAATGGTCTCGGGGCGTCACATCTATGCCTAATGGTGAAGGGTGCCGCTAATGGTCAAATATATTACCTTCATTGAGAAACTTCAGAACACTGAAGCAAATATTTTTTTATGATAGCAGCTTGAAGTTCAGATATCATTTGTTGAACAACTATCCACCTGTATGACACTGCACATCAGAAAAAAGAACCATCACATACTCTAAACAATTTATTAAAATGTCACATTAATTTAGGGTACACGATATAAAAACTCCCAAGTGTATGCCTAATTGACTTCCAGACCATTAGAAAATAAGGTGTGCGTCTCTTACACATCCTCACTACCATGAGAAGCCACCTCCATTTGACACTTACAGAGAAGGAAATCTCAGGACAATTTGATGCTTACCTCGGGGCATGGCGACGGTTAGCTTCGAGAGGGGCGCGGCTCAAAGGTGGTGGATCCCCAGCAGCAGCAGGTCCCATTGCAGCAGGACCGGCAGCAGCAGGAGCCCAGAGACGGAGGCCCGGCAACAGCAGGTGCGGCAACGGCGGGAGCCCAGAGATGGGGCCCTGGCAGCAGCAGGGCGGGGATTGGCGAGGACAACGGCTGGATGTCAAGGGGGCGGCCCGAGGACGACGGTTGTATGTGGATCTGGAGGACGGCGGCTCG
The DNA here is from genome assembly GCF_018294505.1 of Triticum aestivum. NCBI lineage: Eukaryota > Viridiplantae > Streptophyta > Magnoliopsida > Poales > Poaceae > Triticum > Triticum aestivum. The sequence continues at coordinate 152,542,509 of NC_057797.1, read as the reverse complement.
GTCTTGGGATGGAGCTCAGGGGGAGGGGTGGAGTGCAAGGACGGATGAATGTCAGGGTAGAGCTCGGGGGGATACGAGCTCCGACACGACGGCTTGACGACAGGGTGGAGTGCGAGGCCGACCGCAGGACTGTGGATCGAGCATGAGGGCGGCGGCGGCCACTGGTTAGGGTTGTGGAATCGGGTTCGAGTTGGGGTCCTTGGGGATATTCTGCACGGGGGTGAAGGATATTTTGCACGAACACCCCAAAAATTCCCCCCTCACGTGGAAATCGCGTGCCACAAGTTTCCAACCTTCAGTCCATTGACACGCGTTCATCTACGCCGACACTTAGTTTGTGTCCATACACCCTACATACGCCAACACATTTTAGGTCACTAAGTACATACCTACGCCGACTGAAAAAATGTCAAGGTCCATACATACGCCGACACATAACATGTTATTAAACAATTACTGACAGATACACCGTTGCTTTGTGATTGCTGACTCTTAGTGTGTCCACAGTGATGACTTTTACCGACACATGATCCGAAGACAAAGCATAAAAGCTATGGTGACAATTATTTTGTGGAGATTATTGGACCTTTTCCCACAAAAATGTGTCACGTAAGCTCTACCATGATGTAGTGGAAAGTGACAGAACGAGAGACTCTCTATAATGAAGATCATGGTGCTACTTTGAAGCACAAGTGTGGTAAAAGGATCATAACATTGTCCCTTCTCTCTTTTTCTCTCATTTTTTTGGGCCTTCTCTTTTTTTCGTCCGGAGTCTCATCCCGACTTGTGGGGGAATCATAGTCTCCATCATCCTTTCCTCACTTGGGACAATGCTCTAAAAATCATTATCATCACACTTTTTATTTTTCTTACAACTCAACAAATTACAACTCGATACTTAGAACAAGATATGACTCTATATGAATGCCTCCGGCGGTGTACCGGGATATGCAATGAATCAAGAGTGACATGTATGAAAGAATTATGAATGGTGGCTTTGCCACAAATACGATGTCAACTACATGATCATGCTAGCAATATGACAATGATGGAGCGTGTCATTATGAATGGAACGGTGGGAAGTTGCATGGCAATATATCTCGGAATGGCTCTGGAAATTCCATGATAGGTAGGTATGGTGGCTGTTTTAAGGAAGGTATTTGGTGGGTGTATGATACCGGCGAACAGTGCGCAGTATTAGAGAGGCTAGCAAAGGTGGAAGGGTGAGAGTGCGTATAATCCATGGACTCAACATTAGTCATAAAGAACTCATATACTTATTGCAAAAATCTAGAAGTTATCAAAGCAAAGTATTACACGCATGCTCCTAGGGGGATAGATTGGTAGGAAAAGACCATCGCTCGTCCCCGACCGCCACTCATAAGGAAGACAATCAATAAATAAATCATGCCCCGACTTCATCACATAACTGTTCACCATACGTGCATGCTACGAGAATCAAAAACTTTAACACAAGCATTTCTCAAATTCACAACTACTCAACTAGCATGACTCTAATATCACCATCCTCATATCAAAACAATTATCAAGCATCAATTTCTTCTTAGTATTCAATGCACTCAAAAGAAAGGTTTACAAATCTTGAATACCAAGCATATTATTATTAAGAAAATTACCATGCTATTAAGACTCTCAAAATAATCTAAGTGAAGCATGAGAGATCAATAGTTTCTATAAAAAAAATCCACCACCGTGCTCTAAAAGATGTAAGTGAAGCACTAGAGCAAAATTATATAACTCAAAAGATATAAGTGAAGCACATATAGTATTCTATCAAATTCCAAATTATGTATGGCTCTCTCAAAAGGTGTGTACAGGAAGGATGATTGTGGTAGACTAGAAAGCAAAGACTCAAATCATAAAAGACGCTCCAAGCAAAACACATATCATGTGGTGAATAAAAATATAGCTCCAAGTAAAGTTACCGATAGAAGTAGACGAAAGAGGGGATGCCTTCTGGGGCATCCCCAAGCTTTGGCTTTTAGGTGTACTTAGATTATCTTGGGGGTGCCATGGGCATCCCCAAGCTTAGGCTCTTGCCACTCCTTGTTCCATAGTCCATCAAATCTTTACCCAAAACATGAAAACTTCACAACACAAAACTTAAAGTAGAAAACCCGTGAGCTCCGTTAGCGAAAGAAAACAAAAGACCACTTCAAGGTACTGTAATTAACTCATTCTTTATTTATATGGGTGTTATAACTACTGTATTCCAACTTCTCTATGGAATATAAACTATTTTACTAGCCATAGATTCATCAAAATAAGCAAACAACACACGAAAATTAGAATCTGTGAAAAACAGAACAGTCTGTAGTAATCTGTAGCTAGCGCAAGATCTGGAACCCCAAAAATTCTAAAATAAATTGCTGGACGTGAGTAATTTATCTATTAATCATCTTCAAAAATAATTAACTAAATAGCACTCTTCAAATAAAAATTACAGAAGTTCTCATGAGCGCTAAATTTTCTGTTTTTCACAGCAAGTTCAACAAGACTTTCCCCAAGTCTTCCCAACGGTTCTACTTGGCACATACACTAATTAAACACAAAAAAGAAACCAAAACATAGGCTAAATAATTTATTTATTACTAAGCATGAGAAAAAGGCAATGAATAAAAATAAAATTGGGTTGCCTCCCAACAAGCGCTATCGTTTAACGCCCCTAGCTAGGCATAAGAAGCAAGAATAGATCTAGGTATTGCCATCTTTGGTAGGCAATCCATAAGTGGCTCTCATGATAGATTCATATGGTAATTTTATTTTCTTTCTAGGGAAGTGTTCCATGCCCTTTTTAATTGAAATTGAAATCTCATATTCCCTTCCTTCATATCAATAATTGCACCAACCGTTCTAAGGAAAGGTCTACCGAGAATAATAGGGCAAGAAGGATTGCAATCTATATCAAGAACGATAAAATCCACGGGCACATAATTCCTATTTGCAACAATAATAACATTATTAATTCTTCCCATAGGTTTCTTAATAGTGGAATCGGCAAGATGCAAGTTTAGAGAGCAATCATCAAAATTACGGAAATCTAACAAATCACACAACGTTTTGGGAATAGTAGAGACACTAGCACCCAAATCACACAAAGCATAAAACTCATGATATTTAATTTTAATTTTAATAGTTGGTTCCCATTCATCATAAAGTTTTCTAGGGATAGAAACTTACAATTCAAGTTTTTCTTCATAAGATTGCATCAAGGCATCAATGATATGTTTAGTAAACGCTTTATTTCGACTATAAGTGTGAGGAGATTTTAGCACGGATTGCAACAAGGAAATACAATCTATCAAAGAGCAATTTTCATAGTTAGATTCGTTGAAATCCATAGTAGTGGGTCTAGCAACACCTAGGGTTTTAATTTCTTCAATCCCACTTTTATCAAATTTAGCATCAAGATCAAAAGTTTCAGAATTATTGGAACGCCTTCTTGGTAAGGGTGGATCATATTCAGTCCCATCATTATGAAGATTCATATTGCAAAACAAAGATTTAATAGGGGACACATCAATAACTTTTAGATCTTCATCATTATTTTCATAGGAACTAGAAGAACATGCTTTTATAAAGGAATCTTTCTTAGCACGCATCCTAGCGGTTCTTTCTTTGAACTCATCAATGGAATTTCTCATGGCTTTGAGAGACTCATTGATATCATGCTTAGGTGGAATAGATCTAAGTTTCAAAGAATCAACATCAAGAGCAATTCTATCAACGTTCCTAGCCAAATCATCAATCTTAAGAAATTTTTCTTCAATCATAGCATTAAAATTCTTTTGCAAAGAAATAAATTCTTTAATATTAGATTGAAAATCAGAGGGCATCTTATTAAAATTTCCGTAAGAATTGTTGTAGGAATTACCATAATTATTGAGGGATTACTAAGATAGGGCCTGGGATTGAAATTTCCTCTATACGCGTTGTTACCAAAATTGTTCCTACCAACAAAATTCACTTCCATAGATTCATTATTATTCTCAATCAAAGTAGACAAGGGCACATCATTAGGATCATAAGAAACACTCTTATTAGCAAATAATTTCATAAGTTCATCCATCTTTCTACTCAAAACATTAACTTCTTCTATCGCATGCACCTTTTTAGTAGATCTTTCAGTATGCCAATGAGAATAATTAACCATAATATTATCTAGGAGTTTAGTAGCCTATCCTAAAGTGATTTCCATAAAAGTGCCTCCCACGGCCGAATCTAAAAGATTTCTAGAAGCAAAATTCAATCCGGCATAAAATTTTTGTATAATCATCCACAAGTTCAAACCATGAGTAGGGCAATTACGTATCATTAGTTTCATTCTCTCCCAAGCTTGTGCAACATGTTCATGATCAAGTTGCTTAAAATTCATAATATCGTTTCTAAGAGAGATGATCTTAGCGGGAGGAAAATACTTAGAGATAAAAGCATCTTTGCACTTGTTCCATGAATCAATACTATTTTTAGGCAAAGACGAAAACCAAGCTTTAGCACGATCTCTAAGCGAAAAAGGAAATAGCTTCAATTTAACAATATCATTATTGACATCTTTCTTCTTTTGCATGTCACACAAATCAACGAAGCTATTAAGATGGGTAGCGACATCTTCAGTAGGAAGGTCGGAGAACGGATCTTTCATGACAAGATTCAGCAAAGCAGTATTAATTTCACAAGATTCAGCATCGGTAAGAGGAGCAATCAGAGTGATAAGGAAATCATTGTTGTTGGTATTGGTGAAGTCACACAATTTCGTATTATTTTGAGCCATCGTGACAAACAAGTAAACTAACACACAAGCAAAAGAGGCAAATAGAGAAAGAGAGGGGGGATAGAGAGAGAGGGCGAATAAAACAACAACGATGAATTGGGGGGAGAGGAAAACGAGAGGCAAATGGCAAATAATGTAATGCGGGAGATAGGGATTGTGATGGGTACTTGGTATGTTGACTCTTGCGGAGACTCCCCGGCAACGGCGCCAGAAATTCTTCTTGCTACCTCTTGAGCACTGCGTTGGATTTCCCCGAAGAGGAGAGGATGATGCAGCAAAGTAGCGTAAGTATTTCCCTTAGTTTTTGAGAACCAAGGTATCAATCCAGTAGGAGGACACGCACGAGTCCCTCGTACCTACACAAAAACAATAGCTCAACGCAACCAACGCGCTTAGGGGTTGTCAATCCCTTCACGGTCACTTACGAAAGTGAAATCTGATAGAGATGATAAATAATATTTTTTTTGGTATTTTTGGTATAGAGATGCAAAGTAAAAAGTAAAAGCAAAGTAAAAGCAAAGCAATAATAAAGTGATGGAGATTAATATGATGAGAAAGAGACCCGGGGGCCATGGGTTTCACTAGTGGCTTCTCTCAAGAGCATAAGTATTCTACGGTGGGTGAACAAATTACTGTTGAGGAATTGACAGAATTGAGCATAGTTATGAGAATATCTAGGTATGATCATGTATTTAGGCATCACGTCCGAGACAAGTTGACCGAAACGATTCTGCATCTACTACTATTACTCCACTCATCGACCGCTATTCAGCATGCATCTAGAGTATTAAGTTAAAAAAAGAGTAATGCCTTAAGCAAGATGACATGATGTAGAGGGATAGTTTCATGCAATATGATAAAACCCCATCTTGTTATCCTCGATGGCAACGATACAATATATCCTTGCTGCCCCTTCTGTCACTGGGAAAGGACACCGCAAGATCGAACCCAAAGCTAAGCACTTCTCCCATGGCAAGAACAACCAATCTAGTAGGACAATACAAACTGATAATTCAAAGAGACTTGCAAAGATAACCAATCATACATAAAAGAATTCAGAGAAGATTTAAATATTATTCATAGATAGACTTGATCATAAACCCACAATTCATCGGTCTCAACAAACACACCGCAGAAAGAAGATTACATCGGATAGATCTCCACGAGAGAGGGGGAGAACATTGTATTGAGATCCAAAAAGAGAGAAGAAGCCATCTAGCTACTAACTATGGACCCGTAGGTCTGAAGTAAACTACTCACACTTCATCGAAGAGGCTTGGATGATGATGTAGAAGCCCTCCGTGATCGATGCCCCCTCCGGTGGAGCTCCAGAATAGGCCCCAAGATGGGATCTCGTGGATACAGAAAGTTGCAGCGGTGGAATTAGGTTTTTGGCTCTGTATCTGATCGTTTGGGGGTACGTGGATATATATAGGAGGAAGAAGTACGTCGGTGGAGCTTCGAGGGGCCCACGATGTAGGGGGCGCGCCCAGGGGGAGCGCCCTCCACCCTCGTGACCGCCTCATGGCTTTCTTGACGGAGGGTCCAAGTCTCCTGGATCTTATCTGATGAGAAAATCATGTTTCCGAAGGTTTCATTCCGTTTTGGACTCCGTTTGATATTCCTTTTCTTCGAAACCCTAAAACATGCAAAAAACAGCAGTTCTGGGCTGGGCCTCCGGTTAATAGGTTAGTCCCAAAGATAATATAAAATCGGATAATAAAGCCCAATAATGTCCAAAACAGTAGACAATATAGCATGGAGCAATCAAAAATTATAGATACGTTGGAGACGTATCACAACTCCCACCCCCTCGTGTCGCCACGAAGGGAATCCTAATTAAGCTATGAATGCATGCCCCGCCAACCGAGGTTCACCTAGCAAAGTGTGGCAACCCCCCCCCCCCCCCCCCACACACACACACACTTTAAGTCGGCGAGCCAGAGAGGCATATATCTCACCAAGTTGGATCATAAAACGGACCAAGAATAATCCACCTTGGTCGTACAACCTCTCTCTTGTTGTTGGTCAAAGTGATGGCCATCCATGCGACCCCGAAGATGGGCTAGCTCGCCAATAATCACGCAAGTAGCTAGTCCCTGAAGACAACCACTATATGCGTGTAGCCCAAACATATGTATGGAGAGATGTGTTTTTGAGTAACAATAGAACAACTTTGATGTGGCACCGTGATTTCGAACTAGAAATCCCCACACTGAGTGAGGGTTAGGTTGACGATGCATGTGTATGTTACACCACACTTCAAGCCAACGACGGGGATTCATATATGCATGCATGCGTGCATAATATATGCGCTCAAACTTAATTAGGTCTGAATCTCACCATGACCTATACTATATGCTCCTGCCGTAATATATGTACAACCCAAAAGAATCCTCATGGATGGTGAAATTAATTAACCTCTCTCGATGTAGGTCAAAGTGATGCATGCATGCATGCATCGACGATGGCCTCGTGGGCCCACAGATGGATGCGTCACACGTGAGTGTCCTAGTTAGGATATATATGCATGTGGCCCAAAAATGTGTTGTGTGATGTTTGAATAACCAATTTCACAATTTTGATGTGGCACGTGCCTCGGCAACCAAAAAGTCCCGACACTGAGTGAGGTGTACTTGTTCACGGACGCATATGTATAGTATATATGCTAGTCCCCTCCCACCTCTTCGACGCGTACTGTATACCACCATAACACAAACAAAAAAGATTCTACCTTGCTGGTCAAATTAACCTCACTGCCAGCTGTTCATCAAAGTGATGAACGACGACCTCACGGCCCCACAGAAAGCGTCACACGCGAGTATCGAGTGTCATGTAGGACAACCATCGACTACATGTGGCCAAAACATTTATCTATGAAAGAGTTGTGTAATGTTTTAAATAACGACTTCACAACTCTGATGTGGCACCAGCCCGCCTAACAAAACGGCCAACCCACACGGTGGCTCACAACTCGTAGTGTACTGCGAGCCACCCGCCACCCCCACACGCACACACCCACCCACACACAAACACACCGCGAGTCCATGACAACTACGATGCATGTTAAATTAATTATCCTGCGGTGAACATACATGTTACCAAAGGAGGGACATTTTAATTTCAAAAAAATCGCATAGATGATTAGGACGTTTTAGTACATTGATTGATTGATTTTCTATGGGTATAATGTGCAAAAATGAAATTTGAGCTACATGCACATGTGAGAGTGCACCTAAATGGATTGCAAAAACACATGTGTCTCACTGGGTGCATGTTTACCACCCGTGCAACAATTTTCAAACATTGAGAATCTTTATTTTTAAATTCCAGTAGATCCAAAACTTATTTGAAGTTCATGAAACTTATCGTGTTGTCATATGGACACCAATACAAAGTGGCATTGTACTTTTTTGTCAAATTTGAGACCAGTTTTGATGTAATCTTTATCTAATTACAGATGGGAGATTATTAATAATTGGGAACCAATATCCCAAACAGATTATTTATTCGAACCGTGAGTGTTATACCAACAATGGATACGTGCCATGTTTCGGTTAAGCAATAAAGCGGCAGCATTAATCATCCGAATAGAAAAACAATATGCGTGCCGCCGTGCAACCCGTGTGGCGTGCGAGCAGGCGTAAGTTGATGGGATGCATGCGAGCAGTCCGCCGCGCAGGCAAACGGGGAGGCATGCATGCAGGTGTGTGAATTGACGGAGGCGTGGTCGCTGCGCAGTGTCATCGGGAGGTGTGCAAGTAGATGTGTGAAACTTTGGTAGGCATGCCAACAATCCGGTGCACGGGCCATCGGTTTGACCGCCGCCCGCCTCTCTCCCACAACTCCCACCACCCCATATTAATGGTGCACCCACTACAAAAAAATACACTTCCGTGATGATATGTGTTTGTCACAGTAGGTCGCTTTTTTTGTCATGCATGTACATCCATGACAAATTTGTGTAAGAATCAAGATAGTCATACATGTGCTGTCGTAGAAGTGTTCCATGACATTACCAAAATTATCATCACGGAAGTGTCCACTTCCATGACGACAAATCCTGCATCATAGAAGTGCTTTCGTCAAGGGTGATCGACACGTGGCATCCATCATAACGAAACATCGTTAAGCTATCGGGTCGGGTTTTGGATCCGATAACCCGTTAACAGCCCCGACCAATGGGGATTTTCCACGTGTAAAATCATCATTGGCTAGAGGAAACACGTGTCGGCTCATCGTTGGGACAGATGTCATCCACTCATTGGACAGGAGGCGCCTATAATAGGTCGACATGTGGCACGGCCCAATAGTGGCCCATTCCAGTGAAAAAGGCCGGCCTAGTAAAAATTAGCAGGCCGGCCCATGTAAGGCCTACTTGTGTCAGGTCCATTTAAGCCCACGGCCCTTATGAGATGTGTCAATTCGGCCCGTTAAAGATTTGACACCATTGCAGCCCATCGTCAGTTCGAGCCCGTTAACAGCCCGCTGTATATTTGGGCTCAATATCGGCCCGATGAGATTTCGGCCTGTTAACGGCCCATTTAATGGATGGGCCAATTTTCAGGATGTACATCTTTCGGCCTCTTAGCGACCCATTTAAATGTCGGGCTAATTTCCAGCCCAGTGTGTCTTTCAGCCTGTTGACGGCCCATAAATCTGATGGGGCATTTGTAGTCGGACCTGAGTTTCGGCCTTTTAGCGGCCCATTTAAGTGTTTGGCCAATTTCTGGCCCGGTGTCACTTTCAGCCTGTTAACGGCCCATAAATCAGGTGGGCCAATTGTAGTCGGACCTGAGTTTTGGCCTTTTAGCGACCCATTTAAGTGTTGGGCCAATTCCCGGCCCTATGTGCCTTTCGGCCTGTTAACGGACCATAAATGAGTTGGGCCATTTGTAGTCGGACCTTAGTTTTGGCCTCTTAACGGCCCATGCCCTTCATGGTCCAATACCAGCCCGGTTTCTCTTTCGGCCTGCTAAAGGCCCACAACACAGTTGGGCCGTTTACAATACGACCTGACTTTCGGCCTCATAGCGGCCCATGCTCTTCATGGTCCAATACAAGCCCGCTGTTTCTTTTGGCCCGCTAAAGGCCTACAGTATAGTTGGGCCATATGTAGCCCAAACTTAGTAACGGCCTGTTAACGGCCCGTGAAATAAATTGGGGCCACCTGTTGCCCGCTTCGATGTCGGCCTGTTAACGACCCGGGAGGTAAGAGGGCCGACCATTAACTTTTGGCCTATTAACGGCCCATTAACTTAATGGGCCCACTAAAGTTCATTCATGTATTTAGGCCAAATTAGATAATTTGAGCCCATTACGACGAGCAAAGGTATGGCATATAGGGAATAACGTTGCACATCCAGAATATATTACAGGAAACTACATCCACTGGGCAATCAAAGATTGATGCCAGTGCAAATAAATGAGCAGAACCTAACCATCTACAACGCCACAATCTGCAATCTCAGCATAGATGACGCCCATAAGCATGTGGGCAAGTTCTTACTGCTTTGCCACACTGTCTCTGAAAACATTGATCAGTTGTTGTGCCGCACGACTCTGCACCTCTAATTCATCCACCATTTCCATCATTGCTTCAGCCATTAATTGGTTCACAAACATACATTTATTCTGTCGCATTCGAGACAGAGGATACTGAACAAATTCAGATGGCGATTTTGGCAACCTTGTATTATTGATAGTGGAGAGTGTCTTGAGCACTGCATCATAACATAAATTAGGACGGGAACCAAATAAATTAATCATGAATTATTGCCATATTACCTGGCCTAGATTTACTAGAAAGGAAAAATGGGGTTGCCTTGCTGTTTTCAGAGTTTGTCTTCCTATGTTCAGCAACCTGCACAAAATTAACACACTAGCATTGCTATCATTGGCCAAGTCAGATAATAGGACAGCAACATTGACACAACGAACATTTGGGCAACTAGCCTACACCGAATTAACACAATATGGCACAGCTATCATCAGTCAGGTAAGGTAATACGAAAGCAACATTGACATAATGAATGAATGGACAACCAGAGAAGCACTACAATTCAGTAACGTGCCTGATATGAGATAGCACATTCATGGAGCTCAGTACGCAAAACTACCAGGTATTTTTCCTTACAAAAATCAACATTGGCGCCTTTAACATTTTTCTACAACTAATTTTAGATCTGATAAAGGTTAGATTCAGGCCGATTAACAAAATACATGCTGATGTAAAAATATAGTGATACACAACAGGTACTTACATCAACACTGGAGCACAGAGAATTCCCGCAAGATATTTTCATCGAATACGATCCCAATGGAGGAAGTCTTGTATCGTTTAACCTTATTTTCTAAAAGAGAGACGGGTAAGAAACATGTAGAAAATATGCTCAGAATGCTATAAAATTTCATGATGCGAGGATACGCACACGCTTCTTAGAATGGAGTTGACATTCTTTTGCTGGACTAGAGCGGACTAGTTCTTTGGCCACTGGAATCTACTTATTATCAGTGGGAGTTGGGTTTCTCTATGCTGGAGCAGTATCTATGAAAAATGGAGTTGGTTTATTATCTCCTGCATTTGGATCTTTTGCAAAGACCTGGTTTGTAACCCTTCAGATTCTAACATAGCCATCTTCCCCTTGCATGCCTTATATAGAAGAATGGTGCTTCAATTATAAAACATGCTATAGCAGAGATGGAATAGGTACTGAAGAATAAAAGGCATGACATATTGACATGTATTCCCTCCATCCGGAAATAAATGGATGGGTCTAGGCGTATTTCAGTTCTAGATACATCCAGTTTTATCCATTTCTGCGGCATGTAATCCGGGCGGAGGGAGTATGACGTAAGAGCTAGGGATACGACAGGACAACACAGTAAAAAAACACTAAAAACCCACTACAGAACCAAAGTAATCAAACCCACTGATATGAGATAGTACAATCATGCTGCTCAGGATGCAAAACTACCAGGCAGTTTTCCTTACAAAAATCAACATTGTGGCCTTTAATCATACATTTTGCTACAACTAAATTTAGATCAGATAAAGGTTGGATTCACGCCGATTAACAAAATACATGCTGATGTAAAAATATAGTGATATACAACAGGTACTTACATCTGCATTGGAGTACAGAGAATTCCTGCAAGAATCTTTCCTCACAGACGATACTAGTGCAGAAATTATTCTATTTGTTAAGCTTATTTTCTAAAAGAGAGATGGGTAAGAAACATGTAGAAAATATGATCAGCATGCTATAAAATTTCATGATGCAAGGATACGCACACGCTTCTTAGAATTGAGTTGACATATTTTTGCTGGACTGGAGCGGACTAGTTCTTTGGCCACTGGAATCTGCTTATTATCAGTAGGAGTTGGGTTTCTCTATGCTGGAGTAGTATCTTTAAAAACTGGAGTTGGTTTATTATCTCCTGGCGTTTGGATCTTTTGCAAAGGCCTTGTTTGTAACCCTTCATATTCTAACATAGTCGTCTTCCCCTTGCATGCCTTGTATAGAAGAATGGTCCTTTAATTATAAAACATGCGGCAGGAAAGAGATGGAATAGGTACTGAAGAATAGAAAGGCATGACATATTGACATGTATTCCCTCCATCCGGAAAAAATGGATGGGTCTCGGCGTATTTCAGTAATAGATACATCCTTTTTTATCCATTTTGGCAACATGTAATCCGGACGGAGGGAGTATGGTGTAAGAGCTAGGGATACGATAGGACAACACAACAAAAAAACACTAGTTGAATGTAAAACTGTATGCTAGCAGAATACATACAGAAATAACTAAGGCAACATACACGTGTATGATTGGGAAAATAAGATGGCATTGCAACAGAGCACTAGAACAACACTTGAATGTAAAAAACATGGTATGGTAGACAGATGAAGTACATACTGATGAATAACAATGCATAAGATATTTAGAAGCATGATGTCCAAATTAAGCAGATGGCATTGCGATAGAGTAGAATGACAGTACTTAAATTTGAAAACATGTTATCATGAATGGAATAGGTACTGAAAAACAGGAAGGCATGACATATTTACATGCATGATCAGCATGCTAAGCACATGGCATTGTAACAGAGTAGATACACTCCAGGACATTATATGCATGGTGTACCCATATCACAGGCCAAGTTAGAGCAAGGACCTTGTGGGGTGAAGAGGATTCATCATCTTTCTGCAAGTCTTCTGAAGAACTGCCTTTAGATGTTCCATCATATTGGGTATCATTGACATCAAGTTTATTGGCCATTACATTGCTCCGTGAGGTTCTTGTGGATATATCAGTGTGTGCAATTATATCTGACATGCATGGAAGACAACTAGTAGTTATATTTATGTAATGAGTGCCTGTAGGAGACGACATAAATAGTAGGGCTGGGGTTAACTAGCAGCAACAGGTCTCATAAACTAAAGGGAGAACACAGATGAAAGCTACAGAATATGTATCGTTCATACTCGAGATTAACTAGATGGCACACAAAAGTATTAAAGAACAACATAGGAAATACTAGAAGTGGTATAATACTATAATCACCAGTCCGTGGGATAGCATTGGCTGATGGATGATAACTATGGAACAGTGTTACCTATAGAACAAGTATCTTAGCTGAACTATGGAACAACGTTAACTCCTGAAAAAGACCCGTAAGAGATCAGCATGAATATATAGTGAAATGTGATGATCTATTTTCCATGCTTAGATGAATGACAAAGCCATAAATGTTGCACACAAGTAAGATGAGGGTACAACCTATCTGGCTGCCATCCATAGGAGTGAGCATCATGTGCTGACTTGTGGATGGCCCTGCAGTTCTTGTGGCTGTGCATGTCGGGCACGCGCATTCGATGTAGGGAACTGTTGAGTGGGGACTATAGCTCCCTTCTGGTGTATGCTTCCCTTGTTGGAGTAGCTGCGGTGAGTCGGAAGACGGTGTGTCTGAAGATGCAGATAACGCATAATGTTAAGAACGAGATATCTCTTTGATCTGAAGAAATACACTAAGAGATCAACAGCAAGGTATGAGAGTGGTCACACGTCTGTTGACTGAAGACTAAATTGGGGTCACACAATTTTATTTTATTTTGGTACTGTCCGATCTACGCCAGATGGCTGGCCGTCTTGTGCCTCCCGGCTGACACTGTTCGAGATCTTCCCCGAAGAGCCAGCGACCAACGGTAGAGCAGCCTGCCTCCGCCGTCTGTGGCCCCGGCCAAAACCCTGCTCCCCGCCCCACCGCACTATCGTGGTTGCGCCGCCCCCGGGCCAATCCACAAAGACTCCCTGTCATCCAGATCCGGCGGCGGCAGTACCTTCAACCCATGCAACTCTAAAAGATAGCCATCTAAGCACTGCTTTCGCGGTGAACTTTGTGGCCTCGCACCCTTATGTTAGACACCAGCCAATCGGCAGCCTAGGACCTCCGCCGCCTCGAGGGGTGCTGCTTCCCATTGCAAATCGATTGGCCCAGAATAAAAATTTCGACAACTGATGCCTAAATAAAGTGATTTGAGATGAGGGTGCGACCCATCTGGCAGCATGGTGAAGTAGGCAGGTCCAGCTGCCGAGTTGGTGAGGCCGGCGCGGTTGCGGTGGCGACCGGTGGCAGGGAAAGAGCGATGTTGCGACGGTCGACGGCTACGCCGAAGCAGCACCAGGACTCTGGACGGATCCAAAGTTGGAGTCGCTCCGGCGCCGTGAACAACGGCGGGGGTGAATCGGCTCCGGTATGGTTCACGCGACCGTCGTCGAGGCAGCACCAGCAGCACGGAGTAAGAGGCGCACGGCCCAGTGCACGGCGGCAAATGGACAGCATCTCCGGCATTAGGGAGGAGGGCGGCTAGGAAATTGGTGCTGTGGGGGGTGCCATGGAGGTGGGGCTGAGGTTTCATGGCTCGGTACAAGGGAGCTTCCCGGGGAGAAGGTGATTTGGCGCCCACGAGGTATGAATGGGGGCGGGCGGGGGAAATTGGGAGGGGAGTGGAACCATGTCTTACGGAAGCATTTTCTGAAATGTGAGGGGGAGTTACAGTTCTACTCTTGCCTATAGGCTTCTTGGCTTGGGTCTGTGTACTGAGGGTCGGGAATAGTGGGTGCGAGCGATTTCGGGCGAGGAGAGCGTGTTTTGAAATAGTGGGCGCGAGCTATTTCGGGCGAGGAGAGCGTGTTTTGCCGACCATGGTTTATGAATTATTTGGCACATGTCATTTCGGCCAAGGAGAAGGCGCGCTTGGATGAAGTTACGAACCTACCCTCGATGTACAATGGGCCAATTGACGCGTGTCCCATATAAGACGGTAATTTCGTGTCTCCCATTTATTTGCTTTGGCGAATTCCACCGAGCAGAGAGGATGTTTAACGGTTCATTCAAATTTTGGGAGAACGAGCATCCACGTCTACCTTACCAAGTCGATTCGGATCAAATTTTGAAATATTAGCTTGCCACTTCTTTTTTAGATGGAGAGATGATGCTCGGGAGTAATGTGTTTTTACATGCTCGTTGCTAGCGATTTACTATATGACAAATAGTTGACCCACTCAAAAACGCGAATCAAACCCAAAATGAAATATCTCGATTCAATGCAATAGCTCATTCAGTAGGTCAAAATAGTGAACGAAATCCAAAATTGAACACCTCAATCGAGTAGCATGTTGTACAGTATTATAGTACTCCATGAACATGTTGAAAGTAAAATTAATGAACTTGTTTGATATACGCATATATCCGTTCATGTGTGGATTGTAGACAACATGTTCTCCAATTTAAATATTTGAATGCAAGTTTATATCGAAACATGGTTTATATTAGTCTTTGATGCGTAAAACGCGACCTCCCCCTCTCCCGGACTCCTGTTCTCTCTCTCTCTCTCTCTCTGTCTCTCGCCGGCAATCTTCAATTCTATCGCACGCATCCGACACAAAAACCTTGTTCGTCCCTCTCCCTTTCTCTCCATCTCTCTCTCTCTCTCTCTCTCTCTCTCTCTCTCTTTGTGTGTGTGTGGGGGGGGGGGTCTTTCTAGTTCGCATGCATATATACACCATCTATAGGTCTCTCTTGCACACTATGTATGATACTCTAGCTAGTCCAAGCTAGATATCTTGGGTGCACTCATCGTACGCACACAGATTCCTTGGCTCTTTGCCTGTAACTCTCTCACGCACCACTATGTCGTCTCGGAGCTCTTCCCCCCTCTCTCAAACTCTCCATCCACCTGGGTCACACATACACATGCATATCTCACTCGCACTCGGTAGGCCCATCTAAAACTCTATCTCTCCCCCTCGTTCTCTCTCCATCTCACACACGCACACACACAATCTCATGCCCAGCTAGCCAAGTATGATGGTCTCTCACTCAATTGTAGGCACACGCAGTCCCCCCTATATGTATATGAGTAGCTAATCTTAGTCTCCATCACAAACATGTGCATGGTCTATCTTGGTTTTCTCGGGGCATCTTTCTATTGCGCACACACTCCCTCGATCTCCCACCCATATAGTCCCCTCACGATCTCGATGGGATCTCTCTATCACAAACGCACCCTCTCTCCCTCCTCATGCGTCCATTCCATCCATGTGTCCCTCTCGACCTTTGTTCCTTGTTGGCCACACCTCTATTGGACATGTGCTACAAGGGTGTCTCTCTCCGTTGCAAACAATCACACACTAGCTATCTTCGTGTATCTCCTCGCCTCGCTTTTCCATCTCGAATATGCATGCGTGATATGTTCGCATAAGAAATGAAAAAACACACACTCTCTCTAATTTATTGTTTTTTGTCACTTTCTCTCTCACACACATACTCTTTTTGCACACTTACTCATTCTCCTTCACGCGCACTTGATCTGTCTCGACTGAGGCACTCTCCTCGGTCCATAGCATATGGATTTATTGAAAAGTCAAACATCACAAAGTTTGACCATGTACGTGGAGAAAAAGAATTACATCTAGTACGGCAAACATATGCCATTAGATTCACCATGAGATGTAGTTTTGTATGATGTATCTTTGGTATTGTAGATATAAATAACATTTGCGTAAACCTGATCAAAGTTTCCAAAGTTTGACTTCTAAAAAATTTACATGCACTTCATTATCGAGCGATGGAATATCTCTTTCCCCCTCTCAGCTATCTGACGCACCACTCAGCCTTATCGGGGCTCCTCAATATCTCTCAAACTTTATTGGTCAGTTTGGTTCGTGACCTGACCCTCATGCCTCGATGGCCGGTACTGCCTGGTGTGGACGTGAGATGTAAAATATTTCTACCTGGCCAGGCTTGTGTGGTGCTTAAGCGTTTGGTTCATGCTTGGGCCAGGCAAAGCATCAACGTCCCATCAATCAATCCATGCATCAATTATTTAATGCTAATATCCATCCATGTTGCTGTTAGCCTCGTGACCACACGACCAGGCACGACCAGGCATTCGAAATCGGTCGCCTGGGCCAGGCTACTTGCAGTGTCTGGAGTTCAGCCAGGCTAATTAAAGTGCAAGGGAACCCAGGCCAGGCGGGCTTTCTTTTTCACAGGGTAGCAACCAAACAAGAGTGCATGAAATCCAATCACAACCCCAGGCCAGGCAAAAGATGCTCAGGACGCAAGCCAAACTGGCCTTCTATCTCCCTGGTTCACATTTACACATGGCTCGCTCGCGCTATACATATAGACCCATCCAACACTCTCCGCCCTTGTTCTCTCTCCATGTGACACGCACCCCCTAAGTACCATAATCCCTCAATCCATCATAGGCGCAAGCACTCCCCCCTCCTAAGTATGATTATCTCTTACTAGCCAACAGGAACACACGTATTGTCTCCTTCCATCCATACGTCTATCTCGATATCTCTTGGGGCATCTTCTATCATGCACACACCTTGTCACTCGATCTCCCACCCATGTAGTCCCATCACGATCTCTAGGGGATCTCTCTATGACAAACATACACTCTCTCCTCCCCATGTCTGCATTTTCTTCGTACGTCTCTCTCGACCTCTCTCCCTTGTTTGTCAGACCCCTCTTGGCCACGTGCTAGGGGTCTTGCTCTGTCGGTCCCAAACAACCACACACTATCTCCTCACATTGCCTCCGTTGTCGAAGATGCATGTGTGATATGTTTGCATAAGACACACACGCTTTTTCTCTACTTTTATCGTGTGTTGTCCATGTCTCTTTCACACATGCACACACACTTTTTTCACTCACTCTCTGTCACGTGTGATATTGTTAGGGACTCTATCATGTCCATAAGCATATGGATGTTTTGAAAAGTCAAACCTCAGAAACCTTTGACCAGGTATATGCGGAGAAAAACATTTACATCTGGAACAATCATTAGATTCATCACAACATGTACTTACATCATACTATCATTTATCTTTGATATTGTAGATATAAGTAATTTCTGTATAAACTTGGTCAAAGTTTCAAAAGTTTGACTTAAAAAAATGTTGGAAGTACATTATCGAACGGAGGGAGTATCTCTTTCTCTCTCTCTGCTATCTCTCACGGGCCTCCCCTCTCACTCGAACTCTCTATACCAACGGATTATACGCTCACTGTGTCAGCGTATAGCTCCGTATATTGTTTAATTGACCAGTCAACCAATCCACATGCTGCCTTGTCAGCTCGTGTTCTATATCTTTGTGTGCTGGCCCATGTGGCAGTGGGTGAAAATAAGTAAACTAGAGGCCCATCTGACACGCGGTGAAGTAAACAAAGTTGAAACCACTCGGGGTAGCACCCAGCATGCTAGTAAATTGAGGGCGCATTGAGGACAAACTTCTTGCACATGAAGGACGCACTCGCGCACAATTCACCACTGTGTGGCGGCATGCACAGAAGGACGCATTCATGCACACCCAACACACAACACACACCAGCACACGTGTACACATCTAGGAGTAGAAGGCCATGGAAAAATCTGGCGCGATGGCCGCTGCCGGAGCCGTCCACCCCCAATCTTGGTGTTCCGTGCAATGCACGGGCATCTACGCATGGGAAATTATGTCGAACAGGGCTAGTTGTAAGCAGGCTAGCTCTACAGCCATGATGATAGTGACTGCAGACAGTGAGGCTGACTATGGTATGCCGAACATGGCGCCTATACTCAGGTGTCATCTCCGGCGCAGGGTCTTGTCACTTCACTGTGAGGAGCAGCACGTAATAATTTGACCAACGGGTGTACAGTGCTGGTACTCCTACTACTACATTGGTAGTACTACTACTAGTACTAGTAGCACCACCGTCTGGATTTAGGAGTACTACCACGTCCACCAGCACCGAGGAACATCTCCAGGTAGTATTGCTTGAGGCCGCCAGGGTGAGGGGCCGCTTGGACGACAGCTTCGTCTCCTTCTTCGACGAGGTCCTCGTCGGTTTCCTTGACAAGTTCACCGTCGTCAAGAAGCTTGCGGACGACTTTGACGTAAGCCTCCAGCCGACGCGCCCAGGCTCTGCGATGCCCGCCAGCCTCAACGGCCACTATGGTAACAACCTCTTTGACGCACTGGTGGCCCTGCAACTGCTCGCCGTCGTGCCGGAGAATGTCCACCTCGAGGCCGCGCTCGCCGCGCAGCACCTGGCGCAGCAAGACACCATCAACATAATCACCCACGTCTACGCGCAAATCGTCCACAAGGACTACTACATGCAAGAGGAGGACAATAGGATGCTGGCCTTCTTGGAGCGCAGGGCAACCTTGGATGGCACTATTCAGAAGCACGTTGAGCTCGCCGCCAATGTCGCTGCTCCGCACACGTCGGTTGGTGACCCGGCACACTAGGGCGTGAGGATGTCCTTGAACGTTGATGGATACGTATGTATTTTTATCTTTCCGTCAAATCCATGTAGTAGTATATGATACTACAGTAATTATCTTACCTTTCGCATCAACTTCATAATTTTTGTACGTACTCCATGCATGAACGGTGCCAGAACCAAACTTCTCATTACTCTAGGTGAAATCGTTATTTTCTATCTATCGGTCGCGCCATGGAGCAGAACCAAATTTTACAAGTTACGATTTCAAAAGGAAAAGCCTGCCGTGTTCGTGTCGCACCCCCCACACGGTTGGTACGGCACGTTGCTCAAGTGGGAATGCGTGCGGTGTTGCATTTTCACTTACAAGTGGGACCGCAGTCGAGCAAACCAACTATCGGCAAACCCCCACCCCGCCCACCGCATGATGGCTGAGAAAACAGGAGGGAGAAGAGATGGATGTAGCACGGACTCCAAGAAAATTGGTGTCGGATGGGACTCGTGTGGGTGGCGTGTGTCGTACTGCTAGACATGAATGCTACTGAGTTATGGCCCATGCCACCCCACTATATCGAGCCTATATCGAGGTACGTAGAACAAATTTCCTGTAGTCCGTGCTCAGCACTCCTCTACCTCTCTTCTCAGCTAGCCAGCGGACGTGCGGAGCCCATCGTCCGTTTGCTCACATGCAGCCCCACATGCCAGTGAAAACACAAGAGGACCCACTGAACCTGCACATCTTTCACCTCGACATGCTGCTGATGAAAAACAAATCCAATAAAGATCTTCGGTGGCCGCTTTTGGAGTTACGCAAGAGTAGTGAGATTCTATTTACAGTTTAACCCAAGATGCACATCTTGTGGCTTCAACTACCACTCTATTTTCTTTCATGACACGACCTGGATGCTGGATGTCCCACGTGTCGACAAAAGGAGGAAGAACCTGACCAAATCTTCGGTTCTGCTATCGTATTAGACTAGTTGTGCTAACTTAAAAATTTTATTGTGTACTCCCTCCATTCCAAAATACTTGACTTCCATTTGTCCAAAAATGGATGTACCTATATACTAAGACATGTCTAGATACATATATATTTTGACAAATAGAAGGCATGTATTATGCAAGGGAGGGAGTAGAATGGATGCAAGTTTTTGTATTGGGAAGAAGAGTACATCCATATATTGATAGAACGCAATTTACTAGATGTTCTATCACTTTTAGCTAGCACAGATGCAAGATCGAGCCTCCGCAGATCAACAATGAATGCATCGAGAAGGCACTAATCCAACTTACAGGAGTAGTAAAATGTATTCTTGTGGTTCTTGTTTTCTTTGGTCTTGCTTTTCTAGTCAAAATTATCGTTGGAGTCCGTGCAAAACGGAGGTGCGTTTGGGGTCTGTCAGGACCCCGACTCAATGCCACATCGATCTAGCATGTAACACCTCATATCACTTTGCGGCCTCACGCACGGTATTCCCACGGGTGTCGCCTTACCTTTGCCCGAGACCGTTTGCGCCTTTTGGCACACGTATATGACAGTGTCACTAGCATCCATATGATAAGGAGCCCGGGCTGACATGGCTAGTCGTAAACCCAAAGTGGCACTAACTTACAGGGACAGGCATCCATGACCCAGCATCGAACGTGTCAGTCATCAGCGAGTGAATCCAGGCTGTAGCACTGGGCTAGCAGGACTCCGGTGAACCGGGCTGTAGCGGGCTAACAGGACTCCGGTATTCATCGCGTGACATTTCCCCGAAGGGACAGACACAGGAACGAAGAAGGACACATGCCGGCCAGCCTAAGTGTTCCGGAGCAGTAGCAATCTACCATGGCTCGGTGGAAACACTAGGAGACATTTCCCGGTAAGAGAGGCTACTAAGGATAAACAACTAGATAGTCAGATCCCACACATACCAAGCATTTCAATAACATACACACAATATGCTCGATATGTGCAAATACAACATGGCATCACAACATGACTCTACGACTCAAGTATTTATTCATTAGGCTCCGAGGAGCGAGATATTACAAACATGGGTCTCATGACCCAACAATCAGAGCATACAAGTCAAAGCACAAGCAGAAGCTTAACATGTCTGAGTACAGACAACTATAAATGAAAAAGGCTGAAAAGCCTGACTATCTACCAGATCCTGCTGAGGGCACAAGATCGTAGCTGAGGTAACAAGCTAAACGTCGAAGCCCACGTGGAACTACTAGCGAGACCGAAGTCTCTCTGCAAAAACATAAAATAGGCAAACGTGAGTACAAATGTACCCAGCAAGACTTACATCAGATCTAACTACATATGCATCATTATCAACAAAGAGGGTGGTGGAGTTTAACTGCAGCAAGCCAGCTTTGACTCGGTGGCTATCCTAAACTACGACTGCAAGTAACTCTTTGAGGTGGCGCACACGAGTCCACATATTCACCATATCAATACACCACTATGGATCTGCTCCCGTCTCCCTACGAGAATGCCATCCATAGCACTCACGCTTATCTTCCGCATTTTAGAGTATCCACTTTCACTTGTCTATGAACTGATATAAGCAACCCAGAAGTCCTTTTCCGCGGACACGGCTATTCGAATAGATAATGTTAACCCTGCAGGGGTGTACTTCTTCACACACGCTCTCACCACTTACCGCCGTTTACACGACATGTACTCGGCAACCTTCAAGCGGAAGCCCAACGTGGGTGTCGGCCACGGCCTACCTAAACACTCGAGTCTCTAGTCCAGGTTTATCGCCTATTCGGGTTCCATCCATGAGGAGATCCGGCCGGAGTTTCGCTCACAGCCCAAAACGATGTGAACAGGGTTCCCGAGACACCAAACGGGCGCCCGGTACACCGTGCCACGTGCCTACCGCATCACAGCCCACCCCTACGGTCAGCGCTGCGCACGGCCTCCAGCATACTACAAACACCAGAAACTACTTGCAACTCCTGGACAGAGGACAAGGGTGATCAAGAAGCCGAGAGGGTCCATTGGTTTCGGGCCCAATGCGTGGTAGTAGCTGAATCATGGATCACAAACACAGAACTCAGTTCCTGAGGACGGCTGCAATGAGACAACCCACCATGTACTCCTACATGGCCTCTCACCGCTACCTTTACCAAATCGTATTCACACACTTAGCTCACACACAGTAGGACATGTTCATACACCTCTGATTCATCCCGGATGAATCAGACCTGACACAACTCTAAGCAATAGCAGGCATGACAAACCAACATGAATGAGTAGGCACAACAGGGCTCAAACAACTCCTACTCATGCTAGTGGGTTTCATCTATTTACTGTGGCAATGACAGGTCATGCAAAGGATAAAGGGGTTCAGTTACCGCAGCAAGTAACAGATGAATCGGTGTTGTCCTAATGCATTAAAAGAGAGCAGGAGCGAGAGAGTAGGATTGTATCGGAATGAACAAGGGGGTTTTGCTTGCCTGGCACTTCTGAAGATAACATTGAGTCTTCATCAGTGTCAACGATCACAACGTCGGAACATCGTCTACCGGGAGGGAACAGATACCGGCAACAAAGAAGAAATACAATCAATGCAATGCACAATATGATGCATGCTCATGACATGGCAATATGAATGTGTTTTGAGCTAATGCAACTAGCAACAGATTAAATGAAGTTGGTTTGAATACAAGATTCAAATTCAAACTCCATATGTGATTATTCAAATGCCATTTAATTGATTTGTGCTATACAGCAGCTATAAGTTGTTCTAACATGCATGAAAATGGTACAGATGGATTCCTTGAATTTTTCTGATAATTTTGCATATATAAATTATTTAATTTGGAGTTACGGTTAATTTTCTATGATTTATTGAAGTTTTAGCTATTTTCTGAAATTATTAAATCATTTAAGATTTATTTAAATTCCAGAAAGGAATTATTGCGTCAGCATGACCTCATAGTGATGTCAGCAGGTCAACAGGTCACTGTCCGGTCAAACCTGACAGTGGGTCCCGCGTGTCAGTGTAATTAGTTTAGTTAGAATTTAATTGAACTAAACTGGGTTAATTAACAGGGCTGGGCCCCACCTGTCAGTGACTCATCGGAGTCAACCAGGGCCCACCCATGGTTAAAGTCAACGTCAGCTGCGCCGGCGTTTAGCCGCCGGCGAGCCCGACGCGGCGGCGAGAGTGGTTTTGGCCACTCCGACGACCAAAAGGGCCGCGGAGGGCATCTAGGTGGAGCTGGGGACGAGCCGAAGCTCTTGGTGGAGTTAGCTGGGGTCGAGGTGGCCGGAATCGGCGCCGGCGACGACTTAGGTGGCCGCCGGAGTTCGGTTGCGCGCGGGATCGCGTTTCAGTGCGTAGAAGAGCGGGGCAAGGGGCTAGAAGGGTGCTACGCATCGCGAGGAGTAGGTTGGACACTCCAGGGTGACCATTTGGTCACTGGAGCATCGTCGACGGCGAGCTCAGGCGGCGGTGCATCTCGGTTATCAAGGGGGCGACGGCTACGGCAATCAAACGAAGAGGGGAAGAGGGGGAAACGGTGGCGGAGCTCACAGCGGTGCAGCGGTGGCCTCGGCGAGGTCGAGGACGGTCCGGAGCCGACGAATTTGACGGTGATGGCCGGCGGGTCCGAGGTAGAAGACGAGCCCGGTGAGGCCGTTCGGGGACTTCTGGAGGGGCAAGACTTGGTGAGGTGGGTCGAGGACGGAGTGGCGGAGCTTGTGGGCTAGTCGGGGAACCGAGGGAGGCCCGGTGGCCGTGGTGGCAGTGGACGGCGGCGACGAGCTCCGCTCGGTGGCTGCGTGCGAGAAACAGAGGAGGGGGGGGGGGAAGGAGCGAGGAGAGTGAGAAGGGTCGGGGGGTTGCGTGGCGTCGCGGACGGGGTCCAGGGCGACGAGAGGAAGGCGGCAAGCAGGAGGTGGCCGGGGCATCGCCAGCGCTCGCCACCGAGCTGCTTCGGGGCGAGGGGAGGAAGACGACAGGGGGGGGCGCCTGGTGGGCTGGGCCGCACAGGAGCTGGGCCGGCTGGGCTACCAGGTGAGCGCCAGGTAAGGTTTCTCTCCTCTCTGCTTTTCCTATTTCTGTTGTTATTTATTTATTTTGTTCTGTGTTGTTTTAGTTTAGTAAAATACTAAACCATTTTATAAAATCCTGAAAATAGTTATGTGGCTAGAACTAAAATATACCAAACCACATAAAATGTTCCAGTATTATTGGACATATATTATTTATATATCAAATATATATCCAATGCAAATAGTTATTGAATTAATTCAAAGGCCCAAAATAAATGTTTCAGTCACTCCAAAAATATTGGTTTGCATTTTATTCTTGCCAATATTTTTCAAAGCTGAAAAGGAACATTTCCTTGGAAACATTTGAAGCAATCTTTAATGTTGATCATCATGTTTTTTTAAATGACTTCTGAGGCTCTCCAATTCCCCAATTCAAATTTAAAGAGATTTAGACATGATGCATGGATGCAATGCCACTAGTTACAAGCAAGCTCTAGGGCTGTGACAGGGTCGTGCGTTGGAGTTGGCCTTACAAGTGGGACCGTAGTTAAGGAAACCGACTATCGGAAAACCCCCACCTCGCCCGCCGCACGATGGCTGAAGTTAGAGAAACGACGAGGTTTAAGAGATTGCTCTAGCACGGACTCCAAGAAATAATATGGTGTCAGATGGATGTCGTGGTGGTGGCGTGTGCCGTACTCCTAGACGTGAATGCTTGTTTTGCCCCATTCCACCCTACTACTCCCTACTACTTACTCCTACTATATAGTACTAGTATCGAGGATTCGAGGTGCTGGTTACGTACAGTGAACACATTAACATATGGCTACAGTAAAAACACCTGCCCGACGCGCGAAGCATCTGAAGCTAGTACAAATAGTGTACTACTATTGTTGATTGGCCTCATCCGATAACCTGTTGCAATGCATGTACAATTATGTATTCGGAGAATATTTTTTTGCCTCGTAGCACCACTCACTCAGAGAAGCGACTCGAAAGCCATTCATAAATTTAGTAAGTTTATCACACGCATATCATTTTATTACATACAACAGGTCATCAACCCACATCGACAACGAGGATACATTATAAATACTAAAGTTTTCACCACACAACAAATAACAAGCAATGAAATGAACTTCAACTCAACCATTCCTCGGGGTTGGAAACGCTTGCTTTGAACCACAAGTGATTCTCTGGGACGGGCCATCGATTGTCTATCTGGAAACCAACGCAGGACTGATCATCCAGGCTGAAGCGGCCTACTATATCCCTACCAGGGTAGGGAACCACACAAATGTCCGAGGTATAGACACAATTGCTTCTCATAAATGTTTCAACAGTAGTTGGATCGCCTTTCACCATCATCAGATAGTTTTGTCCAAGGAAGAGCGAGTTTTCTCCAAGACTATCAATTCTGTACCAGGGAGAAGGAGTTGGCGCTAGCACACTAGTATCCATCCCGAAAACCATGCAACGGGTGTTGGAATAGGTCCGGAGAGTGCGACCATGGGAGACACCTGCTTCCTTAGCAGTAACATTATTAGTGGGCTGTATACACACAAGAAGAGGTGATCCATCGGAATTAGTTGCCAGGCGCCACAGAGTATATGGGTGCTGCT
Organism: Triticum aestivum; assembly: GCF_018294505.1. Taxonomy (NCBI): domain Eukaryota; kingdom Viridiplantae; phylum Streptophyta; class Magnoliopsida; order Poales; family Poaceae; genus Triticum; species Triticum aestivum. Next base: position 152,516,305 of record NC_057797.1, on the reverse strand, counting down.
CGTCCTCATGCTCGTGATCATCACCATCGTCATCTCCCCCTTGGTTATAAAGTTTTTCAAGTATAGTTGGTGGGATGTTCACAGGACCTTGGAAACAAAAGAAGAAGGTTAATTAGTAAAGAGAAACTTGCTAACCCGCATGCATGTGGATGAGACAATTATAATTATGGTGGAAGACAAACATACCGAAACTATGAGGATGCCATGCAAAAACAGTGCCATGAGTGGTGGCAGCAAACACAAGGCGCTCATATTGAATTGCATCACAGTACTCATCCATGTACAGAAACTGATTTTTGAGCAATATCCATCGAGTGAAACCATCAAGAAAGGCAACAAGCTTGTCGAAGATAGAAACATCATCATAGTTGCTATAATTCCAAGAGTGGTTGGGAACTTGACAAATTGCTATCTTCCATAGAATACAGTCACCATGATCGTATATGAACGTGCATACATTACCGGTGTGCTCAACTTCTGGGCAGTGTGCTGAGATTTTTGGAAGTGGAACCCGGTGACGAGTGTACATGTTCACAAGTTCCCACTCGCAGTTGGACCCAATGCAAACAACCCAATCTACATTTGCGCCCGCCCAAGCCTTCCCTCAAGCGATGGCATCTTAACATCATACATATCATTATCAAGCGGCATCAACTTGCACACGGCGAGGCCTCCGTCGTGCCGGCGCCAGTCATCATCAGGGTCACAGCGAAGAAGATAGGGGAGATCAAACCGCTCCTTGACTCTTGGGTTCTTTGTAATGATGTTATTAGTTGAGTCGAGAATGGGCTTGAACGAACCTGCCATGCTAGCCGAGGTGATGACATTGCACCGATCAATGAGTTCCTCCACCGCGTCATCTTTCAGATCAGGGCAAGAATAACGGGGTCGTTTCTGGCCTGTTCCCTCCATGGAGAAGACGATCGAACAATGGCAGAAGAAAGGGTGAAGGGCTGAAGGAAAATGGAGGAGGGAGAGGAAGAGCGTGCGATAGCAGTTCCAAATCGAGAGGGAAAGGCGAAGAGTCGGTGGACGGTTGCGAGTTTGCCACGGTTCACGAAGAGGCGCCCGGCCTACATGTCCGTTCGAAAATACTCCTACTACTCGCCGTCATCTCACTGATATGTTGGAATGGGACCACATGTCAACGAAACATGGTGTGTAATTTCTCGTGCAAAATGCGATCTGGCCGCGTTGGCCCGAGGTGCCGCATTAGTTATCGACCTTTATTTTTTTAATGGCGTGCCCATCAGTTTTGAAGCACGACTAACTAGTACCGCAGAGAAAATATAAACTACTCTACCACTACTCCACCTCCAGTACTAGTAGTATAAAAAGATATATAGGCTAGAGCTTGAGCGCTTTCTTACTAATGGCTGCCCACTTGCTTCTCACACTACCACCCTCTCTCCAGATCTAAAAAAGACGGCCCCTCTCTCCCTCCTCACTGGTGGTCACAGATCCGCTGGGGAAGAAAAGGACGTGCAGCATTGACGCACTCGTCATCGACGAGCGAGGTCACGCACTGACGACAAGGACGTCCTCTCAGACCTAGCGCCCGCGTGGGATGGCCTCCGTCCCCAAGCTCGCTGCCGTAGTGAGTGCGGAGGATGACGACCACGAGCGAAGCCACTTCCCGCCGACCCTCAGGTATGCTACCTCTTTTCGAACCATAACCTTGTTCTATTGCCCCATCTGCCACGTCGTTGCATGTGGATCTTTTTCCACTCCACCATCTTCCCAATTTACTATCCTCTTCTCTGCTGGCCATGCAGACGAAAACCATAATTTGCACTATTAAAGGAAACCCTACTTCATGCAGACTAATCCATGTCTGGGTTGAATAAGGAAAGGAAGGGAGACTGTACTGTCCAAGCGAGTAGGCATCGAACCCGCATCTAGGTTGAAAAGGGGAAAATCAGTAGCTAAGGAACGAGTCTCATGTCTCTTGGTTGAAGAAGGGTAGAAAGGCATGATAACGCAATAGAGAATGACCAGGTCGATCGGTTTGTTGTCCTCGCATAGGAAAAAGGTGGCTAAAGAGAGCAAAAATGGGACGTAATCCACATATGCTGCATGGATATTTGTTGCTCTGGGCAACCATACCTCCCTCACCACTCTGCGTCCGTGGAGGTACATCGTACTGGTGCGCCCACTGTCCGAATGGGCCTCCCATGCTCTTATTGCCACTTTTTTTTGCTGTTAGTATAACAACAACAGTCAAGTCAAGCAATGCTACTACTAAAGTGATGCCACATTTAACTAATGCCGGTGTCAGTCAAAAGCCACCAGTAAATTTAAGCAATGCCAGCAGTCTAAGGCATTCTAATGTTGTTGCACAGCCAGTATACCAACGATGAAACTTATTACTACCTTCAGATTTTTGCACTATTAATGCTTATAGATTACATACCTCACTTTCATGAGATAAGTTAATTTTTTTGTACAGTGTCACCAAAATGCCAAGGCGCTGATGTCATTTTATTTTGGTTAAACTGCACAGACAATTATGAAGACAAGAGGAAAGGTTAAGAGTGGCACGTCCTCCTCTGGCTGTTTTCTTGATTCGTTCGATCAAGTTTTTATGTTTGATCGATTATCAAGATTGGGATAGCAATTTTTAAGGTCCCCCCGAGTTCGAAATGATATTTACCTTGGAGGTACATGGTTTGCAATTTTTTATACTGTCATTAGTTAATAATGCTAGTTACCTTCAGACTTTTGTATTTGGTTTAATGCTCATGCAGAGCTAGTATACCAATGCTGAAACTTGTTACCTTTACATTTTGTATTGTTAATTCTTATAGAAACCTTCCAGTGCTAGAGTTTATTGAAATCTGTTCAGTAAAACCATTGTAATGTACCCTGTAATAAACTAACTACTCTACTGTTGCAATAGCCACTGGATTAGTGTATATTTGTAGTATTCGAATGGTGTTGCATTAGCGTATGGACATAAATAAAGTGTGGCAAGCTTTCCCAGATATGTGCTCAAGAAAACTACTACCTGTTTTTCTAAATACTAGACGTTTTGGTACTTTAAATTGAACCACGAAAACGTCTTATATTAAGGAACAAAGGTGGTAGAGTTCACTCAAATTATCCCGATAAAGCTAGTCACACCTTTGTTAAAATTAATGTTCGTTATGTTATCGGAGGAGGTCTGTATGTTTGTCTCTAATGCCTATCGACTACATACCTGACATCGTGATGTAATGTTAAGTAATTTCCTTTTGTACAGTGTCATTGAATTGTCAAGGCGGTGATGGCATTTTATTTTAGTAGAACTTCACAAAATTTGCTTAAAAGAAGAGGAAAGGTCAGGAGTGGCTCAGTTTTTCAGAAAAAACTATGTATGCCTTCCTGACATCAGCCGCTGTTGCTTTATTTATTCCTTCAAACAGGTGGTTAGAAACAGTCTTGCTTCCTTTTCCATTATGAAATTGGAATGCTTATATTTGTGAGTCTATGCTTCAACTAGTGCCACTTTTAGAGTAATCACACTTTCAATATCTATGCAAACAGGGATGCTCGATTTTAGTGGAACTGCACAAAAAGTCCAACTGGTTCAACATTAGGAGCATGTTTTTTCCAAACCTTTATATCCAATTGGTGGCACTATGAGCTGTTCATTACGAAGGTACATGGTTTGCTACTATCTTGCTACTCTTTTTGTACTGTCATTAGATAGTAATACTAGTGGTTTGCATGTGAATTTATTGGCAGGGTGGACCTACATTGGAGGTGCAGGACAGGATTCAATGATTGGATGCTCAATTTCGGTTGTATTGATTTCACCTCTTCCATCACTGCGAACATGGATATCCTTGGTCTGATGAAGAATAGGCGCTATATTTCTGCTCTGAACCAGCAAATCAATTCAGTATGAAATTTTCCAGGGCAAAACATAATTGTATCAGATTGTCCAGTGCAGAACATGATAGATGCTAAGCGGAAGAGACATGTTTAAACCGAAAATACAAGGTGTGGTATATGTTTACTAGTTGCTTAATATTTGTGCAGACAGAGATGTCTGCCCGTTGCTATTTGGCAAACAAACAAAGTGTCCGCAATTTTGGTTGAACTGCACAAGAAAATAGTATAGTCACTGCATGCAGTGCCATTTGAAAATAGACACAGAAAGATTGGATAGTCACTTCATGGACTGCAGAAAAGTAGTACTGTACTATTTATTGGCCAACACTAGGTGCTTCATTGCTTTGGTATGATTATACAATGGGCATCATTTTGCCTAAGTTAAAGTTTGTATTCTGAAAATAGTCTCGCGGTGTGATCGAGAGAAGACCAAATCATATTGGAGTGGATGTTCCTCCATCATGTGTGGTTCATTCTCATGATTCCAGCTGTTGGTGAAACCACTTATGTTTGCAAGAGGAATTGTAGACTTCACAAACAAATTTGTCTTTCAGTCTGTACTGAATGTTGGCCAAGAGAAGCATCCATGTTAGTAGGAAGAACAGATGTTTTTTCTAGATCTCTGCTTTTGGAGCTACATATTTGTATATGATTTGTTATTGTATATCTTAATATTTTTGTTGTTGATTTGTTATTGTATATCTTAATATTTTTGTATATAAATTTGGTCAAAGTTTGTAAAGCTTGACTTTGACCAAAGCTAATATGCGAACTAAATAAAAACGGAGGGAGTACCTCCTTTCCGGTTTGCAGGGCTTAATTCAAACCTCTCACCAACCAAGGTACTCCCTCCGTCCGGGATTTATTAGTCCCATGAGCAGAGCAGCAAGACCAAGGCATGACAATAATTAACGGCATGTAGAAGTTTAAGCCTAATTAATTCCAGTGATTTAAGTGGCTGCATGCGTGCCCTCGGCTACGACTCGTTGCATGCTGCTTCGCGTACTGCCTGCGAGCGATTCTGAGTGCCTGCATGCAGCCGGCCATAATTAAGGCAGCTAACTGATGCGAAAAACTATATGCTTTAAATCTGTGGAATCATTATTGACAAGGAGGGAGATGATTCGAGTGCACTTGTTTGACCGCCATGCCGGCGTGCGACCCAGATGGGACGGGATGGCACAGTCATAATTTCAGTTTCTCTAGTTTTCCATGGCAAGCTGGCGCGCTAAGCCATTATGCATTGAATTCTGATGACTGTCGCACTACCTTCCGCCTATAAGTACTATTTCCCGGCCTTCTCAGGTGCCACCGTGACCCAACTCGCCATATCCTCATAAGCCCCCACCGGCCCGACGTCGCTCACCATGTTCGACATGCCCCCGCCCGTCCGCGGTAGGCGACGCCGGAGGCAGTCACCGCCAGAACTAGTGTTCAGGTTTTCACCAGAAGGCAGACGGAGGGAGGAGGCGTTCTATCTGTCTTTAGATGGCAATGCGGAGATCAAGGAGTTGTTGGAGCACGACCGCATGGCGGAGGAGCGGGAGTTGTTGGAGCACGACCGCCTGGCGAAGGAGCAGCGTATCACCGATTTGCGCCGCCAGCGAGACATGGAGCAGCAACGCACCGACGCTTTGAGTCGCGAGCAGAGCGCCCACAACTGGGCCGACTATGTGGAGGCCAGCGCCCGACAAATAGCCCTGGAGGCTGTCGGGCACGCACGCGTTCGTGACGCTGATTTTTATTACCAGCTCGTCAAGTGGGTTTCCCGCTTGGAAGCCGAAGCTTCAGTGGACCACGCCAGCATGGAACGCGCCCTATCGCACCTCTGGCAAGTCCGAGGCGAGGCGGAGGACGCCGGTGCCAGTGTTTAGCATGGACAGCCGATGGCGGCCGGCATCGTCTAGTTAGCTAAGAGTAAGTTAGTACTTGTACGCTACTAGAGTGTTAGTGGGAGTAGATAGTTAACTTGGCTATGATGGTTGTCAACATGGATGTTCAGTACTCTATATGTGGATTAGACCTGTTACTTTGGTCTGAATGTTGAACTTTCCATTTGAACATATGGAATGGGCTGTTATTTTTTAAATGGGTTGTATTTGTCCTCCACGGTTTAGAGGCTGACTTGTGGGCCGAGCAAGTTGACGTGTACACAATCAGGAGATGATTGTACGTGGAGAGGATGACAGCAGGGACCCGCCAAGGTCATGGCAGTATGCAAGCAAGTGCCTCCTTATTTCAAGCCAATAAAAAATGGCTCCTAGTGGATTTCTGACATCTGGGTCCCATGCCATTGTCAACGTAGTCAATAAACAAGAGAATTGCACAACGAGCGGCTGACACCAGGGACCCAGCAGCTCGCCCAGTTATTTTTGTTTTGGGTTAATTTGATAAATGCCACTCCAAATCTGGTGTATCCGAGAAATGCCACTACAATTTCCAAACTTTGAAAATGCCATTTCATGCCATTTCTAGTGGAATTTTTTGAAGTCTGGAGTAACGTTTTTCAAAGTTTGCAAACTGCAGTGGCATTTTTCAATGTTTGCAAAAATTGTAGTGGCATTTTTCAAAGTTTGGAAATTGTAGTGGTATTTTTATGAATCACTATAATTGGAGTGGCATTTATCTAATTTGTTTTTGAGACGAAAGCAGGGTGTCAACTGGGCTGTGCGGGACACTCTGGCCTGTCTAGATAGCCTTTTCTTTTATGTTTACCACAGACCAGCCCAGTAAATTTTTTTCTTTCTGAAAATGGCTAGCCCAGGTCTTTTGTGATTTTTCAAGTAAGTCAGTTTATCAGGCCTGTTGGGCTGCAAATCTTTCAAGACGAGGAGAGCTTCATTCAGCTGGCCGAGAAAATGACCTATCAGTAATGAGAAATGGGCTGTACATTTTTAAAACACATCAAACCGGCAATTATTTTCAAATATCTTTTTTTCATTTCGAGATTTTAAATTACATTGATTTTTATGCGTGGACAGTTTATTGGATTTTATATTGATATACATTTATTTTTAAAATCAGTCTGAATGTGACTCGAAATTTCGGGATTAAAAATAGTTCAGACCGCACCGACATATGCAAAATTTCGTATAATTTTTTAACCGTGGCCACAATATGGGCTGTAATGCTAACATAAAGAATATGAGCTCCAAAAAAACCCATAAGAATTAGCAAATGGGATGTAAATTATTTGAAATAATGGCAGATGGGTTGTATGCTGTTTTCCACAGATTTGAGGCTTTCCACAGATGGCATGTATACTGTTGGATGTCCATCCAACGGCCGTCGTGCTTCTTCAATCTCTGCTCTTCCTGCTCCAGCCGCTCAAACAAGCGCCGGCGGGACTGCTTGCTCCCTCCTCCCCGCGGCCGGCTGTGTTGCCGCGCAGGCCTCACCGCCCCATCGTACTCCCATCGCTGGCCTAGCCATCCCTCTACTCACCCACACCTGTTGTTATTCTACGGCGACGGCAGACGAACTAGTAAACCCTCGTACAGTCATACTCCCCTCTGCATGGGAAACAAAAACAACGGCCGAGTCTTCCCTGCCTCCATGTCGTTCCCTTCCTAGGCCTCGCCGTCGTCCACCGCCCTGGTGCTCTCGGCATGGCGTGGTCAGCATGGTCAACGACCGACATGCATCTGAAGTGGACTGTACGTGGAGAGGCTGACAGCTGGGTCCACTGCCGCACGCAAGGAAATGCCTCCTTATTATGCGGAAAATAATGATTTCCTCCACCTGACATCTGGGACCCACCGAAACGGCCTCTATATTTCGCAAAAAAAACGTTACCACCACTGACAGCTCGGACCTACCAGCTATATCTTCGCAGATAAGGAAGTGCCTCCTTATTACGCACAAAAAATGAATACTCCCCCTGCTAGCTGGGACCCAGTATAGTGGGCCTACTAAGTTGACGGGGACGAAGGGCTTTGTCAACTTAGTCAATATGCAAGATTCTAGCTCGACTGACCGTATGATGTCCATCCAACGGCCGTAGTGCTTCTTCAACCTCTGGTCTTCTTGCTCCAGCCGCCCAAAGCAGCACCGGTCGTGCCGCCTGCTCCTTCCTCCCGTGGCTGGCTGTGCTACCGCGGAGGCCTCACCGCCCCCATACTACTCCCACCACTGGCCAGGCCATCCCTCCACTCCACTCACCCACACCCCCTATTATTCTGCGGCGACGGCAGCGCAGCCGAACCAGTGAACCCTCGTACTCCTCTCCGTGTGGGCATCCACTGCCGTGTCTTCCCCGGCTCCGCGTCGTCCCCTTTCTAGGCCTCGCCGTCGTCCACCACCATGGTGCTGTCGGCGCGGCGTGGTCAATGTGGTCAACGACCGAATTCCATCGGAAGAATACTGTACGTGGAGAGGCTGACAGCTGGGTCCACGGCAGCCGCAAGGAAGTGCCTCCTTATTACGCGGAAAATAATTATTCCTCCACCTGACAGCAGGGACCCATGTCAGGACCCCGACTCAATGCCACATCGATCTAGCATGTAACACCTCATATCACTTTGCGGCCTCACGCACGGTATTCCCACGGGTGTCGCCTTACCTTTGCCCGAGACCGTTTGCGCCTTTTGGCACACGTATATGACAGTGTCGCTAGCATCCATATGATAAGGAGCCCGGGGCTGACATGGCTAGTCGTAAACCCAAAGTGGCACATACTTATAGGGACAGGCATCCATGACCCAGCATCGAACGTGTCGGTCATCAGCGAGTGAATCCAGGCTGTAGCACTGGGCTAGCAGGACTCCGGTGAACCGGGCTGTAGCGGGCTAACAGGACTCCGGTATTCATCGCGTGACATTTCCCCGAAGGGACAGACACAGGAACGAAGAAGGACACATGCCGGCCAGCCTAAGTGTTCCGGAGCAGTAGCAAGCTACCATGGCTCAGTGGAAACACTAGGAGACATTTCCCGGTAAGAGAGGCTACTAAAGATAAACAACTAGATAGTCAGATCCCACACATACCAAGCATTTCAATAACATACACACAATATGCTCGATATGTGCAAATACAACATGGCATCACAACATGACTCTATGACTCAAGTAATTTATTCATTAGGCTCCGAGGAGCGAGATATTACAAACATGGGTCTCATGACCCAACACTCAGAGCATACAAGTCAAAGCACAAGCGGAAGCTATCATGTCTGGGTACAGACATCTATAAATGAAAAAGGCTGAGAAGCCTGACTATCTACCAGATCCTGCCGAGGGCACAAGATCGTAGCTGAGGTAACAAGCTAAACGTCGAAGTCCACGCGGAACTACTAGTGAGACTGAAGTCTCTCTGCACAAAACATAAAATAGGCAAACGTGAGTACAAATGTACCCAGCAAGACTTACATCAGAACTAACTACATATGCATCATTATCAACAAGGGAATGGTGGGGTTTAACTGCAGCAAGCCAGCTTTGACTCGGTGGCTATCCTGAACTACGACTGCAAGTAACTCTTTTGAGGTGGCGCACACGAGTCCAGATATTCACCAAATCAATACACCACTATGGATCCGCTCCCGTCCCCCTACGAGAACGCCATCCATAGCACTCACGCTTATCTTGCGTGTTTTAGAGTATCCACTTTCACTTGTCTATGAACTGATATAAGCAACCCAGAAGTCCTTTTCCACGGACACGGCTATTCGAATAGATGATGTTAACCCTGCAGGGGTGTACTTCTTCATACATGTTTCCACCACTTAGCGTCTGCACACGACATGTGCTCGGCAGACTTCAAGCGAAAGTCGACGTGGGTGTAGACCACGACCTACCTAAACACTCAAGTCTCTAGTCCAGGTTTATCGCCTATCCAGGTTCCATCCGCAGGGAGTCCAGCCGGGGTTTCCCATACGGCCCCGAACGATGTGAACAGGGTTCCCAAGATACCTAACGGGTATTCGGTACACCGTGCCACGTACCTACCGCATCACAGCCCACCCCTACGGTCAGCGCCGTCCACGGCCTCCAGTAGGCTACAAACACCAGAAACTACTTGCAACTCCTGGACAGAGGACAAGGGTGGATAAGAAGTCGAGCGGGGTCATATTTCAGGGCCCAATGTATGGTAGTAGCTGAGTCATGGATCACAAACACAGAACTCAGTTCCTAAGGACGGCTTCAATGAGACAACCCACCATGTACTCCTACATGGCCTCTCACCGACACCTTTTACCAAATCGTCTTCACACACTTAGCTCACACATAGTAGGACATGTTCACACACCTCTGATTCATCCTCGATGAATCAGACCTGACTCAACTCTAAGCAGTAGCAGGCATGACAAACAAGCATGAATGAGTAGGCACATCAGGGCTCAAACAACTCCTACTCATGCTAGTGGGTTTCATCTATTTACTGTGGCAATGACAGGTCATGCAAAGGATAAAGGGGTTCAGCTACCGCAGCAAGTAACAGATGAATCGGTGTTGTCCTAATGCAGTAAAAGAGAGCAGGAGCGAGAGAGTAGGATTGTATCGGAATGAACAAGGGGGTTTTGCTTGCCTGGCACTTCTGAAGATAACATTGAGTCTTCATCAGTGTCAACGATCACATCATCGGTATCACGTCTATCGAGAGGGGACAAATACCGGCAACACAGAAGGGAACACAATCAATGCAATGCAGAATATGATGCATGATCATGACATGGCAATATGAATGTGTTTTGGGCTAATGCAACTAGCAACAGTTTAAATGAAGTTGGTTTGAATCCAAGATTCAAATTCAAACTCCATATGTGGATATTTAAATGCCCTTTATATGATTTGTGCTAAACAGCAGCTACAAGTTGTTCTAACATGCATGAAAATAGTACAGATGGATTCCTTGAATTTTTCTGATAATTTTTCATATATAATTTATTTCATTTGGAGTTACGGTTAATTTTCTATGATTTTTAGAAGTTATAGGCATTTTCTGGAATTTCAGAATTAAATTAAATCCAGAAAACATTACTGCGTCAGCATGACGTTGGCATGACGTCAGCAAGTCAACAGGGGCCGGCTCGGGTCAAACCTGACCAGTGGGGTCCACTGGTCAGTGACCCAGTCAACTAACCAAGTTAGTTAGCCCTAACTAACTTAGTTAGCCGGGCGGGGCCCGCATGTCAGTGGCCTACCTAATTAGCTAGGTTAATTAGTGCTAACTAATCTAACACTAATCAAGCAGGCGCCTGGGCCCACACGTCAGGGGGGTCAAACCCCGGGTCAACTCGCCGGAGTTGACCCGCGGCTCGTCGCCGGCGGAGCCAGAGACGGCGGAGGGGGTCGGAATTCCTCCTCCGGCGACCAAAACAGTGGCAGCGATCATCTACGCGTAGCTGGCGCTCAGCCGCATCCATCTAGGCAAGCGGGAGGGGCTGAGGTCGAACGGGCTCGTCGGAATCGAGCTCGCGGCGGCGCCGGAGTTCGGTGAGTGTGGGGTTGGCGCTGTGGTGCACGGGAGGGCGAGTTAGGATATGCGTTAGGCTCCTGGTGCCTTCCTGAGTGCGGTGACACGCTCCGAGACGAGCTCAAGCGGCTGTAGTGACGGCGGTGACGAGGTCAGCGGCGGCCGGAGTTCGGCCGCGGCGGAGCTATGGCCTAGAGCTCGCAAACGCGAGGGGAGAGAGAGGGGTTCTGCACGGAGGCTCACCGCGGAGCTGTAGGGAGGGTTAGTGGGCTCGGGGGCGGCCGGAGTGCAGCGAATCGATGGCGACGATCTCCGGTGGCCGAGGAGGGGAACGGCGACGTGGGCGGCGATGCAGGGCTTCCGGAGGGCCGTGGATCGGTGGGGAGGAAGAGGGGGTCGAGGCGGAGCTCGCAAGCACAGCGAGGGGTCGAGGGGGAGACGGTGGCCACGGCGTTACGGTGGCGCGGCTGCGGCTGCGCTCGGGCGAGTGAGAGAGAGGAAGCAGAGGAGAGAAACAAGGGAGAGGGAGAGAGCGAGGGGGTCCAGGGGGTCGGGGCGGCGCCGAGGAGATGACGCGCAGCGTCGCAGTGGCCAGGCGATGCAGACGAGCAGGGTGGTGGCGTGGCGAGCTCGGGCGCGCGCGCCGTGTCCCTCCTCTGCCTACTGGCGCGAGGAGGAAGGCGACAGGGAGGAGGAGGTGGGCTGGGCCACACAGTGCTGGACCAGCACAGGAGCTGGGCCGGCTCTGGTGGGCTGGACGGGTGAGGCCGGGTAGGCTCTGTTCTTTTTATTTTTTTCTTCTGTTTTGTTTTATTTAATTTATTTTGCCACTGTTTTGAATTTTAAAATAATTCAAACAATGCCAAAAACTCCTCTGAATATTTTATATTGCTAGATGGACTTTTCCAAAAGCTTATAAAATATTTCAGGGGTATTTGAAATTATATTCTAATTATATGAATATAATTCAAATTCAAATAGCTAATGAATTAAATCCAAAGTCCCAATAATAATTCCTTAAAAATGTTCAATATTTTGGTTGGGACCAGAACCCTTACCAAAAATTATCAACATTTAAGAAGAGCATTTTGGAGCAATGGATGAGATTTCTAGGGTTTTTGCCCCTCTTTTATTTAGGGTTTTGAGGCTTCCAAAATTCCTCAGTTCAAGTTTCAGAATTTAAACATGATGCACACATGAAGCTAGCCTAGAGCACTACCAGCAGCTAGGGATGTGACAACTCACCCCCACTAAACAAGAATCTCGTCTCGAGATTCAAGCGTAGGTTAAGGTGAAGGGTAATGCAGACTAGTATAATCTTCACGATTCAGGTTGCACTTCATAGGAACGTTGATTCGAACACCATCTTTGTCTTGTCGTCTTGCTCTGAGAATTCCAGCTAATCATGACAAGAAGAGGAAAGGAAAACTCTAGAAGGGTCGATCTTCTCGAAGGTCGAACAACTCAGGATTAACTCTCGGAATGTGACATAGCAACATCTCTCGAACTGAGAGACGAAGCATACCTCTAGAGGGATGGAGTGGAGCAGATGACGAGGTTCACTAGGTAGACAACAATTCCAGACTTAAGAATGTGGTGATCGGTTGTCAACATAGCGAGGAGTTGAGTTGCCATGATACCACGACGAAACATCCTGGAGGAGGGTGATTCGTAGATTATTATCTTGAGTGGCAAAAAGAATTACTTTTGATTCAGGGATCATTGTAACTCTTAAAACCAGCCTAAGGCAATTCACAACGATCATTTGGAGAGGGTCGGTAGAATGGCATACTCGGACTTGGACGATGTGGATTACCTTGTTGAAGACAATGTAATGGATGAACTTGCTTATCACCGGAAATGGAAGAGACCCATGGTAGAATGGCACATTGACGGTGCAAGCTGGGAACAAAATGCAAATGCTGGGAATGATTCTGGTAACTGGGGAAGAACCCAACAATAGAGAGTGAATTCACTGTTTGAGTAGGTCATAGCATTGCCGAGGGAACTGAGAGCAAACCCAGCTAGTGCCAAGGATAACACGTAGCGCTTGTGCGTGCTCTCAAGAACTTGAGCATTTCCACAACCATCAAGATTCTACCAATATCCGTGTCAAGGATCGTGGCAACACAACTTGCTACCATGATGAATAACGATGGACGATGCAGATGCATAGGAAGATAACACTTTCTCAGATTTCACCTTAGCGAGGCCAAGGAAATGAAATCTGGGTGATCGACCGAGAGACATTTAGCACTCCGCTTCTAATGTTCTCCTTGATGTGTTAGCGTATCCCATTCATAGACATGGTTTGATAGCTAGAACATCAAGTAAAAGGTCGGACTTCGGGAACACAAAAAATCCATAGGGCAACTAGGGAGTAAACCCTACGAAATCCCTATGGGAAGGTGGCCAACTTCATCAATCAAGATATTATAATAACAGGTCTACCGGATGGTTGTGTTGGCCACGACATCCACCTTACCGGTTATCGAGAGACCAACATTATAGTTCTTGGGAAAGGTTCCAAACCATCATATCTGCCTGAGATTCAGATCTGGTTGGTGTCAGGATATTCCAGACTCATCGAGTCTAGGAAGAAAAAAGAAAGTTTGCAACACAAATCGACGAGATGACGTTGCGGGATTCTCGGGAGATGAACTACGATAGCAAGCTCCAAAACATGAGCTGGTTCTGCTACAAACATGTGAACACGTTGTCCCAGACATGCATGACCACAAAGTAGTCTTATAATAAAACACTACCGAGTTCTGGTTGGGAACCATCACCGTGGATAACGAAGTCCTTGCATAAGTCATATGATTAGCTCTTATGAAGGAACTTCTTCTCCTTGAACAAATCAATCAGTGGCTTGGTGTGCTCGGGACACATATGGAATGAAGGTTGCAAATCTCCAGACCACAGAATACTTCGCACGTGTGCATGACTGATTTGGGATGATTCCAAGGAAACAAAACTAGCTTTCTCAAATTCACGGTGGCAACTTTCACCAAATGCACGTGTATAAGAGGGAGTCACTCCTTTCATCAAACAAATACTTCATGAGCTAGCATGAAGGAAATGCTTCAAAAGTTTCCAACACTAGCTTAATGTTCAGCAAAATTATGGAGGAGATAAGGATGTTGTCAATGGGCTCAACAACAATTCATCTAGGTTTCCTTTTAAAAGGAATTCCATAGTTAAGTGAACACGGTGATAGCATTGGTCAGGCCAAAGATGTAATGGTGTATGCTCGAGGGATCAACCACGAATAAGACAACATTACGAACATCATTGGTACTGATTTGATTTGACAATATCCCACTCTCAAATCAAAGGATTGATAAGACAATAGGTCCAGCAACTGATCACAGGGACCAATCGATGAAGATATCATCTTTCTCCAACACACACTACACAAGAATATCCCTTTGGAACGAACTAAGTTAGGCAAGCTTTTATCTTCCAACTCTCCAAGTTGTTGTCTAGCTTAACCAACTAGCTCAGGGATATCTAGCACCGATTCTTGGAGAGAAGGTGGTTCACAAGAAACCAACTTGATCACGAGCTCAACATAACAGTCAGGTGACGACCTGGTGATACTTCCGAGAAGATAATCAGAAAATCATGAACCACCGGTATGTTACTAAGCTCGAGAACAATCTTGCTTTTGAGGGCAAGACGATATGATCAAATGAGTGAGGACTTGACAAGACCCTAACTCATCAATCGAAGGGTGCACCGAAATAAGGACTAGGTAGCACGATCAGTCTTAGAAGGATGATTCAAAAACCAACACGCTAAGAATGAGATTATCGTCCATTTAACTACCAAGCAACGAGGTTGCTGGGAGTATTGATTTCACACATCACAATTCATTTATCGGTATTCCGGTTGCATCAACACGAGGGCCGAGGAATGACTAATGATGGTGAGAAGTATCACTACGTCAAAATTCATGAGAGTTGGTGCAGTTCTCATGACAATTCTGACATAAAGGGGGTAATACTCCAAGGTAGAACAAAACCAAAAGCTGGATTGGCATTTGATCTGCGGAATACAACTACTTTGACCCAATCCTAGATATGGATGAGGTACTGGAGTTTGTTTCTCCTAGTCATTCTGCGATAGAATGGCTTGACGGACACAAGAGTAATAGACATCGATAAACGAACGCACGCATACTCTTGACTATCAATTGATAGACGAGGGTCAGAATGCAACTAAAGAGAACAACTCAAAGGAACATACGATTTTCTGAGTTGTGGATGCATGGTTTGGCATGTCGAACGAATTCAACATATTTCTTCCGGGCAATCCATGCGGAAAGGTAGAACTGGCAGAGTCACGATTTATGAATGGAGAACTCCTCAAGAGTACTCTAATTGTGATTTTTTTTTGATCCAATAAACATCTGCCATAAGCGGTTCATAGTATTTGGAAGAAGGAAATACCATGGACCTCGAGGACTATCGTAAAGTTACTAATATCCTAAAGGAACTAGCAACACTATCAACATGAAGTAAGTAGAGTGAATCTCGGGTTCAAAACCTAGGAATAGAATACCTACTACTAAGTAGCATCACGGGATGCTTCCGAGAATAAAGGCCAGAATCATCACACTGGGAACACAAATCATGGCTAAATTACTAGATGATCCCCTAAGACACCTAGGGTCATAATAATATCTCCAACATATATGTCAAGGTAACGGAGTACCTCAACTCACTGATTAGTGTGGTTAATCTGGCCTAAAGGAACATCGAAGCGGGAGGAAGGAATTTGCAAATTGCATCAGACTACTTAGAAACCTGGGATGACTCGGACAGCATAACGGCTGTAAATGCTCAGAAAGGATTTGAGACATTCACAAAAATGGTGGCATAACCACTCAGAAGCACAATATCAAGGTTTCGAGATCAACAATTAACATACGGAAGTAGTAGGAACTGACCTAAGACTTAAACCCAACAATCTTATAAGTCCACTGATTAGTAACACGTGATCCTAATAGAAAGAAGAGATAGCCTAGTTCTTAATCCCCGTAGAAGAGAAGATGACTCAGATCAGAAGGGCATAAGGTATAAGGAATAAAAAGAGCCTTACGTTCCATCCCACAATCAATTCCCTTATATAACTAAAGAATTTCTAGACTCAACTTCGACCAGTTTGGCTTGGTAATCCTACAGGCAGTCAAGCTCTGATACCAACGCTGTCAGGACCCCGACTCAATGCCACATCGATCTAGCATGTAACACCTCATATCACTTTGCGGCCTCACGCACGGTATTCCCACGGGTGTCGCCTTACCTTTGCCCGGGACCGTTTGCGCCTTTTGGCACACGTATATGACAGTGTCGCTAGCATCCATATGATAAGGAGCCCGGGGCTGACATGGCTAGTCGTAAACCCAAAGTGGCACAGACTTACAGGGACAGGCATCCATGACCCAGCATCGAACATGTCGGTCATCAGCGAGTGAATCCAGGCTGTAGCACTGGGCTAGCAGGACTCCGGTGAACCGGGCTGTAGCGGGCTAACAGGACTCCGGTATTCATCGCGTGACATTTCCCCGAAGGGACAGACACAGGAACGAAGAAGGACACATGCCGGCCAGCCTAAGTGTTCCGGAGCAGTAGCAAGCTACCATGGCTCAGTGGAAACACTAGGAGACATTTCCCGGTAAGAGAGGCTACTAAAGATAAACAACTAGATAGTCAGATCCCACACATACCAAGCATTTCAATAACATACACACAATATGCTCGATATGTGCAAATACAACATGGCATCACAACATGACTCTATGACTCAAGTAATTTATTCATTAGGCTCCGAGCAGCGAGATATTACAAACATGGGTCTCATGACCCAACACTCAGAGCATACAAGTCAAAGCACAAGCGGAAGCTATCATGTCTGGGTACAGACATCTATAAATGAAAAAGGCTGAGAAGCCTGACTATCTACCAGATCCTGCCGAGGGCACAAGATCGTAGCTGAGGTAACAAGCTAAACGTCGAAGTCCACGCGGAACTACTAGTGAGACTGAAGTCTCTCTGCACAAAACATAAAATAGGCAAACGAGAGTACAAATGTACCCAGCAAGACTTACATCAGAACTAACTACATATGCATCATTATCAACAAGGGAATGGTGGGGTTTAACTGCAGCAAGCCAGCTTTGACTCGGTGGCTATCCTGAACTACGACTGCAAGTAACTCTTTTGAGGTGGCGCACACGAGTCCACATATTCACCATATCAATACACCACTATGGATCCGCTCCCGTCCCCCTACGAGAACGCCATCCATAGCACTCACGCTTATCTTGCGTGTTTTAAAGTATCCACTTTCACTTGTCTATGAACTGATATAAGCAACCCAGAAGTCCTTTTCCGCGGACACGGCTATTCGAATAGATGATGTTAACCCTGCAGGGGTGTACTTCTTCATACATGTTTCCACCACTTAGCGTCTCCACACGACATGTGCTCAGCAGACTTCAAGCGAAAGCCGACGTGGGTGTAGACCACGACCTACCTAAACACTCAAGTCTCTAGTCCAGGTTTATCGCCTATCCAGGTTCCATCCGCAGGGAGTCCGGCCGGGGTTTCCCATACGGCCCCGAACAATGTGAACAGGGTTCCCGAGATACCTAACGGGTATTAGGTACACCGTGCCACGTACCTACCGCATCACAGCCCACCCCTACGGTCAGCGCTGTCCACGGCCTCCAGTAGGCTACAAACACCAGAAACTACTTGCAACTCCTGGACAGAGGACAAGGGTGGATAAGAAGTCGAGCGGGGTCATATTTCAGGGCCCAATGTATGGTAGTAGCTGAGTCATGGATCACAAACACAGAACTCAGTTCCTAAGGAAGGCTTCAATGAGACAACCCACCATGTACTCCTACATGGCCTCTCACCGACACCTTTTACCAAATCGTGTTCACACACTTAGCTCACACATAGTAGGACATGTTCACACACCTCTGATTCATCCTCGATGAATCAGACCTGACTCAACTCTAAGCAGTAGCAGGCATGACAAACAAGCATGAATGAGTAGGCACATCAGGGCTCAAACAACTCCTACTCATGCTAGTGGGTTTCATCTATTTACTGTGGCAATGGCAGGTCATGCAAAGGATAAAGGGGTTCAGCTACCGCAGCAAGTAACAGATGAATCGGTGTTGTCCTAATGCAGTAAAAGAGAGCAGGAGCGAGAGAGTAGGATTGTATCGGAATGAACAAGGGGTTTTTGCTTGCCTGGCACTTCTGAAGATAACATTGAGTCTTCATCAGTGTCAACGATCACATCATCGGTATCACATCTATCGAGAGGGGACAAATACCGGCAACACAGAAGGGAACACAATCAATGCAATGCAGAATATGATGCATGATCATGACATGGCAATATGAATGTGTTTTGGGCTAATGCAACTAGCAACAGATTAAATGAAGTTGGTTTGAATCCAAGATTCAAATTCAAACTCCATATGTGGATATTTAAATGCCCTTTATATGATTTGTGCTAAACAGCAGCTATACGTTGTTCTAACATGCATGAAAATGGTACAGATGGATTCCTTGAATTTTTCTGATAATTTTTCATATATAATTTATTTCATTTGGAGTTACGGTTAATTTTCTATGATTTTTAGAAGTTATAGGCATTTTCTGGAATTTCAGAATTAAATTAAATCCAGAAAACATTACTGCGTCAGCATGACGTTGGCATGACGTCAGCAAGTCAACAGGGGCCGGCTCGGGTCAAACCTGACCAGTGGGGTCCACTGGTCAGTGACCCAGTCAACTAACCAAGTTAGTTAGCCCTAACTAACTTAGTTAGCCGGGCGGGGCCCGCATGTCAGTGGCCTAGCTAATTAGCTAGGTTAATTAGTGCTAACTAATCTAACACTAATCAAGCAGGCGCCTGGGCCCACACGTTAGGGGGGTCAAACCCCGGGTCAACTCGCCGGAGTTGACCCGCGGCTCGTCGCCGGCGGAGCCAGAGACGGCGGAGGGGGTCGGAATTCCTCCTCCGGCGACCAAAACAGCGGCAGCGATCATCTACGCGTAGCTGGCGCTCAGCCGCATCCATCTAGGCAAGCGGGAGGGGCTGAGGTCGAACGGGCTCGCCGGAATCGAGCTCGCGGCGGCGCCGGAGTTCGATGAGTGCGGGGTTGGCGCTGTGGTGCACGGGAGGGCGAGTTAGGATATGCATTAGGCTCCTGGTGGCTTCCTGAGTGCGGTGACACGCTCCGAGACGAGCTCAAGCGGCTGTAGTGACGGCGGTGACGAGGTCAGCGGCGGCCGGAGTTCGGCCGCGGCGGAGCTATGGCCTAGAGCTCGCAAACGCGAGGGGAGAGAGAGGGGTTCTGCATGGAGGCTCACCGCGGAGCTGTAGGGAGGGTTAGTGGGCTCGGGGGCGGCCGGAGTGCAGCGAATCGACGGCGACGATCTCCGGTGGCCGAGGAGGGGAACGGTGACGTGGGCGGCGATGCAGGGCTTCCGGAGGGCCGTGGATCGGTGGGGAGGAAGAGGGGGTCGAGGCGGAGCTCGCAAGCACAGCGAGGGGTCGAGGGGGAGACGGTGGCCGCGGCGTTACGGTGGCGCGGCTGCGGCTGCGCTCGGGCGAGTGAGAGAGAGGAAGCAGAGGAGAGAAACAAGGGAGAGGGAGAGAGCGAGGGGGTCCAGGGGGTCGGGGCGGCGCCGAGGAGATGACGCGCGGCGTCGCGGTGGCCAGGCGATGCAGACAAGCAGGGTGGTGGCGTGGCGAGCTCGGGCGCGCGCGCCGTGTCCCTCCTCTGCCTACTGGCGCGAGGAGGAAGGCGACAGGGAGGAGGAGGTGGGCTGGGCCACACAGTGCTGGACCAGCACAGGAGCTGGGCCGGCTCTGGTGGGCTGCACGGGTGAGACCGGGTAGGCTCTGTTCTTTTTATTTTTTTCTTCTATTTTGTTTTATTTAATTTATTTTGCCACTGTTTTGAATTTTAAAATAATTCAAACAATGCCAAAAACTCCTCTGAATATTTTATATTGCTAGATGGACTTTTCCAAAAGCTTATAAAATATTTCAGGGGTATTTGAAATTATATTCTAATTATATGAATATAATTCAAATTCAAATAGCTAATGAATTAAATCCAAAGTCCCAAAAATAATTCCTTAAAAATGTTCAATATTTTGGTTGGGACCAGAACCCTTACCAAAAATTATCAACATTTAAGAAGAGCATTTTGGAGCAATGGATGAGATTTCTAGGGTTTTTGCCCCTCTTTTATTTAGGGTTTTGAGCCTTCCAAAATTCCTCAGTTCAAGTTTCAGAATTTAAACATGATGCACACATGAAGCTAGCCTAGAGCACTACCAGCAGCTAGGGATGTGACAACCCACCGGATGCCCACCAGTATATCGCGAAAAATACGTTTGCCCCTGACTACTGGGACCCACCCGACAGGCCACCGTATTTCGCAAAAAAACGTTCCCCCTGCTGTCAGCTCGGACCCACCGGAAGTGCCTCCTTATTACGCACAGTAAAATGAATACCCCCTGCTAGCTGGGACCCACCTTGGTGAGAGGCTGACTTGTGGGCCTACTAAGTTGACGGGGACGGAGGGCTTTGTCAACTTAGTCAATATGCACGATTCTAGCTCAAGTGACCGTACGATGTCCATCCAACGGCTGTAGTGCTTCTTCAACCTCTGGTCTTCTTGCTCCAGCCGCCCAAACCAGCGCCGGTCGTGCCTCGTGCTCCTGCCTCCCGTGGCCGGCTGCGATGCGGCGGAGGCCTCACCGCCCCCTACTACTCCCACCGCTGGCCAGGCCATCCCTCTACTCACCCACACCCGTTGTTATTCTGCGGCGACGGCAGCCTCACACCGCAGTGAACCAGTGAACCCTCATACTCCTCTACGCGTGGGCATCCACTGCCGCATCTTCCCCGGCTACGCGTCGTCCCCTTCCTAGGCCTTGCCGTCGTCCACCTCCCTGGTGCTCTCGACGCGGCGTGATCAACGTGGTCAAGGAACGGCTTCCAGTGGACATGGACTGTACATGGAGAGGTCAAGCTGGGTCCACGGCCGCAGCAAGGAAGTGCCTCCTTATTACATGCAAAATAACTATTCCTCCACCTAACAGCGGGGACCCACCGGATGGGCCACCGTATTTCGCCCCTGACAGCTGGGACCCACCAGCTACATCTCTGCATGCAAGGAAGTGCCTGAC
Source organism: Triticum aestivum (assembly GCF_018294505.1). Classification (NCBI taxonomy): domain Eukaryota; kingdom Viridiplantae; phylum Streptophyta; class Magnoliopsida; order Poales; family Poaceae; genus Triticum; species Triticum aestivum. The sequence continues at coordinate 152,494,778 of NC_057797.1, read as the reverse complement.
AGTCGGGACCCACCTGGTCAAAGCGTATGTAGCATTGTCATTCTGGTCACGAATGTGTACGTACATATATACTGGTGGATGTACAAGCGCGCACGTGTCGTAGTAGAGGCGGCTAGGGTGCAAGAAAGAAAATACGGCCATGTATGTGTACATACGGGCGGGGTCTCGAACGCCTACTCGTGCATACGTACGGCGAGGGCTCGTTGACATGGCTGGGTCGAAACGGAGAAACAGCGTCGTCGTCGTGTTCATGGGGAGGCAACGGAATGTGTTGTGTTCATGGGAAGGCAGCGGAATGCGTCATGTTCATGGGGAGGCAACGGAATGGATGGGAGCCAACCGGCTGGGTCCAAACGGAATGCGTGGTCGTGTTTATCGGGAGGGCTTGGACGGAACAGACGATGGAAACAAGGCCTGGCGTACCGCACAATGGAGGAAACGGACCTCCTACGTTCGGAACGGGGTCCTGTTGATCGGGAGGGGTCTGACGTACCGCAAAATAGAGGAAACGGACCTCCTATGGTCGAAACGGGGGTCCTGTTGATCGGGAGGGGTGTGGCGTACCGCAAAACGGACGAAACGGACTTGTGTTGGAGTGCTACGGTCGAAACAGGGGTCCTGTTCATCGGGAGGGGTGTGGCGTACCGCAAAACGGGACTTCACGTGATACTGTTCATCTCCACCGTTGACTCACTCCAGCCTCCACGAGCTACTGTTCATCCACCGTCGACCTCCTCCAGCCTCCACCTATGACTATTCATCCACGGGCTCCTGTTCATCTAGCCTCCACCGCGCGCTACTCCACCGGCTACTGTTCAACTAGCCCTCTCCACGGGCTCCTATTCAACCACCCCTCCACGGGCTACTGTTCATCCTACCCTCCACCGTCTACTGTTCATCCTGCCCTCCACGGGGTGGTCCTGTTCATCCAGCCCTTCACGGGGTCCTGTTCATCCAGCCCCAACCGGCTCGATCGATCGGGGTCCTGTTCATCTAGAGGCAACACCACGGGCTCCTGTTCATCCACCCCCACCGGGAACTGTTCATCCACCACCCCCCCCCCCCGCAACGCTCACGGTTCATCCAAAGGCAGCATCGATCGGCTTCAGTTAGCAGCAGTAGCGAAGGAAGCGCTCGATCGGGTTCAGTTAACAGCCATCGATCGATCGCTCGGGTTCAGTAACGCGTAGCCTGCAGTGCAATCGCTCGGGTTCAGTTAGAGCCCAACGCCTCACTCGGGTTCAGTTAGAGCCAACGCCTCGCACACACGCGTGTATGTGTACGAGAGAAACGCACATCGCTCGGCCCTCGACCTCCCACCGTAACCGGGAACTCCCCGAAATTTTCCTCCCCCTCACTTCTACCACGTTTTTTTCCGTCATGGATGGCCCAAAGAATGTCATGCAGCTGCGTCTCCGGCCCGCCCAGGACGAAAAGCCTATTTTCTGTCATGATTTTTTGTCATATAAGTAGGAGCCTACCACATCTATGATGATACCAGGTTTTGTCACAATTATCGTCATAGAAGTGTCATATGTATGACAGAAAAAAATTTCGTTCAGCCCAAAATGTCACAGATGTGTCTTTTTTTTGTAGTGGCCCGAGAGGCCGCACCCCCATCCTCGCTACGCACACACAATCCTCTATCTCCGCTTGCATCCTCGACGCCGCTCTCAGTCATCAAAGCCGTCAGTGTCTGAGGATGCCGCCGAAGCGCCCCATCGAAGGGAGTGGTGATGCCGGGGCTGCTAAAGCACCGGAGCATGGCGTGGAGATGGAGATAGAGGTTGCCGTCACCACCGGCGAGTTATCGCTGCACCCTGACGTCGTTGATGGCGTCGAGCTTCCACAGCCGGAGGTAGAGTTCCACACCGACTGCAACGGCCACTCCGGCGGCGACTCCGATGACCACTCCGGCAACAACTCAGACGACCACTCTGGCGGCGACTCCGACGACGACAGACAGCTGGTTAGTCATCTATACCCATTTATGTGTCAAATAGATCATAGAGTTTCTCTGGTTACTCCTACCTCCCCCTTGTTGGAATAGAAATCCTGTGGCTATGTTCTCCCAATCCATGAAATCTGAGTAAGTTTCGTTAGATCCGTGTAGTATATTGATTGTTTGAATGGTATAGGTGATAAGTGATTAGTTGTTTCATCTGTGCAAATGATTTCTGCTAGTAATCCGACTAAGGTTAGTGTTTGTGCTAATAATTCCTAGCCTGGACTTGACAATTGATTTTGAATGAGCTACCTATGTTTGTGCCATTATTTTCTTCAAGATTGGTCTATACATAGACGACTGTGCTTAAAAATTGAAACATAATATCTGGATATGTATAAATAAATAGCCATAAATTCCTAATCCTACTTCATGGCATGTAATCAATGATTTGATGCCAAATTTGTTTTACAATTTGTATAGGTGTTGTCTGATGATGTGGACAGCAAGGATGAAGATGCCCAGAGGAGGTACAGGAGGCGAATCCTAAGGGAGCTTTATGCGGGAATGCATAACAGGTGTATTAGGACCTGGAACGAAGGCAATGGATGCCCATTTTGCAACCACAAGATGTATGACCCATATCTAAGTGTTCTGGCGCATGCAAGAGGACGGGTCGTTGGTCCTTCAAGCAGAACTATTCTCACAAGGTGGCGCATGACGCGTACGCCGAGTACCTGGAGAAGCTTCAGGATTGTGCCAGCCGCATGTGAGATGAGATGTGGGACAGATCGAACTATGTATGCTTGAGTATGCTTAATGACGGTTGAACTATGTACTTATGGTTGTACTATGCTTATGTACGTGTACGCTTATTATCTATGTCCGAGTATGTTAAATATTTCGCCAAATTTTGGTAAAAATTACAATGGGGGACCAATAAACCAGGACGGAGGTAGTACGTCAATCACACATGGTTCCCAAAATTGGAACCATGTGCAATGACTTTCATTTTTCCTGCTACGTCAATCACACACGGTTCGCTCTAGCAAACCGTCGCCCCCAAAATTCTTTGTGGGACAGAAATCCCTCACCACCGAATTCAAAAAAGAAAAAAGAAAACCCTCACCATCCCCACGTCACAAAAACCCTCACCCGCCCGCCACCCCCTTAGCCCCTCCGGTACGTTCCCCATTCACACCTGCACAAGCTCCTCTGCGTCTATGCCATGGCACCGCCTATCGCGACGGTAAACACTCAGCTCGCCGCCTGCTGCCGCCAGGCTGCTGGCAAAGCCCACCACATTTCGCCACTTCCGCTTGCCGCCGCGTATCGCCATCGACTTTCTCGACGCTGCTCACGGTCGACCCAGCTCCGCTCGGTTGGGGATTCTGCCATACTAAGGGTTCTTTCTCATGGACGACAAGGTAACTAATTTAACGAGATATTATCTCATCTCTTATCCCAGTTCATCTGCCTCCTTTCATCACCCGGCGGAAATCACCATGAATTCATTTTTATTTGAGCTGATTTAAGGGTTTTCTTTCACTCATAGAATGTACAGTGCGCCGACACTTCAGGACTTGGCGACCGCTACTAGAGATTCCATCTCATCGTACCAAATAACTTGAGGATGTGCGCGGTATGTTCAATCTCACCCATAATCGGTTGGCATGGCCTACTTTCCTGAACATATTCTAAATATTGCTACATTTGGATAAAAGGTGCCACATGCACCATATCGTCAAAGGGGATTTCCCCCCTCTTCTTTCTATATTAGGAAAATTAATGATGTATTGTTCTTTCGATTAATCTCATATTTCCATGACATCATGTTTACCCTATCTGTTTTATTATAGACTTTTGTCCTTCGATTTCAACTGTTGTACAGTTCTTTCAATTTGGACCCATATTTGCAGGTTACCATATTTTCTTTAACAATCCTACCATTTTCTACATGACATCCCTTGTTATGCAACAAATTATGTAGTGCAAAATTTTTCCCTTTACATACATCAAGGCTCCACGAATGTCAAACTGCACACAAACCAAGGATTTACAATCATTGCTACTGTAAGACTTGATGAACGTGGTGACTCCTATTTTGGCACTGGCTTTTGGAATGAAATTGCAAAGTTTTATGTACTGAAAGCTGGCACTAAAATTGCACTGCACATAGAAGGGCTTGGTCATGAGATATATGCTAACTTCCCCGACAAAATCATCCATCCAGACTTTGTTCGAAGTAAGTTTTCTTTTCAACTATCTGCATATGTTGACTTACCAAGCAATGTGAAATGAATTGTGTAGTATTTAAGCAACCAATTGTTATTCCCTTTTCTTACTATATCCCTACCTAATAACTTCTAGTTACCAATACACTTTTCTATTGCCCTGTTTTAACTAAATATTCACTGTACTTCCATTTCTATTAGAAAGCGCCACTGACAAGGAGACTCCGGAGGTGGAGAACGGGGCTGCCAACAAGTGGAGGCGGGGCGAGCTAGAACCACAAGCGACTCCAGCAGGCCTAGACTTAATCAGCAGCCTTCCTGATGATATGTGGAGAGTCATCATCTCCCTCCTCCCAATCAAATATGGGGCGCGGACAACCCTCCTTTCCCGGTGGTGGCGCCCCCTATGGAACTCCAGCCCGCTCGACCTCATTGACACCCACGAGCTCTGCCATGGCTATCGCAAAAGCTTGGATGCATTCTCCGAGATCCTTGGCAGTCACCGTGGCCCAACCAAAGGCCTTAGAATGGGCAAGTTCCATTCCAACGGCAGGGACCAAGCCAAGCTTGACGACTGGTTCCGATCCCCCACCCTAGATCAGGTCAAGGAGCTCACTTTTGATGGTTGGCATATGCGGTCGCTGCCAACGTCCGCACTTTGCCTCGCGCCCATGCTACGTGTCGCCAAGTTCAGGAACTGCCATTTCCCGCCCCTTAATGACGTGTCCGCTCTAATTCTACCACGACTGAAGCACCTCGAGCTCGTCGTTGTCTGGCTTTGGATACATTTGTACTAGTTTTCTTAGGGAACTTTTCATCCACTCCAACCTCTTGTGAAGAAGGCTACATTTTTCTAGAATGTAATCAAATTCCCATGTTAATCATGTCAGATCGAAGATGGCATGTTAGTGCATTTTACAAATCCTGTAAACCAAATAGCTAGGCCTATAGTAATGTTCAAAACTGCATGTAGGCACTAATACGTTTTCTTCTTTTGTAGATAAGATTAGGCCCAGTGGTGGATAATGTGATATAATATAAAAATCATGTCGAATGCCTAGATCTGCATCTCTCAAAAATTACTTTGAACTCCTACCGAGGGACCTTACCGGAGATTATATTCACCAGGTTCTTTGTTCTCAAAGCAAGGGTGCTGAAGGAAATGAGGTTTTCCCTACATTTATTTCGCAAAAATGAATGGTCTATTGATCAGCGCCGGCGCCTGCGGCAGAATGGAGTAGGCTCCAAAAATGCTGAATTTCATATTGGAACTTCAGATGACGGAGTAATCGGAAGTCATCAGGTCAACCCCATACATGACTTCTAGTGGCTGACCCCTTTGCAAAAATTGTGAGGCTTCGAAGCCAGACTTAGAAGCGGTTATATTAGTTTGATCCTCTCTGATATCCATGTTCAACGCATCAGCGCGACCATTTGTAGCTGATGAGCTGAATTTCATTTCTAATATCAGTTTGAACCTTGTAATCTTTGAATTTGAGCCATATAACTCTGGAATTTGAACCTTGTAACATTTCGAGCTTTTGTGGTACAATCATTGAAATGGCATCATATGAGACTCGTATATTTCTAGCACTATTTTGACCTTAATATGCAATGGTCTTAGATTTTATTAACCATTCTCAAATCAGTTTACCTTGTCGATCTCACAGGACACAATCTGTATAGCTAACTCGACTGCGATCTTCGACAATATTGCACATAGTTGGTTTCTTCCACCGTGTGAATTAATTATCACACTCAAGTGTCCATCATCACCCTTCTGTATAACTTTGACCTCATCACCCAAGGGTAAATTTATGACCGAAGTCATTCCACACACTTTGTTTTTACAAAGCTTTTTGCCAATAAACGCCCACGATTTGTCCCTCTTCTAGCCGACGCATGGCCAAACTAGCCACGCAAGAAGCTTGCGCGGTAAACAACGCTGTAGCGCGGGAACATGCTCTTCGAGCCCACACCTAGGGTGTGGTGTTGTCTAGCATGCACTGGATTTTGGAATCCTCTGCTATGAACCTCGTGACAAGACATGACGATAACAGGCCGCCCGGCCCCCATTTATTACAGCAGCCATTTAACCTACCCTTGTGTCTCTTCAACCTTTCGATCGCGCCCCACCATTGCAAGAAGCACACTCACCACGAGAAATTCTTAGAGGGTATCCTGCGCAGCTCCAATGGCGCTTCGAGCGGCTGCCGACAAATGAGCAACAGTTCACCATGCGTGCCGTGGTGGACACCCACAGAAGGTTCATGGACCTCTCAGTGGTGTACACCAATGACCCGGTCTGGGCGGAGCACTCCATCCACATGATGGAGTTGTTGCTTGCCGAGGAGAAGTACAAGGTGGTCAGGTTCGACCTCAAGTAAACCCGCGCTCGTGCCGGGTCTCGTCCCAAGGTCACTGTCGCCCAGATGTGCGTGCACCACCACGTCCTCGTCTACCACTACTGCCTGGCCACAAGGCCTTGCGAGCGTTTCACCATGTTTGTGAATAGCCCCCACTACATGTTTGCTACGGTGGACGTCACCAATGATGTAAAGGCGCTCAAGAATTCGGGCATCGCCTGCTAGAATCTTGTCGACATCCAGGGCCAATACAAGATCAGGGGCAGCAAGGAGCATGAGAAGGACTCGCTGGTTCACCTCGTCGAGGCCATCATCGACCCCTACTATAGAGACATGAAGGATTCGTGCAACAAGGACAAGCTTGCCTGGCACTCGGCCTGGATGGAGAAACTCAACAAAGCTCATGTCGTGTACGCGGCCAAGGAGGCGTACATGAGCTACGACATGTACAGGCGGATCATTGACATGAGGAAGTCCCTCCTTCCCCAAAATGGCCAGGGATCCAGCCGGAAGCAGAGCAATGGCAAGCGTCATCGCAACAATATGTAGATGATTAGATCCTCGTTTCTCCTACTTTAGTATGCATGTAATTGCTTTATTTGGTGTGTGGAAATGTTATGTGTATAGTCACTTGTGTAATTGTATGCTTAATTTGTTATGCAATGATATCTTTTTAAGTATATATGTTGATGCTGTAGATATAGCGTAGATGTTGTGCGGAAAAAGAAAATCACATCGCACACGGACTAAACAATGGAAGCCGTCGGTGATGTTTTCGTCAATCACTCACAATTGTATACCAGCAATCGTTTGCTCACAACACACACGGCTTGTTAGCAGTAATCATTTGTGTTGTTATCGGTCTTCGCACACGTCTTTGGTTACAGACCTGTTTGCCTTGTATCACACACATCTTGTTCATTTGAACCGTTTCTGTTCTCATGTCTCAACGCAAACAATTCATCCGAGTGAACCGCATGCCGTATATCGCACACACCTTTGATCTGGCTCACCGTTTCTTTTTTGTTGCCTAGTCACAAACAGTTCATCCGAGTGAACCGTATGCTGTGTATCGCACATGCCTTCATCTGGCTGCCTGTTTCTTTTATTCCTCCTCATCGCAAACAGTTCATTGAACTGAACCGTATGCCCTTCATCGCACACGCAAATAAAACCTGAACCGTGTTTGATGCATCCATCATCGCAAACATTTTATACATTTCTGACGGTTTTCATACAGCACCGTTTACGATTATTGCATCACACACAATTTCTCGAAGGGTCTCTAATCGTAGTGTGGCGTTAGCAGCATCCTGCAGTAGTGACAAGACCACTAGTTTCAAGAAAAAGGGCACATGGAAGAAGGGGAACTTCAAGAAGAATGGCAAGCAAGTTGCTGCTCAAGCGAAGAAGCCCAAGTCTTGAGCTAAGCCTGAGACTGAGTGCTTCTACTACAAAGGGACTAGTCACTGGAAGCGGAACTGCCCCAAGTATTTGGCAGATAAGAAGGATGGCAAAGTGAAAGGTATATTTGATATATATGTTATTGATGTGTACCTTACTAATGCTCATAGTAGTGCCTGGGTATTTGATAATGGTTCTGTTGCTCATATTTGCAACTCAAAACAGGGGCTACGGATTAAACGAATATTGGCTAAGGACAAGGTGACGATGCGCGTGGGAAATGGTTCCAAAGTCGATGTGACCGCCGTCGGCACGCTACCTCTACATCTACCATCGGGATTAGTTTTAGACCTAAATAATTGTTATTTGGTGCCAGCGTTGAGCATGAACATTATATCTGGATCTTGTTTGATGCGAGAAGGTTATTCATTTAAATCAGAGAATAATGGTTGTTCTATTTATATGAGTAATATCTTTTATGGTCATGCACCCTTGATGAGTGGTCTATTTTTTTGAATATCAATAGTAGTGATACACATATTCATAATATTGAAGCCAAAACATACAAGTTTAATAATGATAGTGCAACTTATTTGTGGCACAGCCGTTTAGGTCATATCGGTGTAAAGAGCATGAATAAACTCCACGCTGATGGGCTTTTGGAATCACTTGATTATGAATCACTTGATGCTTGCGAACCATGCCTCATGGGCAAGGTGACTAATTAATAGTCCGTTCTTCGGAACAATGGAGCGAGCAATTGACTTAATGGAAATAATACATACTGATGTATGCAGTCCGATGAGTGTTGAGGCTCGCGGCGGGTACCGTTATTTTCCGACCTTCCCAAATGATTTGAGCAGATATGGGTATATCTACTTGATGAAACATAAGTCTGAAACATTTGAATAGTTCAAAGTGAAGTGGAAAATCATCGTAACAAGTAAATAAAGTTCCTACGATCTGATCGTGGAGGTGAATATTTGAGTTACGAGTTTGGTCTTCATTTGAAACAATGTGGAATAGTTTCGCAACTCACGCCACCTGGAACACCACAGCATAATGGTGTGTCTGAACGTCGTAACCGTACTTTATTAGATATGGTGCGATCTATGATGTCTCTTACTGATTTACCGCTATTGTTTTGGGGTTATGCTTTCGAGACGACTACATTCACTTTAAATAGGGCACCATCTAAATCGGTTGAGACGACACCATATGAACTGTGGTTTGGCAAGAAACCTAAGCTGTCGTTTCTTAAAGTTTGGGGCTGCAATGCTTATGTGAAAAAGCTTCAACCTGATAAGCTCGAACCAAAATCGGAGAAATGTGTCTTCAAAGGATACCCAAAGGAAACTGTTGGTACACCTTCTATAACAGATCCGAAGGCAATATATTCATTGCTAAAAATGGATCCTTTCTAGAGAAGGAGTTTCTCTCGAAAGAAGTGAGTGGGAGGAAAGTAGAACTTGATGAGGTAATTGTACGTTCTCCCGAATTGGAAAGTAGTTCATCACAGAAATCAGTTCCAGTAATTCCGACACCAATCAGTGAAGAAGCTAATGATGATTATCATGAAACTTTAGATCAAGTTACTACTGAACCTCGTAAGTCAACCAGAGTACGGTCCGCACCAGAGTGGTATGGTGATAACCCACAAGTATAGGGGATCACAACAGTTTTCGAGGGTAGAGTATTCAACCCAAATTTATTGATTCGACACAAGGGGAGCCAAAGAATATTCTCAAGTATTAAAAGTTGAGTTGTCAATTCAACTGCACCTGGAAGTAACAATATCTGCAGTAAATTATTTAGTAGCAAAGTAATATGGAAGTAGCGGTAACGGTAGCAAAAGTAATAGTATTGGTTTTGCAGTGATAGTAACAGTGGCAACAGAAAAGTAACTAAGCAAAGATCAATATGTGAAAAACTCGTAGGCAATGGATCAGTGATGGATGATTATGTCGGATGCGCTTCCTCATGCAACAGTTATAACATAGGGTGACACAGAACTAGCTCCAGTTCATCAATGTAATGTAGGGATGTATTCCGAATAGTCATACATGCTTATGCAAAAGAACTTGCATGACATCTTTTGTCCTACCCTTCCCTGCCAGCAAGATCCTATTGGAAACTAAGGGATATTAAGGCCTCCTTTTAATAGAGTACCGGAACAAATCATTAACACTTAGTGAATACATGAACTGCTCAAACTACGGTAATCACAAGGAGTGGTCCCGATTATTGTCACTTCGGGGTTACCGGATCATAACAAATAGTAGGTGACTATTGACTTGAAAAATAGGATCAAGAATTCACATATATTCATGGAAATATAATAGGTTCAGATCTGAAATCATGGCACTCGGGCCCTAGTGACAAGCATTAAGCATAGCAAAGTCATATCAACATCAATCTTAGAACATAATGGATACTAGGGATCAAACCCTAACAAAACTAACTCAATTACTTGGTAAATCTCATCCAACCCATCACCATCCAGCAAGCCTACACTGGAATTACTCACGCACGGCGGTGAGCATCATGAAATTGGTGATGGAGGAAGGTTGATGATGACAATGGATTCCCCTCTCCAGAGCCCCGAACGGACTCCAGATCAGCCCTCCCGAGAGAGATTAGGGCTTGGCTGCGGCTCCGCATCGTAAAATGCGATGAATCCTTCTCCCTAATTTTTTCCCCAAACATGAATATATAGAGTTGGAGTTGAGGTTGGTGGAGCCTGCGGGGGCCCACGAGATAGGGGGCGCGCCCCCACCGTCGTGGACAGGGTGTGGTCCCCTTGACGTTGATTCTTTCGCCGGTATTTTTTATATATTCCAAAAATATTCTCCATGAAGTTTCAGGTCATTGCGAGAACTTTTGTTTCTGCACAAAAATAACACCATGGCAATTCTGCTGAAAACAGCGTCAGTCCGGATTAGTTCCATTCAAATCATGCAAGTTAGAGTCCAAAACAAGGTCAAAAGTGTTTGGAGAAGTAGATACGATGGAGACATATCAACTCCCCCAAGCTTAAACCTTTGCTTGTCCTCAAGAAATTCAGTTGACAAACTAAAAGTGATAAAGAAAAACTTTTACAAACTCTGTTTTATCTTGTTGTTGTAAATATGTAGAGCCGGCATTCAAGTTTTCAGCGAAAATTATGAACTAATCATATTCACAATAACATTTAGGTCTCATGTTTACTCATATGAATGGCATAATCAACTAGTGAGCAATAATAGTAAATCTCGGATGACAACACTTTCTCAAAACAATCATAAATATGATATAACAAGATGGTATCTGTAGCGACCAGACCTCAAACGGTCCAATCTCTGTGCTCAGGTGTCATCCCTGGATCAGTAATGCTGACACCACACAGTACTTGAAGGATTTATAACAGAGTAGCAATCACACACTTATTACATCGAGTGTCTCAAAAGAGAACTTATTGCAATAAATATGGCTTAAGGCCATCTAATAACGATAACATCGGAAGGCTTGGAAGATAAGTGAGTCCATTAACTCCAACGGCATCACTGAGTATAGAACCACGACCTAAAAGGCACCTTACTCGTCGTCTGAAAAGTCTGCAACATGAACGTTGCAGCCGGAAAACGGGTCAACACATGGAATATGCTGGCAATGTAACACATAGAGAACAATGAAAGAATAAGGCTATTCTATATGCATATTTGGCTGGTGGAAATCTCTATGGTTACAGTTTTGCATAAAGCCAATTTTTCCCTATTGCAAAGGAATAAATTTTTTTCGTTGGGGCGTTACCCTCTCAGCGACGCGCCACATCGGAACCCGGGTGTGGTGGAAAATGGGCAAGGGCCGGGCCGTCACCCCCCAAGTGGCGCGCCGTATCTTGATCCGGATACGGTGGCAAGTGAGCGAGGATCGGGTCGTCGCATCCTTAGTGGCGCGCTACATCGGCGCCCGGATGTAGTGGAAAATGAGCAAGGGTCTTCGCATTTGACTCAACGAGTGCGAAGGGTAAGGAAGCTAGCCGAGCCTAGGAGGATTCGCTTAGGTAGCTGGAACGTAGGGTCTCTGACAGGGAAGCTTCGGGAGCTAGTTGATGCAGCAGTGAGGAGAGGTGTTGATATCCTTTGCGTCCAAGAAACCAAATGGAGAGGGCAGAAGGCGAAGGAGGTGGAGGATACCGGCTTCAAGCTGTGGTACACGGGGACGGCTGCAAACAGAAATGGCGTAGGCATCTTGATCAACAAGAGCCTCAAGTATGGAGTGGTAGACGTCAGGAGACGTGGGGACCGGATTATCCTGGTCAAGCTAGTAGCTGAGGACTTGGTTCTCAATGTTATCAGTGCATATGCCCCGCAAGTAGGCCACAATGAGAACACCAAGAGGGAGTTCTGGGAAGGCTTGGAAGACATGGTTAGGAGTGTACCGATTGGTGAGAAGCTCTTCATAGGAGGAGACCTCAATGGCCACGTGGGTACATCTAACACAGGTTTTGAAGGGGCGCATGGGGGCTTTGGCTATGGCATCAGGAATCAAGAAGGAGAAGATGTCTTAAGCTTTGCTCTAGCCTACAACATGATTGTAGCTAACACCCTCTTTAGAAAGAGAGAATCACATCTGGTGACTTTTAGTAGTGGCCAACACTCTAGCCAGATTGATTTCATCCTCTCGAGAAGAGAAGATAGGCGTGCGTGCCTAGACTGTAAGGTGATACCTGGGGAGAGTGTTGTACCCCAGCATAAGCTGGTGGTTGCTGACTTCCGCTTTCGGATTCGTGTCCAGCGGGATAAGCGTGCCAAGGTCGCTAGAACGAAGTGGTGGAAGCTCAAGGGGGAGGTAGCTCAGGTGTTCAAGGAGAGGGTATTTAAGGAGGGCCCTTTGGAGGAAGGAGGGGATGCGGACAATGTGTGGATGAAGATGGCGACTTGCATTCGTAAGGTGGCCTCGGAGGAGTTTGGAGTGTCCAGGGGAAGGAGAAGCGAAGATAAGGATACCTGGTGGTGGAATGATGATGTCCAGAAGGCGCTTAAAGAGAAGAAAGATTGCTTCAGACGCCTATACCTGGATAGGAGTGCAGACAACATAGAGAAGTACAAGATGGCGAAGAAGGCCGCAAAGCGAGCTGTTGGTGAGGCAAGGGGTCGGGCATATGAGGACCTCTACCAACGGTTAGGCACGAAGGAAGGTGAAAGGGACATCTATAAGATGGCTAAGATCCGGGAGAGGAAGACGAGGGATATTGGCCAAGTGAAATGCATCAAGGATGGAGCAGGGCAACTCTCGGTGAAGGACGAAGAGATTAAGCATAGATGGCGGGAGTACTTCGACAAGCTGTTCAATGGGGAGAATGAGAGTTCTACCATTGAACTGAATGACTCCTTTGATGAGACCAGCATGCGTTTTGTGCGGCGCATCCAGGAGTCTGAGGTGAAGGAGGCTTTAAAAAGGATGAAAGGAGGCAAGGCGATGGGCCCTGATTGTATCCCCATTGAGGTGTGGAAAGGTCTCGGGGACATAGCGATAGTATGGCTAACCAAGCTTTTCAACCTCATTTTTCGGGCAAACAAGATGCCAGAAGAATGGAGACGGAGTATATTAGTACCAATCTTCAAGAACAAGGGGGATGTTCAGAGTTGTACTAATTACCGTGGAATTAAGCTGATGAGCCATACAATGAAGCTATGGGAGAGAGTCATTGAGCACCGCTTAAGAAGAATGACAAACGTGACCAAAAATCAGTTTGGTTTCATGCCTGGGAGGTCGATCATGGAAGCCATTTTCTTGGTACGACAACTTATGGAGAGATATAGGGAGCATAAGAAGGACTTGCATATGGTGTTCATTGACTTGGAGAAGGCCTATGATAAGATACCGCGGAATGTCATGTGGTGGGCCTTGGAGAAACACAAAGTCCCAGCAAAGTACATTACCCTCATCAAGGACATGTACAATAATGTTGTGACAAGTGTTCGAACAAGTGATGTCGACACCGATGACTTCCCGATTAAGATAGGACTGCATCAGGGGTCAGCTTTGAGCCCTTATCTTTTTGCATTGGTGATGGATGAGGTCACAAGGGGTATACAAGGAGATATCCCATGGTGTATGCTCTTTGCAGATGATGTGGTGCTAGTTGATGATAGTCGGACGGGGGTAAATAGGAAGTTAGAGTTATGGAGACAAACCTTGGAATTGAAAGGGTTTAGGCTTAGTAGAACTAAAACCGAGTACATGATGTGCGGTTTTAGTACTACTAGCTGCGAGGAGGAGGAGGTTAGCCTTGATGGCCAGGTGGTACCTCGGAAGGACACCTTTCGGTATTTGGGGTCAATGTTGCAGGAGGATGGAGGTATTGATGAAGATGTGAACCATCGAATCAAAGCCGGATGGATGAAGTGGCGCCAAGCTTCTGGCATTCTCTGTGACAAGAGAGTGCCACAAAAGCTAAAAGGCAAGTTCTACAGGACGGCGGTTCGACCCGCAATGTTGTATGGCGCGGAGTGTTGGCCGACTAAAAGGCGACATGTTCAACAGTTAGGTGTGGCGGAGATGCGTATGTTGAGATGGATGTGTGGCCACACGAGGAAGGATTGAGTCCGGAATGATGATATACGATATAGAGTTGGGGTAGCACCAATTGAGGAGAAGCTTGTCCAACATCGTTTGAGATGGTTTGGGCATATTCAGCGCAGGCCTCCAGAAGCTCCAGTGCATAGCGGACGGCTAAAGCGTGCGGAGAATGTCAAGAGAGGGCGGGGTCGACTGATTTTGACATGGGAGGAGTCCGTTAAGAGAGACCTGAAGGATTGGAGTATCGACAAAGAGCTAGTTATGGACAGGGGTGCGTGGAAGCTTGCTATCCATGTGCCAGAGCCATGAGTTGGTTGCGAGATCTTATGGGTTTCACCTCTAGCCTACCCCAACTTGTTTGGGACTAAAGGCTTTGTTGTTGTTGTTGTTGTTGCAAAGGAATGAATTTTATTTAACTATCATGGTAGTTGTTAAACATTGAGAATGGTTGACAGCATTCTCAATCCCAATTAAGCATAATCATTAAAACCCAACAAAATTAATTAGAGTAACATGATGAGATTCACATGATAATCCAAGAACTAGATACTCAAGATGTCCATAACCGGGGACACGGCTAATCATTATTAGTTTATACACTCTGCAGAGGTTTGCGCACTTTTCCCCACAAGACTCGATCGCCTCCGTTGGGATTCTCGCACTACATGGTGTTTGAGAAATGGATGACTGAGACATAGTCTTTCAGAAGCGCTAGGACCTTACGAACGGGTAGACCGTACCAACCTACATCCCCTACATCTGCTAGTCTACCACTATAAGAGTTCGCACGACTTAGTCAACTATGGTAGAGCCCGTAGTAGCTTGTGGCTACACACGGAAGTTTCTAGTATGAATACTCTCATGATCCCTTTGAGCCTGGGTGGCGGTCCAAAAGAAAAACAGGCAATCGCTGGAATACCCAGGTGCCTCAATCCACCCAGATGTGTATTTATGTTGCCACCTTAAGTAAACCAATAAATTATCAAACTCACATCTGTCATGTATTTCACTCACCCAATCCACGTCTACTAGCGTAGCATGGCTTAAAAGCAAACGTAGAAGTAACTCCCCAAAGGTTTGATAATAAAACAGGTGATAGGTACTACCTAAACTACTTCCCAAACCCACAATTTAATTAGATCCTAAACATGCAATGTGTGAGGGTTGATCTAATGCGATAAAAACTGGGTAATAGAAAGTATGATCAAAGTGTTACTTGCCTTGCTGATGATCCGTGAAACCTAGCGATTCGAAGTAACAAGCGGCGCACTCTGGATACTCTATCGCAAACAAAAAAGCATACAATAAGTACTCATCTAATGCACAGGTAAAACTCGAATAAGAGATCTAACCAGAAAGTTCAACTTAAGAACTCCGGTTGGCAAAAAGAAATAAATCGAACAAAGCAACGAAAGACAAACGGCAAAAGAAACAAGCTCCGTTTACTAATCTGAATCTAGGTCAAATTTTACTGAGGCAAAAACTTGTTTGAGTAGGTTAAACGGAAAGAGGGTTTCGAGACAAAACTCCAGGCACTTGAATCACCTGATTCCGATAAACGAGCGAAAAGTTAAACTAAAACGAACATCGGATCAGGAATCGCGATAAAAAAAATCACGAATTTAATCCGAGAAAAAGAAAAACGACGAAGAGGTTAACGAACGTTCGTTAACTGGAACTAAACGATGAATGCGTTCGTTAAAACGAACGAACGAGCGAACACTCGCTAAATAAATAAACCGAAGAAAAACCGATCTATTTAAAAAAACAAAAACTAGGGTTTTCTAAAAAACCCGAAGCGGTTTTTCTCAGAAAACCGAGGGGCAGCGGCTACCTCGGCTCGGGCTCCGGCGGGGCTCCGGGCGGTGGCGGGTGGTGCGGGGTGGCGGCTCCTGGCGGCGGCGGCAGGCGGCGCGGGCGGCGTGGGGAGGCGGCGGTGGTGGCTCGGGGCTCGAGGGGGGCTCCGGCGTGGTTATAAAGGGGGGGCAACTTGGGGAAGGGGGCGGCCTCTAGAGGCGAGTCCTTCCCAGACACGGCGGCGGCGGTGATCAGGACTCCAGTCCCGATCCGGCTTGCGAGAGGCAGCGGCCCAGCGGGGCGCGCGGGTTTTTTTTAAAACAATATCGCTGCAACTAAAAAAATTAGTAAAATAAATAAAAATCTAAAAATTCCAAAACAAATTTTCACCGTCTAAATAAAATATTTAGAACAGGATGAACATTTTCTTGGCCCTAAATGCAATTTTTGAAAATGTGCAATTTTTCCTAAATTCCAATAAAATAGCAAATAAAACCAAAATAAAATCTTATTTGATTTTTTTATTAAATCCTCAATATTTCTTTATTTTGGAAAAGTCATTTTATTCCCTCTCATAATTTTATAATAGAAATAATTGAAGATAAAATAAATAAATCAAATGATCCTATTTTCAAAATTTGAGAAAACTCAAATATGAAAATAACGAAATCCCCAACTCTCTCCGAGGGTCCTTGAGTTGCGTGAAATTTCTAGGATCAACCAAAATGCAAATAAATATGATATGCAATGATGATCTATTGTATAACATTCCAAATTGAAAATCTGGGATGTTACAAACCCATCCCCCTTAAGATGAATCTCGCCCTCGAGATTCGGGTTGGCTAGAAAATAGGTGAGGGTGGTCCTTCAACAGATCTTCCTCTCATTCCCAGGTGGCTTCATCCTCCGTGTGGTGGCTCCATTGAACTTTGCAAAACTTGATAACCTTGCTGCAGGTGACTCGTTTGGCATACTCAAGAATCTTGACTGGTTTCTCCTTGTAGGTCAAATCACTATCCAACTGAATCGCTTCCAGCGGCACTGTATCTCTTAGCGGTATATCAGCCATCTCTGCGTGGCACTTCTTCAACTAGGAAACATGGAACACTTCGTGAACTCCTAACAATCCTTTGGGAAATTCCAACTTATAAGCTACTTCTCCCATATGCTCCAAAACTTTGTATGGGCCTATGAAACGTGGCGCTAACTTTCCCTTAACTCCAAAGCGCTTAACTCCTCGAAGTGGAGATACTCGAAGATAAACTCGGTCTCCGACTTCGTAAACTGTCTCCTTGCATTTAGAATCTGCGTAGCTCTTCTGCCTGGACTGGGCTACCTTGAGCCTATCACGAATCAATTTTAATTTCTGTTTAGACTCCTTAATCAGATCTGGTCCAAACAACTAACGGTCTCCAACTTCATCCCACGACAACGGGGTCCTGCACCACCTTCCGTACAAGGCTTCGAAAGGGGCCATCTTCAAACTGGATTGATAACTGTTGTTGTAAGAGAACTCTGCGTATGGCAAATTCTCGTCCCAACTAGATCCATAATCTAGCGCACAAGCTCTCAGCATATCCTCCAAAATCTGATTGACTCTCTCGGTCCGTCCATCTATCTACGGATGGAAAGCTGTACTGAACTCTAGCCTGGTACCCAAAGTTTCATGCAACTGATTCCAGAACTTTGAGGTAAACTGGGTTCCTCTATCTGATACAATGCTCCTTGGAACTCCATGTAGACATATGATCCTGGTCATGTATATCTTTGCCAACTTGGCACTAGTATAGGTAGTCTTCACTTGAATGAAATGAGCTACCTTTGTCAAACGATCGACTACAACCCAAATCGAGTCATAGCCTGAACGAGTGCTGGGCAATCCTGTAATAAAATCCATGCCTAGCTTATCCCACTTCCATTTGGGTATCAGCAATGGCTGTAGCAATCCCGCTGGCTTCTGATGCCCGGCCTTTACTCTCTGACATACATCACAAACTGCTACATACTCCGCAATATCCTTCTTCATTCCGGTCCACCAGAAAGTATCCTTCAAATCCAAATACATCTTGGTATTTCCTGGGTGAATCGAATATGGTGAATCATGGGCCTCTTGCAGAATCAACTTCCTGATCTCCGAATCATTAGGCACATAAACACGGTCTTCAAACCATAAGGTATTGTGCTCATCCTCACAAAAACCTTTAGCTTTCCCTTTGCTTATTTTCTCCTTAATGGAAGCAATATCCTTGTCAATCTTCTGGGCTTCTCTGATCTTATCCATCAAAGTAGACTGAATCTCCAATGCTGCTACATAGCCTCTCGGAACTATCTCCAAACATAGCTCACGAAGATTCTTGGCTAGCTCTCTTGGTAAATCTCCCGTCATTAAGGTGTTGACATGGCTTTTACGGCTCAACGCGTCAGCTACTACGTTAGCCTTTCCAGGGTGATAATGCAATCTCATATCATAATCCATGATGAGCTCCAACCATCTCCTTTGCCTGAGATTCAACTCCTTCTACGTGAAAATATACTTCAAACTCTTGTGATCCATGTACACCTCACAATGGTTTCCAATGAGAAAATATCTCCAAGTCTTCAATGCATGCACTACGGCTGCTAACTCCAAATCATGCATATCATAATTCAACTCATGAGGCTTAAGCTGTTGTGAGGCATATGAAACAACTCTTCCTTCCTGCATAAGCACTGCTCCAAGTCCTCGACGTGAAGCGTCACAATACACCTCATAATCCTTGGTCTGATCTGGCAAAATCAACACTGGTGATGTAACCAAACATTTCTTCAACTCCTGGAAACTGGCTTCACATTCCTCGGTCCATATGAACTTGGTATCCTTCTTCAACAACCCTGTCATAGGTTTTGCAATCTTCGAGAAATTTTCAATGAATCTTCGGTAGTATCCTGCAAGTCCAAGAAAACTCCGGATCTCTCCAACTGCTGTTGGCGCTTCCCAATTTGTCAAAGTGTCAACTTTGGTGGGATCTACTGCTATACCTTCTCTGGATATAATGTGTCCAAGAAATCCAACTTCCTTCAACCAAAACTCACATTTGCTAAAATTGGCATATAACTGATGTTCTCTGAGCTTACCAAGTACCAAACGCAAATGCTCCTTATGCTCCTCTTCATTCTTCGAGTAAACTAGGATATCGTCAATGAACACTACGACGAACTTATCCAAAAACTCCATAAACACTTTGTTCATCATGTTCATAAAATATGCGGGTGCGTTAGTCAGACCAAATGACATAATGGTATACTCGTACAGCCCATACCTGGTGGTAAAAGCCATCTTAGGTATATACTGTTCTCGAATCTTCAACTGATGGTATCCTGATCGCAGATCGATCTTGGAAAATACCTTAGCTCCTTGCAATCGATCAAACAGATCATTGATCATTGGTAGTGGGTACTTGTTCTTGATGGTTACTTCATTCAATCCTCGATAGTCAATAACCATCCTTAACGATCCATCCTTCTTCTCCACTAGAAGTACTGGCGATCCCCAAGGCGAAGAACTTGGGAGGATATATCCTTTATCCAGTAACTCCTTAATCTGCTTCTTAATCTCTTCCAAATCCTTTGCTGGCATCCTATATGGTCTCTTCGATATTGGCCCTGTGACTGGCAAAAGCTCAATCAAAAACTCAATATCTCCATCCGGTGGCATGCCTGGCAACTCCTCTGGAAATACATCCGAGAAATCCTTCACTACTGGTACTTCCTCCTGTACAACTCCTGTTAAGCAATTTACTTGAGTCCTTTTCGGCACATGCCGGGATACATACTTGATCCTTCTCCCTTCTGGGGTGGTAAGCAAAATTGACTTACTGGCACATTCAGTGTTCCCTTCATACTTCGATAACCAATCCATGCCTAATATCACATCCAATCCTTGAGATTCCAATACTATTAGGTCTGAGGGAAATACGTAGTTACCAATCCTTAATGGTAACCGATAACACCATAGACTAGCCATATACTCTGCTCCAGGCGAGGTTTCTAACATGGGTGACCTAAGGGCTTGGGTTAGCAGTTTATACTTATCCACAAATCCCCTTGATATGTATGAATGTGATGCACCAGTATCAAAAAGAACGAGTGTAGTAAATGACTTAACCAAAAACTTACCTATTACTGCATCGGGCTGGGCTTCAACCTCCTCCACATTTACGTGGTTCACCTATCCCCTGTTGAAAGGGTTCGGCTTCTTCCCGGAGCTTCCATTGCCATTTCCATTCTGGGCTTCAGGACATTCATTAGCGTAATGTCTGGTCTTCTGGCACTTAAAGCAAGTTACTTGGCTCAGGTCTCTCTTGGCTGGGGTTGATGGGTTTGTACGGTTCTGGCTGTTGCTTCCTCCATTTCCATTACCATTCTTGGTACCATCATGATTGTGCGAGCTACCTCCTCCATGGGTATGCTAAAAATGTCCTCCCGGTCTAGGGGTAAAACGTGGCTTCTGCTGAGCTCCAGAAGTGCACTTCCCTTGTCCATACTTCCTCTTGCGGTTCTCAATTTGCTGCTGCTTCCCTTCAATCATGAGAGCACGGTCTACCAACTCCTGGTAGTTGTTGAAGGTTGCTACCATCAACTGCATGCTCAACTCATCATTCAGTCCTTCCAGAAACTTCTCCTGCTTAGCTGCATCCGTAGCAACATCATCAGGGGCATAACATGCTAGCTTACTAAAGTCTTCCACATACTAGCCAACTGTCCGTCCTCCTTGGCGCAAGTTGCGAAACTCATGCTTCTGTATGGCCATAGCTCCTGCTGAAACATGGTCAGTACGGAAAGCCTGCTGTAACTGGTCCCATGTGACAGTGTCGACAGGGAAAATGGCTGTGAAATTCTCCCACCATGATGCTGCAGGTCCTTCAAGCTGATGTGCGGCAAACTTCACCTTTTCCGCATCTGTGCATCCTGCCGTGGTCAACTCCCTTGCTGTCTTGTGGAGCCAATCATCTGCTACTATCAGCTCAGTGCTACTGGAAAACACCGGCAGATTCAACCAAAGAAAATGGGCTAAGTGATCAAGAGGTGGTGGTGGTGGTGGGTTGTTGTTGTTGTTGTTCCCTTGATTCTGGTTCTGGACTAGCAACTGCATCAATGTGTTCTGCTGCAGGATCAACTGGGTGAGCTCCGATGGGAAGGTAAATCTGGGGTCATGTCTCGGAGGCATCTGAGGGTTTAGAAAAGATGAGATTTAAGAATAGAGAGGGGTCTAAAGAGAAAACACTACCCACATGCACATGAGGCAAAAGCAAACAATTCACTTCATTCAATCAAACAAGGGCATACAATCGATCTACTATCGCAAATGTGCTCGAGCTATTATATTTACATGGTGGACTACTACTACTGATGGTGTGGTCTACTAGAAATATTCTTCGATTGCAGACTCCATGATATCTGCTCCAGCTTCATCAACATAGTCATCATCTCTATCATCTGGATCCGAGTCGGTGTCGTCGATGACGATGTAGTCTTCAGGGCGAATCTCCTTAGGTTCTTCATCTTCTTCTACCGGTGTAGGGTCTCCCATAAATATTCCAATCTTCTTTATCAGATCGTCATTCTTCTCCACTAATACTTCGATTTCCTCTTCATAATCTTCACATGTAGCCTTGAGTTCTTCCTCCAGTTCCTTGATTCTTGTCCTCGCCTTCTTCAGATCTGTCATGTCGGTGCACATCTGGTTCTACTAACGTCGAATGTGCCGGTTTAACTCCTGGATAAAAGCTACAATTGATCTATCCTTCCTGGTGCTGATCATCTCCCAGTGCTCATCTCGGCGCGGACAAATCTGGTAGATAGTATCCTTGAGATCATTGCAGTAAACTTCTCCAATGCGTCCCATGGCGATGTGAGCTGCCATGCTCTTTCCTAGACTCCAGGTTGGTGCATCAAAAGAAAACTCTATGGGCTCAGTGACTGGCATGAACGTCCTTCCTGGAACTTGAACTTGAATCATCCAGCGCTCTTCTTCCGGTAAAGTGGCGTTGTAGGTTCCGGTGAAGCTTGGTACTCCTATGTTTAGATATCTAGTGACTTCCTTCAAGTGACGTCCAAAGGGTGTATCTTCATCCGGCTGGGTGAACTTGTTCCTTGCATCCGCCATCCTAAAAGAGTAAAAAAGATGAGGAGTCAGAATGAGAAGAAAGTAGTGATCTAGGGCTTTAGCTTAGTGGTCGTGTCCTATAGTCAGCGTGTGCTTTGATATCATCTTGTAGCGACCAGACCTCAAACAGTCCAATCTCTGTGCTCGGGTGTCATCCCTGGATCAGTAATGCTGACACCAAATAGTACTTAAAGGATTTATAATAGAGTAGCAATCACACACTTATTACATCGAGTGTCTCAAAAGAGAACTTATTACAATAAATATGGCTTAAGGCCATCTGATAACGATAATAGCGGAAGGCTTGGAAGATAAGCGAATCCATCAACTCCAACGAAATCACTGAGTATAGAACCATGACCTAAAAGGCACCTTACTCGTCGTCTAAAAAGTCTGCAACATGAACGTTGCAGCCCGAAAACGGGTTAGCACATGGAATATGCTGGCAATGTAACACATAGAGAACAATGAAAGAATAAGGCTATTCTATATGCATATTTGGTTGGTGGAAAGCTCTATGGTTACAATTTTGCATAAAGCCATTTTTTCCCTACTGCAAAGGAATAAATTTTATTTAACTATCATGGTAGTTTTTAAACATTGAGAATGGTTGACAGCATTCTCAATCCCAATTAAGCATCATCATTAAAACCCAAAAAAATTAATTAGAGCAACATGATGAGATTCACATGATAATCCAAGAACTAGATACGCAAGATGTCCATAACCGGGGACACGGCTAATCATGATTAGTTTATACACTCTGCAGAGGTTTGCACACTTTTCCCCACCAGACTCGATCTCCTCCGTTGGGATTCTCGCACTACATGGTGTTTGAGAAACGGATGACCAAGACATAGTCTTTCAGAAGCTCTAGCACCTTACGAACGGGTAGACCGTACGAACCTACATCCCCTACATCTGCTAGTCTACCACTGTAAGAGTTCGCACAACTTAGTCAACTATGCTAGAGCCCATAGTAGCTTGTGGCTGCACACGGAAGTTTCTAGTATGAATACTCTCATGATCCCTTTGAGCCTGGGTGGCGGTCCAAAAGAAAAACAGGCAATCGCTGGAATACCCAGGTGCCTCAATCCACCCAGATGTGTATTTAAGTTGCCACTTTAAGTAAACCACTAAATTATCAAACTCACATCTCATGGATATCACTCACCCAATCCATGTCTACTAGCGTGGCATGGCTTAAAAGCAAACATAGACGTAACTCCCCAAAGGTTTGCTAATAAAACAGGTGATAGGTACTACCTCAACTACTTCCCAAACCCACAATTTAATTAGATCCTAAACATGCAATGTGTGAGGGTTGATCTAATGCAATAAAAACTGGGTAATAGAAAGTATGATCAAAGTGTTACTTGCCTTGTTGATGATCCGTGAAACCTAGCGATTCGAAGTAACAAGCGGCGCACTCCGGATACTCTATCTTAAACAAATAAGCATACAATAAGTACTCATCTAATGCACAGGTAAAACTCGAATAAGAGATCTAACCAGAAAGTTCAAATTAAGAACTCCGGTTGGCAAAAAGAAACAAATTGAACGAAGCAACGAAAGACAAACGGCAAAAGAAACAACCTCCGTTTACTAATCTGAATCTAGGTCAAATTTTACTGAGGCAAAAACTTGTTTGATTTGGTTAAACAGAAAGAGGGTTTCGAGACGAAACTCCAGGCGCTTGAATTGCCTGATTCCGATAAACGAGCGAAAAGTTAAACTAAAACGAACATCGGATCAGGAATCGCGATCAGAAAAATCGCGGATTTAATCCGAGAAAAAGAAAAATGACGAACAGGTTAACGAACGAACGTTCATTAACTGGAACTAAATGATGAATGCGTTCGTTAAAACGAACGAACAAGCGAATACTCGCTAAATAAATAAACCGGAGAAAAATCGATCTATTAAAAAAACGAGAACTAGCGTTTTCTAAAAAAACGAAGCAGTTTTTCTCAGAAAACCGGGCGGTGGCGGCTACGTCGGCTCGGGCTCCGGCGAAGCTCCGGCGGGGCTCTTGGCGGCGGCAGGCGGCGCGGGCAGCGTGGGGAGGTGGCGGTGGTGGCTCGGGGCTCCAGGGGGCTCCAGCGGGGTTATAAAGGGGGGGGGACTTGGGGAAGGGGCGGCCTTAGGAGGCGAGTCCTTCCCGGACACGGCGGCGGTGGCGATCGAGACTCCGGTCCCGATCCGGCTTGCGGGAGGCGGCGACAGCTCGGCCGGCTCGGCTGGGCCTTCGGCCTAGTCAGGCGCGCGGGTTTTTTTAAACAATATCGCTGCAACTAAAAAAATTTCTAGAAAAATAAATAAAAATCTAAAAATGCCAAAACAAATTTTCACCGTCTAAATAAAATATTTAGAACAGGATGAACATTTTCTTGGCCCTAAATGCAATTTTTGAAAACGTGCAATTTTTACTAAATTCAAATAAAATAGCAAATAAAACCAAAATAAAATCTTATTTGATTTTCTATTAAATCCTCAATCTTTATTTTGGGAAAGTCATTTTATTCCCTCTCTCATAATTTTATAATAGAAATAATTGAAGATAAAATAAATAAATCAAATGATCCTATTTTCAAAATTTGAGAAAACTCAAATATGAAAATAACAAAATCCCCAACTCTCTCCAAGGGTCCTTGAGTTGCGTGAAATTTCTAGGATCAACCAAAATGCAAATAAATATGATATGCAATGATGATCTATTGTATAACATTCCAAATTGAAATTTTGGGATGTTATAGTATCTCGCTAGCCCTTTCTGAGAGCGCAAAACATAAATGCAGAGCACCTCTGAAGATCAAGGACTGACTAAACATTGTAATTCATGGTAAAAGAGATCTAGTCACAGTCATACTCAATGTAAACTAATAGTAATGCATGCACATGACAGCGGTGCTCTCCAACTGGTGCTTTTTAATAAGTGGTTGATGACTCAACATAAAAGTAAATAGATAGGCCCTTCTCAGAGGGAAGCAGGGATTTGTAGAGGTGCCAGAGCTCAATTTTTGAAACAGAGATAAATAATATTTTGAGTGTTATACTTTCATTGTCAACATAACAACTGAGAGATCTCGATATCTTCCATGCTACACACATTATAGGCGGTTCCCAAACAGAATGGTAAAGCTTATACTCCCCCTACCACCAACAAACATCAATCCATGGCTTGTCCGAAAGAACGAGTGCCTCCAACTAACAACGATCCTGGGGGAGTTTTGTTTGCAATTATTTTAATTTAAGCATGGAACTGGGCATCCCGGCTACCAGCCATTTTCTCGTGAATGAGGTGCGGAGTCCACTCCTCTTGAGAATAACCCGCCTAGCATGGAAGGTATATATAGCCCTAGTTGATACATGAGCTATTCGAGCATACAAAACATAATTTCATTTGAAGGTTTACAGTTTGG
The DNA here is from genome assembly GCF_018294505.1 of Triticum aestivum. Classification (NCBI taxonomy): domain Eukaryota; kingdom Viridiplantae; phylum Streptophyta; class Magnoliopsida; order Poales; family Poaceae; genus Triticum; species Triticum aestivum. The sequence goes on along the minus strand of NC_057797.1, from coordinate 152,468,901 downwards.
CACATACAAATTTACTTGGAACGGCAGGTAGATGCCGCATATAGGATGGTATGGTGGACTCATATGGAATAACTTTTGGGGTTTATGGAAGTGGATGCACAAATAGTTTTCCCGCTTAGTACAAGTGAAGGCTAGAAAGAGACTGGGAAGCGACTAGCTAGAGAGCGACAACAGTCATGAACATGCATTAAAATTAATCAACACTGAGTGCAGGCATGAGTAGGATATAATTCACCATGAACATAAATATCGTGGAGGCTATGTTGATTTTGTTTCAACTATATGCATGAACATGTGCGAAGTCAAGCCACTCGAATCGTTCAAAGGAGGATACCACCCTATCATACCACATCACAACCATTTTAATAGCATGTTGGCACGCAAGGTAAACCATTATAAACTCCTAGATAATTAAGCATGGCATGAGCAACTATAATCTCTAATTTTCATTGCAAACATGTTTCATTCATAATAGGCTAAATAAGGAACGACGAACTAATCATATTTACAATAGCAAGATAGGTCGAGTTCATACCAGCTTCTCTCATCTCAATCTGTTCATCATATATCGTCATTATTTCCTTTCATTTGCACGACCTGAACGGTGTGGATAATAATAACAATAATAGTGTCCGTGCATTGGACTAAGCTGGAATCTGCAAGCATTCAATACAAGGGAAAAGACAAGGTAGTATGGGCTCTCTGTTAGATCAACAATAATGCATATGTGAGCCACTCAACATTTTCATCATGGTCTTCTCCTGTCGACCCCCAAAGAAAAGAAAAGAAACAAAACTCTTTACACGGGAAAGCTCCCAACAAGCAAAAGAAGAACGAGAAATCTTTTTGGGTTTTCTTTTAATTACTACTACTACAGCCATGGAAAGTAAACTAGCTAAAAGCTACAACTAATTTTTTAGTTTTTCTTAAGGTTTTTGAAACACATGATAGGAATGCTGGAAAAGAAAATAAACTAGCATGGATAGTACAATGAAAAGTATGAGCACCGACAACTGGCATGAGTGTGTGAACATGAATGTAATGTCGGTGAGAAATACATACTCCCCCAAGCTTAGGATTTTGGCCTAAGTTGGTCTATCGCCACGGCTGGCCTGGTGGATATCTAGAGTTGTAACTGGGGTCGTACTGAGATGCAGCAGCTACTGCTTGATGAGATGCAGCTTGGAGGCGAGCTGGCTCCGTCCTCCTCTCGTACTCGTTCAATTCCTCCTCGGTTATAACATATCTCCTTTTTGCCTGAAAATCAAAGAAAGTAGGAGCAGGGAGAGCAACATGGATGGTGCGCCGTCTGTCAAAGATTAGTCGGTACTAGAGGAACTGATCGTTCCTGTCAAGAAACTGGTGGCGAACCATAGCATCATAATCTAGATAAACAGGAGGCAACACAATATCATTTTCATGTATGGGTATATCAAGATAGTTAGCTACACGAGTTGCATAAATTCCACGAAACAAATCTCCACTTATACTATTGTGATGCAACCTACATGCAATGATAGCCCCCAAGTTATATTGTTTATCACCTAATACCGCATTCTTGAGGACACTAAGATCTGGAACGCACATGTGACAAGCATCATCTTTCCCCTTAATGCATCTACCAATGAAGAGAGCAAAATAATGTATGGAAGGGAAATGAATGCTCCCTATGGTGGCTTGTGTGATTTTCCTAGATTCCCCCACAGTAATACTAGCAAGAAAGTCTTTATATTCATATTTGCGTGGTTCACTAACATTGCCCCGGTGCGGGAGTTTACAAGCAATATTAAAATATTCTAAGTCCATGGTATATGATTTATCATAAAGATCAAATAAAACAGTGTGAGAATTGCGCGAGAATGTAAATTTAAACCTTCTCACAAATGAATCGGTTAGATAGAGGTATTGCCGACACTTATCTGACACGAAGCTCTCAAGATCAGCGTTGCACACATACGCTTCAAATTCATCCTTGATGTCTGCCTGGACCATGAACTCCTCTGACTGCCATTCATAAGGCTGCACTTAAGCTTCCCTTGGTAGTTCATTGTCCGGCTCACGTATCGTGAGCCTTGGGCCTTGCTTCGTTGAGGAACCACCTTGGTACATTTTCCTGAACATATTTCTTCCTCTGAAAAATTTCTGAAATTTTTAGTAACTCAAAATAAAAATGAACTAAACTCAACAAGATTGATAGCAACTACTCCGACAAGTGCCTAGAGGCCATATCATGCATTAAAACTACTTTTGACCACATAAATTTGACATGCAAGCTCAAGAACGGGGTCACCTACATAGCAAAAATTTGCAATAAATAAAGCACTAGAACAAAAACTAATTGGACCATTGGAGGAGTCACATACTGAAGAACAATCCCCCAAAGCAGTTTTGTGAATGGAGCTTTGAGCAAGGAGATCAAAAATGGCAGCAAGATGAGCTAGAACTCGGGTTTGAACTGGTGGATGATTTTTTCTGGAGGAAGACGAAGTGTGTGGGTGCAACAATAAGTGGAGGGGGCCCAGGTGGGGTCCATGAGGCAGGGGGCGCGCCCTGGACCCTTGTGGCCAGGTGGTGAGGCCCCCAGGTCTTAAATATTCTAGAAAAAATCATATAAATTTTTTAGGACATTTGGAGAACTTTTATTTTCAGGGTATTTTTGTTGCAAGGATAATTTAGAAAACAGATAGAAAATACTGTATTTGCTTTATTTAATTTAAATAACAGAAAGTAAAAGGAGGGTATAGAGAGTTGTGCTTTCTAACTTCATCCATCTCATGCTCATCAAAAGGAATCCACTAACAAGGTTGATCAAGTCTTGTTAACAAACTCTTTCCGAATAACATGAAACCGGAGAATTTTAGAATAACACTAAGTTACCTCAAAGGGGATATGCACATCCCCAACAATAAGATAATCATATTTCTTCTTGGCAGTAGGAAGAGGGAATTCAAAACCTCCAATAGTAATTGTTGGAATTTTTCCATTAGAATTGATACTGTGGACTTGAGGTTATTTCCTCGGAAAGTGTACCATATGCTCATTACCATTAACACTAAAAGTGACATTGCCTTTGTTGCAATTAATAACAGCCCCTGCAGTATTCAAAAAGGGTCTACCAAGAATAATAGACATACTATCGTCCTCGGGAATATCAAGAATAACAAAGTCCATCAAAATAGTAATGTTTGCAACCACAACAGGCACGTCCTCACAAATACCTACAGGTATAGTAGTTGATTTATCAGCCATTTGCAAAGATATTTTAGTAGGTGTCAACTTATTCAAATCAAGTCTACGATATAAAGAGAGAGGCATAACACTAACACCGGCTCCAAGATCACATAAAGCAGTTTTAACATAGTTTCTTTTAATTGAGCATGGTATAATTTGTACTCCTGGATCTCCAAGTTTCTTTGGTATTCCACCTTTAAAAGTATAATTAGCAAGCATGGTGGAAATTTCAGCTTCTGGTATCTTTCTTTTATTTGTAACAATATCTTTCATATACTTAGCATAAGGATTCATTTTAAGCATATCAGTCAAGCGAGTACGCAAAAAGACTGGCCTCAGCATTGCAGCAAAGCGTTCAAATTCTTCATCATCATTCTTCTTGGATGGTTTGGGAGGAAAAGGCATGGGTTTCTAAACCCATGGTTCTCTTTCTTTACCGTGCTTTCTAGCAACGAAGTCTCTCTTATCATAAAGTTGATTCTTTGATTGTGGGTTATCAAGATCAACAGTAGGTTCAATCTCTACATCATTGTTATTGCTAGGTTGAGCATCAACATGAACATCATTATTAACATTATCACTAGGCTCATGTTCATTACCAGATTGTGTTTCAACATCAAAAATAGAAATATCATTGGGACTCTCAGGTATGTCAACAACAGGTTCACTAGAAGCATGCAAATTCCTATCATTTTTCTTTTTGTTCTTTTTAGAAGGCCTAGGTGCGTCAACATTAGTTCTCCGAGAATCTTGCTCAATTCTCTTAGGGTGGCCCTCATGATACAAAGGTTCCTGAGTCATTTTACCCCCTCTAGTCACAACTCTAACAGCATTTACAGTTTTCTTATTATCTAATTCATTGAGCAAATCATTTTTAGCTTTAAGCACTTGTTCTACTTGAGTGGGTAACCATAGAAGCATGTTTACTAATAAGTTTAAGTTCACCTTTAACTCTAGACATATAATCACTCAAGTGTTCAATCATATAAGCATTACGTTTCAATTGTCTACTAACATAAGCACTGAAGTTTTCTAGCTTAACAATAAAATTACCAAACTCATCCAAGCATTGGCTAGCAGACTTATTACGAGGAATATCACCTTCATCAAATCTATAGAGAGAATTTACCTTTACTACCTGTGTCAGGTTATCAAGACCATGTGTTTCTTCAATAGGTGGTAAATTCTTAACATCTTCAGCTTTAATACCCTTTTCTTTCATAGATTTCTTTGCCTCTTGCATATCTTCAGGACTGGGAAATAGAATACCCCTTTTCTTTGGAGTTGGCTTAGGAGTTGGTTCAGGAAGTGTCCAATCATTTTCATTACTCAACATATTATTCAATAGCAATTCAACTTGATCAATAGTTCTTTCCCTGAAAACACAACCAGCACAACTATCAAGGTGGTCTCTGGAAGCATCGGTTAGTCCATTATAAAAGATATCAAGTATTTCATTTTTCTTGAGAGGATGATCAAGCAAAGCATTAAGTAATCGGAGAAGCCTCCCCCAAGTTTGTGGGAGGCTCTCTTATTCAATTTGCACAAAATTATATATTTCCCTTTAGGCAGCTTGTTTCTTATGAGCGGGGAAATATTTAGCAGAGAAGTAATAAATCATATCCTGGGGACTACACACACAACCAGGATCAAGAGAATTAAACCATGTTTTAGCATCACCCTTTAATGAGAATGGAAATAACTTAAGTATATAGTAGTAATGAATTTTTTCCTCATTAGTGAACAGGGTGACTATATCATTTAGTTTAGTAAGATGTGCCACCAGAGTTTCATATTCATAGCCATAAAAAGGATCAGATTCAACCAAAGTAAATAACTCAGGATCGATAGAGAAATCATAATCCTTATCAGAAATACAGATAGGTGAAGTAGCAAAAGCAGGGTCATATTTCATTCTAGCATTCAAAGATTTTTCTTTCAACTTATCTAACAGTTTCTTAAGATCATATCTATCATTACAAGAAAAAAGATCTCTAGCAGTTTTTTCATCCATAACATAACCCTCAGGCACAACAGGCAATTCATATCTAGGGGGAGAATCTTCATTATCACTTTCATCAATATTATCAGTTTCAATAATTTCATTCTCTCTAACCCTAGCAAGTTGTTCATCAAGAAAGCCACCTAATGGCACAGTATTATCAAGCATAGAAGTAGTTTCATCATAAGCATCATGCACAGAAAAAGTGGCATCATCAATAACATGCGACATATCAGAATGAATAGCAGGAGTAGGTGTCGCAAGTTTACTCATAATAGAAGGTGAATCAAGTGCAGAGCTACATGGCAGTTCCTTACCTCCCCTCGTAGTTGAGGGAAAAATCTTGGTTCTTTCATCTTTCAAGTTCCTCATAGTGATCAACAGATATAAATCCCAAGTGAGTCAAAGAATAGATCTATGCTCCCTGGCAACGGCGCAAGAAAATAGTCTTGATAACCCACAAGTATAGGGGATCATAATAGTTTTCGAGGGTAGAGTATTCAACACAAATTTATTGATTCGACACAAGGGGATCCAAAGAATATTCTGAAGTATTAACAGTTGAGTTGTCAATTCAACCGCACCTGAAAGACTTAATATCTGTAGCAAAGTATTTAGTAGCAAAGTAATATGGAAGTAGCGGTAACGGCAGCAAAAGTAATATTATTGGTTTTGTAGTGATTGTAACAGTGGCAACGGAAAAGTAACTAAGCAAAGAATAGTGTGTGGAAAGCTCGTAGGCAATGGATAAGTGATGGATAATTATGTCGGATGCGATTCCTCATGCAATAGTTATAACATAGGGTGACACAGAACTAGCTACAGTTCATCAATGTAATGTAGGCATGTATTCCGAATATAGTCATACGTGCTTATGGAAAAGAACTTGCATGACATCTTTTGTCCTACCCTCCCATGCCAGTGGGGTCCTATTGGAAACTAAGGTATATTAAGGCCTCCTTTTAATAGAGTATTGGAACAAAGCATTAACACTTAGTGAATACATGAACTCCTCAAACTACGGTCATCACCAGGAGTGGTCCCGATTATTGTCACTTCGGGGTTACCGGATCATAACACATAGTAGGTGACTATTGACTTGCAAAATAGGATCAAGAACTCACATATATTCATGGAAACATAATAGTTTTAGATTTGAAATCATGGCACTCAGGCCCTAGTGACAGGCATTAAGCATAGCAAAGTCATAGCAACATCAATCTTAGAACATAATGGATACTAGGGATTAAACCATAACAAAACTAACTCGATTACATGGTAAATCTCATCCAACCATCACCGTCCAACAAGCCTACAATGGAATTACTCACACACGGCGGTGAGCATCATGAAATTGGTGATGGAGGAACGTTGATGATGACGATGGCGGTGGATTCCCCTCTCCGGAGCCCCGAACGGACTCTAGATCAGCCCTCCTGGGAGAGATTAGGGCTTGGTGCTGGCTCTGTATCGTAAAACGTAATGAATCCTTCTACCTGATTTTTTATCCCCAAACGTGAAGATATAGAGTTGGAGTTGAGGTCGGTGGAGCCTCAGGGGGCCCACGAGATAGGGGCCGTGCCCTAGGGAGGTGGGCGTGCCCCCACCCTCGTGGATAGGGTGTGGGACCCCTGACATTGATTCTTTCGCCAGTATTTTTATATATTCCAAAAATATTCTCTGTGAAGTTTCAGGTCATTCCGAGAACTTTTGTTTCTGCACAAAAATAATACCATGGCAATTCTGGTGAAAACAATGTCAGTCCGGATTAGTTCCATTCAAATCATGCAAGTTAGAGTCCAAAACAAGGTCAAATGTGTTTGGAAAAGTAGATATGTTGGAGACGTATCATACGGGAATCCTGTTCTGGAGGTCTTGACCATGACAAACCTACAAACTATGATGAAGCGATGATGAGCCCGGATTCCGCGAAATGGCTTGAGGCCATGAAATCTGAGATGGGATCCATATATGAGAACAAAGTGTGGACTTTTGTTGACTTGCCCGATGATCGGGAAGCAATAGAGAATAAATGGATCTTCAAGAAGAAGACTGACATTTACGGTAATGTTACCGTCTATAAAGCTCGACTTGTGGAGAAAGGTTTTCGACAAGTTCAAGGAGTTGACTACGATGAGACCTTCTCACCCGTAGCGATGCTTAAGTCTGTCCAAATCATGTTAGCAATTGCCGCATTTTATTATTATGAATTTGGCAAATGGATGCCAAAAAACTGCATTCCTTAATGGATATCTTAAAGAATAGTTATATATGATGCAACTAGAAGGTTTTGTCGATCCAAAAGGTGCTAACAAAGTGTGCAAGCTCCAGTGATCCATTTATGGACTGGTGCAAGCCTCTCAGAGTTGGAATATATGCTTTGATAGTGTGATCAAAGCATATGGTTTTAGACAGACTTTTGGAGAAGCCTGTATTTACAAGAAAGTGAGTGGGAGCTCTGTAGCATTTCTAATATTATATCTGGATAACATATTGTTGATTGGAAATAATACAAAATTTCTGGATAGCATAAAAGGATACTTGAATAAGAATTTTTCAATGAAAGACCTCAATGAAGATGCTTATATATTGGGCATCAAGATCTATAGAGATAGATCAAGACGCTTAATTGGACTTTCACAAAGCACATACCTTGATAAAGTTTTGAAGAAGTTCAAAATGGATCAGTTAAAGAAAGGGTTCTTGCCTGTGTTACAAGGTGTGAAGTTGAGTCAGACTCAATGCCCGACCACTGCAGAAGATAGAGAGAAAATGAAAGTCATTCCCTATGCCTCAGCCATAGGTTCTATCATGTATGCAATGTTGTGTACTAGACCTGATGTGTGCCTTGCTATAAGTTAAGCAGGGTGGTACCAAAGTAATCCTAGAGTCGATCACTGGATAGCGGTCAAGAACATCTTGAAATACCTGAAAAGGACTAAGGATATGTTTCTCGTTTATGGAGGTGACAAAGAGCTCGCCGTAAATGATTACATCAATGCAAGCTTTGGCACTGATCTGGATGACTATAAGTCACAAACCGGATAGGTATTTATATTGAGTGGTGGATCTGTCAGTTGGTGCAGTTCCAAGCAGAGCGTCATGGCAGGATCTACGTGTGAAGCGGAGTACATAGCTGCTTCGGAAGCAGCAAATGAAGGAGTTTGGATGAAGGAGTTCATATCCGATCTAGGTGTAATTCCTAGTGCATCGGGTCCAATGAAAATCTTTTGTGACAATACTCGGGCAATTTCCTTGGAGAAGGAATCTAGATTTCACAAGAAAACCAAACACATCAAGAGACGCTTAAATTCCATCCGCGATCAAGTCAAGGAGGGAGACGTAGAGATTTGCAAGATACATACGGATCTGAATGTTGCAGACCTGTTGATTAAGGCTCTCTCACGAGCAAAACATGATGACCACCAAGACTCCATGGGTGTTAGAACCATTACTATATAATCTAGATTATTGACTCTAGTGCAAGTGGGAGAATTAAGGAAATATGCCCTAGAGGCAATAATAAAGATGTTATTTTTATTTCCTTATATCATGATAAATGTTTATTATTCATGATAGAATTGTATTAATCGGAAACTTAGTACATGTGTGAATACATAGACAAAACTGAGTGTCCCTAGTATGTCTCTACTTAACTAGCTCGTTAATCAAAGATGGTTAAGTTTCCTGACCATAGACATGTGTTGTCATTTGATGAACGGGATCACATCATTAGAGAATGATGTGATGGACAAGACCCATCCGTTAGCTTAGCATAATGATCGTTTAGTTTTATTGCTATTGTTTTCTTCATGACTTATACATGTTCCTCTGACTATGAGATTATGCAACTCCCGAATACCGGAGGAACACCTTGTGTGCTATCAAACGTCACAACGTAACTGGGTGATTATAAAGATGCTCTGCAAGTGTCTCTGATAGTGTTTGTTGAGTTGGCATAGATCGAAATTAGGATTTGTCACTCCATGTATCAGAGAGGTATCTCTGGGCCCTCTTGGTAATGCACATCACTATGAGCCTTGCAAGCAATGTGACTAATGAGTTAGTTGCGGGATGTTGCATTGCAGAACGAGTAAAGAGACTTGCTGTTGACGAGTTTGAACTAGTCATGAGGATACCGACGATCGAACTCGGGCAAGTAACATACCGATGACAAAGAGAACAATGTATGTTGTTATGCGGTTTGACCGATAAAGATCTTCGAAGAATATGTAGGAGCTAATACGAGCATCCACGTTCCGCTATTGGTTATTGACCGGAGATGTGTCTCGGTCATGTCTACATAGTTCTCGAACCCATAGGGTCCGCACGCTTAACGTTCAATGATGATTTGTATTATGAGTTATGTGATTTGATGACCGAAGTTTGTTCGGAGTCCCGGATGAGATCATGGAAATGACGAGGAGTCTCTAAATGGTCGAGAGGTAAAGATTCATATATTGGAAGGTTACATTCGGACAATGGAATGGTTCGGGTTGTTTCGGATAAGTTTCGGAGTACCGAGGGTTACCAGACCCCCCCCCCCCCCCGAGGTAAACGGGCCACCATGGGCCTTAGTGGAGAAGAGAGAGGGCCGGCTAGGAGGTGGCACCCCCCCTTGCCAATCTAAATTGGACAAGGGGTGGGGGAGGCACCCCCCCTTTCCCTCTCCTACTCCTCCTCTCTTTCCCTCGTTGCTACTCTAGAAAAAGGAAAAAGGAGAGGGGAATCCTACTAGGACTAGGGAGTCCTAGTAGGACTCCCCACACTTGGCGCCCCCTAGGGGGCGGCCTCCTCTCCTCCCCCCTTTATATACGGAGGCGGGGGGGGCACCCCAAAGGCACAACAAGTCTTCTCTTAGCCGTGTGTGGTGCCCCCCTCCACAGTTACACACCCCGGTCATATCGTCGTAGTGCTTAGGCGAAGCCCTATGCCGGTAGCTTCATCATCACCGTCAACACGCCGTCGTGCTGACAAAACTCTCCCTCGTCCTCAACTGGATCAAGAGCTCGAGGGATGTCATTGAGCTGAACATGTGCTGAACACGGAGGTGTCATATGTTCGGTGCTAGGAGCAGCTGAATCGCGAAGACGTTCGACTACGTTAACCGCATTACTAAACACTTCCTCTTTCGGTCTACGAGGGTACATGGACACACTCTCCCCTCTAGTTTCTATGCATCTCCTCGATAGATCTTGCGTGATCGTAGGAATTTTTTTTGAAATACTGCGTTCCCCAACAGATTGAAGTTTTCAAGTTTTGGGTGAGATATCAATATGAGGTGAATAAGAAGTGACAAGGCCCTAAGCTGGGGGATGCCCCAGGCACACCCAACGTAATATTCAAGGAAGATCCAACCAACTAAGCTTGGGGATGCCCCCGAAGGCATTATCGGTAACCTCACTTGGAGCTATATTTTCATTCATCACATGATATGTGTTTTGCTTGGAGCGTCATTGTAATTTTCTATTTGCTTGATTTTATTTACAATAATGTTTTGTATCTTTTATTTCAATAAATATGTTGGGTATAGCTTTTACCATGCTTATTTTGCAAGTCTACATGTTGCTGTTTGAAACCAGAAAGTTTATCGACGTTGCAAAAATTCCCCAGAAATGTCAGAATGCGATAAAATGTTGAAACTTTTTGCGCAGTAAGCTATGATAAATAAGTATTGATATTCTTGCATCCTTTACATATTGTTATGTTTAGACAGATTGTTGTAATGTTTGTATTGTTTGTACATGTTTGCTTATTTAATGATTCTATTTGAGGATAGGAGTATTGAATATGCAGAGGCATTTAGTATTCAATATTAAATTATAATTTTAGTGATTTTCTATAGTAGAGAATGATAAGGTATTGCATTTATTTATACTAACTTATCTCACGAGTTCTTGTTGAGTTTTGTGTGCATGAAGTTTTAAGATTTAGGGAAACCATGATATGAAGGGAATTAAGGAGACACAAAAGCTCAAGCTTGGGGATGCCCAAGGCATCCCAAGATAATATTTCAAGAAGTCTCAAGCATGTAATCTTGGGGATGCCCTGGTAGGCATCCCACCTTTTTTCATCGACAATTATCGGTTAGTATCGGTTGAGCCTACTTTTTTGCTTCTTCACATGAGATGTGCTATGCTTGGAATGTAATTTTATCTTGTTTTTGTTTTCTGTTTGAATAAAATATTTAGATCTGATTTCTTAAGAGAGAGTCCTCAGATAGCTACCCATTTACATAACTACTCGCTTGATCTTCACTTATATCTTTTTGGAGTAGTTTGTCGAAATCTCTCATGCTTCACTTATATTATTTTGAGAGATGAAAATTTTATGCTCATGTTCTTCACTTAGATTTGTTTGAGCTTGTCAAAGGCAATGGAAATATATGAAACTAGTCCCGAAGTGATAGATATCCAAGGATATAATAAAAACTTTCATGAAGATCATTGGAAGAAATAAATTTAATTCTTTGTAATAGTTTTGCGGTATGATGATAGTGATATGTGAGTCATGTTGGTGAGTAATTATGCATCAGTAAGAATATTGGTGTTAAGGTTTGTGACCCTATGCAAGCACGAAAGTCAATAGTTATGCAATGAAATTACATCCTACTTGTGGTGCATTATTCGGTGTTAGTTATATGCTTAACGCTCGCTTATGTGATTTCTCGTTTCTTGGTTGGATGCTTGTCAATCTATTTGCTAGCCTTCCCTTGTACTAAGTGGTATTACTACTTGTGCATGCAAAATCCTTAAACCAAGTTTTACCATATGAGTCCACCATACCTACCTATATGCGGTATTCTCCTGCCGCTCTAAGCAAATTTGTATGTGCCATCTCTAATTTTCAAAATAATTTCCTTTTTGTGTGCTAGTATCACTCATGAAACGGTAGGGGTGGCTGATATTTCCCCCTGCAAGATGTGTTATTCTCAAGATGAGTGTTTGTTCACTTGTCATTGCACGAGAGTACGGCAAAGGTATTAGGGATGCCCAGTCCCGAAACGAAAAATGAATTTACTTTAAGTTGTCAAATAATAAATTCCGTGGAAAGTGTTGGTATGGATGATAGCCGTGGAATGTGAAAGTATGGTGGAAAAAGGAATAAACTTTAATTTTTGTTTGGGAATCACCTATGATATATCTAGCATGGAAAGTATTGGGAACTACCCGATCGTTTTCGTTGACAGGAAAAGCATGCCACCCAAAATGTTGTATCTCTATCTTTTTTGCTTTGAGCTCTGGCACCTCTACAAATCCCTACTTCCCTCTGCGAAGGGCCTTTCTTTTTACTTTATGCAATTTTTATTTTGATTCTCCATCTTCTTATAAAGCACCAACTAAGGGGCACTATGATCGTACTTGAGCATTAGGTGTAGCTAATATGCGAGTGTGTTTCATGAATGGATCAATGATTGAGCATGATGGGCTCTAGGGATAACTTGCTTTAGTGTTGATATTTTGAAACACATGGTTGCTTGTTGATATGCTTGAGTATTGAAATATTCATATCAAAACTAGACTATTACTTTGAACCATATAAAAGTGCATATGTCCATGCTACAAAAGAAAAGAATATGTGATGAACATGTTAGGTAGCATTCCACATCAAAAATTCAGCTTTTATCATTTACCACCTCCCTTTCTTTTTACTCCGCATATAAGATTTGGTTAAAGTCAAACTACACAAACTTGGACCAAATTTATATTAAAAAATCTGAACATCTACAATACTAAAACTATATAGTATGAAAATACGTTTCATGGTGCATCTGATAATATTAATTTAATATTGTGAATGTTTATATATTTTTAATATAAAGTTAGTCAAACTCTACAAAGCTTGACTTTGACCAAACCTTGTATGCAGACTAAAAAGAAACGAGGGAGTACCTACTCGAGGACGAGTAGGAATTAAGCTTGGGGGTGCTGATACGTCTTCAACGTATCTATAATTTTTTTTTGTTCCATGTTGTTATATTATCATTCTTGGATGATTTGCAATCGTTTTATAGTAACTTTATATCATTTTTTGGGACTAACCTATTGACATAGTGCCTAGTGCCAGTTGCTATTTTTTGATTGTTTTTTATTTCGCATGAAATCAATATCAAATGAAGTCCAAACGTAGCAAAAAAATTGGAGAATTTTTTTGGACCAGAGGACCCAGGATGGGCTAAAAAGGTACCAGAGGGGAGGCCTGAGGTGGGCACAACCCACCTGGGTGCGCCTAGGAGCTAGGCGCTCCCAGGGGGTTGTGCCCCCTCGGTGACCTCCCGAACTACTTCTTTGCCCTATAAATTGCGAAATATTCCAAAAACCCTAGGGGTAACTCTAGATTAGAAGTGCCGCCGCCGCAAGCCTCTATAGCCATGAAAAACCAATCTAGACCCTGTTCCGGCACTCTGCTGGAGGGGGAAATCATCACAGGGGGGCCATCTTCATCATCCCGACGGCCACCATGATGAGGTGGGAGTAGTCCTGTAACACCCATGATGCGGCTATATCTCCCACGTGTCAGAGCATGACTTAGAGGCATAACCGCATAGTAGGCATGTCGCAAGAGGGGTAATTTTTACACATCCCATGTACTGAATAAGAAAGGGATAAAGAGCTGGCTTACAATCGCCACTTCACACAATACATAAATATAGCATTACATCATCCAAAATACAATCAAGGTCCAACTACGGAACCAACATAAATAAAGACAACCCCAAATGCTAGATCCTCGATCGTCCCAACTAGGCTCCACTACTGATCAACAGGAAAACGAAACACAACAACAAAAAGGTCTTCATCGAGCTCCCACTTGAGCTGGGTAGCGTCACTTGCACTGGTACCATCGGCACCTGCAACTATTTGGAAGTATCTGTGAGTCACGAGGACTCAGCAATCTCACATCCGCGAGATCAAGACTATTTAAGCATATGGGTAGGAGAAGGTAGTGAGGTGGAGCTGTAGCAAGCGCTAAGCATATATGGTGGCTAACATACGCAAAAAAGAGCGAGAAGAGAAGCAATGCAACGGTGGAGAACTAGAAGTGATCAAGAAGTGATCCTGAAACTACTTACGTTCAAACATAACTCCAAAGCTGTGTTCACTTCCCGGGCTCCGCCGGAAAGAGACCGTCACGGCTACACATGCGGTCAATTCATTTCAATTAAGTTTAGTGTCAGGTTTTCTACAACCGCATATTAACAAATTCCCATCTGCCCATAACTGTGGGTACGGCTTTCGAAAGTTCAAAACCCTGCAGGGGTGTCCCAACTTAGCCCATCACAAGCTCTCATGGTCAACGAAGGATATTCCTTCTCCCAGGAAGATCCGATCAGACTCGGAATCCCGGTTACAAGACATTTCGACAATGGTAAAACAAGACCAGCAAAGCCACCCAATGCGCCGACATCCCGATAGGAGCTGCACATATCTCGTTCTCAGGGCAACACCAGATGAGACATCCTATGAGTAAAACCAAACCTCAAGTTTCCTCAAGGTGGCCCCGTAGTCTACTCGGTTCAGACCAACACTTAGAGAAGCACTGGCCTGGGGGGTTTAAAATAAAGATGACCCTCGGGAGAGTGACTCCCAAGGGAAAAGTAGGTGGTGGTGAGGCAAATGGTAAAACCAAGGTTGGGCATTGCTGGAGGAGTTTTATTCAAAGCGAACTAGCAAGGGGTCCCCATAACACCCCAACCGTGTAAGGAATGCATAATCAAGAAACATAACACCGGTATGACGGAAACTAGGGCGGCAAGAGTGGAAAAAAAACACCAGGCGTAAGGCCGAGCCTTCCACCCTTTACCAAGTATATAGATGCATTAAAGTAAACAAGATATAATAATGATATCCCAGCAACTACTCCTGCACGCAGACATTCAGTCATTATTGAGGAAATATTGGATGCTGCTGACTCAACTTTGGTCACTCCATGTCCTCCTGACGTAGTTTCCCCTTCGGACAGCAGACTTGTGAGCTCTGACTCTCTGTTTTTGGCCACTAAACCACCTGCAGAATCTCTGCTTGGGAAGCAACAACATGAGAGGAAGCGTGCTCATTGTGTTGCGCCTATTTCTGATACTCCAGACTTCTCCACGAGGAGAATGACTAGAAGTTATGTCAAATCTACAGGCTTCAAACCCATCTCTGCAGTTTTTGTTAAACCATCACCCAAGAGGCGACCGAGAGGGAAGAAGCTCAAGATATCTGAATAGGAGACCACAGAGCAGGTTCGGATGCCACCAGATACCCCAATTCCGGTTATGCAGGCAGTCGTCCATGCTTTGGGCATCCCAGCTGGGGATCTGACAGAGGAGAAGCTTATGGCTCCCTCTAAGAAGTCTGAAGATGATGCAGTTTCCAATGATGTGTGATTTTCTGTACCTCTCTGTGATGTGGTGGTGGTGTGTTGTGGGCCTGATCGACTTTGCATTTTGTGGCCCACGGTTATCTCTTTTCCGTTTTTTATATCTGAACTCTGCTAGCAGTTTATGGGTTTATATTGTACGGATGTTGCCAACCTTAGGGCTTTTGGAGCTGCACTGTTAAGCAGTGGGCTAGATTATCTCCCCTATACAGTTTCTCATGGCTAGTACATCCTATCGTAATTGGCGTGTTTTGTGCTGGAATGTTCGTGGTCTGAATTCTGCGGAGAGACAGAGAGATGTTAGAGTAAAAATTGAGGAGAGCCAGTGCTTGATTCTTTGCCTTCAGGAAACCAAATGTGAGGAGTTTGATATTAGGACAATTAGAACCTTTTGCTCGCGGAGGTTCGATCGTTTTGCTTTTGCTCCCTTGGTAGGGGCCTCTGGTAGTATTCTTGTCATCTGGAATTCAGGTGTTTTCACTGGCACACTAATTGAAATTCAAAGCTTCGGTGTTGTGGTTTCTTTTACTTCAGTACACAATGCTGAAACCTGGACCTTAGTGTCAGTTTATGGGCCTTGTGATGGGTCTCTCCGAGATGATTTTGTTCACTGGCTTTATCATCTGACCATCCCACCTAATGAACATTGGCTACTCCTCGGGGATTTCAATTTTATAAGGTCCATGGATAATAGAAACCTACCGGGGGGAAATGTTAATGATATTTTCCTTTTCAATGAGATAATTGGTCATTTGGGCCTCTTGGAGTTGACATTGAAAGGGAGAATGTATACATGGTCCAATATGCAGGAAAACCCGCTGCTGGAACAACTTGATTGGTTCTTTACAACATCGGATTGGATTTCCATTTACCCAAACACTGTGGTACTCCCCCTAGCAAAAACATCGTCTGATCATGTGCCATGCGTGGTATCCATTGACACAACCATTCCAAAAGCTAGGGTTTTTCGTTTTGAGAATTATTGGGTTGACATGCCAGGCTTTATGGATTGTGTCAAGCGGTCTTGGGAGGCTCCGGTTTTTTCTGACTTGTCTACGGCTGCAATTATCTCCAAGAAGTTCAAACGGTTACGAATGGACCTCAAAGTGTGGAGCAAAAATATCTCTCACATTAAACATCTGACTTTGAATTGTGCCAAGGTAATTCTGCATTTTGATGGGCTTGAGGAGTGGAGGCCACTCACAACTCCTGAGTTTAATTTTAGAAAGATAGTTAAGTTGCACCATGAGAACATGCTGCGTATTCATTACATTTATTGGAAACAGCGGTGTACAATCAGATATATCAAGGTGGGTGAGGAAAATTCAAAGTTTTTCCTTGCAATGGCCATAGAAAGATTGAGAAAAAATGCAATTGCTAGTCTTATGGTTGATGGGAATGATCCAGTCTCAGATCATACACAAATGGCTGGAATTTTGTGGCCTTCTTTTAAGAATAGGATGGGTCATGCTCAAGGCATTACCATGGGATTTGATCTCCCACAGTTCATTTAGCTAGTCGATGGGTTGGAGGTTCTCCCTGCTCCTTTCTCACAGGAGGAGATAAACAAGGTTTTAAAGGAGCTACCCACTGACAGAGCACCTGGACCGGATGGTTTTAATGGCATGTTTATTAAGAAATGCTGGCCTATTATTGAACATGATTTTTTGATGCTCATAAAGGCTTTTTATGATGGAGAGCTATCTCTGGAGAACATCAATGGCTCACTCATCACCCTTATTCCCAAGATGATTTCTCCTGAGGGACCAGATGATTTCAGGCCCATTTCTCTTACAAATAGCTGTCTGAAGTTCCTCACCAAACTGTTGGCAAATAGGTTGCAGAAGGTAATTTTGCAATGCATTCATAAGAACTAGTATGGATTTTTGAAAAGTAGGTCCATTCAGGATTGCCTTGCATGGGCATTTGAGTACATTCATCAATGCAAGAAATCAAAGAGACCAATCATAATCCTTAAGTTGGACGTTGCCAAGGCTTTTGATACAGTGGAGCATGAGGTAATTCTACAAGTTCTTCATCATAAAGGTTTTGATAGCAAGTGGATTGCTTGGGTTAGGGAGATTCTATCATCTGGGACATCTTCTGTTTTACTGAATGGCATTCCAGGGAAGCAATTTAGATGTAAGTGTGGGGTCAGACATGGTGATCCTTTGTCACCGCTCCTTTTTGTTATTGCTGCCGATCTATTGCAGTCTGTGGTCAACCATATGTTGGCTCAAGGGTCTCTGACACTTCCAATACCATCCCATGATCCTAACTACCCAATTATCCAGTATGCAGATGACACAATAATCATTTTGCCTACTATGGAGGAACAATTGGTGGCTCTCAAGAATATGTTGGCTGTGTTCCAACTAGCAACCAAAGATAGAAGTGATTTCGTGGGTATGGTCATCTTGCCTGAGATCCCGCAAGGAAGAAGAACGAGTCCATGAAGAAGACAAATGGACGTAGTCGAACGGATCCTCACAACTCCGGAACGAAACCGAAGCAAACGAGAGAAGCAACCCGGAAATAAGCAAGTAACATAGTAAACAACCATCACATCAACATGGCATGATGCACAACCAAGTATGATGCATGTCCGGTTTAATGAAGCATGGCATGGAAAAGTGCACAAGCAATCCTACAAATTAAGTGGAGCTCAATATGCAACTCAATTGCATATTGACGGAACACCCTGTGACTTATTTAGTTCACTCTCGTTTATGTACCCAACAATATTAAATGTTGTTAAACATGGCAAGAGGTGAGGCATAATAAAACTACCTAACTAGGCAAGTTTAAATGAAGCCAGAAACAACAAACAGCCATTCCGGAAAATCCTCATGAGCATATATTAGATTTGGTACTGTTTTGTCCTAAACCATATTTTAGAGTTGTTGAACATGCAAGATGAGTGCACCATGTTAAACTAGGCATTTTTCTACCCCAAATGCATATAAAGTTTATTAAGTTTGGAGCTACGGTTATTTAGTTATGAATTAAAGCATTTTAGCATGGCAATATAGCAAAAAGAACAAACAGCAAGTTTAAACATTTTAAACATGGTTGAAAATTGGATATTATTAATCTAGAAAAAATTCTAAACATTTTTCATATATAAAGTTTTTACATGTGATGCATAGATTGTGAGATATTAAATGTATGAACATGAGGGTCTTTTTTGTAAAACAACGTTCTCTGGAATATTAGGAAAAAACTTAGATCTGGAAAAAAACATGAACGGGCCACAACAGAGGCCGGCCCAACAATGCACTGGGTGAGGGCACTGGATCTGAGGCTCACCAGGCCTCATGGGCTAGCTCGGCGAGGAGGCTGGACGCGGGCTGGCAGATTTGGGCAGGCTCGCTGGAGCGGTGCGGCTGGCCTCGCGAGCGGGCGCACTCCTCTCTGGTCAAAGCGGGGGGATCGAGCGAGCGAAGCAGGGGAAGGGTCAACACGGCTACACGACTACAGCCTCCTCCTCTCGACAAAAAGGCAAGAGCGGGACTTGGCGGCGCCAGGCGACGGGGATCCAGTCGGGACAGCGTACTCCGATGAGGCAAGGTCCGGCGGGAGTCGCGGCCTCCAGATCCAGCACTGGGGCAAGCTGCAGGAGGTCGGCGCAGTGGGGAGCTGCACTTGCCGACGCGGACGACAGAAGCACGGCGGTGCCGGCATCGAGTACATGGCGCGGCGGGGCGGCGACGAGTCATGGCGGGGACGGTTCGAGGAGCTCGAGGACGACGACGTCCGTGCGTGGGAGGCAAGGATGGCCGGCGCAAACTCCTCGGGGGCTCCCTGTTGCACAAGCATCAAGCGTTGGTGAGAGAGGGAGGAAAGAAATAAGAGGAAGGGAGAGGCAGGGGCGCAGGGGTCCTGCTAAAAGGTGGTCGCCGGCGACGGGAAGGTCCTCGCCTGACGACTGCGGGGCTGCTGCTTGCTCTGCGAGAGCGGCTGGATGTGGTCATGTGGCTGGAGGCGATGCTGGGTGCCTGGGCCTGGGGTTCGAGCAAAGGAGTTCGGTGGGGGGGGGGTGGATCAATGGGTGGATCGGGAAGGCAGGGTAGTACCCTGATTGGAGCGACGGGGAAAACGAGGTGGATCTCGCGTCTGGCGGCGGGACAGGACTGATGGGACAAGCTCCCTAGGATCTAGGGTTGTCCACTATATAGAGCAAATAGGTTTTTTTGACTAGGGACTAATCTGGCGCTTAGATCATAATCGAATGGACGAGAAAAGTAGGTTAGGGAGTCCAATAAATAAAACGGTGATGTTTTGTAGATGTTTGGGGATGATCCGGACCCAACGGTGACGACTGCCCGGGTCGGGTTCGGGACAACTTTCGGACGCGCGCGAGGGGTCAATGCACCGCCCAAGGAGGGGCCAGGCTGGGCCTAGGTGGACTGTGAAGAAGGGCTTGGGCTAAGAGGAAAGAGGGGGAATGCAGCCCGGCAACTGTTTTCGGAGACCAAAAACGTCCGACGTTTGACCGACTATATTGTCGCTATAGTTATCCGTTGGGGCATCAAACAGACTACGAATGCGATGAAACTTGGCAGTCGGCCTATCTACACTATAACAACACTGCATGCCAATTTTCAACCCATTCCGAGAACATTTTATGGCCACTTATAAAATAATATTTCAGACATGCCGCGGCGCGTGCAAGTGTGTCTGGGCTCAGAACGGACACGGAGAGAACCGGAAGACCCGGACGGATGCAAGTTTTTAAAAACATGATGATGCAATGGGGATGATAACATGGCAAGATGCAACACGCAAACGAAAGACAAGGCAACAACAGCGAATAACCGAAAGACATCTGGCGCATCGGTCTCGGGGCGTCACAACACTCCACCACTACGAGAGGATCTCGTCCCGAGATCTAGGATGGCACCGGAGAGAAATGGAAGAGGAAAGAGAAGAGTTAAAACTAAGTTGCTTCTCGGACAAATGAGTGAAACCACGAACCTTGAGAGGTTGAACAACTTGAAAGAAAGAATACAACGAAGATGAACAACGTTGAAAACAGTCCATTAGAAAAGAGGAACCAGGAACATTACGAGAACCTTGTAGGTTGAAAGACATAAGAAAAGGGTTGCAATGGAAAAGAAGTACATGCAAGCACTCTGGTAGCAACGAAATGTACAAGGAACGATAAAGATCAATTATGATATCACTTCGGTTGTGAAGGGAGGTGAAACTTGATAAGATGAGAGAACTTGAAAAGGGGGCACGACACTCCGGTTGAATGGATAAGCAAGGAAAAAACACGATCTTGGCAAACGAGATGATAGGACGAAGAGAGCAACGTCACAATGCCTCTGGAACGAAAGAAAAGAAGGTAGATCATCAGAATAAGAGAACGGAGAAAGAAATGACAACTCTCGCAAATAAAATTAAAAGAGCATGCTTATGAAGAAAAAGTTGAACGGAGTTGTTGGAAAACCAACAACGAAAAGAGTAAGCTTGTTGTGGGCTTATGGAAAACATCTCTAAATCTTGAGGTGAAATTCTACCACTAACGAAAAATAATAGATTGGATTGATATGAACAAGGAGACGAGAAACTTATTTCAACGGGAGGATAAATGAAGAACTTGGGTCATTTATAAGCACCATAATTAGCAACAATCCTTAGGGAAAGCTTTAGGTGAAATATAACCCAATATAACTCCAATGAAGAGATTGATGGATTTAAAATACCTGATTCTTTATAACTTTTGAATCATGAAACACGAAGGGAAATTATCAAGAAAGACATAACACCACCTGAAAAGATAAGGTAGAAAGAATTGCACTTCATTATGCAAGATGAAGACTACTTGAGCTCCTTTGAAAAGAATCTCGATGAATACTTCGAGAAGGAATTAAATCCTTGATGAACCATCATGTAGAGCCTCCATGAAGAAATCCGGTAATAAAAGAATGATCAAACGAAATGAAGGATGAAAAGAATAAGGTTGAAGCCTTGCAATGATAAGATAGATCTTCATGATGATGAGAGCTTGGAACTCCGGGAAAAGAAAAGATGAACCAATTGAAACTGAGAATTTGATGAACCTCCGGAATAAGGAATTGAATTTACTCGATGAAACAAGAATAAGAATTACATTATGTTTATCCTTCACCAAATTAAATTGATGACAAGCAACGGATTTGGCATACTACTTATTCTTGTAGAATGGATTAAGATAGATATAGTGTAAACTTGAGAAGGTCTTCGAAGAACCACCGGTAGGATTGAAACAATGAATAAATTGATATGATAACAAAGGAAGAGAAGTCTTGAACGAACCTCCGTAAGAACTGAAAATGGAAGTAGCAAAGGCACAATTCACCGGGAAGAATTGGATAGCGAACGAAGATACTTTAGGGGATTTTGATACAAGTAAACGAAGAGGTCCCGAGCTGATTAGAGGATACTTGAATGATGCACTGGTATGATTTGGAGAATGTGAGATGAAAGCTGGAAATGAATAATTCTGAGATGAAGGCTCTGGGGAATCAAACTGGAAAGACTTCTGAATTACTCCAGATGGGTGAATAGAATTCGCACAATGGAAAACAATTATGAGAGGATGGCAACAAGCTATAACCATGAATCTTTGGAAGAACGGGTAAGAATTTAAGAGGAACTCTTCTTCGGTCTTCAAAATTCGAGAATGACGACGAGAAAAACCACCTTGAGTTGTTGAGGCACTCTAGGATGGAAATTAGAAAGGTTGACCAATGATGAAAAGAATGCGAAAGATCTTGGAGAAGGCATTTGACTGATGATAACTCATTCTTACGTCAAACTTGGAAAATGAATTTGATAGTAATTCTGAGAAAATTAGAAGAGTCAGGTAAGATCCTGGGAAAAAACATGTGGGTTAGGGAACACTCAAAAGAACCACCATTGAAGAGATTGCTTGAAAAGAGAGATTGTGCCGGTTGAATTAAATGGCTTGAAAGAGATAACAACCTCGAAATAGGTTGAACGGATCTTGAATGAAAAGACGAGTCTTCTGAGATAACTTCAGCACTCTAGATAACATGAATAACTCGAGGTGGATGATTAACAGATGCACCGACATAAGAAAGTATATGAAAGGAAGAAAGGGATATGGTCAACATCGAAAGCTTGAATTGAATCCACCGGAGAAGAAAATGATAACAAGGAATGGTAAACTTGAAGAACATCTTCATGAGAACCACCGGGTAAGAACATTGACGGAAAAGAATGGAGAAACTTACCATCAATAAAAGGATACTTGATTAAGAAATACAAGTCCTTGAAGAAACAAGGGGTGGGAGGGTGGGAAAACAAAGGAAACTTGGGACGGATGAAACAAACAATGCTGAGAAGACTTGAGTTGATCTTGCGGATGTTGAAAAAGATCGGATCCACTTGAAGAGAAACACGCCAGTGAAAAGGATTGACATGACAATCTCAATTATCATGAAGGATTAGTATTCACATAGAAATATGAGAACACTGCTTAGGGAAGGTATGGAATCAACACTTGACATTGAAGCAACTCGAATACCACAACAAAAATAAAAACAAAGGATTGACTTAGGAAATAAGCCGGAAACAAACATATGATAGATCCCATATTGTATCATGTGTCTGTTGGAAAGATATTCTAGGAGCTACTTGAATTCCCACTTATAAACTCCCGAAACTTTCTGGTTATGCAATCAGGTGTTGGGGATACAGGGGAAGCATAATATCTCACCCAAAACTAACAAATCCTACATCCAGCTGTATCCATCCTTCAACACATAACCAAGAAACCTTCGGAAATCGTTTACCTCAACCTTCGAAAAGCATTATACGAGTTATGGCAATACTCCTGAACTCCTGCCCCAGTACTGGGTGGCATCGAGGTTATCTCACCAACAACTGCATAAAAGAGATTTTCAATATCGGCGAACTCAGGTATTCCAGAACTGCAACGATAAAATTGGGATGACAACACCTCGGAGCTCAACTCCCCGGGACACTGCCACAACCCCTAAATGTCGGGAGGCAACAAGAACAATGTTCTCGTCACAAAAATATCAGAACGATTCCAAGATACACGCGTGATCCTAATTTTTTTTTTGTGAAATTTGAGGAGAGAAGAGTCAAAACTCTACATCAGGAGGCCTCACCAGAGCGACGAAGGGACTCAGGAGTAAAAAGAATCCTTCTCTCCAATATATATAATCCTATAAGACTCAAAATATTTTTCTAGACTCAACAACATCAGCGATTCGATCAAGCAGGGGGCTCCTAAGTCGGGGAATGCTCTGATTACCAACTTGTAACACCCACGATGCATCTATATCTCCCACATGTCGGAGCATGACTTAGAGGCATAACCGCATAGTAGGCATGTCGCAAGAGGGGTAATCTTTACACATCCCATGTACTAAATAAGAAAGGGATAAAGAGCTGGCTTACAATCGCCACTTCACACAATACATAAATATAGCATTACATCATCTAGAATACAATCAAGGTCCGACTATGGAACCAACATAAATAAAGACAACCCCAAATGCTAGATCCCCGATCGTCCCAACTGGGCTCCACTACTGATCTACAGGAAAACGAAACACAACAACAAAAAGATCTTCATCGAGCTCCCACTTGAGCTGGGTAGCGTCACCTGCACTGGTATCATCGGCACCTGCAACTATTTGGAAGTAGTTGTGAGTCATGAGGACTCAACAATCTCACACCTGCGAGATCAAGACTATTTAAGCTTATGGCTAGGAGAAGGTAGTGAGGTGTAGCTGCAGCAAGCGCTAAGCATATATGGTGGCTAACATACGCAAATAAGAGCGAGAAGAGAAGCAATGCAATGGTCATGAACTAGAAGTGATCAAGAAGTGATCCTGAAACTACTTACGTTCAAACATAACTCCAAAGCCGTGTTCACTTCCCGGGCTCCGCCGGAAAGAGACTGTCACGGCTACACATGTGGTTGATTCATTTTAATTAAGTTTAGTGTCAGGTTTTCTACAACCGGATATTAACAAATTCCCATCTGCCCATAACCGCGGGCACGGCTTTCGAAAGTTCAAAACCCTGCAGGGGTGTCCCCACTTAGCCCATCACAAGCTCTCACGGTCAACGAAGGATATTCCTTCTCCCAGGAAGACCCGATCATACTCGGAATCCCGGTTACAAGACATTTCAACAATGGTAAAACAAGACCAGCAAAGCCGCCCAATGCGTCGACATCCCGATAGGAGCTGCACATATCTCGTTCTCAGGGCAACACCGGATGAGACATCCTACGAGTAAAACCAAACCTCAAGTTTCCCCGAGGTGGCCCCGCAGTCTACTCGGTTCGGACCAACACTTAGAGAAGAACTGGCCCGGGGGGGGGGGGGGGCGTTAAAATAAAGATGACCCTCGGGAGAGCGACTCCCAAGGGAAAAGTAGGTGGTGGTGAGGCAAATGGTAAAACCAAGGTTGGGCCTTGCCGGAGGAGTTTTATTCAAAGTGAACTGTCAAGGGGTCCCCATAACACCCAACCGTGTAAGGAACGCAAAATCAAGGAACATAACACCGGTATGACGGAAACTAGGGCGGCAAGAGTGGAACAAAACACCAGTCATAAGGTCGAGCCTTCCACCCTTTACCAAGTATATAGATGCATTAAAGTAAACAAGATATAATAATGATATCCCAACAATAAACATGTTCCAACATGGAACAAACTTCATCTTCACCTGCAACTAGCAACGCTAGAAGGGGGGCTGAGCAAAGCGGTAACATAGCCAAATAACAGCTTGCTAGGAAAGGTGGGTTAGAGGCTTGATGTGGCAATATGGGCGGCATGATATAGCAAGTGGTGGGTATCGCGGCACAACAATAGAGCGAGCAACTAGCAAGCAAAGATAGAAGTGATTTCGAGGGTATGGTCATCTTGCCTGAAATCCCGCAAGGAAGAAGAATGAGTCCATGAAGAAGACAAACGGACGTAGTCGAACGGATCCTCACAACTCCGGAACGAAACCGAAGTTAACGAGAGAAGCAACCCGGAAAGAAGCAAGTAACATAGTAAACAACCATCACATCAACATGGCATGATGCATAACCAAGTATGATGCATGTCCGGTTTAATGAAGCATGGCATGGCAAAGTGCACAGCAATCCTACAAATTTAGTGGAGCTCAATATGCAACTCCGTTGCATATTGACGGAACACCCCGTGACTTATTTAGTTCACTCTCGTTTATGTACCTAACAATATTAAGTGTTGTTAAACATGGCAAGAGGTGAAGCATAATAAAATTACCTAACTAGGCAAGTTTAAATGAGGCCGGAAACAACAAACAACCATTCCGGAAAATCCTCATGAGCATATTAGATTTGGTACTGTTCTGTCCTAAAGCATATTTTAGAGTTTTTGAACATGCAAGATGAGTGCACCATGTTAAACTAGGCATTTTTCTACCCAAATGCATATAAAGTTTATTAAGTTTGGAGCTACGATTATTTAGTTATGAATTAAAGCATTTTAGCATGGCAATATAGCTAAAAGAACAAACAACAAGTTTAAACATTTTAAAAATGGTTGAAAATAGGATATTATTAATCTAGAAAAAATTCTAAACATTTTTCATATATAAAGTTTTTACATGTGATGCATAGATTGTGAGATATTAAATGTATGAACATGAGGGTCTTTTCTGTAAAACAACGTTCTCTGGAATATTAGGAAAAACGTAGATCTAGAAAATAAACATGAACGGGCCACAACAAAGGCCGGCCCAACAATGCACAGGGTGAGGGCGCTGGATCTGAGGCTCACCAGGCCTCATGGGCCGGCTCGGTGAGGAGGCTGGACGCGGGCTGGCAGATTTGGGCCGGCTCACTGGAGCGGTGCGGCTGGCCTCGCGAGCGGGCGCGCTCCTCTCTGGTCAACGCGAGGGGATCGAGCGAGAGAAGCAGGGGAAGGGTCAACATGGCTGCACGACTGCAGCCTCCTCCTCTCGACAAAAAGGCAGGAGCGGGACTTGGCGGCGCCAGGCGATGGGGGTCCGGTCGGGACGGCGTACTCCGGCGAGGCAAGGTCCGGCGGGAGTCGCGGGCTCTAGATCCAGTGGTGGGGCGAGCTGCAGGAGGTCAGCGCGGTGGGGCGCTGCACTTGCCGACGCGGATGGCAGAAGCATGGCTGCGCTGGCATTGAGTACATGGCGCGGTGGGGCGGCGACGAGTCTTGGCGGGAACGGTTCGAGGAGCTCGAGGACGACGACGTCCGGGCGCGAGAGGCGAGGATGGCCGGCGCAAACTCCTCGGGGGCTCCCTGTTGCACGAACACCAAGCGCAGGTGAGAGATGGAGGAAAGAAAGAAGAGGAAGGGAGGGGCAGGGGCGCAGGGGTCCTGCTAAAAGGTTGTTGCCGGCGACGGGAAGGTCCTCGCCTGACGACAGCGGGGCTGCTGCTTGCTCTGGGAGAGCAGCTGGATATGGGCATGTGGCTGGAGGCGACACTGGTGCCTGGGCCAGGGGTTCGAGCAGAGGAGTTCGGTGGGGGGGTGGTTCGATGGGTGGATCGAGAAGGAAGGGGAGTACCCCGATTGGAGGAACGGGGAAAACGAGGTGGATCTCGCGGCTGGCGGCGGGACGGGACTGATGGGATAAGCTCCCTAGGATCTAGGGTTGTCCACTATATAAAGCAAATAGTTTTTTTTTGACTAGGGACTAATCTGGCCCTTCGATCGTAATCGAATGGACGAGAAAAGTAGGTTAGGGAGTCCAATAAACAAAATGGCGATGTTTTCTAGATATTTGGGGATGATCCGGACCCAACGGTGACGACTGCTCGGGTCGGGTTTGGGACAACTTTTGGACGCGCGTGAGGGGTCAATGCACCGCGCAAGGACAGGTCAGGCTGGGCCTAGGTGGACTATGAAGAAGGACTTGGGCTAAGAGGAAAGAGGGGGAATGCAGCCCGACAACTGTTTCCGGAGACCAAAAACGTCCGATGTTTGACCGACTATATTGTCGCTATAGTTATCCATTGGGGCGTCAAACAGACTCCGAATGCAATGAAAACTTGGCAGGTAGCCTATCTACACTATAACAACACCGCATGCCAATTTTCAACCCATTCCGAGAACATTTTTCGGCCACTTATAAAATAATATTTCGGACGTGCCGCGGGCGCGTGCAAGTGTGTCTGGGCTCTGAATGGACACGGAGAGAACTGGAAGACCCGGACGGATGCAAGTTTTGAAAAACATGATGATGCAATGCGAATGATGACATGGCAAGATGCAACACGCAAACGAAAGACAAGGCAAAAACTGCGAATAACCGAAAACACCTAGCGCATCGGTCTCGGGGCGTCACAAGTCCACCTTCGGGGCTGAGGGTTTGTACCAGTAGCTACGTGTTTAATATCTCTCTCCCTCTCTCTGTTGTGTTCTTGAGATGTCACGATCTCGATGTATCGCGGGCTTTGTTAATATAGTTGGATCATATGGTGTTTTCCCCTCTCTATCTTGTTGTGAATTGAGTTTTCCCTTTAAGATTTCATTGTTATCGGATTGAATACTTTATGGACTTGAGAACACTTGATATATGTGTTGCATATGGATACCCGTGGTGATAATGGGGTATTATATTGATTCACTTGAGATATGTTTTGGCACTCAACTCACGGATTCCCGAGGTGACATTGGGATAATCTATGCATTGGGGTTGATGCATGTTCGTCTTTGTTTCTCCGGTAGAAATCTTGGGGCACTCTTTGAGGTTCTTTGTATTGGATTGAGTATTATGAATCTGAAATTGTTTGATGCATATCATATAATCATCTCACGGATACTCGTGGTGACATTGGTGTATCTAGGTGACATTAGATTTTGGTTGATGTGTATCATATGATATTATTTTAGTACGAACTCTTGGATAGATCGATCAAAATGAATAGCTTGGTGTTATTTTAGTACTAACTCTAGGATAGATTGATCGAAAGAATAGCTTTGAGGTGGTTTCGTACCCTACAAACAATTTCTTATTATGTTCTCCGCTAGATAAGAACTTTGGAGAGATTCCTCACCGCACGCTGAGGGATGGTTATATGATCGAATTATATTAGCATTGTTGAGATATTGAACTAGCAAAAGTATGAACCGTAGGCCTTGTTTTCAAGCATTGCAATACCGTTTGTGCTCACTTTTGTTTTGTGCTACCTTGCTGTTTTTTATTGTTCCTATTACAAAAGTCAATATCTACTATCATTACTACACTTTTATCAATATCTCTTCGCCAAACTAGTGCACCTATACAAATTACCATTGTATTTGGTGTGTTGGGGACACAAGAGACTTTTTATTATTTGGTTGTGGGGTTGTTTGAGAGAGACCATCTTCATCCTACGCCTCCCATGGATTGATAAACCTTAGGTTATCCACTTGAGGGAAAATTGGCACTGTCCTACAAAACTCCGCGTTTGGAGGCCCAAAACAAGTCTACAAGAAACAAGTTGTGTAGTAGACATCACCACTCCAGACGACCCCTCTCGAAGTGGTGGGACTCCTCCTATATCTCCTAAATCCTCGCATGTGCGGCACTGTGTGCTGCAGCCACGGCAGTGGTAAGGCTCTTTGCATGCTCGAAGAGGTGCTCCTTCTCCTCCCATAGGAACTTGATGTAGCGTGCAAGGTCGCTGACGCACATGAGGGCCCCCACCTCCCCTCCCACCTTCGGGTGGCAGTGGCGGAGCGAGTGATGACCCCGGCGGTCAACAATGGGCTGCTGGCCACGGTGGCTGACGATGGGCTGGCGGGCACGACCACCATCTGCCGCCTTCGGGCCGTGGTGGCGGAGCGGGTGATGGCCATGGTGGCCGCCAATGGGGTGGCGGCCACAACGGACACCTCCCACCTTCGGGCTGTGGTGGCGAAGCAGGCGTTGGCCTTGCCTTTCGATGGTGGTGTGGTGGCTATGGCGACAGATGGTGGGGTGGCGGCAATGGCGGCCAGCAACAGCCGACGACGGGCAGCGGTAGCGGAATGTGTGGTGGGTGTTCCACGCACACCCAACAGGGACACCACACACACTACACTACGTCGGGGACTGCGCCACTGCCGCGGTGTAGCCTCCCAGCTGGAGATGTCCTCTATTGACGGCGGAGTGGCCGAGCGACGATGATGGACCGGTGCCATTGGCGATTATGGGATAAGCATACGATATAAGCTATAGGCTGGGAGGGGAAAATGCCACACAGGACTCGCTAGCCGTGAGGATTTATATAGCAGGCCGGAAGCATTGGGATTTTGGGGGATTTCATCGAGTCGGTCAGGAAGCTTGCGTGGGAACCTGCGCAGTTGGGCGGGAACGGGCTCACCACCGTTTGGCCAAAAGAACGCTCATGCGCGCTGCTCAAGCTTGCGCTCGAAGCTGTCTGCGGCAGCGGGGTGACAAGACGTGCGGGAGGAGGATGAAAGGACATGTACACATACGGTTAATAAAAAAACATTTGCGATTTAATTACCTATGACCCCCGTCCCAGTTTCTAAGCCGTCTTTGTATTTTTGTGCCAAATTTTGACTAGAGGTTTAACTAATAGAATACGAATGCATGTCACAAAAGATTATATAGTTCGATTCGTATTTGAACATAGTTTCCAATTACATAATTTTTATAACATGCATTAACATTTTGTTGGTTAAATTTAAGGTCAAAATATGGCACAGAATATAAAGGGGACTAATAGACCAACATGGAGGTAGTAGCACATGGCCACCCTCTATGTAGTGATGCAACTACTGGCTGGCTTGTAGATGACCATTCCCTGCGTGTTGAACTGCTCTATGTGTGTGGTTGCTCATGATTGAGGCGGCCACGGCGCGCTCTGCTCGCGCCCTGTCGCGTGCGCTCTGCTCTTGCATCCCTCTAGGCACTTTGCCCTCGTCCCTCCACGCACTTTGCCAGTGTTTGGGGCCGGCAGATGACCACGTACATTCGTGCTGCCATTATGCATGCGGTTGCACCGGGCGTGACGCTACGATGCAGTTACCCGCTGCAAAAATTGCCACGCAAACGCGCCGAGAATCCTGGCGGCCCGGCCCCCATTTATTTTTGCGACCATTTACCTTCATCTCTCGCGCCACACAACACAATAAGCACACCCACGATGACACATACAGAGAGGACATCCAACAGTTCCAATGGCGCTCCCAGCGGCCAACGATGTAACATCCCAATTTTCAATTTGGATGTTATACATAGGTCATCATATGCATATCATATTTTAATTGCATTTTTTGTGATCCTAGAAATCTTAAGCAACTCAAGGACCCAAGGAGAGAGTTGGAGATTTCATTTATTTTCATATTTGAATTTTTCTCAAATTTGAGAAGAGGATCAATTTGGTTTTAATATTTTTCTCTCCAAATATTTTCAATATTTAATTTTAAAGAGTGAAGATAATATGACTTCTTCAAAAAGAGAGGAATATTGGAGGAAATTTTTTAAAATCAAATAAATATTTTATTTGGATTTTATTCAAGATTTTATTTGAATTAGAAAAAGATGCATTTTTGAAAATTGCATTATTAGGCCAGAAAAATGTTCACTTTGTTCTAAATAGTTTATTTGGATGATGAAAATTGTTTTGGCATTTTTAGATTTTTTTTATATCTTTTATTAGGATTTTTATTCGGCGGAATTTTTTTTAAGAAGTTCCCGCCCGACTGGGCCGAAGGCCCAGCCGAGCAGGCCGCGGCCCAGCGCCGCACGCCGCCTTCCTCCCGCCCCCGCCGTGCGTGCCACGGACACCGAGGGGGAGTCCGTGCCGGACTCTGCCCCGGGCCGGCCCCCTCCCCAAGCAAGCCACGGCCCCTGGCCTTTATAAAGGGCTGAGGCCCCGCCACCACCACCACCCCGCCGCCCGCACCCTGCCCTGCCTCGCCGAGCAGTGCCGCTACCGCTTGCTGCATGCAGCCGCCTGCCGCGACACTCGTCACCGCCGCCGCACCCTGCCCCACCCCGCCGTTGCCCGTTGCCTCGCCGGAGCCATCGATTTGCCGGATCTCGCCGACCCGCCGGTTTTCTTCGCGAACCGGTAAAAAACCGCCGATTCGTTTTGGTTTTCAAACTAGATCGGTTTTTATTTTTAGGGTTAGGGATTTCTCAGTTTTTCTCGATCGGTGCCTCAATCCACCCAGATGTGTATTTAAGTTTCCACCTTAGATAAACCATTGATTTAACAATCTCACATCTGTCATGGATATACTCACCCAATCCACATCTACTAGCATAGCATGGCATAATAAGCAAACGTAGAAGTAACTCCCAAAGGTTTGATAATAACAGGTAATAGGTACTACCTCAACTACTTCCCAAACCCACAATTTAATTAGATCCTAATCATGCAATGTTTGAGGGTGAAACTAATGCATAAAACTGGGTATGAAAGGGATATGATCAAAGTGTGAACATGCCTGCAATGTTGATGAAGGTGATTCGCACTCAAAACTCTTGATAGCTCTACTCATCACACTCCGGTCAATCTAACGTAAGCAAGCAATAGTAACCACACATAAGCAATCACTCAAAAGATCAGAAAGAACGAAGAAGACACTTCGGAAAACATCAAAGCAAGAAAATAACTCTTGCAACATAAAACAATTTCTAACAGTACCAAAATTAGGTGAATTTGTCCTTATTAGAAAGTTTAGGTCAAGAGCTTCGTTTTGCAAAAAGAATCAACTCAAATGGAGCTACGAAACTCAAGTTATGATCAAACGAAGTTCAAATTCAAATCTGATCTAATTCAAATTTTAAACTTTCAAAAACATGTTTAAGTTGTTTTACTGGATAGAGGAGATCATAATGAAGACGTGGGCGCTAGTTTCGTTGTATTTGGATAAACGGGTAAAAAGTAGTGATCGATTGAAGAACATGGACTAATCTGTAAAGAAAATCATCACATATAGGTCCCTGGCCGAAATTAATAAGAAAAGGGAAAAATCTATCGAGCGAACGCTCGCTACAGAAATCTAAACGACAAACGTTCATTAGATAATCTAGACTAAAAGAAAAACCGATCGGTTTTAAAAGAGAAAACCTAAACTCATAAAAAAACAGAAAACCGGGCGGTTCAGCGGTTTTGTACCGGTTCGACAGTGGTTTACGGCGAAAAGCCGGCGGCGGAGCGGATCCGACCGGCGGCGAACTCCGGCGCGGGCGTCGGTGCGGCGGCGGCGTCCGGCGATGCGGGTGAGCGGCGCGACACGGAGCTGAGCGCGTGGCGAGGCGACGGAGGGGCACGGCGCAGGCGGCGCACGCAGAGGAGAGGCAGCGGCGGCGGCAGCATAAGGCGGCAGGGTGTGATCCGGCGGCGGCGGCGGTGGTGTGTGGCGTAGGCAGCGGCTCGGCGGCGAGGTGCGAGGCGAGGGAGGAGGAGAGACGGGCCCCGGGGCGGCGCCTTTTATGAGGAGGGGCGAGGAGGTGGCGTGAGGAAGGGGCAGGAGGAGGCCGAGCGGCGCATGGTGTCCATGGCGGCGCGGTGGCGTGCCTGAGCGGGTCTCCCACTCGGGAAGGAGAGGGGCGGCGCTGCTGGGCTGGGCCTTGGCCTGGCAGGAGCTGGGCCGGCCCAGTTCGGCGGAGGGAAATGTTTTTTTTAATAAAGATTTCCAGACAATAAACATAAATAAAACAAAATAATTAATAATTTTATATAGGCATATAATATATCAAAATTTTCAGAGAAAGATTTCCTACAATCTAAACATTTTTCTAGAGTAAAATAAAATACACTCAAATTCAGATAATTCAAACAGTGCTCCTGCTCTAATAAAATCCACCAAAAATCATTTTAAAAATACCAAAATTAATTCAAATTTATTTCTCTCCAATTTTCTGATGTAGGGAATCATGTTACCCTATTTTTCGTTTATTTTATTTTTGGAGAAAAATAATTTGAATAAAACCAAATAACTCCAAATTTAAAATAATTCTAAAAGGACTTTGAATTTGATCCTTTGAAACCCCCAACTCATATTTCATATAATTTGAAGAAGTCATTTTATCTTCTCTCATGAAAATCATTGAGTTGCTTGAAGTTTCTGAATTTGAAATTTTTTCAAGTGATACTCAAATATTTTCAACACCCCTTGTCATTTAAATAAATGGAAGAAGTCATGTCATCTTCTCTTCGGGGTTTTGTGATGAAAAGGAATTTGAATTCACGGAGATCAAAATGCAAATGGTGAAAGTTTGGGAAAGTCCTTTTATTCCCTCTCATTTAACTTTCAAAAAGGTTTCGAATTTCACTCAATCAATCACACAACAATCAAGCAACCAATCAAATCTATCTATTTAATATAACATTCCAAAATTTAGAATTTTGGGATGTTACAATTAGGTTCAACTTTAACTTTCTCAGGAGGTGTATATGTTTTAATATTGCTTTTACGAACCATAGTTGAAGCTTTAGCATGATCCTTTATCCTAATAGGGAAAGGTTGTTTCTCAACATAAGAAGTAGGAACAATAGGATCATTACAAGTGACGGTCTTTTCTTCAACTTTAATAGGTGCAGCTACTTTTATTTCTATGGGAGGATGATATTTAAACAACTTCTCCTTAGGGAGATCAACATAAGTAGCAAAAGATTCACAGAAAGAAGCTACTATCTCATAATAAAGTCCATATTTAGTGCTAAACTTACGGAAAACATCGGTATCCATGAAAGATTTAACAGAATCAAACTTAGGTGTCATACCTGACTCCTTACCATTGTCGAGGTCCCAATCTTCAGAGTTGCGTTTAATTCTATCCAATAAATCCCATTTGAATTCAATAGTCTTCATCATAAAAGAGCCAGCACAAGAAGTATCAAGCATGCTGCGATTGTTATGAGAAAGCCGAGCATAAATTTTTTGAAGAATTGTTTCTCTTGGAAGCTCATGATTGGGGCATGAATATAACTTTGATTTAAGCCTCCCCCAAGCTTGAGCAATGCTTTCTCCTTCATGAGGCCAAAATATATATATATAATTGCGATCACGATGAACAAGATGCATAGGGTAATACTTCTGATGAAATTCCAATTTCAATCTTCTATAGTCCCATGATCCCATATCATCACATAGCCTATAACATGTCAATGCGTCTCCCTTCAAAGATAAAGGGAAGACCTTCTTCTTCGCAACATCATCAGAAATACATGCAAGCTTAAATAATCCACAAACTTCATCCACATATATTAGATATTCATCAAGATGCTTTGTTCCATCTCCTGTAAAAGGATTAGCTAGCAGTTTTTCTATTATACTCGAAGGATACTCATAAGGAATTTTATTTTCAATAGGTTCAGTAGGTTGAGGAGCAACTCTTTGCTCTACTGGTCGGGGTGAAGATACCCCGAACAAGCCCCTCAGTGGATTACTTTCCATAGTAACAAGTGATAGTAAATTGCAGCACACTATATAAATTTTTCCTTACCAAATTCCACCTACCAAAGGTGCTTCACTCCCCGGCAGCGGCGCCAGAAAAGAGTCTTGATGACCCACAAGTATAGGGGATCTATCATAGTCCTTTCGATAAGTAAGAGTGTCGAACCCAACGAGGAGGAGAAGGAAATGATAGACGGTTTTCAGCAAGGTATTCTCTGCAAGTACTGAAATAAGTGGTAACAGATAGTTTTGTAATGAGATAATTTGTAACAAGCAACAAGTAACAAAAGTAAATAAAGTGCAGCAAGGTGGCCCAATCCTTTTTGTAGCAAAGGACAAGCCTGGACAAACTCTTATATAAGGAAAAGCGCTCCCGAGGACACATGAGAATATCATCAAGCTAGTTTTCATCACGTTCATATGATTCACATTCGGTACTTTGATAATTTGATATGTGGGTGGACCGGTGCTTGGGTGCTGTTCTTACATGAACAACCATCCCACTTATGATTAACCTCTATTGCAAGCATCTGCAACTACAACAAAAGTATTAAGGTAAACCTAACCATAGAATGAAACATATGGATCCTAATCAGCCCCTTACAAAGCAACGCATAAACTAGGGTTTAAGCTTCAGTCACTCTAGCAACCCATCATCTACTTATTACTTCCCAATGCCTTCCTCTAGGCCCAAATAATGGTGAAGTGTTATGTAGTTGACATTCACATAACACCACTAGAGGCTAGACAACATACATCTCATCAAAATATCGAACGAATACCAAATTCACATGACTACTAATAACAAGACTTCTCCCTTGTCCTCAGGAACAAACGTAACTACTCACAAAGCATAAACATATTCATAATCAGAGGGGTACTAATATGCATAAAGGATCTGAACATATGATTTTCCACCAATTAAACCAACTAGCATCAACTACAAGGAGTAATTAACACTACTAGCAACCTACTAGCACCAATCCCGGACTTGAAGACAAGAATCGGATACAAGAGATGAACTTAGGATTTGAGATGAGATGGTGCTGATGAAGATGTTGATGGAGATTGCCCTCTCCCGATGAGAGGAGCGTTGGTGATGACAATGGTGATGATTCCCCCCTCCGGGAGGGAAGTTTCCCCGGCAGAACAGCTCTGTCGGAGCTCTAGATTGGATCCGCCAAGGTTCCGCCTCGTGGCGGCGGAGTTTCATCCCGAAAGGTTGCTTCTTAATTTTTTCTTGACGAAAGACTTCATATAGGAGAAGATGGTCATCGGAGAGCCACCAGGGGGCCCACGAGGCATGGGGGCACGCCCCCACCCTCGTGAGAAGGGTGTGGCCCCCCTGGTCTTCATCTTTGGCGAGGATTTTTCATTATTTATTATAAGTTGTTCCGTGGAGTTTCAGGACTTTTGGAGTTGTTCAGAATAGGTCTCTAATATTTGCTCGTTTTCCAGCCCAGAATTCCAGCTGCCGGCATTCTCCCTCCTTATGCAAACCTTGTAAAATAAGAGAGAATAGCCATAAGTATTGTGACATAATGTGAAATAATAGCCCATAATGCAATAAATATTGATATAAAAGCATGATGCAAAATGGACGTATCATCGCCTAGAGCGGGGTGAATAGGCGTTTTAAAAACTTCTATGGATTTGGCTTAATCCTAATGCGGAAATAAACTAAGAGGATACTTTTCAAGTACAAATCCTAAATACACTAGGCTCAACTAAGCGCACCAACAACTTATTATAAATAAGGTGAGCACAACAATGATACTAACAAGAACAAGTAAGTTACACAAACTTACTTGAGCAATATCACAAGATATGGAAGTGTATGACACACGTTAGAAATTCATACTAATGACAAGATATATCATTGGTAACAAGTATGAATCGCGGGATATACAGTGTAGGCCTAAATAATCTCTACAAGGAAACAGTCAACACAATATAATGAGGAAAACAATATATAGTGAATGCAAGGTCAAGAGACCAAAGTGAACCATAAGTAGTGGCTAGGGTTAGAAATAACTGAAGACATGGAGACGAGGATGTATCCCGATGTTCACTTCCTTGGAGGGAAGCTAGTCACCGTTAGACAGGTGAATGTTACCACGAAGGCACACCAATGCCACAAAGGTTCACCCTACTCTCCCTTTGAGACAACACCATGAAGGCATTTCTCAACCACTAGTGGTAGACCTTGAGGCGGCCTCCAAACCTTCACAAACTTTCTGGGGGAAAATCACAAGTTCATTGCTCACCGGAGAACTCCTACTGCCTAGGAGTCTCCAACCTCCAAGAGTAACAAGATCAAGGGGGAAATGCTCAAGACTTGCTCAAATCATGAATTCCTTTGGTCACAAGAGGGAGAGGGAGTGGATCTATCACTTGATTGGAAAATCTCTCAAAAACTCTCACGAATCTCCCAGATCTAAGATTTGGTGTAGGAGAAGTGAGAGGGAGCCACTTGGGTGTTCTAGGGTTCTTTTGGATTGAGTGGTCAACCCTCTACCGGTTGAGTAGAGGGGTATATATAGAAGGCCTAGAAAACTAGCCGTTTGACAATATGTGAGAGCGCCGGGCCGGACATCCGGCGACTGAGAAATGCACACACACTTGCGTGAAAATACAGAGGCCGGAGAACAGGGCCCGAACATCTGGCCAAAATAGGGGCCTGGGACATCCGGGAAAGTGCCGGACATCCGGCGGGCACATCCAACATTTGAAAACAGGTTCTGGAATTAGCGAGCCGGATTTCCGGGAGGATCCCGAACATCCGAGGCGACCCGGCATCCCGGACATCCGGCCTTAAAAAAACAGCAGGAACCCCAAAACTCAAACATGCATAACTTTTACATCCGGACTCTGATTTTGATGATATTGGGCTCGTTTTGAAGCTATGGAAAAACTCCAGGTCCTCACATAGAGAACCACCCAAGATAAGCCAAAATGGAGGGTGCAAAGTATGCAAAGGTTATACATATACTTTGGGCAACCTAGTTGGCTTTGGATTTTCTTTTGAGATATGTAGGCATATTGTATTTGTATTGGATATGAGTGAAGTATGCCTATGTTGGAATATGATGTGAGAAGAATAGAAGTACATGATGTTTACTTGAGAAAATCCATCAGTAACCCCTTCGATCCCCTCTTAATAGTGCGGGATCCCTATAACTCCAGAATCGTAAAAGAACTATTCTAGACAGCTTCCGGAAACTCATTCTTGAGCATATATCCTTTTCGATGGTCATCGATCCTCACATCTAAAGCCAAAGGAACTAATACCTTTGACTAAAGCTTTCCACTTAAGCTTGATGTTAATGTTTATGCTTGGCTCAAGTTGGAACGATGATCTTGATCATGACACATGGTGAAGGCTTCAAATTGTATTCATCTTTAGACGTTCACCATGTGATCATCCACAAGATTCAAGTATGTAATTCTTCAGGGTGGCTATCTTGAACTTGTCATTGTCAACCATGAACATCAACACTTGATGTCATCCTCTCATGGGCACTTGAAATCTTTCTTTTGATGTAAATTATGAGAATCACCTCACCCACATAGATATACAAAACACATAGACTGGGTTAGTACACAAAGTACAATTGACAAATTCTTACCATACCACAAGATCTCATGTGGCAATGATTTGCGCTTGTGTGTTGACCATCTTTGAGTTCAATCTTTGATCTTCATCTTGGTCAACATTTATCTTTTCTACATGACTAATATTGATGTCTTGAAGGCCCAATTGATATGGTCACTATGCTTCATTGCTTCACAACATAATAACCAATATCTTAATTCACCATGACCATATCAAGTTTCTCCATGAATATCATATTGACCATAACTTTCTCTGCTTCATGCTCCATCACAATCTCTTGAGAGGCACAACGAAATCTTCACATGAATTACTTGCTTCAAGAACTAATCATCCATGACTCAACATATGAGCTCATCGTGATCCTATCTTAAAGCCATATGTAGATTTTTTTTCTCTTTAATCATTCTCTGAAGATCATGATCCATCATGGCTCACCCATAAGCCTAAGCATGAAAACCTCTAAGATCCTTCAATGAACTCCATATAGATCACATCTTGTTCATCACATGGAATTCATCTTGATCATATTTGATTCAATCATTGAGCTCAATCTTGATGCACAACTATATGTACATGGCATTCATTCTGAATCCATTCAATCACCTTCTGCCAAGGAACAAGCCTTCATATGTAACTTGACGCCATTGTTTCTTCATAGTAATTTTCATTCATTACCAAGTCTCAATGAATATATTTTTGTTGATGGATTTCATCCTTCAATACATCCATTATTCTTCATGCATTGCAAATGGAAATTTCCTTTACATGTATATATCAATGCAAACATTAGTCCATAAGGATTGTCTTTAATTACCAAAACCACATATGGGGACTACATGAACTTTCAATGGTTTCATTACATCACTGTTTGTGATTAATGCATCGCACATAGTTTCATCGAAGGGTCTCTAGTTGAACTGTTGCGTCTGGACCAACCTACTATTGTTTACCATTTATGCATCTACATATGAACAGAGCAAAAGAATGTATAGCATGAAAATGGATGCTTCCTATAGTAGCTTGTGTTATGCATCTAGTTTCTCCTCTAGTAATATTCGGTAAGAATTCATTGCAATCAGATTTACGAGGTTCATTACATATCCCCAATAGGGAATTTTACATGCTTCGCCAAACTCCTCGATATCCATGTGAAAAGGATTTTCATATAAGTTGAAGATGACAGCATGAGAATTGCGATCAGGCACGTACTCAAATTTTTGCACAAAGGTATTAGTGAGATTATAGAATTGTGGGCACTTATCTGATACGAATTCTGTCAACTCGACATTGTGCACGTACATGTCCAACTCTTCCATAATACTTGATTGAGTCATGAAAGAATCCGATGGCCAATCACACAGGCACACAAGGGCTTCCCGCGGAGGTTCGAGGTCCGACGCTCGTATAGCAGGCTTGGGAGAGCTCTTGCTCGTGGAACCACCTTGGAACATTTTCCTAAACATTTCTTCGTCTGAAAAATTTTAGTGACTCCAAATAAGAGTAAACCAAACTCAACAAAACTGATAGCAACTACTCACATAAGAATCTAGAGGCTATATCATGCATAAAAACTACTTTGGACCATATAAATTTGACATACAAGCTCCAGAACCAGGTCACCACAGCAGCAAAAAATTTCAATATATAAAGCACTAGAACAAAAACTAATTGGACCATCGGAGGAGTCACATACCGAAGAACAATACCCCAAACAATTTTCGAAATGGAGTTCCGAGCAAGGAGATCGAAAGTTGTAGTCAAAGGAGCAAGAACACGGGTTTCAACAAGCAAGTGATTTTTTCTAGAGGAAGAAGAAGGGAGTGGGCGGCTGGAATAAGTGAGTGGGTCCCTGTGGGACCCACAAGCCCACTAGGCGCGCCCTTTACTTCTGAGCTGCATTGGGATTTCCGCGAAGAGGAGAGGATGATGGAGTACAATAGAGATAAGTATTTCCCTCAGTTATGAAACTAAGGTTATCAATGTAGTAGGAGAACCAGGCAACACTATATAAACAACACCTGCACACAAACAACAAATACTTGCAACCCAACGCGTATAGGGGTTTTCAATCCCTCAACAGTATTGAGAAAGATTAAATTGTATAGGTTTCGATAAATAGATCTAACAAAAATACAAAATAAAATAAATAAAATAAAATTGCAGCAAGGTATATTTGGTTTTAATATATGATAGAAAGACCCCGGGGCCATAGTTCTCACTAGAGGGTTCTCTCGAGAAAATATCATATGGTGGGTAAACAAATTACTGTTGGGCAATTGATAGAAAAGCAAATAATTATGATTCTATCCAAGGCAATGATCATGTATGTAGGAATCACGTAAAAGATTAGTAGACCGACTCCTGCCTGCATCTACTACTATTACTCCACGCATCGACCGCTATCTAGCATGTATCTAGTGTATTAAGTACATGGAAAACAGAGTAATGCTTTAAGCAAGATGACATGATGTAGACAAGATAAACTCATGTATGAATAAACCCCATCTCGTTACCCTTAATAGCAATGATAGATGCGTGCACGTCTCTTTATGTCGCGGAGATTGAGCACCACAAGTTCGAACCCATCACAAAGTACCTCTTCCCATGGCAAGATAAATCAATCTAGTTGGCCAAACCAAACCAATAAATCAGAGAAGAAATACGAGGCTATAACAATCATGCATAAAAGAGTTCAGATAAAATTGAAATAATATTCAAGGATAGATCTGATCATAAACTCACAATTCATCGGATCCCAACAAACACACCACAAAAAAGCATTACATCAAATAGATCTCCAAGAACATCGAGGATAACATTGTATTGAAGATCAAAAAGAGAGAAGAAGCCATATGGCTACTAACAACGGACCTGTAGGCATGTGGTAAACTACTCACGCATCATCGAAGGGGCATCAAGGATGATGAAGAACCCCTTTGTGATTATTTGCCCCTCTGGTAGAGTGTCAGAAAAGGCCTCTAGATTTGATCTCATGGTTTTGGAACTTGCGGCGGTGGAAAAATTACGTCGTGGACTCCCCTGATGGTTTTGGGATTTTAGAGTATTTATAGAGGCAGAGGTAGGTCAAAATGATGCTCGTGGGCCCCACTACCCACCAAGGCATGCTAGAGGCCCCTTGCATGCGCTGGTGCCTAGTGGGCCCCACTTTTATCTTCTCATGGCCTCCAGAAGCTTCCAGTGTCTCTTATCACCAGAAAAAATCTCCAAAAAGTTTTGTGGTATTTGGACTTTGTTTGGTATTGATATTCTGCGAAGTAGAAAACAAGCAAAAACAGAAACTGGCACTAGGCACTAAGTTAATAGGTTAGTCCCAAAAAATGATATAAAATTGCTTGTAAATGTATATAAAGCATCCAAGATTTGTAATATAATAGCATGGAACAATGGAAAATTATAGATACATTGGATATGTATCAAACATCCCCAAGCTTAATTCTTGCTCGTCCTCGAGTAGGTAAATGATAAGTGAAGGAAATATGCCCTAGAGGCAATAATAAAGTTTTTATTTATATTTTCTTATATCATGATAAATGTTTATTATTCATGCTAGAATTGTATTAACCAGAAACTTGATACATGTGTGGATACATAGACAGAACACCATGTCCCTAGTAAACGTCTACTAGACTAGCTCGTTGATCAAAGATGGTTAAGTTTCCTAACCAAAGACATGTGTTGTCATTTGATTAACAGGATCACATCATTAGGAGAATGATGTGATGGACAAGACCCATCCGTTAGCTTAGCATAATGATCGTTAAGTTTTATTGCTATTGCTTTCTTCATGACTTATACATATTCCTTTGACTATGAGATTATGCAACTACCGGATACCGGAGGAATACCTTGTGTGCTATCAAACATCACAACTTAACTGGGTGATTATAAATATTCACTATGGGTATCTTCCAAGGTGTTTGTTGGGTTGTCATAGATCAACATTAGGATTTGTCACTCCGACTATCGGAAAGGTATCTCTGGGCCCTCTCGGTAATGCACTTCATAATAAGCCTTGCAAGCAATGTGACTAATGAGTTAGTTATGGAATGATGCATTATGGAACGAGTAAAGAGACTTGCCGGCAACGAGAGTGAACAAGGTATGGAGATACCGATGATTGAATCATGGGCAAATAACATACCGATGACAAAGGGAATAACATATGTTGTCATTACGATACGGCTGATAGATCTTCATAAATATGTGGGAACCAATATGAGCATCTAGGTTCCGCTTTTGGTTATTAACCGGAGAGGTGTCTTGGTCATGTCTACATAATTCTCGAACCCGTAGGGTCCACATGCTTAACGTTTGATGACGATTTTGTATTATCTGAGTTATGTGATTTGGTGACCGAATGTTGTTCGGAGTCCCGGATGAGATCACAGACATTACGAGGAGTCTCAAAATGGTTAAGAGGTAAATATTCATATATAGGACAATGATATTCGGACACCGGAAGTGTTCCGGGGGTACCGGGTATATATCAGGTCATCGAAAGAGGTTCCGGGCACCCCCCGGCAAAGATTTGGGCTTATTGGGCCAAGAGGGGAAACACTACAGCCAACATGGGCTACTGCACCCCCTTGCTGGCTGAATAGGAAGGGGAAAGGAAAAGGGGAAGAGAGAAGGAAGGGGAGGCAATTCGGCCTGCCCCTTCCTTCCCTCCTCTGTCCCCTTTCCTTCCCTCTCCGGAAAAGATGGTAAGGGGGACCGAATTGGACAAGGCCCCAAGTAGGATTCCTCCTACTTGGGGCATTGCATGGCTGTCCCCCTCCTCCTCCCACCTATTTATATGTGGGAGGGGGCGCCTAGAACACACAACAAACATTGTTAGCTGTGTGTGGTGCCCTCCTCCACGGTTTACGCCTCCGGTCATATTCACATAGTGCTTAGGCGAAGCCCTGCGCGGATCACTTCACCATCACCATCACCATGCCGTCGTGCTTAAGGAACTCTCCCTCGACACTTTGGCAGGATCAAGAGTTCGAGGGACGTCATCGAGCTGAACGTGTGCAGAACACGGAAGTGCGTACATTCGGTACTTGATCGGTCGGAACAAGAAGAAGTTCGACTACATCAACCGCATTGTCAAATGCTTCTGCTTTCGGTCTACAAGGGTACATGGATAGACTCTCTCCCTCTCGTTGCTATGCATATCCTAGATAGATCTTGCGTGAGCGTAGGAAATTTTTGAAATTGCATGTTACGTTTCCCAAAGTGGTATCAGAGCCAAGTCTATGCATAGATGATATGCACGAGTAGAACACAAAGAGTTCTAGGCTGTGATCGTCATACTGGTTACCACCAATGTCTTATTTTGATTCGGCGATATTGTTCAATGAAGCGGCCCGGACCAACCTTACATGACCACGTTCATGAGACCAGTTACACCGACAGACATGCAACTAGTTTTGCATAAAGGTGTCTAGCGGGTGTCTGCTTATCCTACTTTAGTGAATCGAATTTGACTGTGGCCGGTCCTTGTTGAAGGTTAAAACAACAAACTTGATAAATCACCATTGTGGTTTTGATGTGTAGGTAAGAATGGTTCTTACTATATGCCCGTAGCAGCCACGTAAAACTTGCAACAACAAAGTAGAGGACGTCTAACTTGTTTTTGTAGGGCATGTTGTGATGTGGTAT
Organism: Triticum aestivum; assembly: GCF_018294505.1. Lineage (NCBI taxonomy): Eukaryota > Viridiplantae > Streptophyta > Magnoliopsida > Poales > Poaceae > Triticum > Triticum aestivum. The sequence continues at coordinate 152,424,615 of NC_057797.1, read as the reverse complement.
GGTCAAGAAATAATATGATATATGTTATTGTATGATATGATCATGTTTTGTAAAAGTCAATAGCAACCGGCAGGAGCCTTATGGTTGTCTCTTTATTGTATGAAATGCAAACGTCATGTAATTGCTTTACTTTATCACTATACGTTAGCGATAGTTGTAGAAGCAATAGTTGGCGAGACAACCACGATGCTACGATGGAGATCAAGGTGTCAAGTCAGTGACGCTGGAGATCATGACGGTGCTTTGGAGATGGAGATCAAAGGCACTGGAGAAAACTAAGTTGAAAGATGATAGTAGCAATGATATAGACTGGTTCCATGATCTGAGGATTATCCTCGTTGCCGCACAGAATAATTATGTCCTTGATGCACCACTAGGTGACTGATATATCTCCATCGTATCTACTTTTCCAAACACTTTTGACCTTGTTTTGACTCTAACTTGCATGATTTGAATGGAACTAACCCGGACTGACGCTGTTTTCAGCAGAATTGCCATGGTGTTATTTTTGTGCAGAAATAAAAGTTCTCGGAATGACCTGAAACTTCACGGAGAATATTTTTGGAATATATAAAAAATATTGGCAAAAGAATCAACGTCGAGGGGCCCACACGCTGTCCACAAGGGTGCGGGCGCGCCGACCCCCCTAGGGCGTGCCCCCTGCCTTGTGGGCGCCCTGATGCTCCACTGACCTCAACTCCAACTCTATATATTCACGTTCGGGGAGAAAAAAATCAGGGAGAAGGATTCATCATGTTTTACGATACGGAACCGCCGCCAAGCCCTAATCTCTCTCGGGAGGGTTGATCTGGAGTCCGTTCGGGGCTCCGGAGAGGGGAATCCGTCGCCATCGTCATCATCAACCTTCCTCCATCACCAATTTCATGATGCTCACCGCCGCGCGTGAGTAATTCCATCATAGGCTTGCTGGACGGTGATGGGTTGGATGAGATTTACCATGTAATCGAGTTAGTTTTGTTAGGGTTTGATCCCTAGTATCCATTATGTTCTCAGATTGATGTTGCTATGACTTTGCTATGCTTAATGTTTGTCACTAGGGCCCGAATGCCATGATTTCAGATCTGAACCTATTATGTTTTGATGAATATATGTGAGTTCTTGATCCTATCTTGCAAGTCTATAGTCACCTATTATGTGTTATGATCCGTTAACCCCGAAGTGACAATAATCGGGATACTTACCGGTGATGACTGTAGTTTGAGGAGTTCATGTATTCACTAAGTGTTAATGCTTTGTTTAGGTACTCTAGTAAAAGGAGGCCTTAATATCCCTTAGTTTCCAATAGGACCCCGCTGCCATGAGAGGGTAGGACAAAAGATGTCATGCAAGTTCTTTTCCATAAGCACGTATGACTATATTCGGAATACATGCCTACATTACATTGATGAACTGGAGCTAGTTCTGTGTCACCCTAGGTTATAACTGTTGAATGAGGAATCACATCCAACATAATTATCCATCACTGATCCATTGCCTACGAGCTTTTCACATATTGATCTTTGCTTAGTTACTTTTCCGTACAAGGGATTGCCTCTTGGGCTGAGGATGAACAGTACAAGGGGAAGAACAACCTCCTGAGGTGAGGTGTTCTTGGGCTTGGTGGGTGTGAGGATGGGTTGGATCTAGTCCAAGTTGAGATGGCTGAGGTTCTCGTCCCCTGCCCTTGGTTTTTGTTCGTTCATGTTCTCCTCTCCCTACTGTGGTGGCTAATCCTATTTATAGAGGCCCTGGTCCTCTCCCCAAATATTGAGCGGGAAGGGAGCCAACAATGTCCAATTTGAAAGGGGACAGCTAGTACAAGTTATCCTAACAAAAGCAATCTTCCCCTGCCAAAGGCTCTAGTGGTGACGCCGCCTTGGGCTCCATGGTGACCTCCATATTGTCGTCCTGCTGGTCTTGGTCTCATTGCACTGACATGGAAACCTTTGCTTGATGCCTCAGTACTCTTCGTCTGCGCTTGCCTCCTTAGCACCAAAGAGGAAACAAGGACACTGTGCGTGCTGGCGCCCGCCTGGTCTCGATCGTCATGGCTCACGTCATTGGAACCTCGCGAGGTTTGCCTTGCCTTGATCTCTCCACCCCTCGCGAGCCAGCCTGGTGAGGCTGCTCCCGAGGAGGTCTTGTGTCATCCGCCTCGCGAGGCTTGGCCCCTTGCGAGGGTCTTGAATGCGTGTTGGTGAAGATGGGCCGTACGGGCCCGCTGATACGTCTCCAACGTATCTATAATTTTTGATTGCTCCATGCTATATTATCTACTGTTTTGGACATTACTGGGCTTTATTATCCACTTTTATATTATTTTTGGGACTAACCTATTAACCGGAGGCCCAGCCCAGAATTGTTGTTTTTTGCCTGTTTTAGGGTTTCGAAGAAAAGGAATATCGAACAGAGTCCAAACGGAATGAAACCTTTGGGAACGTAATTTTCTCATCGAATACAACTCAGGAGTCTTGGACCCTATGTCAAGCCACGTAACAGGAGGCCATGAGGTAGGGGGCGCGCCCTACCCTACCAAGCGCGCCCCCACCCTCGTGGGCCCCCTGTTGCTCCACTAACGTACCTCTTCCTCCTATATATACCCACGTACCTCCAAACGATCAGATACGGATCCAAAACCCTAATTCCACCACTGCAACTTTCTGTATCCATGAGATCCCATCTTGGGGCATGTTTCAGAGCTCCGCAGAGGGGGCATCAATCACGGAGGGCTTCTACATCAACACCATAGCCTCTCCGATGAAGTGTGAGTAGTTTACCTCAGACCTACGGGTCCATAGTTAGTAGCTAGATGGCTTCTTCTCTCTTTTTGGATCTCAATACAATGTTCTCCCCCTCTCTTGTGGAGATCTATTCGATGTAATCTTCTTTTTGCGGTGTGTTTGTTGAGAACGATGAATTGCGGGTTTATGATCAAGTCTATCTATGAATAATATTTGAATCTTCTCTGAATTCTTTTATGTATGATTGGTTATCTTTGCAAGTCTCTTCGAATTATCAGTTTGGTTTGGCCTACTAGATTGATCTTTCTTGCAATGGGAGAAGTGCTTAGCCTTGGGTTCAATCTTGCGGTGTCCTTTCCCGGTGACAGTAAGGGCAGCAAGGCACGTATTATATTGTTGCCATCGAGGATAACAAGATGGGGTTTTCTTCATATTTCATGAGTCTATCCCTCTACATCATGTCATCTTGCTTAAGGCATTACTCTATTTTTAACTTAATACTCTATATGCATGCTGGATAGCGGTCGATGAGTGGAGTAATAGTAGTAGATGTAGGCAGGAGTCGGTCTACTTGTCTCGGACGTGATGCCTATATACATGATCATACCTAGATATTCTCATAACTATGCTCAATTGTATCAATTGCTCAACAATAATTTGTTCACCCACCATAGAATACTTATGCTCTCGAGAGAAGCCACTAGTGAAACCTATGGCCCCGGGTCAATCTTTATCATATTAATCTCCTACTGCTTAGTTGTTTACTTCGCCATTTACTTTGCCTTTATTTTACTTTGCATCTTTACCATAAAAATACCAAAAATATTATCTTATCATATCTATTAGATCTCACTCTCGTAAGTGGCCCTATAGGGATTGACAACCCCTATTTGTGTTGGTTGCGAGGATTTTTTTGTTTTGTGCAGGTGCGAGGAACTCGCGCGTAGCCTCCTACTGGATTGATACCTTGGTTCTAAAAAACTGAGGGAAATACTTACGCTACTTCGCTGCATCATCCCTTCCTCTTCGGGGAAAACCAACGCAATACTAAAAGAGGTAGCAATAAGGATTTCTGGCGCCGTTACCGGGGAGGTCTACGCAAAAGTCAACATACCAAGTACCCATCACATACCCTTATCTCCCGCATTACATTATTTGCCATTTGCCTCTCGTTTTCCTCTCCCCCACTTCACCCTTGCCATTTTATTCGCCCTCTCTCTCTCTATCCTCCCTCTCTTTCTCTATTTGCCTCTTTTTGTCGCTTGCTTTTTGTTTGCTTGTGTGTTAGTTTGCTTGGTTGTCGCGATGGCTCAAGATAATACTAAATTGTGTGACTTCACCAATACCAACAACAATGATTTTATTAGCACTCTGATTGCTCCTCTTACCGATGCTAAATCTTGTGAAATTACTACTGCCTTGCTGAATCTTGTCATGAAAGATCCGTTCTTCGGCCTTCCTAGTGAAGATGCTGCTACTCATCTAAATAGCTTCGCTGATTTGTGTGACATGCAAAAGAAGAAAGATGTGGATAATGATATTGTTAAATTGAAGCTATTTCCTTTTTCTCTTAGAGATCGTGCTAAAGCTTGGTTTTCGTCTTTTCCTAAAAATAGTATTGATTCATGGAACAAGTGCAAGGATGATTTTATCTCTAAGTATTTTCCTCCCGTTAAGATCATCTCTCTTAGAAACGATATTATAAATTTTAAGCAACTTGATCATGAACATGTTGCACAAGCTTGGGAGAGAATGAAATTAATGATACATAACTGCCCTACTCATGGTTTAAATTTGTGGATGATTATACAAAATTTTTATGCCGGATTGAATTTTGCTTCCAGAAATCTTTTAGATTCGTCCGCGGGAGGTACTTTTATGGAAATCACTTTAGGAGAAGCTACTAAACTCCTAGATAATATTATGGTTAATTATTCTCAATGGCATACTGAAAGATCTACTAATAAAAAGGTGCATGCGATAGAAGAAATTAATGTTTTGAGTGAAAAGATGGATGAACTTATGAAATTATTTGCTAATAAGAGTGTTTCTTCTGATCCTAATGATATGCCCTTGTCTACTTTGATTGAGAACTAGCAATGTGCCCGTGCGTTGCAACGGATCCAAAGTAGAATAATACATGTTCACAAACTTGAAAGAAAAACACTCTAGTAAGGAATTAGGTGAGGGAGGGATGTGGTTGGTTTCAAGATAGTAAGGGGTTTCTGCAAATTGGAGCAGAGAAGTGGGGCCTTGTTGCAAGAATGCCACAACTTACCTCACAATCGTTAGATGCAGATCTGATGGTTAGAAATGACGGATGGCAGACACACCATCATCACCAATTGAGTCTTTTATAAGAGTAGAGATAATAATGAATCTATGGATGTGAATTTTTTTGGTAGGAACAATTTTGGTAACAACGCGTATAGAGGAAATTTCAACCCTAGGCCTTATCCTAGTAATCCCTCTACTAATTATGGTAATTCCTACAACAATTCTTATGGAAATTATAATAAGATGCCCTCTGATTTTTAATCTAATATTAAAGAATTTATTACTTCGCAAAAGAATTTTAATGCTATGATTTAAGAAAATTTGCTTAAGATTGATGATTTGGCTAGGAACGTTGATAGAATTGTTCTTGATGTTGATTCTTTGAAACATAGATCTATTCCTCCTAAGCATGATATCAAAGAGTCTCTCAAAGCCATGAGAATTTCCATTAATGAGTGCAAAGAAAGAACCGCTAGGATGCGTGCTAAGAAAGATGCCTTTATAAAAGCGTGTTCTACTAGTTCCTATGAAAATAATGATGAAGATCTAAAATTTATTGATGTGTCCCCTATTAAATCTTTGTTTTGAAATATGAATCTTGATAATGATGGGACTGAATATGATCCACCTTTACCTAGAAGGCATTCGAAGAATTCTAAATCTTTTGATCTTGATGCTAAATTTGATAAAAGTGGAATTGAAGAAATTAAAACTCTAGATGTTGCTAAACCCACTATTATGGATTTCAAGGAATTTAACTATGAAAATTTCTCTTTGATTGATTGTATTTCCTTGTTGCAATCCGTGCTAAATTCTCCTCATGCTTATAGTCAAAATAAAGCGTTTAGTAAACATATCTTTGATGCCTTGATGCAATCTTATGAAGAAAAACTTGAATTGGAAGTTTTTATACCTAGAAGACTTTATGATGAGTAGGAACCAAATATTAAAATTAAAATTAAAGATCATGAATTCTATGCTTTATGTGATTTGGGTGCTAGTGTTTCCACGATTCCAAAGACTTTGTGTGATTTGTTAGGTTTCTGTGATTTTGATGATTGCTCTCTAAGCTTGCACCTTGCGGATTCCACCATTAAGAAACCTATGGGAAGAATTAATGATGTTCTTATTGTTGAAAATATGAATTATGTGCCCGTAGATTTTATTGTTCTTGACATAGATTGCAATCCTTCATGTCCTATTATTCTTGGTAGACCTTTCCTTAGAACGATTGGTGCAATTATTGATATGAAGGAAGGAAATATTAGATTCCAATTTCCATTAAGGAAAGGCATGGAACACTTTCCTAGAAAGAAAATTAAATTACCTTATGCATCTATTATGATATCCGCTTATGGATTGCCTACCAAAGATGGCAATACGTAGATCTATTCTTGCTTGTTATGCCTAGCTAGGGGCGTTAAACGATAGCGCTTGTTGGGAGGCAACCCAATTTTATTTTTATTCCTTGCTTTTTGATCCTGTTTAGTAATAAATAAATTATCTAGACTCTGTTTTGGTTGTTCTTTTTGTGTTTAATTAGCGTTTGTGTCAAGTAGAACCGTTGGGAAGACTTGGGGAAAGTCTTGTTGAACTTGTTGTAAAAAACAGAAACTTTAGCGCTAACGAGAACTGCTATCATTTTTATTTGGAAAGTGCTATTTAGTTAATTATTTTTGAAAACTGATTAATAGATAAATTCCACACGTCCAGCAATTCATTTTAGAATTTTTGGGGTTCCAGATCTTGCGCTAGCTACAGATTACTACAGACTGTTCTGTTTTTGACAGATTCTGTTTTTCGTGTGTTGTTTGCTTATTTTGATGAATCTATGGCTAGTAAAATAGTTTATAAACCATAGATAAGTTGGAATACAGTAGGTATAACACCAATATAAATAAATAATGAGTTCATTACAGTACCTTGAAGTGGTCTTTTGTTTTCTTTCGCTAACGGAGCTCACGAGATTTTCTACTTTAAGTTTTGTGTTGTGAAGTTTTCAAGTTTTGGGTAAAGATTTGATGGATTATGGAACAAGGAGTGGCAAGAGCCTAAGCTTTGGGATGCCCATGGCACCCCCAAGATAATCTGAGGACACCTAAAATCCAAAGCTTGGGGATGCCCCGGAAGGCATCCCCTCTTTCCTCTACTTCTATCGGTAACTTTACTTGGAGCTATATTTTTATTTACCACATGATATGTGTTTTGCTTGGAGCGTCTTTCATTATTTGAGTATTTTCTTGTTATTTTACCACAATCATCCTTGCTGTACACACCTTTTGAGAGAGCCATTCATGATTTGGAATTTGTTAGAATACTCTATGTGCTTCGCATATATCTTTTGAGTTATATAATTTTGCTCTATTGCTTCACTTATATCTTTTAGAGCACGGTGGTGGATTTGTTTTATAGAAACTATTGATCTCTCATGCTTCACTTAGATTATTTTGAGAGTCTTAATAGCATGGTAATTTGCTTAAAATCCTAATATGCTTGGTATACAAGATTAATATAAAACTCTCTTATGAGTGTGTTGAATACTATGATAAGTTTGATACTTGAGAATTGTTTTGAGATATGGAGATGGTGATATTAAAGTCGTGCTAGTTGAGTAGTTGTGAATTTGAGAAATACTTGTGTTGAAGTTTGTGATTCCCGTAGCATGCACGTATGCTGAACCGTTATGTGATGAAGTCGGAGCATGATTTATTTATTGATTGCCTTCCTTATGAGTGGCGGTCGGAGACGAGCGATGGTCTTTTCCTACCAATCTATCCCCCTAGGAGCATGCGCATAATACTTTTCTTTGATAACTTGTATATTTTTGCAGTAAGTATATGAGTTCTTTATGACTAATGTTGAGTCCATGGATTATACGCACTCTCACTCTTCCACCTTTGCTAGCCTCTCTAATACCGTGCACCTTTCGCCGGTATCATACACCCACCATATACCTTCCTCAAAACACCCACCATACCTACCTATTATGGCATTTCCATAGCCATTCCAAGATATATTGCCATGCAACTTTCCACTGTTCCGTTTATTATGACACACTCCATCATTGTCATATTGCTTAGCATGATCATGTAGTTGACATCGTATTTGTGGCAAAGCCACCATTCATAATCCTTTCATACATGTCACTCATGCATCATTGCATATCCCGGTACACCACCGGAGGCATTCATATAGAGTCATATCTTGTTCTAAGTATCGAGTTGTAATTGTTGAGTTGTAAGAAAAATAAAAGTGTGATGATCATCATTATTAGAGCATTGTCCCAGTGAGGAAAGGATGATGGAGACTATGATTCCCCCACAAGTCGGGATGAGACTCCGGACGAAAAATAAAAAAAGAGAAAGAAAAGAGGCCATAAAAAAGAGAAAACGCCCAAATAAAAAAAGAGAAAAAATGAGAGAAAAAAGAGAGAAGGAACAATGTTACTATCCTTTTACCACACTTGTGCTTCAAAGTAGCACCATGATCTTCATAGTAGAGAGTCTCTCATGTTATCACTTTCATATACTAGTGGGAATTTTTCATTATAGAACTTGGCTTGTATATTCCAATGATGGGCCTCCTCAAAATGCCCTAGGTCTTCGTGAGAAAGCGAGTTGGATGCACACCCACTAGTTTCTTTTGTTGAGCTTTCATACACTTATAGCTCTAGTGCATTCGTTGCATGGAAATCCCTACTCACTCACATTGATATCTATTGATGGGCATCTCCATAGCCCGTTGATATGCCTAGTTGATGTGAGACTATCTTCTCCCTTTTTGTCTTCTCCACAACCACCACTTTATTCCACCTATAGTGCTATATCCATGGCTCACGCTCATGTATTGCGTGAAGATTGAAAAAGTTTTGAGAATGTCAAAAGTATGAAACAATTGCTTGGCTTGTCATCGGGGTTGTGCATGATTTAAATATTTTGTGTGGTGAAGATAGAGCATAGCCAGACTATATGATTTTGTAGGGATAACTTTCTTTAGCCATGTTATTTTGAGAAGACATAATTGCTTTGTTAGTATGCTTGAAGTATTATCATTTTTATGTCAATATGAACTTTTGTCTTGAATCTTTCGGATCTGAATATTCATACCACAATTAAGAAGAATTACATTAAAATTATGCCAAGTAGCACTCCACATCAAGAATTCTGTTTTTATCATTTACCTACTCGAGGACGAGCAGGAATTAAGCTTGGGAATGCTTGATACGTCTCCAATGTATCTATAATTTTTGATTGCTCCATGCTATATTATCTACTGTTTTGGACATTATTGGGCTTTATTATCCACTTTTATATTATTTTTGGGACTAACCTATTAATCCGAGGCCTAGCCCAGAATTGCTGTTTTTTGCCTGTTTTAGGCTTTCAAAGAAAAGGAATATCAAACGGAGTCCAAACGGAATGAAACCTTTGGGAACGTGATTTTCTCATCGAATACAACTCAAGAGACTTGGACCCTACGTCAAGGCACGTAACAGGAGGCCACAAGGTAGGGGCGTGCGCCCTACCCTACCAGACGCGCCCCCACCCTCGTGGGCCCCCTGTTGCTCCGCCGACGTACTTCTTCCTCCTATATATACCCACTTGCCCCCAAACGATCAGAAACAGAGCCAAAACCCTAATTCCACCGCCGCAACTTTCTGTATCCACGAGATCCCATCTTGGGGCCTGTTTCGGAGCTCTGCTGGAGGGGGCATTGATCATGAAGGGCTTCTACACCAACACCATAGCCTCTCCGATGAAGTGTGAGTAGTTTACCTCAGACCTACGGGTCCATAGTTAGTAGCTAGATGGCTTCTTCTCTCTTTTTGGATCTCAATACAGTGTTCTCCCCCTCTCTTGTGGAGATCTATTTGATGTAATCTTCTTTTTGCGGTGTGTTTGTTGAGACCAATGAATTGTGGGTTTATGATCAAGTCTATCTATGAGTAATATTTGAATCTTCTCTAAATTCTGTTATGTATGATTCGTTATCTTTGCAAGTCTCTTCGAATTATCAGTTTGGTTTGGCCTACTATATTGATCTTTCTTGCAATGGGAGAAGTGCTTAGCTTTAGGTTCAATCTTGCGGTGTCCTTTCCCGGTGATAGTAAGGGCAGCAAGGCACGTATTGTATTGTTGCCATCGAGGATAACAAGATGGGGGTTTCTTCATATTGCATGAGTCTATCCCTCTACATCATGTCATCTTGCTTAAGGCGTTACTCTGTTTTTAACTTAATACTCTAGATGCATGCTGGATAGCGGTCTATGAGTGGAGTAATAGTAGTAGATGCAGGCAGGAGTCGGTCTATTTGTCTCGGACATGATGCCTATATACATGATCATACCTAGATATTCTCATAACTATGCTCAATTCTGTCAATTGCTCAACAGTAATTTGTTCACCCATCGTAGAATACTTATGCTCTCGAGAGAAGCCAGTAGTGAAACCTATGGCCCCCGGATCTATCTTTATTATATTAATCTCCTACTACTTAGTTGTTTACTTTGCCTTTATTTTACTTTGCATCTTTATCATAAAAATACCAAAAATATTATCTTATCATATCTATCAGATCTCACTCTCGTAAGTGGCCCTATAGGGATTGACAACCCCTATTTGTGTTGGTTGCGAGGATTTATTTGTTTTGTGTAGGTGCGAGGGCCTCGCGCGTAGCCTCCTACTGGATTGATACCTTGGTTCTCAAAAACTGAGGGAAATACTTACGCAACTTTGCTGCATCATCCCTTCCTCTTCGGGGAAAACCAACGCAGTGCTAAAAGAGGTAGCACCCACTTGCAGAGCCACGTCGTGGGCCGCAGGCAGGCAAGTCTGGGGACCCCCGGTCCCAAAACGCCGACAGTAGCCCCCGGACCCAAGGCACGCTCGGGTTTGCCTTCGAGCCGAAGCCAAAGGTCAAGTGCGGAGCGCCACGGGCCCCAATAGCCTGCGGCCTTGGTCGACGCGTGGCGGATGATTGGACGTGGGCGTCTCCGCTTCCCCCACGTAGCCTCGGCAACTGCCTGACTTGACGGTCCTTGTTGCATGCAGGAAAAATATCATTATTACCTTAGATCATGGAGGCCGGCGGTTGGCCTCCCCTTGGCTATAAATGGAAGGTGAGGGGCGGAGCCCCCATCACCCATCTCTCCTCTGCCTCTCCCGCTTCTTCTCCTTCCTTGCTCCACTCCTTGCTGGTGCAATCATGGCGCCGCTTCGGAGGTTCTCGGCCGCGGAGAAGGGCAAGGCTCCTCTCAATGAGACCGAGCTACTCCCGCCAAAGAAGAGGAGGCCCCATCGTTGCGAGATGGTCGTGAGGCCGGTGGTGTCGCGGTCGTGGTACAAAAGGCCGCCTCCTGGGTACCCATTGCCCTTGTATGCTCACGCCAATGATTCCAAAGGGAGGAGCGATGAGCTCCTCCGCCCGTGCCAGGGCCGTGGCCGCCGTGCCGTGGAGGCGCACGCCATCGCCCCATGGGTCCATGTTGCGGACTCCTCGCGCGAGTTCATGTTGTGGGCGGTGATGCCCCAAAGCACTTGGATTCGCCTTCCACGGTTCTTCACCGCCGAGATGCCGCTGAGAGGCCCTCTCGAGTTTTGGCTGTAGCACGCCGACTGCGATGCCCGAGCGACTGGAGCAGAAGTTGAGGCCCGCACCTCCGGGACAATCTTCATGACTCGAGGATGGGGCGAGATCACCCGAGCTTGCCATGCGAATGGCGCCCTCGCCATCCACTTCGAGTATAACGGCGCTTCCATGTTGTTCTTCAAGGTCTTCGATGAGGAAGGCCGCCGCTTGGAGTGCTGCCCCGAAGGAGGTCGCCAGGATGGCGCAGCGACGGGAGCCGGGCCTGCCGTAGGCCTCGCTTGTAGCTCCTCCAGCGACAGAAGTGACTCGTGGTGGTCCAGCGACTCTCCCGAGCTCGTGGAGTCTCCGGAGATGAGCGATGATAGCTACATGGCCCTGAGCTCTCTTCGGGCCCGGAGCAAGATCGCCGCATCTGGCCGCCTCCGCCGTTGATCCGGATGGGGTTGGCGCTGGCCTTCCGTGGCCCAATGTCGATGATGGCATCGGCGACGTCGGGCACGTGTAGATAGAGCTTGTAGGAATTCCCTTCTTTTTGTTCCCTGCGAGGAATCGAAACGGACAACACGGGGGTGTGTAAAGCATCTGTAATGCCTTTTGTTAATATTATCCTTATTGTGAGAACTTGCGAGCACATGTCCTACTGAGGCTCGGTCTCCCCCTTTCCAATCCCGCAGCAGCTTGGTGCTCTACGCTAACAAGTCTCGGTCCCCAGGCAGGCTGCAGCCGTCGCTAGTATGCCAGGTCGCGATGCCGTGGTCAAGGCCAGGAGGTGAGCGGCCCAAGGTCCAGTAAGATCTCCTGAGGCGCGATGCTCAAGAGGTCCCCTTTAGCGCGCAAGCAGCAAGCTGAGGATGGGAAAGGGAGGCAATGTTGCCGTGACAGGGCAGTGAAAAGTCAAGAATCTTATGTCGTAGCGCTGGGTTGGTCCAGATACGAGACTTATCTTGGCATTCCGGAGCCGGCTTCAGGTGCCATGCCGTACTTGGGTGTTGGCCGCTGCTGGGTAGCTATGTTAGGCCCGTGCGGGCCTCCCCCTCTTCTCCATGTTCTTCCAGGTGCTCTACTGAAGGAAATATGCCCTCGAGGCAATAATAAAGTTATTATTTATTTCCTTATATCATGATAAATGTTTATTATTCATGCTAGAATTGTATTAACCGGAAACATAATACATGTGTGAATACATAGACAAACAGAGTGTCACTAGTATGCCTCTATTTGACTAGCTCGTTGATCAAAGTTGGTTATGTTTCCTAACCATAGACATGAGTTGTCATTTGATTAACGGGATCACATCATTAGGAGAATGATGTGATTGACTTGACCCATTCCGTTAGCATAGCACTTGATCGTTTAGTTTGTTGCTATTGCTTTCTTCATGACTTATACATGTTCCTATGACTATGAGATTATGCAACTCCCGTTTATCGGAGGAACACTTTGTGTGCCACCAAACGTCGCAACGTAACTGGGTGATTATAAAGGGGCTCTACAGGTGTCTCCAAAGGTACTTGTTGGGTTGGCATATTTCAAGATTAGGATTTGTCACTCCGATTGTCGGAGAGGTATCTCTGGGTCCACTCGGTAATGCACATCACTATAAGTCTTGCAAGCATTGCAACTAATGAGTTAGTTGTGGGATGATGTATTATGGAACGAGTAAAGAGACTTGTCGGTAACGAGATTGAACTAGGTATTGAGATACCGACGATCGAATCTCGGGCAAGTAACATACCGATGACAAAGGGAACAACGTATGTTGTTATGCGGTCTGACCGATAAAGATCTTCGTAGAATATGTAGGAACCAATATGGGCATCCACGTCCCGCTATTGGTTATTGACAGGAGAGGTGTCTCGGTCATGTCTACATAGTTCTTGAACCCGTAAGGTCCACACGCTTAACGTTCGTTGACGATATAGTACTATGAGTTATGTATGTTGGTGACCGAATGTTGTTCGGAGTTTTGGATGAGAGCACAGATATGACGAGGAACTCCGGAATGGTCCAGAAGTAAAGATTGATATGTGGATAGTAGTGTTTGATCTCCAGAAGGGGTTCTGGATGTTTCCCGAAATGTTTGGGCACGAGAACACTTTATCTGGGCCAAAGGGGAAAGCCCACGAGGCTTTTGGAAAGTGCAAAAGGAAGTTTTGCAGAGACCAGAGGCTAGACGCTAGGAACCCTGGCGTCTAGGGGGTAGACGCCGGGAACCCTGGCATCTAGCCCTGGAGTCTGAGAAGGACTCTTGCCTTTCGGGTGAAACCGACTTTGAGGAGGCTTTTACTCCAAGTTTCGACCCAAAGGCTCAACATATAAATAGAGGGGTAGGGCTAGCACCAAAGACACATCAAGAAACACCAAGCCGTGTGCCGGCAACCCCGTCCCCTCTAGTTTATCCTACATCATAGTTGTCGTAGTGCTTAGGCGAAGCCCTGCGGAGATTGTTCTTCACCAACACCATCACCACGCCGTCGTGCTGCCGGAACTCATCTACTACTTTGCCCCTCTTGCTGGATCGAGAAGGCGAGGACGTCACCGAGCCGAATGTGTGCAGAACTCGGAGGTGCCGTGCTTTCGGTACTTGGATCGGTCGGACGTGAAGACATACGACTACATCAACCGTGTTGAGATAACGCTTCCGCGAACGGTCTACGTGTCACATCCCTAGTTCTGGCGTGTCCTATGCTTGCTTCCATCTGTGCATCATGTTTAAAATTTTGAAACTTGAACTGAGGAATTCAGAAGCCTCAAAACCCTAAATAAAAGAAGGGCAAAACCCCTAAAATCTCATTCATTGTTCCAAAATGCTCTTCTTAGATGTTTAATATTTTTGGCAAGGGTTTTGATCCAAACCAAAAATAATGAACATTTTAAAAGGATTTATTTTTGGGACTTTGAATTTAAATCATTAGCTATTTGAATTTGAATTATATTCATATAACTAGAATATAATTTCAAATACCCCTGAAATATTTTATGAGCTTTTGGAAAAGTCCATCTAGCCAAAAAAAAATATTCACAGGAGTTTTGGCATTGTTTGAGTTATTTTAAATTCAAAACAGTGACAAAAGAATTAAATAAAGAAAACAGAACAGAAATATAAAAAAAGGAGAGAAGCCCAGCAACTTACCTGGCGCTTACCTCTCCAGCCCAGCCGGCCCAGCTCCCCCAGTGGCCCAGCCCACCGTTGCTTTCCCCCCTGTCGTCTTCCTCCCCTCGCACCGAAGCATCTCGGTGGTGAGCGCCGACGCCGCCCCGGCCACCTCCTGCTTCCCTGGCCCTCCTAGCAACGCCACGACGACGCCCCGTGTCCCCTCGCTCTTCTCCCTCACCCACTGCATCCCCTCTCCCTCCTCTGTCTCTCTCCCTCGCTCATCCCGGACGCACCCGAGACCGCCGACGAGCACCACCGGAGCCACCAGCATCCCCACGCCCAGCCAGTTAGGCCACGAGCTCCGCCTTGGGTCCGGGAAGCTCTACCACGACGCACGCGATGCCGGGTGCCCTAAAGCCATGCCATCACCGCCATCTTCATCGCCACAGCCGGCGATCGCTGCCGTTCGATTCGCAGCACCGAAGACGCCCCCGAGCTCGCTGACCACCTCATCGTTCTCCCTGTGAGCTCCTGCTGCCTCCTCTTTGCTCGCTCCCTCTGTTCCTGTCCCCTAGCTCCATCTTCCACCACGGCCGAAGCTCGCCGCCGTCGTGCCTCGTCGCCGTCGTGGCCAGAGCCACTGTGGCTCGAAGCCGAGCACACCACCGTGCTCCACACCTCACCAGGAGCACGTAGCACGCACCAACGCCTCCCCTAGCGCCCTGCATCGCCTAACCCGCCATTGGCCGAACTCCGGCCGCCGCTCACGAGCTCGTCGTCGTCGGTACCAGCCACCACAGGCACGACCACCACCACCATTCGATGCGCACCAGCAAGGGCTCTCCAACGAGCCCAAGCACAGCCTCGCCCGTGCCCTGTAGCGCGTTTCCGGCTCGCGCCGCTGTCTCGGGCCTCGCCGGCGTCATGTCGCCGGTGGGTTTGACCCCACTGACCCGGGATTTGACCCTGTTTGACTTCCCCAGGCTCACTGATAGGTGGGCCCGGCCCCTGCTAACTTTTGGTTTCTTAATAACTAATTCTAGTTAAGCCACTGACTCACTGACATGCGGGCCCCGCCCGGCTAACCAAGTTAGTTAGGGTTAATCTTAATTAGGTTAGTTAGTCCAGACACTGACACACAGGGCCCACAGGTCAGGTTTGACCTGGGGCGCCCAGTTGACCTGCTGACATCAGCATGACCTAGTGCTGACGCAATAAATCATTTTCTGGATTATTTTTATTCAGAAAATTCCAGAAAATTGTATAAACTTCTAAAAATTCATAGAAATTCAACTGTAGCTCCAAATTAAATAAATTATATATGAAAAATTATCAGAAAAATTCAAGGAATCCATCTATACCATTTTCATGCATGTTTGAACAATGTTTGTCCTCTGTTTTGGACAAAACAAATTAAGGGCATTTAAATAATCATATATGGAGTTTGAATTTGAATCTTGTATTCAAACCAACTTCATTTAAATCATAGCTAGTTGCATTAGCTCAAATCACGTCATATTGCCATGTCACATTCATGCATCATATTGTCGCATTGCATTGATTGTGTTCTTCCTTGTTTGCCGGTAATTGTCCCCTCTCGATAGACGTGTACCGGCGATGTGATCGATGACACTGATGAAGAGCTATATTATCTTCAGAAGTGCCAGGCAAGCAAAAACCCCTTGTTCATTCCGATAAAATCCCACTCTCTCGCTCTTGCTCTCTTTTACTGCATTAGGACAACAACGACATATTTGTTACTTGCTGCGGTAGCTGAACCCCTTTATCCTTTGCATGACCTGTCATTGTCACAGTAAATAGATGAAACCCACTAGCATGAGTAGGAGTTGTTTGAGCCCTGATGTGCCTACTCATTCATGCTTGTTTGTCATGCCTGCTACTGCTTAGAGTTGAGTCAGGTCTGATTCATCGGGGATGAATCAGAGGCGTGTGAACATTTCCTACTGTGTGTGAGCTAAGTGTGTGAACACGATTTGGTAAAGGTAGCGGTGAGAGGCCATGTAGGAGTACATGGTGGGTTGTCTCATTGCAGCCGTCTTCAGGAACTGAGTTCTGTGTTTGTGATCCATGACCAGTTACTACCACACATTGGGTTCCGGTAACTCGACCCCTCTCGACTTATTAATCAACATGATCTCTGTCCAGGAGTTGCAACTAGTTTCTGGTATTTGTAGGTAGTGTTAGTAGTCTACCAAGTGGCACCCGGTACAGGTGGGCTTGGGACAGACTAGGCACAGTGGCACGGTGTACCAAGCGTACATCCACCCGTCGAGGTGGGCTTGGGAACCCTGCACACATCGTTTGGGGCCGTGAGCGACACCCCGGCCGGATCTCCTTGCGGATGGAACCCGAACAGGCGATAAACCTGGACTAGAGACTTGTTCGGTTAGTCAGGTCGTGGCCGACTCCCTCGCCCGGCTTCCGCTTGAAGGTTGCCGAGGTACATGACGTGTACAGGGCGATAAGTGGCGAAAGCATGTGTGAAGAAGTACACCCCTGCAGGGTTATCATTATCTATTCGAATAGCCGGATTCCTCGGATATGGAAACTTGGACCCCTTGCATAGTTCATAGACAAGTGAAAGTGGATACTCTAAAATACGCAAGATAAACGTGAGTGCTATGGATGGCGTTCTCGTAGGGAGACGGGAGCGAATCCATAGTGGTGTATTGGTTGGTGAATATGTGGACTCGTGTGCGCCACCTCAAAAGAGTTACTTGCAGTCGTAGTTCAGGATAGCCACCGAGTCAAAGCTGGCTTGCTGCAGTCAAACTCCACCATCCCCTTGTCGATAATGATGCATATGTAGTTAGATCTGATGTAAGTCTTGCTGGGTACATTTGTACTCACGTTGCTTAATTTATGTTTTTGCAGAGAGACTTCGGTCTCGCTAGTAGTACCGCGTGGACTTCGACGTTTAGCTTGTTACCTCAGCTACGATCTTGTGCTCTCGGCAGGATCTGGTAGATAGTCAGGCTTCTTAGCCTTTTTCATTTATAGATGTCTGTACTCAGACATGATAGCTTCCGCTTGTGCTTTGACTTGTATGCTCTGAGTGTTGGGTCATGAGACCCATGATTGTAATATCTCGCTCCTCGGAGCCTATTGAATATAAATACTTGAGTTGTAGAGTCATGTTGTGATGCCATGTTGTGTTTGCACATATCGAGCATATTGTGTGTATGTTATTGAAATGCTTGGTATGTGTGGGATCTGACTATCTAGTTGTTTATCCTTAGTAGCCTCTCTTACCGGGAAATGTCTCCTAGTGTTTCCACTGAGCCATGGTAGCTTGCCACTGCTCCGGAACACTTAGGCTGGCCGGCATGTGTCCTTCTTCGTTCCTGTGTCTGTTCCTTCGGGGAAATGTCACGCGATGAATACCGGAGTCCTGTTAGCCCGCTACAGCCCGGTTCACCGGAGTCCTGCTAGCCCAGTGCTACAGCCTGGATTCACTCGCTGATGACCGACACGTTCGATGTTCGGTCATGGATGCCTGTCCCTGTAAGTTTGTGCCACTTTGGGTTTACGACTAGCCATGTCAGCCCGGGCTCCTTATCATATGGATGCTAGCGACACCATCATATACGTGTGCCAAAAGACGCAAACGGTCCCGGGCAAAGGTAAGGCGACACCCGTGGGAATACCGTGCGTGAGGCCGCAAAGTGATATGAGGTGTTACATGCTAGATCGATGTGGCATTGAGTCGGGGTCCTGACACTACGAGGGTACGTAGACAACACTCTCCCCTCTTGTTGCTATGCATCACCATGATCTTGCGTGTGCGTAGGAATTTTTTTGAAATTACTATGTTCCCCAGCATCTACGTCCTCAGGTCCCGATCCCCAAGTGAGCTCAGCCGCCGCCGGTATGCCAGGTCGCGATGCCGTGGTCAAGGCCAGGGGTGAGGGCTGGAGAGCCAGTAAGAGCTCCTGTGTTGCGATGCTCAGGAGCCCCCCTTTTAACGCGCAAGCGAATCGCATGGGAGAAGAGAGAGAGAGAGAGTCCGTGGTAACTACACAAAAGACACATCCGTGACATTTTGGGCCAAACGAAAATCTTTTCTGTCATACTTATGACACTTCTATGACGATAATTGTGACAAAACCCGGTATCATCATAGATGTGGTGTGGTCCTACTTCTATGAGAAAAAATCATGACAGAAACTGGGCTTTTCTTCTTGGGCAGTCCGGAGATGCAGCTGCATGACATTCTTTGGGCCGTCCATGATGGAAAAAACTGTGGTAGAAGCGAGGGAACAGAAAATATCAGGGAGTCCCCGGTTACGGTGGGTGGTCGGCGGCCGAGCGATGCGCGTGTCTCTCGTACGTACGCGCATGTATGCGAGGCGTTGGGCTCTAACTGAACACGAGTGATTGCACTGCAGGATACACGTTACTGAACCCGAGTGATCGATCGATG
This sequence comes from Triticum aestivum, assembly GCF_018294505.1. Taxonomy (NCBI): domain Eukaryota; kingdom Viridiplantae; phylum Streptophyta; class Magnoliopsida; order Poales; family Poaceae; genus Triticum; species Triticum aestivum. The sequence continues at coordinate 152,405,468 of NC_057797.1, read as the reverse complement.
GCTGTTAACTGAACCCGATCGAGCAATTCCTTCGCTACTGCTGCTAAGTGAAGCTAATCCATGCTGCCTATGGATGAACAGTGAGCGTTGCGGGGGGGGGGGGGGGGGTGGATGAACAGTTCCCGGTGGGGGTGGATGAACAGGACCCCGTGGTGTTGCCTCTGGATGAACAGTACCCTGATCGGTCGAGCCTGTTGGGGCTGGAGGAACAGGACCCCGTGGAGGGCAGGATGAAGAGGACCGCCCCGGGGAGGGAAGGATGAACTGTAGACGGTGGAGGGCAGGATGAACAGTAGCCCGTGGAGGGGTGGTTGAACAGGAGCCCGTGGAGAGGGCTGGTTGAACAATAGCCGATGGAGTAGCGCGCGGTGGAGGCTGGATGAACAGGAGCCCGTGAATGAACAGTCGCAGGTGGAGGCTAGAGGAGGTCGACGGTGGATGAACAGTAGCCCGTGGAGGCTGGAGGGGGTCGACGGTGGAGATGAACAGTATCCCGTGGAGTCCCGTTTTGCGGTACGCCACACCCCTCGCAATGAACAGGACCCCTGTTTCGACCGTAGCGCTCCAACACAAGTCCGTTTCCTTCGTTTTGTGGTACGCCACACCCCTCCCGATCAATAGGACCCCCGTTTAGACTGTAGGAGGTCCGTTTTCTCCATTTTGTGGTACGCCAGACCCCTCCTGATGAACAGGATCCCGTTTCAAACGTAGCCGGTCGATCACAAGGCCGTTTCCTCCGTTCTGCGGTACGCCAGGCCTCGTTTCCATCGGCTGTTCCGTCCAAGCCCCCCTGATGAACATGACGACGCATTCCGTTCCGACCCAGCCGGTTTGCTCCCCATGAACACGATGACAACGATGTTTCTCCATTCCGACCCAGCCATGTACACGAGCCCTGGCCATACCTATGCGCGAGTAGGCGTTCGAGACCCTCCCATATGTACGTACGTGGCCATATTTTCTTTCTTGCACACTCGCCATTGTACGGCCAGCCACGAGAGGCAGCCACATGCTCCCGTACGCACTCGTGGCCACATGCTCCCGTACGTACGTTGACAAAGCACTCCGTCCCCGTCAACTCAGTAGGCCCACAAGTCATCCTCCCACCAAGGTGGGTCCCAACTAGCAGGGGGAGTATTCATTTTTTGTGCGTCATAAGCAGGCACTTCCTTGCGTGCGAAGATATAGCTGGTGGGTCCGACCTGTCAGCGGTGGGAACATTTTTTCCACGAAATACAGAGGCCCTTCCGGTGGGTCCCAGCTGTCAGGTGGAGGAATCATTATTTTGCGCGTAATAAGGAGGCATTTCCTTGCGTGCGGCCATGGACCCAGTTGTCAGCCTCTCCACGCATAGTCTACTTCCGATGGTGTCGTTTGTTGACCACGTTGACCACTCTGTGCCGAGCGCATCCAAGGTGGTGGACAACGGCGAGGCCCCGGACAGTAATGAGCTGGAGATGGGAAGACGCGGGAGTAGATTCGCAAACAGAGAGCTGTACGAGGGTTAACTGGTTCTGGTGCGGTGTGGTTCAGCAGTCGGTGGAGAAGAACAGGAGGTGTGGAGGGATGGCCTGGCGAACAGTGGAGTAGCGCTTCACAGCGAGCGTGCTAAGCAGAGCTGCTAGTAGCAGGAGGCGGGAGCAGGTGGTCCCGACGGCGCTGGAGGAAGAAGATGAGAGATTGAAGATGGATGTCGGTCGTTGGATGTAAATCCAATGGCTAACGATGTCAGAATCATTTGTTGACTAAGTTGAAAACGACTTGCATTGACTTCGGCCTATTGGCTACATTTCAGCCTCCAAAAATGTGGCACGTATTCAACCCATTTTTTTAGAATTTATAGTCTTTTTTTGCAGGGTAGAATTTACAGTCCATTTGATCTTTTTTTGAATTATAGTCCATTAGCTAGGCTGGGTGAACAAGTAATGTAGCATCCATGCGGCCCATTTATGTTTTTCGTACAAAATTATAGGCCATTTGTACTTTCTCGAAATACACGATTTTTGCTGGGCTGATTCTAATTATAATGTTGGGGTGGGCACAACAATGTTATCAAAAGATAAACAGGGGTCGAGCATTTTGTTATATATATATATTTAAATAATAAGTGATTTATTATTACATTGGTCCTTAAATCTTACCATGCTTTTGTACACAATCGCCAGGATTTTCGTTGCCAAAAAAATCCAGAATTTTATTGTTAAGAAATTATTTTTATATGTTAACAAGATGTGGGATATTGTTTTCTTACATATGTAAGTATCTGTTAAATATATGATGACAATAACAATAATATATAATAACATATAGAATAATTTAAATATATATAATATAGTTAGAAGGAAAACATAAGTTGGATCAGGTGTTCCTATTCTTATATAGAAAAATAGAACAGACCTCTGCGTTTTCTTCAAAAAAATACATAAGTTGGGCTGCCGATGTTTCAGGAAAAATAAAACCTCAGATGGGAGGTCCATAGGCCGGTCGATACATGACGGTCCTCAACAAAATACAAACAGCCTTATGGACCTCCCATCCGAGGTCGTTGGTTGCGCATGCTAAAAAAGAAAGCCTAGACGGGGCAGCCCAAAACCCAGCTGACGCTTGCTGCCCTAGTGATAATAAATGATACCTGCCAGCTCCCTGGCTTCGTTGTGAATTTCTCTCCTATAGTAACTACGTTGAAGCACCTAAAAAATGTAACTATTTTGACAAACCCATGGACCCCAACGTCAGTATAGCATTAGGAGGAAGTATTTTTTCGATGAGGCACTTGCTTGAGTACGGCCATAGACCTGGTGGGTCGCGACTGTCCGCCTCTCCACGTATAGTCCTCTCCAGATTCCTCTCGTTTGTTCAGCATGTTCACAACGGCAGACAGAGACGTCGCGGCGAGTGCACAAAGGCACAGGAGGAGATCCGACAACCTGAGGAAGTGCCTTATTACTAACGAAATAAATGAACAAGCCCAGTGGCCGAGTGACACTACCCGACAGTTGTTCCGCTCAGGTTCGATTCCACCTGTGCAGAGAAAATATCTCCAAAAAAATTTCCTCTGCCTTTATTGACATGTGGGTCCCAATTGTCATCTACGCACACCATGTCCTACACTTGCCAAAACTTCGTCCCTTGTTTTCTCTGTTTTTCGCATTGTGTGGGCATTTTGAAAATAGCATATCTTTTTGACTGTGCATCATATGAAGATGTGCTATGCATGAATGTTGATCAGCATGATGTTAAGTGGCTGGTTGTTCCAGTTTCGACCATGAATAAAACTTCCAGCATGATGTTAACACTGTTTGAAAAGGCCATGTTAATATAAATGCTCTGCTTCTGAAAGTTGCACTTTCTTATCTGAAACTGAACTTGGAGTTTCTTATCAGAAACTGAAACTTGCAGTTTCTTCTCTGAGAATCACATTGTCTGCACTTTTATACTCCTGTGAAACTACATTTTTTAAGTGCTAAACATAGATCTCTAGAATTGGTGCTTCTTTCAGAAAAGAGTACACCCCTAGAAAACTGCCAATATAAGCTACTCGTATTTTTTTTTAAGTCTAAGCTACTAGTATTTGGTTAGAGGATTTGTTGCCGAGAAAGATCCGTCCATAGTGAGCGCCACACATCCCACTGATGGTGGGGGATGCCAATGCTTAGATGGAGCAGGGTTGGTGTCGGTAATTTTTACTTGGCACCTCGCACTCTGCATATATGCCGGTTCCATCCGTACATTTGTGCAGTTCCACCAAAATGCAGCTGAATAACCCTGTTTGCATAGATAATGAAAAGGTGCGATTAGATTATAGTGGCACTAGTTGATGAAACATACACTAATAAACAGAAGAAAATATTACATCATACTGGAAATTGACCCGAGTCTCCCCGATACACCTTCTGCCAGTGATGAACATCACTATATAGCGGTAGTACAAGGAGGGGCCTTGAGACATTCAAATCTATATTTTTGTGCAGATCAACTAAAATTAAGCACCCCAGTTTGCAGAAACGCTTAAACATTTAACAATGGGACTAGTTGATGAAACATACATTAACAAAGAGACACACTTTCTTTATCTACATTGGAAATGAAATGATAGAGAGGACACGAGCTCTATTTTAACTGTATTATTACTTCATTTTATCAGTGACACTAGGGTCGAGCAGGTGGCAAACAAGGTGTACCATGCATCGCAAGGTTGAAGGCCGGGGGTGCTTAGACTGGGATCCTGAAGCTGGCTCTTTCAGTCCCTATCTCCCCCCCTGATGTTTCTGTTGTAGCATTTGGGTTGTAATCCAAACTTGGTTGAGCTGGTGCTGCGTCCCCCTACCTGCCTAGCTTATGTGGCGAACTTGTCTTCTCCTAGTACTCAGTCCGTTCTAGTAGTAGTTGCATAACTGCCCGTTTACACTGAGATGTTGTCGGATAATGGTTCTCTACGGTTGGGTTTCTTTAATGAAATTGGAGGGAACCCCCTCTTTCGATATATAAAAAAACAGTGGCACTAGCGGTGCCAAAACATTGCCTCAAATTAATAGTGCCACTAGATTAAGGTGCAAAATAACAACATTACTGCTTTATCATGGCAGTGCCAAAATAGTAGCACAAGAGCATGATCAACATTAGGATCTTTGGCAAACGGTCAGACCAAAAAGCAACATACCTCGTGATGGGAACCATATCTGCAGTCAACGCCATCGTAGAAGGGATGACACCAGTCACCAACATGGATGATTCAATTCATGGGACCTGTTGGTGCAGTTCACCTAAAATGAAGCAATGTCCCATGAGCTAGCAGCTTCTTCTTCTTCTTCTTTTCTAAGAAAAGGGCTCCAGCCCCGGTTCCATTTCCATCAGAAAACAAAACCCATAGAGCTTCTTCATTAGTTGTAATAAAATTGAGCAACATCAAGGTTGGTCGTGAAGCTCTTGGAGAGTAGGCGTACCAGGACAGTTGCATCTCTAACGAAAAGAAGCAACTTATCTTAATGGGAAATTTAGCAGGACATGAAAAAAAGTGCCATTGATTCATATTACTGGAGACATTACATTGAAAACAACATTGGTTTAACGTGCCATTACTTTTAATAGTGCGACTGCTACATTTTACCAGTGGCACTACATAAGAGCAGCTCGGGGCAGCAAACATCAGAAGAGGATATCTGGGTTGGTCCCATTTTTCGGTATATATCCACCTTATACTATGTGAGGCTAGCAAATCTAGTGCTGGACTTACTCTGGTGACTTATCCCCCAGTCCCCACTTTCTTTCCTTTTTCAACCAATAGATCAGGTTTATATTAAGTTTGTACTGCGTTCCCTTTATTTCCCTATTAGACCTAGAGACCAGTTGGATAGCCAGTCTCTGCTACTTTTCGCCCCCATTATTTCCTCTTTCGACCAAGTCCTAGATTCAGGTAACAAATCTTCCCCCACCCACCCCCTTTCTTCCTTGTTTGAACCAAGTACTACTAGATTCGAGTGCATGAACTAGTTTTACCTCTTAACAGTCAAAAATTAGGTGGTTTTCGAATAGTCGATCGATCCTATCTACACGACGGGGCCTGAGAAATAGTAAAAGATACAAATGTGAAAGTGCAACTATCCCTAGGTGGTTTTGGTAATTCATAACAACATATAGCTCATTGAGCTAATGCTATTCCAAGATGACTATTTCAGGAAAGCTCAATGATTGGCATGGCATGGATGTGAAAGTGGAACCCTCAAAATGCTAAGGACAAAGGATTGGCTCAAGCTCAAAAGCTCAAGACTCTTCATTTTATATTTTAGTGATCCAAGATCACATTGAGTCTTTAAGAAAAGCCAATACTATCAAGGAGGGATGAGGTGTTGCTTAATGAGCCTCTTGCTTCATGTGCTTACTGATATGCTCCAAAACCCTCAACTACTTTCCCATATCCACATATGACCTAAACCTAAGCCAAACTCGGTCCTACCGATTCTTTCTATCCGGCGCCATCGAGTTTCACTTGTCATAAGCCACTGCCAAACCGTAGCAATTCGGTTCTACCGATAGGGATCTCGGTCTCACCGAGATGGGATTGCAAACTCTCTGTTTCCCTTTCGTAACTTTTCGGTCTCACCGAAAGAGCGAATCGGTCCCACCGAGATTGCAATGTAAACTCTTTGTTTCCCTTTTGTAACTTTTCGGTCCCACCGAAAGAGCAAATCGGTCCCACCGAGTTTGCCTGACCAACTCTCTGGTTAGCTTATTACCAAACTCGGTCTCACCGAGTTTGTGTAATCGGTCTCACTGAGATTACGTTATGCCCAAACCCTAACCATATCGGTCCTACCGAGTTGCATGTTAGTCCCACCGAAAATCTCTAACGGTCACTAGGTTTACCTTTTCGGTCCGACCGAGTTTGTTGATTCGGTCCCACCGAGATTGGAAAACTGTGTGTAACGGTTGGATTTTGTGTGGAGGCTATATATACCCCTCCACCTCCTCTTCATTCATGGAGAGAGCCATCAGAACACATACACAATTCCAACTCATATGTTCTGAGAGAGAACCAACTACTCATGTGTTGAGACCAAGATATTCCATTCCTACCATATGAATCTTGATCTCTAGCCTTCCCCAAGTTGCTTTCCACTCAAATCTTCTTTCCACAAAATCCAAATCCTATGAGAGAGAGTTGAGTGTTGGGGAGACTATCATTTGAAGCACAAGAGCAAGGAGTTCATCATCAACACACCATTTGTTACTTCTTGGAGAGTGGTGTCTCCTAGATTGGCTAGGTGTCACTTGGGAGCCTCCGACAAGATTGTGGAGTTGAACCAAGGAGTTTGTAAGGGCAAGGAGATCGCCTACTTCGTGAAGATCTACCGCTAGTGAGGCAAGTCCTTCGTGGGCGATGGCCATGGTGGGATAGACAAGGTTGCTTCTTCGTGGACCCTTCGTGGGTGGTTGCTTCTTCGTGGACCCTTCGTGGGTGGAGCCCTCCATGGACTCGCGCAACCATTACCCTTCGTGGGTGGAGCCCTCCGTGGACTCACGCAACCGTTACCCTTCATGGGTTGAAGTCTCCATCAACGTGGATGTAGGATAGCACCACCTATCCGAACCACGGGAAAAACATCCGTGTCTCCAATTGCGTTTGAATTCTCCAAACCCTTCCCTTTACATTCTTGCAAGTTGCATGCTTTACTTTCCGCTGCCAATATACTCTTGGCATGCTTGCTTGAATTGTGTGATGATTGCTTGACTTGTCCTACAATAGCTAAAATCTGCCAAGAACTAAAATTGGGAAAAGGTTAAGTTTTTATTTGGTCAAGTAGTCTAATCACCCCCCCCTCTAGACATACTTTCGATCCTACAAGTGGTATCAGAGCTTTGGTCTCCATTTGCTTTGATCTCCATAGATTTTGGTGGTCATAGCCTTGGTTTCACAACCTAGGAGAGTATGGCGTCTAGAGAGGGAAATTATCACCATAAAGGTCCTTACTTTGATGGTACTAATTATGCTAGTTGGAAGCATAAAATTAAAATGCATATTCTTGGACATAACCCCGCCATTTGGGCTATTGTGTGTGTTGGTTTGCAAGGTGACTTCTTTGATGGGAAAGAACCAAACCGTGAAGCTACCGCGAATGAGTTGAAGATGTTGCAATACAATGCTCAAGCTTGTGATATTTTCTTCAACAGATCGTGCCCCGAAGAATTCAACAAAATCAGCCATCTTGAGAATCGAAAGGAAATTTGGGACACTTTGATTGATATGGACGAAGGTACCGACTCTGTCAAGGAATCCAAGTTGGATGTACTTCAAAGTCAACTTGACAAGTTCAAAATGAAGGATGGTGAAGGTGTCACTGAAATGTACTCTAGGCTTGCTCTCATCACAAATGAGATTGCCGGCTTAGCAAGTGAAGAGATGACCGATAGATTCATCATCAAGAAGATTCTAAGAGCCTTGGATGGAAAATATGATACCGTGTGCACATTGATCCAAATGATGCCCAATTACAAAGATCTCAAGCCAACGGAGGTGATTGGAAGAATTGTTGCTCATGAGATGTCACTTAAGGATAAAGAGGAGCTCCACAACAAATCAAGTGGTGCCTACAAAGCCTCATGTGAAGCCCCTACATCATCAAGTGAGAAACAAAACTTCAATGAAGAATTGAGCTTAATGGTGAAGAACTTCAACAAGTTCTACAAGAGTAGAAGCAAAGATAGAAGCTTCAAGTCAAGGTCCTACAATGACAAAAGATCTTCTAGTCGAGAGCGAAACTGCTACAGTTGTGGAAGACCCGGACACTATTCCAATGAGTGTACGGCTCCCTACAAGAGAAGAGAAGATTCTCCAAAAAGAAGAAGCAAAGAATCACCACCAAGAGAGAGAAGGAGTAGAGATGATCGTTATGAACGAAGATACTCACAGAGAAGCAATGATTCGGAAAGGAAGGAAAAATCATCAAGGAGCTACACAAAACGAAGACATCAAGCTCATGTTGGTGAATGGGTATCCAGCTCCGACTCTGACAGCCACTCCGAGAGAAGTTATCACTCCGACTCCGAAGATACTCAAGATGAAGGTGTTGCCGGTCTAGCACTTGTGTCAACCAACTCCTGCGACATATTTGACTCACCAAATGAAGGAATTGGAAGATGGTTCATGGCCAAAGGTCCTAAGGTAACACACCCCGAGTATGTTGATTTCAATAGTGATGAAGATGACTTGTTAGGTGATGATTTGCTTGTTGACAACTCTAGTGATGAATACTATGATGAAACGTCAATTAATCATGCTAATCAAGATAAAACGAATGATAATGATAAGGAGAAGATTGAGGCTCTAACTAAAGAACTAAACACTCTTAAGTTAGCTCATGAAACTATCTTTGAAGATCATCGAGAACTTTTAAGAGCTCATGAGAAATTACGCTTTGAAAAGCTCAATCTTGAGCAAGAGCATGAGTTCTTAAAAGCAATCAATGATGATCTCCGCAAGAAAAGTTCTTCTTACATTGCCAAGCATTTACTCTTATCCACTTACATGCCTCAAGTCAATTCTAGTAACAAGAACAAGAAAGATTCTTCCTCTAGCAGTAACAATGATCATGCTAAATCCAATATTGTTGCTTCTAGTAGTTCTCTTGATTCCACTAATGATTCTATTAGCCAAGTTACACTTGAGCAAGAAAATAGCTTATTGAAGGGAATTATAGAGAAAGGAGTGTACAAAAGCCTTGCCGGGAGTAAGCAATTCGAGGAAATTGTGCGCAAGCAAGGAATGCACCGGAAGAATCAAGGTGTTGGTTTTGAACGAAAATTCAATGCCAATGGAGTTGAGTGGGAAGAAGATCAATACCCCAAGACAAAGTTTGTTCCTCAACAAGAGAAGTATGATACTTCTTTCAAGGGGACACAAGCTCAAGATGATCTTCCACCACAAGACTACAAGCAAAAAGGCAAGGACAAGCTTCAAGAGGAAATTGATGCATTTGAAGAATCTCCTAAGACCTTAGTCAAGTGGATTCCCAAGACTATTTCAAGTTCCACTTCATCAAGTACGACTACAACTCCAAGGATTCCCATCAAGATGGTGTGGATCCAAAAGAAGAAGAACTAGAGAGTTCTTGAGGGTGACTCCGCCAACATACTTCACTCTTATCATTTTGGCAAGAACAAGTGCAATCAACTTCCACATCTTGCACTAGTTCAAGGAGTCACAAACCCTCTTGTTGGTAAGACAAGGGACAAGGTAACCTAAAAGTTTTCATGGACATCATCTTGTGTGTGCATCACTCTATGTCTATGGATATCCTTGTTTGTTCCTTGTGGGACTAACCCATGTAGGTATTGAAAGTGCAATTCACTCAAATGGATAGCTCCAAGTGATCTACATCAACATTGAGCATCCACATCTTCAACATCTACATGAAGTCATCATCAACAAAACCCGAGGTTAGTTCATCCCTCTAAGGGGGGATATCACATCTAGGGGGAGCTTTGTGACGCCCGGATAATCAAGCTAAAGTAACCTCTGCTAATGATGCCACGTCACCTTGGTTACTGTTGATAAACTTGCGTTAGTTCAAAAGTATTCAAATTCAAATTTAAAATATAGGCAAACAAGAAAAGTTTCAAACAATAAAACTTAAATGTTCGGGTTGTGCCAAATAATGCGTAAGTAATTATGGTGGATAAACCACACTGTTATAAAATATTTAAATACTATAAGATGAATAAAACTGTAGATAAAGCAATTAATTAAATTCCTTTTGTATTATATAAAATACTAAACTGTTTTGTTTAGAGTAAAACTTTTTATGCCAGTGGTTTGAGTGGCAATGCTAAATTTAGGAGTTGAAATTATATTTTACGAAATTAAAATAAATTGAAAAGTAAAAAGAAAGCAGAAAATAAAATAAAAAAAGGGAAAGTTCAAAATACAAAAAAAAGGAGAACCCCCCCTCCCACTGGGCTCTGGCCCAGCAAGCCACCGGCCCAACTGGGCCATCTCCCAGCCAGGCCGGCCCACCTCGGCCTACACATACCCCCCCATCGAACAGAAACCCTAGCGTACCCCTCACTAGTCGCCCCACTCCCTCACGATCCCCACCTCTCCCTCGTCTCCCTCCCAGCGCCGCCACTCGCAACACACACACATACGCATCGGCACAGGGAGAGGAGCGCCCCTGTTCGATCACCTCCCCCGCACGCTCGTGCCCGATGCAAACCGCCATCGGCGCCGCCCCTCCCGGACTCCTCCGGGCCCCTCCTCTCCCTCGCATGGCGCTCGCTTGAAGCTGCGTCCTCGCCTCGTCACCGACCCGATGTCGTCGCCCGTCGTCACACCACCACCGCCCGGAGACCTCGCCGCCTCGACCTCATCTCCGTCGCCGACCCGACCCCGACCTCGTCGTCCCTGTCCTCCCCGAGCCCATTGCCATGACCCTGCAACCCCTTGTGAGGACCCCCTCCTTCTCCTCTTCCCCGCGCTCCAGCAGCGCACCTGCACGCCCGCGTCGTCCGCGCCGGCGCATGGCTCCCTGCCATGCTCCGACCCCCTCCCAACGCTGCTGTTCTCCGCCACTAACGCCGTCTCTCGGACCCCCCCCCTGCCGGACCGCCTCCTCGACCCCGCCCCGGCCCTTCCCCCTCGCCCCAGTACTTCGTCGATGCTCACCGAGGCCCCAGCTGGCCGCGCTTGGAGCCGGCGCCCGCGCTCACCCCCGCTCTCCCCTGCCGCACTACCGCCGGCGCATCCCTCCTCCACTGGTCCATCCGGCGGCTCCCCTCGTCGCCGGCGACCACGCCCCGGGCGGCGCCCGGCGCCAGCGTCCCGCCTTGCTTGGGTTCGCCCCCTCCTCGGGTACGGGCGCCCACTTCCACGCCCCTGTGTCCGTTCGCCCGTCGCCAGATTGGCTCTATGGGCCACTGCCCAGTGGTGCCCACGCCCCCCTTTTCTGAAAAAGGGGTTAAAAAATTAATATTAACAAATAATTAATTAATTAATTAGTTAAATATTTAATTAACTTAATTAATTAATCTTAGTTAACCTAATGAAGTAGAATAGTTGTTTTAAAACTGCAGTTAGCTAGATGAGCCAATGACAAGTGGGACCCAAACCCTATTGACCTTTTGACCGGTCAAATGTTGACTGGGTCAACTCTGCTGACTGGAACCTCCCTAGCCCGCTGTCAGCCGTACGAGCACTCCGGTTGGGTACACTTTTGGGTGTATCTAGCAATTAACCATTTTATTTTCGAATTAAGAATAATCCCGAAAATTGCTTAAATCTTTGGAAAATCATATAAAATAACTCGTAACTTGAATGAAAATGTTTTGTACATGAAAGTTGCTCAGAACGACAAGACGCTTCCGGATACGCAGCCCGTTCGTCCGCTACACATCCCTAGCATAGCAAACACGCAACTTTCACCTTCGATTCATCTGTCCGAAAACGCGAAACACCGGGGATACTTTCTCGGATGTTTCCCCCTTTCGCCGGTATCACCTACTACCGCGTTAGGGCACACCAGACACCACGTATTGCCTTGTTACGCTTTGTGATGCTTTGTTTGCTCTGTTATTTATTGTGTTCCCTCTCCGTTACTTCTGTCCGGTAGACCCCGAGACTGCCGGCGACCCCCAGTTCAACTACGGTGTTGACGACCCCTCCTTGCCCGAGCAACCAGGCAAGCCCCCCCCCCTTGATCACCAGATATCGCCTATTCTCCTCTATACTGCTTGCATTAGAGTAGTGTAGCATGTTACTGCTTTCCGTTAATCCTATTCTGATGCATAGCCTGTCATTATTGCTACAGTCATTGATACCTTACCCGCAATCCTAGATGCTTAGTATAGTATGCTAGTTTATTATTATTGGCCCTACATTCTTGTCAGTCTGCCTTGCTATACTATTGGGCTGTGATCACTCGGGAGGTGATCACAGGTATATACTATACATACATACATACTATACAGATGGTGACTAAAGTCGGGTCAGCTTGATGAGTACCCACAAGTGATTCTGATGAGGGGGGCTGAAAGGACAGGTGGCTCCATCCCGGTAGAGGTGGGCCTGGGTTCCCGATGGCCCCCGACTGTTACTTTGTGGCGGAGCAACAGGGCAGATTGAGACCACCTAGGAGAGAGGTGGGCCTGGCCCTGTTTGGCGTTCGCGGATATTTAACACGCTTAACGAGATCTTGGTATTTGATCTGAGTTGGCTATGAGCCTATACGCACTAACCATCTACGTGGGAGTAGTTATGGGTATCCCGGCGTCGTGGTATCAGCCGAAGCACTTCAGACGTCAGCGACGGAGCGGCGCGCGCCGGATTGGACTGGAACGCCTGCTAGGCTAGGTCTGCTTCCGGCCGCCCTCGCAACGTGCAGGTGTGCTATGGGCGATGGGCCCAGACCCCTGTGCGCTTAGGTTTAGACCAGCGTGCTAGCCTCTCTGTTTTGCCTAGGTGGGGCTGCGACGTGTTGATCTTCCGAGGCCGGGCATGACCCAGGAAAGTGTGTCCGGCCAAATGGGATCAAGCGTGTTGGGTAAGTTGGTGCACCCCTGCAGGGAAGTTAATCTATTCGAATAGCCGTGATCTTCGGTAACAGGACGACTTGGAGTTGTACCTTGACCTTATGACAACTAGAACCGGATACTTAATAAAACACACCCTTCCAAGTTCCACATACAACCCGGTGATCGCTTTTCCACAGGGCGACGAGGGGAGGATCGCCGGGTAGGATTATGCTATGCGATGCTACTGGAGATGCTACTTGGAGATGCTACTTGGAGGACTTCACTCTACTCTCTTCTACATGCTGCGAGACGGAGGCTGCCAGAAGCGTAGTCTTCGATAGGACTAGCTATCCCCCTCTTATTCTGGCATTCTGCAGTTCAGTCCACCGATATGGCCTCCTTACACATATACCCATGCATATGTAGTGTAGTTCCTTGCTTGCGAGTACTTTGGATGAGTACTCACGGTTGCTTTCTCCCCTCTTTTCCCCCCTTTCCTTTCCTTCTAGTTGTCGCGACCAGATGCTGGAGTCCAGGAGCCAGACGCCACCGTCGACGACGACTACTACCCCGGAGGTGCCTATTACTACGTGCAGCCCGCTGACGACGACCAGGAGTAGTTAGGAGGATCCCAGGCAGGAGGCCTACGCTTCTTTCGATCTGTATCCCAGTTTGTGCTAGCCTTCTTAAGGCAAACTTGTTTAACTTATGTCTGTACTCAGATATTGTTGCTTCCGCTGACTCGTCTATGATCGAGCACTTGTATTCGAGCCCTCGAGGCCCCTGGCTTTTATTATGATGCTTGTATGACTTATTTATGCATTAGAGTTGTGTTGTGATATCTTCCCGTGAGTCCCTGATCTTGATCGTACACATTTGCGTGCATGATTAGTGTACGATTGAATCGGGGGCGTCACAAGTTGGTATTAGAGCCGACTACCTGTAGGAATCCCCCTTTCCAACTCCTTGGCCGAAGATGAGTCTAGTCATTGCAAAACTTCTACTAACTTGGCTGTGTGCCTTACGGGCCCACTTCGCCATTGGGTGGTATTAGGATCTTTTATTCCTCGACCTATACTCTGGGACTCTGATCTCTCTTCTATTCGGGTCAAATGAGTTTTGCTAAATCTAACATTAGGATCTCGTTATCACTTTCACCCGGAGAGCCCCTTATTAATGATGATCGTCTGCGGCACATGAAGACCCTGAAGATACTCTTCGCTGTTAACCCGAGAACTTATGTTCATCGCATTTGCAATTCCCCTTCCACCGTCAACCCTAATGGATAACTACTTGCAGTTGTTATTCTTACATTCATCCCCAGTTGGTCTTGTTATTACCAGATACCTCGAAACACTCGTCGTTGTTTCGATAATCCTTTGAGCTTATCGCCTTGCTGTTCTTTGTCACCTGAATACCCCTATGGATAATTCTCGCACTTATCGAGTATACGCTCATCCCCGAGTTGTTCATGTGTTTCACAATGATCTTCGAAATACTATTCGATCCTCCAAAAATCCTTAGTAGCTTATTGCTCTGTCATACTTGTCTACTTGCATGATGGATGCTTTCCATATGTCTGGCAATATTCGTTAGTATCCTTAGGCATCGTCATTTTGATCCTTTTGATTCAACATGAGTGCGAATGCACGCAATCATCAATTGATCCTTTTAAATTATCTTTCCGGCTCAGACGTCATTTTTAACATGAGCTGGTTCTCAACCAATCCAAATGCCGTCGATAGTACCCCTAAGGCTATTCAACTTATCCACCCCTAATCAGGACATTGCTTCTGTTCCCTTAATTTGGAGATCATAATTCCTTTGCATTTGAGCTCTGGATTAGTCAGTTGTTTCTATAATCCAATGCCCTTGCATTGTTACTTCCTCTGATTGTGTGCTGATGCTCACATCAGCTCTGTTATGGACTGACAGACCCTTTAATGGATTTTATTCGACATTGTCCTTCATATTCAATAACCTTGTGAGCCTTCCCTTGGATATATAATGCCTTTGGTAAATTGTATCATCTGCTTTTGAACAATGCTCTACTTTCGAGCTTGTATTATTTACTCCGAAGTTTGTGGTATATGTTCATAAGATGCCCTGATGGGTTGAACCTATGCCTTCCTTACTATGTGGGAACTCGGAAGTTTTCACGGGTCATACTCATCTGGTATTTCACCAGGTAAAACTTTCAACACTAATGCCATTATCGAAACGAGAAGTGAATGTAAGGTTATGCTTTGGAGAAGTGGGAGTCGACGTTGAACTTTGTGTTCATGCCCATGGACCCGAGGTGGAACTTATCATGGAAGCTTCTCGTAGTAATAATAATCCCCTTGTTATAACTTCTTCTCTTATCTATGCTTGGTCTTTTGCGACCGTGGTTTCGACCATATTGTTCTTCTTTGATCCCATTTCTTGGACAAGTTTAAGTGCTTGCCTTCTGCAAATGATTTCACTTGCCCAACCTCTATCCCGCTCTACCCTTGAGTATACCCTCTGGTACTGCAAGAATATCAGGGAACTACATAACTTCTTATGGGTTCTTCATCAACTGTTATCTCTCACCGATTCCAATTTTCCTGGGTTCTGGGTTGTCGTCAACCGAGAACATGGATAAGTGAATCGATTCCGAACTCCGATTCAATAAATCTAAGTAATTCTCGTTGCTTACAAGTTTAATAATCCTTCAAGTCATTCCTAGCCTTATCGGCTATATCATTATCGTGCAAACTTCTAACTGTGCTATCTGGTCCTTCTTCCCGGAGCACAAAATTTTCGATGATGAGCTAAGCTTACGTCGATCTTCCTCGTCATATCAGTTCGCCTTGGACAACAAGCTTGATATCAAGTTTGTGTCCTACCCATGGTTCCAATAACCTTCCGCTTCATCATTCCTTTGACTTGATGTCATCGCTGATTGATTACATCTTCATGAAATCTATCGACAAATGTGTCGTGATCATCATCAACCTTATGAGCTCTTCCAGGATATCAATTGAGTTCATGATGAGAAATACCATCCTTGCCCCGATGATTTGTGTTATCTTTGACCACTTTATTGCCTTCCGTTCAACACAAACTTGTTTGTGTTTTGTGTTATACCTTTGACTTCCTTGCTGCCCAGCATTGTTCTTCTTTACCTTGGAGAATTACCGCCTTTTATGTCAAGAATGTTGTGAGAATTTCACCACCTCTTAAGAATTCTTGTTATTGTGATGCTTCTCGCCATCACCATTCATTTCTTGGTCCCCGTGATGAGTGAACTCTGTTGTGTGAATTCAAAACTTCTAGCAACCATATTGCTTTGAAGATTATGGTCGACATTTCATTCTTAGACCATTGGATATCGGATCACCATTCTAAACATTGATCATGTACCTATGCCCATATTTCGGGTGCACCTTTAACCAATGTTTACTCGTGGATGTTCTCCTCGAGCATACATCATTATATCATTTGATCTGACTAGTGTTATCTCCTTGCCCAGATAATTATGGAAATCCATCTTTTGGGAATCTCAATGACTAGTCGCTGAGTCCCTCAGCCACCTCCTAACCCTCTCCTTGATTTAATGATGAACTCTTGTTTCGGAACTTGCTTCCTTGGTTCATTTCCCGAGAATCTTACAATGACAAACCGTCAATTTGTGTCGCACCCTCTCTTCTCAGGCATCATAAGTCAGAGGTATCCTAACAATGACCAGATCTTAATCTCGGTCAGATATGGTGGTTGGGACAACTCTCCATGAGCTATGATGTTGGTCCTTTGATGACCCGGTAATATGATGTCATGCCTAACACCCCTGGCTGGAGGACCTATCATTATATTTCTTCTGCAAGGATAACCATTCTTCCTGGAGGAAACTGTAAGACTTATTTTATAAGTTGTTCCTGATGGATCTTTTGTGTATCCAAAGTCCGACCTTTGCTTGAAGACCCTGCCAATGCTATCTCGAAGCATGTCTGTGGTACTCCGATTTTCAATAACAACATTTGAAGCACAATGCAAAACTCTCTTTATCAATTATCCAAACACTGTTGTATGGGTAATGTCATTAAATTTCTTCCCCCCTTTCCTAAAGGGTTTTCTATGTTATATCCTGTCATGGATATCATGCTCTGGTTGTCCTTGGGAAGGATATACCCTTGAAATATGTGTTTAAACACATTTTCCTTTCCATCGTTCTGTTTAATCTGATAACCATATTTTCCTTTCCGTTGGTCGGTTTAACATTGCTTGTGATCTATATGAGCTAAGCTGTAATATTCTCTTGCTTATGTAAACACCCCCAGTGTACAATTCTATCAGCAAGACCTTGTTGCATTTGTCGATAACATTCCGGAAGCCACCGATGGACGAGAACTTTGCCTATTGGTCCGCCTCGTTTCGACGAGCAGGAAAATGGTTCTCTTCGTCCCTCGCCCTTGGTACCGATGTTGTTGCCGACATAAATGACAGGCTATCCTCTAACATGCCTTGCTTACATGACCACGCAAGATGTCACCACTCCTTCTACATTTAACCCACATGGTGGGCCCATAACCCACAGTTCCACAGGATCGAAACCTGATTCTTCTACACACCCCCATTTCCAAAGTTATTCCACCCGCCTGGCTTCATAGGTAATTCACGGGCCACCTTCCTAGTGATCTGTTCCGATATCAGATGCAATACTTAAACTTGATGCTTTGAACCCCTTTCACACTCTTTTTCAGGCATCGAACGATTGTCTATCTGCTTGGAACTCCTTGTTGTACCTTCTTACCTTACTATCCATTTGTTCGACTCGAGAGATACTCATCTGTTCATTCACGGGAAAACCCCAGACGATTACCACTTAAGCATTCTGTCGTAGCCGAGCTACCCCTTACCTATTTGTAAGCACGAAGGAACCCCCAAAGGAAATATGACGACTTCACCATGATGACCTGAAGTAAAGAAATGAAGACGTCAATGTAACGGATCGACCTCTTCGAGCAGAGCAACCAAGGCCGAGAAGATCCGTTAGGCTTTCGTAACTAGACCTTCCCCCCGTCTCTACCTCTTAAATATCGGGACGAGATTTCTTGTAGTGGAGGAGAATTGTGACGCCCGGATAATCAAGCTACAGTAACCTCTGCTAATGATGCCACGTCACCTTGGTTACTGTTGATAAACTTGCGTTAGTTCAAAAGTATTCAAATTCAAATTTAAAATATAGGCAAACAACAAAAGTTTCAAACAATAAAACTTAAATGTTCGGGTTGTGCCAAATAATGCGTAAGTAATTATGGTGGATAAACCACACTGTTATAAAATATTTAAATACTATAAGATGAATAAAACTGTAGATAAAACAATTAATTAAATTCCTTTTGTATTATATAAAATACTAAACTGTTTTGTTTAGAGTAAAACTTTTTATGCCAGTGGTTTGAGTGGCAATGCTAAATTTAGGAGTTGAAATTATATTTTACGAAATTAAAATAAATTGAAAAGTCAAAAGAAAGCAGAAAATAAAATAAAAAAGGGAAAGATCAAAATACAAAAAAAGGAGAACCCCCCCTCCCACTGGGCTCTGGCCCAGCAAGCCACCGGCCCAACTGGGCCATCTCCCAGCCAGGCCGGCCCACCTCGGCCTACACATACCCCCCCCCCATCGAATCGAAACCTAACTACCCTCACGTCGCCCACCCTCAATCCCCTTCTCCCTCGTCTCCCTCCCAGCGCCGCCACTCGCAACACACACACATACGCATCGGCACAGGGAGAGGAGCGCCCTGTTCGATCACCTCCCCCCCACGCTCGTGCCCGATGCAAACCGCCGCCAGCGCCGCCCCTCCCGGACTCCTCCGGGCCCCTCCTCTCCCTCGCATGGCGCTCGCTTGAAGCTGCGTCCTCGCCTCGTCACCGACCCGATGTCGTCGCCCGTCGTCACACCACCACCGCCCGGAGACCTCGCCGCCTCGACTTCATCTCCGTCGCCGACCCGACCCCGACCTCGTCGTCCCTGTCCTCCCCGAGCCCATTGCCATGACCCTGCAACCCCTTGTGAGGACCCCCTCCTTCTCCTCTTCTCCGCGCTCCAGCAGCGCACCTGCACGCCCGCGTCGTCCGCGCTGGCGCATGGCTCCCTGCCATGCTCTGACCCCCTCCCAACGCCGCCGTTCTCCGCCACTAACGCCGTCTCTCGGACCCCCCCCTGCCGGACCGCCTCCTCGCCCCCGCCCCGGCCCTTCCCCCTCGCCCCAGTACTTCGTCGATGCTCACCGAGGCCCCGGCTGGCCGCGCTTGGAGCCGGCGCCCGCGCTCACCCCCGCTCTCCCCTGCCGCACTACCGCCGGCGCATCCCTCCTCCACTGGTCAATCCGGCGGCTCCCCTCGTCGCCGGCGACCACGCCCCGGGCGGCGCCCGGCGCCAGCGTCCCGCCTTGCTTGGGTTCGCCCCCTCCTCGGGTACGGGCGCCCACTTCCACGCCCCTGTGCCCGTTCGCCCGTCGCCAGATTGGCTCTATGGGCCACTGCCCAGTGGTGCCCACGCCCCCCTTTTCTGAAAAAAGGGGTTAAAAAATAATATTAACAAATAATTAATTAATTAATTAATTAGTTAAATATTTAATTAACTTAATTAATTAATCTTAGTTAACCTAATGTAGTAGATTAGTTGTTTTAAAACTGCAGTTAGCTAGATGAGCCAATGACAAGTGGGACCCAAACCCTATTGACCTTTTGACCGGTCAAATGTTGACTGGGTCAACTCTGCTGACTGGAACCTCCCTGGCCCGCTGTCAGCCATACGAGCACTCCGGCTGGGTACACTTTTGGGTGTATCTAGCAATTAACCATTTTATTTTTGAATTAAGAATAATCCCGGAAATTGCTTAAATCTTTGGAAAATCATATAAAATAATTCGTAACTCGAATGAAAATGTTTTGTACATGAAAGTTGCTCAGAACGACGAGACGCTTCCAGATACGCAGCCCGTTCGTCCGCTACACATCCCTAGCATAGCAAACACGCAACTTTCACCTTCGATTCATCTGTCCGAAAACGCGAAACACCGGGGATACTTTCCCGGATGTTTCCCCCTTTCGCCGGTATCACCTACTACCGCGTTAGGGCACACCGGACACCACGTATTGCCTTGTTATGCTTTGTGATGCTTTCTTTGCTCTGTTATTTATTGTGTTCCCTCTCCGTTACTTCTTTCCGGTAGACCCTGAGACTGCCGGCGACCCCCAGTTCAACTACGGTGTTGACGACCCCTCCTTGCCCGAGCAACCAGGCAAGCCCCCCCCCTTGATCACCAGATATCGCCTATTCTCCTCTATACTGCTTGCATTAGAGTAGTGTAGCATGTTACTGCTTTCCGTTAATCCTATTCTGATGCATAGCCTGTCATTATTGCTATAGTCATTGATACCTTACCCGCAATCCTAGATGCTTAGTATAGTATGCTAGTTTATCATTATTGGCCCTACATTCTTGTCAGTCTGCCTTGCTATACTATTGGGCCGTGATCACTCGGGAGGTGATCACGGGTATATACTATACTATACATACATACTATACAGATGGTGACTAAAGTCGGGTCAGCTCGATGAGTACCTGCAAGTGATTCTGATGAGGGGGGCTGAAAGGACAGGTGGCTCCATCCCGGTAGAGGTGGGCCTGGGTTCCCGACGGCCCCCGACTGTTACTTTGTGGCGGAGCGACAGGGCAGGTTGAGACCACCTAGGAGAGAGGTGGGCCTGGCCCTGTTCGGCGTTCGGAATACTTAACACGCTTAACGAGATCTTGGTATTTGATCTGAGTTGGTTACGAGCCTATACGCACTAACCATCTACGCGGGAGTAGTTATGGGTATCCCGGCGTCGTGGTATCAGCCGAAGCCTTCGTGATGTCAGCAACTGAGCGGCGCGCGCCAGATTGGACTGGAACGCCACTAGGCTAGGTCTGCTTCCGGCCGCCCACGCAACATGCAGGTGTGCTCAGGGCGATGGGCCTAGACCCCCTGCGCGCTTAGGTTTAGACCGGCGTGCTGACCTCTCTGTTGTGCCTAGGTGGGGCTGCGACGTGTTGATCTGCCGCGGCCGGGCATGACCCAGGAAAGTGTGTCCGGCCAAATGGGATCAAGCGTGCTGGGTAAGTTGGTGCACCCCTGCAGGGAAGTTAATCTATTCGAATAGTCGTGATCTTCGGTAACAGGACGACTTGGAGTTGTACCTTGACCTTATGACAACTAGAACCGGATACTTAATAAAACACACCCTTCCAAGTGCCAGATACAACCGGTGGTCGCTCTCCCTCAGGGATATGAGGAGGGGATTGCCGGGTAGGATTATGCTATGCGATGCTACTTGGAGATGCTACTTGAAGATGCTACTTGGAGGACTTCAATCTACTCTCTTCTACATGCTGCAAGACGGAGGCTGCCAGAAGCGTAGTCTTCGACAAGATTAGCTATCCCCTTCTTATTCTGGCATTCTGCAGTTCAGTCCACTGATATGGCCCTTTACACATATACCCATGCATATGTAGTGTAGTTCCTTGCTTGCGAGTACTTTGGATGAGTACTCACGGTTGCTTTCTCCCCTATTTTTCCCCGTTTCCTTTCCTTCTGGTTGTCGCAACCAGATGCTGGAGTTCAGGAGCCAGACGCCACCGTCGACGACGACTACTACCCCAGAGGTGCCTATTACTATGTGCAGCCCGCTGACGACGACCAGGAGTAGTTAGGAGGATCCCAGGCAGGAGGCCTATGCTTCTTTCGATCTGTATCCCAATTTGTGCTAGCCTTCTTAAGGCAAACTTGTTTAACTTATGTCTGTACTCAGATATTGTTGCTTCCGCTGACTCGTCTATGATCGAGCACTTGTATTCGAGCCCTCGAGGCCCCTGGCTTGTATTATGATGCTTGTATGACTTATTTATGCATTAGAGTTGTGTTGTGATATCTTCCCATGAGTCCCTGATCTTGATCGTACACATTTGTGTGCATGATTAGTGTATGATTGAATCGGGGGCATCACAAGCTTTACTCTAAGACTTGAGCTAAAGCAACTCTAAAGATGTGAACACAACAATGCTTTATGTAAAAGTGGTAACCCCACTTGAGCTTAAACGATGAGTATGACCTATGATCAAGTGTTCTCACTTGACTCCTAAGTCAATATACTCATATATAGATGACCTTGTCATCGCAAATTGCTTGATAGATGCTAGAATTGGTTGTGCATGCCTTGTCACATATTTCATTTGCCATCTTATTGTGTGAGCATGCTGGTTGCATATTTTACTCATTCGAGGACATCCACTTGTTGTTTTGATTGTTTGGTTTTATTTCCTTTTGCCAAGTGGATGGACAAGGATGCCTAAGAACCTCCTCTAGCTATCTATGCTTTTCTTGTCTCAAA
Source organism: Triticum aestivum (assembly GCF_018294505.1). Lineage (NCBI taxonomy): Eukaryota > Viridiplantae > Streptophyta > Magnoliopsida > Poales > Poaceae > Triticum > Triticum aestivum. The sequence continues at coordinate 152,383,061 of NC_057797.1, read as the reverse complement.
CTCTCTTCATGCTACATCACAAAATTTGATCAAGTCAGATTCGAACCACTCTGTGTGAGGAGCGCTCGAAGTCCCCGATTCGTCATAGACTTAAACTTCCAAAACCTCTTTATGATTCTCGGTCTGACCGATACCCTACTTTCGGTCCTACCGAGATCATTAAGTTGATCTAGGTTTTCGATCTCGGTGCAACCGATTTGAACCATTCGGTCACACCGAGTTGCAACAACTGTATATAGTTTTGCATCTCGGTGCCACCGAGTTGTTCCACTCGGTCACACCGACAGGGTCGGGCTATATATAGTCACGGGTAAAAATTTGGAAATTTCTTCGAACCCCTTCGCCCGCGCGATAGCCTGCTCTGCCAACTTGGTCTCCGGATCGTCTCCTCGCCGCCAGCCGCCTCCAGTCGCTGGTCTCCGTCGCCGTCAACGGAAATTCAACCCCGCCATTGCCGCCGTAGTGAGTCTCCCCCGAACTAGGGTATGGACTCAATCTTTGTGCTATTCCCCAATCTGATTCTTAGCACATTGTGATCATCGTGATTCTTGCCACGTTTGTTAAACTTCTATCCAGTCAATGAACTCGTAGATTAGGTTTAATTCGAAAATTTTAGGGTTAGGTTTCCGCTGAAACCATCTCAGACCCACCGAGTTGAAAAACTCGGTCCCACCGATTTGGCTTATGCCATTGCACAAGTGAGACTCGGTCTGACCGAGAATTACTTATCGGTGTGACCGATTTTGGAACTCTGTGAAACCCTAGCAGTCTCGGTGCCACCGAACTGTGACTCGGTCTGACCGAGTTCACTAGTTTAGGTGCCAAAACTGCTTCGGTATCACCGAGTTTAGAAATCGGTAGATCCGAGATGCTTTCAGTGGGAAACTAAAACAAAGTTTTTGAATTATTCTTTTGCAAAAATCTCTGCATTTTGTGATGCTCATCCACTCTACCTCATCTATAAACTATTCACAGGGTCAGCAGTCAGCTTGTTCATCATGTCAGACCAAAGTGATAGCCAGAACATGTCAGAACAGCCAGTGCAGATGAGTGAGGGCACTAGTCCCTCAAGTTCTTCAGATGAAGGCAGCAGGAGCACCCCTAGCAATTTGCCAAAAGCTGCCACAAGACAAAGGAAGAAGAGAACCTCAGAATCAGAGGATGAGGACTATGTGGCAGAAGAGGAAGCAACTTCAAAGAGAGTAGTGCTCGAGAAGGAACATGGCTCAGCTCAAGGCACAAAGCCAGGATTGAAAATCAAAAGGCCAGCAGGTAGGCAGCCTATGCCAAAGGCCAGAGCCTCAACTCAGATTCCTGAAAAGCCTGCAACCATAGAGCCAGTTGCTGCTGAAGGAAAGAAAAGGAAGGAAAGGGTCAAGAAGACCGTAGCCAGAGTGCTTGGAAAGGCTTCCATCATGGAAGAAGAGGAAGAAGAAGAGGTTGCTGCACCAGCACCTAAGGCACCCAAGCTAGTGGGTGATGCTATCAAATCAGGGGCTACTACATCTAAGCCCAAGGAAGCACCCAAGGCTGCATCAAAGGTCAATACAGCTCCAAAGAGAAATACGAGGAGCATACCTGCAACTGAAAAGAACAAGGCCCCGGTGCCTGAAGCTGCTGAAGAAGATGATGAAGAGCATGTTCTGAGAAAGCTCAAGCCCAAGATCCCAGACCACAATGATGCTCATCCTGTGGCTGAGGACATGAAGCTCAGAAGAGACTCAGGGCTGAGGAAGTGGAGAGAAGCAGATCCGTATGCTTCAAGGAGAAGAACTGCTGTTGATTACAGATTTCACACTAAGGAACAGCAGGACTTCTATGAGACAATTTTGTTGGACAAGAAGCCCATTGTTTGTGACATGAGATGGGTCGACTGGACCTACATGAAGGAAAATGAGGAACACTATCCTGGTGTGATTGACAGCTTTAGTGCTTGTGGAGTTGCAGACTTTGTTGGGCAGAAGCTCACAAAGTGGAACGAGGAGCTCATTATGCAATTCTACTCCACAGCACACTTCTACCCAGATGGAAGGATAACATGGATGTCTGAAGGTACAAGGTACCAATCAACTGTTGAGGAATGGGCAAAGTTGATCAATGCCCCAGAGGAAAATGAAGATGACTTGGATGTCTATGCCAAGAAAAAGATGGATCATAACTCAATGGAAAATATGTACAAGGAGATTCCAGTAGATGATCTTGACACTCACCAGCTTGGGTCCTTAAAACACTTGTTGTCAGGACTGCCTACGATCAACTGGATCCTTAGGCACACACTCTTGCCCAAGTCTGGAGATCACAGAATGATCAGAGGTCACGCCATTAACTTGCTACATATATTTGATGTGCCTCAGAAATTCAAGGTCATGAGCCTCATAGTAGAAACTATCAAGAGGACTGCAGCAGATCAGAAGAGGACCTGTGGTTATGCCCCTCAGATTCAGGAGTTAATCAACTCAAAAATGGGCACATGCACATACTTGTTGGACAAGGAACACTTGCCTATTCATCTAGATTTCGAGGACAATCAAGTTGTCATGAATGAGAATGAACCATCATCTGCACAAGCACAAGCAAAGAAGGAGAAGGCAAGGAAGGAGAAAGCTGCCAAGATGCCAACTCAAGAGGAGGCATCTGAGTATTTCTTGAAAACCAAACAAGAGCAGCTTGGTTACTTGATTGCATCCACCCTACGGATTGAGCAAGGACTAGCCACCCTAACTCAGAACCAGGCAAGCTTAGAGAGGATCATGGAACAAAAGTTCTATGACTTGGATGACAAAGTGACAGAGATTCAGACTGCAGTGGAGCAGCTCCAGGATGACATGCAGGAGAGGAGAGGAAAGACTACAACTGATGCCTTTGCGAGAGTGCCACGAGGTCCGAGGTCGTCTACAGTGCCAGTTTCTGACCCCAGAGCCACCACGTCTGCACCAGCTACAGCCTCAGTTCCACCAGCTCTACCGTCCACTTCAGCCTCGACTCCGACCACGTCTATAGAAGGCTTCGTCCTTGGAGTGCTCCGGACTCCACCACCACCTGAAGATCAAGCCTGAGTGTCGACTTAGCACTATGCATTTTCTAGGAACTTTTTGGTAACTTGTTGCCAAAGGGGGAGAAAATATATAGATCATAGGCTTCGAGAGAGAGTGTTGCTTTTATTCTCTCTTGTTTTATTTGGTGGTTTTTCGAACTTTGTTTGCTTTTGTGTGAGATACTATGTCATTGCTCGTGAGACATTGATGATCATGTGTTTGATCATAAGCTACACTTAATGTTTGCTTAATATTATCATCTTATCTATCTTATGTGATCATTCACTATTCTTGGTGATGAGTGCATGTATTTCATTCTTATCATTTTAAGCGCTCCACCAAGATGTATGTGACATGGAAGAGTAACCCATGATTCTAACTCTTTGTGCATTTGTAGTCCAAAGCAAATTTTAAATATGCACAAATTTAGGGGGAGCTCTTACTTGTCACATACTTCTCAAAGCGACGATATATTTCATGCTTATTATCATTTGTCGAAGCTTTGATCTATATGTTGTCATCAATTACCAAAAAGGGGACATTGAAAGTGCAACTATCCCTAGGTGGTTTTGGTAATTCATAACAACATATAGCTCATTGAGCTAATGCTATTCCAAGATGACTATTTCAGGAAAGCTCAATGATTGGCATGGCATGGATGTGAAAGTGGAACCCTCAAAATGCTAAGGACAAAGGATTGGCTCAAGCTCAAAAGCTCAAGACTCTTCATTTTATATTTTAGTGATCCAAGATCACATTGAGTCTTTAGGAAAAGCCAATACTATCAAGGAGGGATGAGGTGTTGCTTAATGAGCCTCTTGCTTCATGTGCTTAGTGATATGCTCCAAAACCCTCAACTACTTTCCCATATCCACATATGACCTAAACCCTAAGCCAAACTCGGTCCTACCGATTCTTTCTATCCGGCGCCATCGAGTTTCACTTGTCATAAGCCACTGCCAAACCCTAGCAATTCGGTTCTACCGATAGGGATCTCGGTCTCACCGAGATGGGATTGCAAACTCTCTGTTACCCTTACGTAACTTTTCGGTCTCACCGAAAGAGCGAATCGGTCCCACCGAGATTGCAATGTAAACTCTTTGTTTCCCTTCTGTAACTTTTCGATCCCACCGAAAGAGCAAATCGGTCCCACTGAGTTTGCCTGACCAACTCTCTGGTTAGCTTATTACCAAACTCGGTCTCACTGAGTTTGTGTAATCGGTCTCACCTAGATTACGTTATGCCCAAACCCTAACCATATCGGTCCTACCGAGTTGCATGTCAGTCCCACCGAAAATCTCTAACGGTCACTAGGTTTACCTTTTCGGTCCGATCGAGTTTGTTGATTCGGTCCCATCGAGATTGGAAAACTGTGTGTAACTGTTGGATTTTGTGTGGAGGCTATATATACCCCTCCACCTCCTCTTCATTCGTGGAGAGAGCCATCAGAACACATACACAATTCCAACTCATATGTTCTAAGAGAGAACCACCTACTCATGTGTTGAGACCAAGATATTCCATTTCTACCATATGAATCTTGATCTCTAGCCTTCCCCAAGTTACTTTCCACTCAAATCTTCTTTCCACAAAATCCAAATCCTATGAGAGAGAGTTGAGTGTTGGGGAGACTATCATTTGAAGCACAAGAGCAAGGAGTTCATCATCAACACACCATTTGTTACTTCTTGGAGAGTGGTGTCTCCTAGATTGGCTAGGTGTCACTTGGGAGCCTCCGACAAGATTGTGGAGTTGAACCAAGGAGTTTGTAAGGGCAAGGAGATCGCCTACTTCGTGAAGATCTACCGCTAGTGAGGCAAGTCCTTCGTGGGCGATGGCCATGGTGGGATAGACAAGGTTGCTTCTTCATGGACCCTTCGTGGGTGGTTGCTTCTTCGTGGACCCTTCGTGGGTGGAGCCCTCCGTGGACTCGCGCAACCATTACCCTTCGTGGGTGGAGCCCTCCGTGGACTCGCGCAACCGTTACCCTTTGTGGGTTGAAGTCTCCATCAATGTGGATGTAGGATAGCACCACCTATCCGAACCACGGGAAAAACATCCGTGTCTCCAATTGCGTTTGAATTCTCCAAACCCTTCCCTTTACATTCTTGCAAGTTGCATGCTTTACTTTCCGCTGCCAATATACTCTTGGCATGCTTGCTTGAATTGTGTGATGATTGCTTGACTTGTCCTACAATAGCTAAAATCTGCCAAGAACTAAAATTGGGAAAAGGTTAAGTTTTTATTTGGTCAAGTAGTCTAATCACCCCCCCTCTAGACATACTTTCGATCCTACAAAATGCAGCGACGTCACGAGCTCAGGAAGTGGAGCAAGGCCAATTTTGAAGGAAGTTATACCTGAGGGTTGCCGGGATGTCACTAGGTTTTTTTTGAGGAACCAGGACAGTGGGAGAGGCTCCCACTGTCATATATATTAATAATTATAACAAATTACAAGGAGTAGTTACATCATGTACATGTCTCCCCCCATCTCACTTTGGAGAGGGGATAGAAAAGTTCTAAGGAGTACAATTAATCAGAGGGCAGGGAGCTTAAAAGTAAGAAGATGAATTCCTTCTTGTTGTCTTTAACCCTATATTGGAGGAGGCTAAACCCTTCTCTGAATCTGGCTAGCCAGGAGTGGTAGGAGGGGATGATATTTCTAAAAAGTTTGTTGTTCCTTTCCTTCCAAATGCTCCAGGATGCTTGAAGGATGATTTCCATGAACAAAGGCCTGCCCCAAATGATTTTAGCTTGTTCTAGCCAGGTGGGCGGCGGGAGGCCGGATCTGCCCAGACTACGGCAGCAGGAAGAAGGGGTGGGAGGCCCTCCCTCGCCGGTGATGCTTGGGAGAGAACGACAAGGCACGCTGATCAGGACACGCCGGCAGTGGGTAAGAGCCGTCACCAAGGATGATTGCGTGAACATTGCACCTTCTCACCTTCCTCGGCGGAGAGGATCCGGCTCGATCTATGACCAGCGGTGTGTAGAGAGAGAGTGTGTGTGGCCACCGCTGTCATGTTTAGATCTGGAGAGGACGAGATAGTGTGAAGAGAGAAACACTAGCAAGCAAGCGTGGAGGCTCCTGCCTATATAGTGGAGTACTAGTTTTCTTTTGTCTACCGGCCGGAGCCGACTTGACCTCGGCAATGACTGTCGAGAAGTCTTCATGCACGTGCCCCGGAGGCACAGTTGTCGTCATTTTGCTCTGAAGCACCGGATTATAACATATAACACGAAAAAATGCCACATGACAAGAAATCATAACCTCACTGCCCAATGACTATGTCAGGACCCCGACTCAATGCCACATTGATCTAGCATGTAACACCTCATATCACTTTACAGCCTCACGCACGGTATCCCCACGGGTGTCGCCTTACCTTTGCCCGGGACCGTTTGCGCCTTTTGGCACACGTATATGATAGTGTCGCTAGCATCCATATGATAAGGAGCCCGGGCTGACATGGCTAGTCGTAAACCCAAAGTGGCACAAACTTACAGGGACAGGCATCCATGACCCAACATCGAATGTGTCGGTCATCAGCGAGTGAATCCAGGCTGTAGCACTGGGCTAGCAAGACTCCGATGAACCGGGCTGTAGCGGGCTAACAGGACTCCGGTATTCATCACGTGACATTTCCCCGAAGGGACAGACACAGGAACGAAGAAGGACACATGCCGGCCAGCCTAAGTGTTCCGGAGCAGTAGCAAGCTACCATGGCTCAGTGGAAGCACCAGGAGACATTTCCCGGTAAGAGAGGCTACTCAGGATAAACAACTAGATAGTCAGATCCTACACATACCAAGCATTTCAATAACATACACATAATATGCTCGATATGTGCAAATACAACATGGCATCACAACATGACTCTACGACTCAAAGTATTATTCAATAGGCTCCGAGGAGCGAGATATTACAAACAGGGGTCTCATGACCCAACATTCAGAGCATACAAATCAAAGCACAAGCGGAAGCTATCATGTCTGGGTACAGACATCTACAATGGAAAAGGCTGAGAAGCCTGACTATCTACCAGATCCTGCCGAGGGCACAAGATCGTAGCTGAGGTAACAAGCTAAACGTCGAAGTCCACGTGGAACTACTAGTGAGACTGAAGTCTCTCTGCAAAAACATAAATTAAGCAACGTGAGTACAAATGTACCCAGTAAGACTTACATCAGAACTAACTACATATGCATCATTATCAACAAAGGGGATGGTGGGGTTTAACTGCAGCAAGCCAGCTTTGACTCGGTTGCTATCCTAAACTACGACTGCAAGTAACTCTTTTGAGGTGGCGCACACGAGTCCACATATTCACCATATCAATACACCACTATGGATCCGCTCTCGTCTCCCTACGAGAACGCCATCCATAGCACTCACGCTTATCTTGCGTATTTTAGAGTATCCACTTTCACTTGTCTATGAACTATGCAGGCAACCCATAAGTCCTTTACCGCGGACACGGCTATTCGAATAGATCATATTAACCCTGCAGGGGTGTACTTCTTCACACACGCTCTCACCACTTACCGCCGTTTACACGACATGTACTCGGCAACCTTCAAGTGGAAGCCCAGCGAGGGTGTCGGCCACGACCTGACTAACCACACAAGTCTCTCGTCCAGGTTTATCGCCTATTCGGGTTCCATCCGCAAGGAGATCCGGCCGGGGTGTTGCTCACGGCCCCAAACGATGTGTGCAGGGTTCCCAAGCCCACCATCCGGGTGCTACTTGGTACACCGGGCCACTGTGCCTAGTCTGTCCCAAGCCCACCTATACCGGGTGCCACTTGGTAGACTACTAACACTACCTACAAACACCAGAAACTAGTTGCAACTCCTGGACAGAGATCGAGTTGATTAATAAGTCGAGAGGGGCACTTAAGCATTCCAATGCGTGGTAGTAGCTGGTCATGGATCACAAACACATAACTCAGTTCCTGAAGACGGCTGCAATGAGACAACCCACCATGTACTCCTACATGGCCTCTCACCGCTACCTTTACCAAATCGTGTTCACACACTTAGTTCACACATAGTAGGACAAGTTCACACACCTCTGATTCATTCCCGATGAATCAGACCTGACTCAACTCTAAGCAGTAGCAGGCATGACAAACAAGCATGAATGAGTAGGCACATCAGGGCTCAAACAACTCCTACTCATGCTAGTGGGTTTCATCTATTTACTATGGCAATGATAGGTCATGCAGAGGATAAAGGGGTTCAGCTACCGCAGCATGTAACAGTTGAATCGGTGTTGTCCTAATGCAGTAAAAGAGAGCAGGAGCGAGAGAGTGGGATTGTATCGGAATGAACAAGGAGGTTTTGCTTGCCTGTCACTTCTGAAGATAATATAGTTCTTCATCGGTGTCATCGAACAATCGTCGGAACGTCGTCTACTAAGAGGGGACAATTACCGGCAAACAAGAAAGAACACAATCAATGCGATGCAACAATATGATGCATGATAATGACATGGCAATATGCTGGTGTTTTGAGCTAATCCAGCTGTAAGCCAAATTAATTGAAGTGGAATTCAAACAAGGTTAAACTCCAACTCCAAATGTTCTTTCACAAATTACCCTAATCATGATTCATCCTATTCAGTGAGGTTAACTTGTTCAAACATGCATGAAAATGGTACAGATGGATTCCTTGAATTTTTATGATAAATTTTCATATATAAATTATTTCATTCTGAGCTACGGTTGAATTTATATGATTTTTAGAAGTTTTAAACATTTTCTGAAAATAATAAATCATTTAAGATTTATTTAAATTCCAGAAAGGAATTATTGCGTCGGCATGACCTCATAGTGACGTCAGCAGGTCAACAGGTCACTATCCGGTCAAACCTGACAGTGGGTCCCGCGTGTCAGTGTAATTAGTCTAACTAAAATTAATTTAAACTAATCCTAAATAGTTAACAGGGCTGGGCCCCACCTGTCATTGACTCAGGAGAGTCAACCAGGGCCCACCCGTGGTCAAGGTCAACGTCGGCTACACCGGCGTTTAGCTGCCGGCGAGCCCGACGCGGCGGCGAGAGTGGTTTTGGCCACTCCGACGACCAAATGGGCCGCGGAGGGCATCTAGGTGGAGCTGGGGACGAGCCGAAGCTCTTGGTGGAGTTAGCTGGGGTCGGGGTGGCCGGAATCGGCGCCGGCAACGACCTAGGTGGCCGCCGGAGTTCGGCCGAGGTCGAACACGGCGCTGCGGTGCACTAGAGGGGAAACGGAAGGGCGCTGCGGGCTCCTGGGAGGGCGGCGAACTTGGTAACATGCTCGGGCGCAAGCTGGGGTGGCCCTGGCCACGGCGGCGCCATGGCCGGCGGCGAGGAGCAATCGGCTCCGGTGATTAGGGCGGCTAGAGGGTGCGTTCCGCAGCGAGAAGAGAGGGGAAAGACGACAGGGCTCACGTAGATCACGAAGCGATGCTCGGGGTAGCCGGGGGCGTGCTGAGGATGACGAATCGTTGAGGGCGATCGCCGGCGACCGAAGCTTGAAGACGGAGTCGAGGCGGTCGTCTTGGGGCGTCCGGCGCTCGGGGCTTGCTCTAGGAGGTGTAATGGATGGTGGCAGAGCTTTGGGAGGCGTCGGGAAGGCGAGGCGGTGGCTGTGGCCGCGGCGAACGGCGTCGGTGGCGACGGGCGCGTTCGGACGGACGCGTGCGAGAGAGACAGAGGAGGGAGGGCGCTCGGGGGAGAGAGAGGGAGAGGTGAAGGGAACCGGGGAGGGTCGCGTGGCGATGCTAGAAGGGCCGTGACGTCGCGGTGGAAGCAGGAGGTGGTGCTCGGGCGCGGGCGCGTCGACACGCCTCTGCCTGCTGGCAGAGGTTGAAGACGGTGGGGAGCTGGGCTGGGCCTCAGCCGCATTGCTGGGCCAGGTGGGGCGCTAGGTGGGCTGCAGGTAGGTGGCCCAGGTAGGCTTCCTCTCTCTCTAGTTTTCCTATTACTTTCTGTTTTCTAGTTTTTGCTATTTGTTTTGATTTAGTAATAATACCAAACCATTTCATAAAATCCTGGAAACAATTATGGGTGCTTTCTGAATTATTTTAGTGACCCTTAACAATTTCCAACATTTATTTGAACATTTAAATTATTTATAGTATTTAAATGCCCAAAGTCAAATACAATAGGATTTAATTCAAAAATCCAGAATGGCCTAAAAATATGTGCATCATTTTTGGCAGAGGTTTTCACCTTTAACAAAAATAATGAACTTCTCTAAAGGGCATTCTGGGTTCATTGAAAATATTTTTATTTTGATCCTAATTGCATTTTATTTAGTGCTAGGGTTTGTCATCCCCATTTCAAGTTTAAAAGAAATTTAGACATGATGCAGCAACCAAGCTAGCCCAAGTGCATAGCAAAGCCAGGGATGTGACAACTCACCCCCACTAAACAAGAATCTCGACCCGAGATTCAAGCGTAGGGTAAGACGAAGGGAAAACGCCAACTAACATAATCTTCACGATCCAGGGTGCACTCCATAAGAGTGTTGATTTGATCACCATCATTATCTTGATGTCTTGCTCCGAGAACTCCAACCAACAATGAAAACGAGAGGAGAAGGGAACTCTAGAAGGATCAATCTTCTCGAAGGTCGAACAACTCAGGATTAACTCTCGGAATGAGACATAGCAACATCTCTCGAGCTGAGAGACGAAGCACACCTCTAGAGGGATGGAGTGGAACAGATGACGAGGGTTCACCAGGTAGACAACAATTCCACACTTAAAAAGGTGGTAAACGATTGTCAACGTAGCGAGGAGTTGAGTTGCCATGGTACCACAATGAGGCACCTTAGGGATGGTGACTCGTAGATATATCCCCTTAAGTGGCAAAAAGAATTACCTTTGATTCAGAGATCATTGAAACTCTTTAAACCAGCCTAAGGCAATTCTCAAGCGATCGTTTGGAGGGGGTCGGTAGAATGGCATACTCGGACTTGGATGATGTGGATTACCTTGTTGAAGACAACGTAATGGATGAATTTGCTTACCACCGGAAATGGAAGAGACCCATGGTAGAATGGCACATTGGCGGTGCAAGCTGGGAACAGAATGCAAATGCTAGGAATGATTCTGGTAACTGGGGAAGAACCCAGTAATAGAGAGTGAATTCACTGTTTGAAAAGATCATAGCATTGCCGAGGAAACTGAGAGCATCCCAATTAGTGCCGATGATAATACGTAGCACTTGTGCGTGCTCTCAAGAACCTGAGCATTTCCACAATCATCAAGGTTTTACCTACATCCGTGTCAAGGATCCTGGCAACACAACTTGCTACCATGATGAATGATGATGGATGATGCAGATGCAAAGGAAGATAACACTTTCTCAGATTTTCCCTTAGCGAGGCCAAGGAAACAAAATCTGGATGATCGACCGAGAGACATTTAGCACTCCGCTTCTAATGTTCTCCTTGATGTACTAGCGTATCCCATTCCTTGAAATGGTCTGGTATCTAGAACATCAAGTAAAGGTCAGACTTCGGAAACACAAAAATCCATAAGGAACAACTAGGGAGTAAATCCTACGAAGTCCTTATGGGGAGGTGGCCAACTTCTTCAATCAAGATACTACAATAATAGGTCTTCCGGCGGGGTGTGTTGGACACGACATCCACTTTACCGGTTATCGCGAGACCAGTATTATAGTTCTTGGGAAATGTTCCAACCATCACATCTGCCTAAGATTCAGATCTGGTTGGTGTCAGGATATTCCAGACTCATCGAGTCTAGGAAGAAAAACGAAAGTTTGCAACACAAATCGACGAGATGACGTTGCGAGATTCTCGGGAAATGAACTACGATAGTAAGCTCCAAAACATGAGTTGGTTCTGCTACAAACATGTGAACACGTTGTCCCAGACAAGCATGACCACAAAGTAGTCTTATAATAAAACACTACCGAGTTCAAGAGGGGGAACCATCATCGAGGATATCGAAGTCTTGTACAAATCCGTCTGGTACCTTCGGGACTAGCACTTAGAACTTATTAACCTTGAACAAATCAATCAGTGGCTTGGTGTGCTAGGGACACATATAGAATGGAGGTTGCAAGTCTCCGAACCACAGAATACTTCGCACGTATGCATGACTGATTTTGGATGATTCCAAAGGAAACAACATTGACTTTCTCGAATCCACGGCGGCAACTTGCATCAAATGCACATGAACTAGAGGAAGTCACTTCTTACATCCGAACATATGCTTCATGAGCTAGCATGAACAAATGCTTTCAAAAGTTTCCAACACTAGCTTAATGTTCAGCAAAATTATGGAGAAGACAAGGATGTTGTCGATGGGCTCAACAACAATTCATCCAGATTCCCATGGAGATGGAATTCCATAACTATGTGAACAGGGTGATAGTATTGGTCAGACCCAAAGATGTAATGGTGTATGCTCGAGGGATCAACCACGAGTAAGACAACATTACGAACATTGTTGGTTCTGATTTGATTTGAGGATAACCCATACTCAAATCAAAGTTTTGGCAAGACAATAGATCCAATAATTTACCACGAGGTTCACTCAAGGAAGATATCATCTACCTTCAACACATACACATACAAAGGATATCCCTTTGAAATGAACTAAGTCAAGTAAGCTTTTATCTTCCAACTCTCCAAGTTGTTGTTCAGCTTAGCCAACTAGCTCAGGGGTACCCAACACAGACCCTTGGAGAAGGGGTGGTTTACAAGGAACCAACTTGATCACGAACTCAACATAGCGGTCAGGTGACAACCTGGCAATACTTCCGAGAAGATCTTCGGAAAATCACGAACCACCAATATGTTATTAAGCTCGAGAACGACCTTGCTTTTCAGGGCAAGACGATATGATCAACAGAGCAAGGTATTGACACAATCCCAACTCATTGATCAGAGGGTGCACCAGAAATAAAGACTAGGTAACACGATCAATCTTAGAATGATGACTCAATAATCAGCACGCTAAGAATGAGATTGTTGTCCATTTAACTACCAAGCAACAGAGTTGCTAGCAGTATTGATTTCACACACCACGATTCACTTGTCGGCATTCCGGTTACAATAACACAGGAACCGAGGAATGAACAATGATGGCAAGAAGTATCACTGTACCAAGAGTTCATAGGATGGTGTGCAATTCCTATAACAATCCTGATATAAAGATGGTAATACTCCAAGGTAGAACAGGGCAAACGCTAGATTAGCAATTTGATCTGCGGAGTACGACTGCTTTGACCCAATCCTGGAAATGGAAGAGGTACTGGAGTTTGTTTCTCCTAGTCATTCCGGAGTAGAATGGCTTGACGGACCACAAGAGTAATAGGTATCGATGAACGAATGCACGCATACTCTTGACTATCAATTGATAGACGAGGGTCGGAAGACAACTAAGAGGGACAACTCAAAGAACATATAATTTTCTGAGTTATGGATGCATAAATTAGTATGTCGAACCAAGTTCAACATGTTTCTTCTGGATAACCCATGCAGAAAGGTAGAACTGGCAGAGTCACGATTTATGAATGGAGAACTCCTCAAGAGTACTCTAATTGTGATCTTTTGATCCAATAAACATCTGCCATAAAGTGGTTCGTAGTATTTGGAAGAAGGAAATACCATGAACTTCGAGGACTAATGCAAAGTTACTAATATCCTAAAGGAACTAGCAAACACTATCAACATGAAGTAAGTAGAGTGAATCTCGGGTTCAAAACCCAGGAATAGAATACCTACTCCTAAGTAGCATCACGAGATGCTTTCGAGAATGATGGCCAGAATCTTCACACTGGGAACACAAAACGTTGCTAGATTACTAGGTGACTCCCTAAAACACCTAGGGTCATAATAGTAGCTCCAACATATATGTCAAGGCAATAAATTACCTCAACGCACCGGTTAGTGTGTTTATTCTGACCATAAAGGACATCGGGAACGGAAAGAAAGGATTTGCAAATGCATCAGACTATTTAGAAACCTGGGATGACTCGGACGGCATAACGACTGTAAATGCTCAGAAAAGATTTGAGACATTCACAAAAATGGTGGCATAACCACTCGGAAGCACAATATCAAGGTTTCGAGATCAACAGTTAATGTACGGGAGTAGTAGAAACTGAACAGAGGCTTAAGTCCAACAATTCTATAAGTCTATGGATTAGTAACACGTGATCCTGATAGAAAGAAGAGAAAGCCTAGTTCCTTAACCCCGTAGGAAAGATAAGATGACTCAGATCAGAAGGCCATGAGTATAAGGAGTAAAAAGAGCCTTACGTTCCATCCCACAATCAATTCCCTTACATAACTAAATAATTTCTAGACTCAACTTCGACCAGTTTGGCTTGGTAATCCTACAGGCAATCAAGCTCTGAAACCAAAGCTGTCAGGACCCCGACTCAATGCCACATCGATCTATCATGTAACACCTCATATCACTTTGCAGCCTCACGCACGGTATCCCCACGGGTGTCGCCTTACCTTTACCCGGGACCGTTTGCGCCTTTTGGCACACGTATATGATAGTGTCGCTAGCATCCATATGATAAGGAGCCCGGGCTGACATGGCTAGTCGTAAACCCAAAGTGGCACAAACTTACAGGGACAGGCATCCATGACCCAACATCGAACGTGTTGGTCATCAGTGAGTGAATCCAGGCTGTAGCACTGGGCTAGCAGGATTCCGGTGAACCGGGCTGTAGCGGGCTAACAGGACTCCGGTATTCATCGCATGACATTTCCCCGAAGGGACAGACAAAGGAACGAAGAAGGACACATGCCGGCCAGCCTAAGTGTTCCGGAGCAGTAGCAAGCTACCATGGCTCAGTGGAAGCACCAGGAGACATTTCCCGGTAAGAGAGGCTACTAAGGATAAACAACTAGATAGTCAGATCCTACACATACCAAGCATTTCAATAACATACACACAATATGCTCGATATGTGCAAATACAACATGGCATCACAACATGACTCTACGACTCAAAGTATTATTCAATAGGCTCCGAGGAGCGAGATATTACAAACAGGGGTCTCATGACCCAACATTCAGAGCATACAAATCAAAGCACAAGCGGAAGCTATCATGTCTGGGTACAGACATCTATAATGGAAAAGGCTGAGAAGCCTGACTATCTACCAGATCCTGTCGAGGGCACAAGATCGTAGCTGAGGTAACAAGCTAAACGTCGAAGTCCACGTGGAACTACTAGTGAGACTGAAGTCTCTCTGCAAAAACATAAATTAAGCAACGTGAGTACAAATGTACCCAGCAAGACTTACATCAGAACTAACTACATATGCATCATTATCAACAAAGAGGATGGTGGGGTTTAACTGCAGCAAGCCAGCTTTGACTCGGTGGCTATCCTAAACTACGACTGCAAGTAACTCTTTTGAGGTGGCGCACACGAGTCCACATATTCACCATATCAATACACCACTATGGATCCGCTCTCGTCTCCCTACGAGAACGCCATCCGTAGCACTCACGCTTATCTTGCGTATTTTAGAGTATCCACTTTCACTTGTCTATGAACTGTACAGGCAACCCAGAAGTCCTTTACCGCGGACACGGCTATTCGAATAGATCATATTAACCCTGCAGGGGTGTACTTCTTCACACACGCTCTCACCACTTACCGCCGTTTACACGACATGTACTCGGCAACCTTTAAGCGGAAGCCCAGCGAGGGTGTTGGAAACGACCTGACTAACCACACAAGTCTCTCGTCCAGGTTTATCGCCTATTCGGGTTCCATCCGCAAGGAGATCCGGCCTGGGTGTCACTCACGGCCCCAAACGATGTGTGCAGGGTTCCCAAGCCCACCATCCGGGTGCTACTTGGTACACCGGGCCACTGTGCCTAGTCTGTCCCAAGCCCACCTATACCGGGTGCCACTTGGTAGACTACTAACACTACCTACAAACACCAGAAACTAGTTGCAACTCCTGGACAGAGATCGAGTTGATTAATAAGTCGAGAGGGGCACTTAAGCATTCCAATGCGTGGTAGTACCTGGTCATGGATCACAAACACATAACTCAGTTCCTGAAGACGGCTGCAATGAGACAACCCACCATGTACTCCTACATGGCCTCTCACCGCTACCTTTACCAAATCGTGTTCACACACTTAGTTCACACATAGTAGGACAAGTTCACACACCTCTGATTCATTCCCGATGAATCAGACCTGACTCAACTCTAAGCAGTAGCAGGCATGACAAACAAGCATGAATGAGTAGGCACATCAGGGCTCAAACAACTCCTACTCATGCTAGTGGGTTTCATCTATTTACTATGGCAATGATAGGTCATGCAGAGGATAAAGGGGTTCAGCTACCGCAGCATGTAACAGTTGAATCGGTGTTGTCCTAATGCAGTAAAAGAGAGCAGGAGCGAGAGAGTGGGATTGTATCGGAATGAACAAGGAGGTTTTGCTTGCCTGTCACTTCTGAAGATAATATAGTTCTTCATCGGTGTCATCGAACAATCGTCGGAACGTCGTCTACTAAGAGGGGACAATTACCGGCAAACAAGAAAGAACACAATCAATGCGATGCAACAATATGATGCATGATACTGACATGGCAATATGCTGGTGTTTTGAGCTAATCCAGCTGTAAGCCAAATTAATTGAAGTGGAATTCAAACAAGGTTAAACTCCAACTCCAAATGTTCTTTCACAAATTACCCTAATCATGATTCATCCTATTCAGTGAGGTTAACTTGTTCAAACATGCATGAAAATGGTACAGATGGATTCCTTGATTTTTTATGATAAATTTTCATATATAAATTATTTCATTCTGAGCTACGGTTGAATTTATATGATTTTTAGAAGTTTTAAACATTTTCTGAAAATAATAAATCATTTAAGATTTATTTAAATTCCAGAAAGGAATTATTGCGTTAGCATGACCTCATAGTGACGTCAGCAGGTCAACAGGTCACTGTCCGGTCAAACCTGACAGTGGGTCCCGCGTGTCAGTGTAATTAGTCTAACTAAAATTAATTTAAACTAATCCTAAATAGTTAACAGGGCTGGGCCCCACCTATCATTGACTCAGGAGAGTCAACCAGGGCCCACCCGTGGTCAAGGTCAATGTCGGCTACACCGGCGTTTTGCCGCCGGCGAGCCCGACGCGGCGGCGAGAGTGGTTTTGGCCACTCCAACGACCAAATGGGCCGCGGAGGGCATCTAGGTGGAGCTGGGGACGAGCCGAAGCTCTTGGTGGAGTTAGCTGGGGTCGGGGTGGCCGGAATCGGCGCCGGCAATGACCTAGGTGGCCGCCGGAGTTCGGCCGAGGTTGAACACGGCGCTGCGGTGCACTAGAGGGGAAACGGAAGGGCGCTGCGGGCTCCAGGGAGGGCGGCGAACTTGGTAACATGCTCGGGCGCAAGCTGGGGTGGCCCTGGCCACTGCGGCGCCATGGCCGGCGGCGAGGAGCAATCGGCTTCGGTGATTAGGGCGGCTAGAGGGTGCGTTCCGCAGCGAGAAGAGAGGGGAAAGACGGCAGGGCTCACGTAGATCACGAAGCGATGCTCGGGGTAGCCGGGGGCGTGCTGAGGATGACGAATCGTCGAGGGCGATCGCCGGCGACCGAAGCTTGAAGACGGAGTTGAGGCGGTCGTCTTGGGGCGTCCGGTGCTCGGGGCTTGCTCTAGGAGGTGTAATGGATGGTGGCGGAGCTTTGGGAGGCGTCGGGAAGGCGAGGCGGTGGTTGTGGCCGCGGCGAACGGCGTCGGTGGCGACGGGCGCGTTCGGACGGATGCGCGCGAGAGAGACAGAGGAGGGAGGGCGCTCGAGGGAGAGAGAGGGAGAGGTGAAGGGAACCGGGGAGGGTCGCGTGGCGATGCTAGAAGGGTCGTGGCGTCGCGGTGGAAGCAGGAGGTGGTGCTCGGGCGCGGGCGCGTCGACACGCCTCTGCCTACTGGCAGAGGTTGAAGACGGTGGGGAGCTGGGCTGGGCCTCAGCCGCATTGCTGGGCCAGGTGGGGCGCTAGGTGGGCTGCAGGTAGGTGGCCCAGGTAGGCTTCCTCTCTCTCTTGTTTTCCTATTACTTTCTGTTTTCTAGTTTTTGCTATTTGTTTTGATTTAGTAATAATACCAAACCATTTCATAAAATCCTGGAAACAATTATGGGTGCTTTCTGAATTATTTCAGTGACCCTTAACAATTTCCAACATTTATTTGAACATTTAAATTATTTATAGTATTTAAATGCCCAAAGTCAAATACAATAGGATTTAATTCAAAAATCCAGAATGGCCTAAAAATATGTGCATCATTTTTGGCAGAGGTTTTCACCTTTAACAAAAATAATGAACTTTTCTAAAGGGCATTCTGGGTTCATTGAAAATCTTTTTATTCTGATCCTAATTGCATTTTATTTAGTGCTAGGGTTTGTCATCCCCATTTCAAGTTTAAAAGAAATTTAGACATGATGCAGCAACCAATCTAGCCCAAGTGCATAGCAAAGCCAGGGATGTGACAGACTAGCCCAACTCAGTTGTCGCTATTCAACCCTCACAGTGATCCGAAGCACATGACACCTAATTTTGCGAGATGACAAGAAACCTTTTTTTAGATTTCTCACCAGAACTACAGCCCTGTACAACACAGCATGCACGATATGTAGACAATAGCCAATCCAGGCGTGTCTGCTGGAGTCTGGTCACATGCATGGACAAACTGATCTTCCGTGTCTTGGAGGGATTGTCCAGGTACCAAGGTGGAGTATGTGCTTCTATTAACTCAGCCGACTTGCGTGGCCGAGGACTGTGCCTATGGTCGGTTTTCAATTGTGGTCCCACATGTGTGTGCAAACGCAATATGACGCGCGTTCCATTCAGAGAGCGGCGTGCCAGACCGACCGACCATCTAGGGTGCGACGCGAAGGCGACCAGCGTGCTCTATACTCCGTACATGTGTACCGCCATTTTCTTGAGGCTTTGGTCCATGGCGCAATCCATGGATACAAAATTAGTATACTGTACTATTTAAAAGTCGAGGACGAGGCTTTTCCCGTGCGGTAGACAGGGCAGTTCCGCCAACTCGGTTCGATAGAGACACGAGAAGATGAGGGAGTAGGCTGCTGCAAACATAGGGCTGTGTGATTTGACAGTGAGTTACTGCTGGACAGGTGGGGCCCGGTGATTTGACTTGCCATTATCATTTTAACTACGACGCTACGACCGGCTTGAGTCTCCCGATTCCTGACCACCTCCATACAGGTGCCTCTCCCGATGCTCCACCATGTAGAGGCCGGCTCTTGCTTGAGAGCCCACTCCTCCACTTTTTCCTTGCCTCTTTCCCCCAGATATGCAAAAATGCCATGTAAAGTGGGCTTATAGCCCACTATTGTACTTGATCCTACAGGTGCTAAGCCTGCCACATAGGCATAAAGTCCGATGTGGCAAGTTAATTAAGAAGAGACAGACTAGTTTGGTGACCCCAGGAAGAAACGGTGATAAGCGCGTGTACCTAGATGAAGCAAACTTAGCAACATAAAACTAAGCACCTATGCATTGGGGACTTGAGTTGCTAAGCCATTCAACGCCCATAGCACCTCATCTAAGCACCATTTCATTGGAAGAGCTCACTCCTTGGCAAATGCAATAAATACTACAAAGAAAGAGATAGAGAGAAGTAAACAGAAAAATACTCTTATAGCCAACCTTATAGCTAACCTTGTTGTATGAGTGACTATGTATGACATGCCAACATAAGATAGTCTAACGCACCGTGTTAAATCTCCAAGGGCACGGCCGCGCGAGCGAGGCAACGGTCATGGTAGGCGCGACCATGATACGGGCTGCTCGCAGCCCTTGGATCTGAAATCGAACGCATGCTAAGTTGCTAAAAATTTGCAGAATAACCCTCCAGGATAGGATATTCACCCATAGGTCTAGAATCACGCCATGCAACCGTTCGATCTCATATCCAAGGGCTCTTGGAAGCCTGTATTATGGGAGAATGGAAAGCTTCGTATCACCTGTAATTTTCCCAACGCTTGACATGACATCGAAAGCCATTTAATTGGGCGTCGAGTAGACATGACATCTAATTGGCCCCCCCATAGTATTGTGCATGAATCCATTTATCCACCAGGCAAGCCACTACCCTGCCATTCGCACGCGCCCCCCACTCGACATTTTTACAATCGATAAACCGCTCCTAGTCGTCCCGTCCTTTCACATTACGACAGTTCCACTAATCCCAACCCTCCTCCCAAATCCATGGCGTCCCAAATCTCCATGATCAGCGGTGAGTAGAAGATTAGAACCATTACCAGCGATGAGTTCGACGTCATCTACACCCGTTCTTCCGCAATAGTGAAAGAATGCCTTGCTTGCTTCAAACACATGTTCGAAAACTCAAATGATGAGTGGGTCGGTGGGCTAGATGTTGAGTACACCACAGTCCTGGGAAGCGAGAAGAATCTAAAGGAGGCATAGAAGAAGAAGCCCGCCGTGATCCAGGTTTGCGTGCATGACTTATGCTTGGTCTACCACATATGCCATGCCGACGTTGAGTGCCAGGATTTTAAGAATTTCCTCAAGGACGGCCGAGTCAAATTCGTTACTGTAGACTTTAGGAACGACAAGGAAATCCTAGGTCGGATAGGCCTCGTTGTAGGCGACCCCTTCGACCTCCAGAAGAAACGGCTGGTGCCCTCCCGTGATCAGCCTTCAATGTTGACCCTGGAGGGAGCCATGGTTCATCCTTCGTACGGTACACTAAAGAAACCTCCAGTCAGGTCTCATCATGCATGGGAGTGGAATGTTCTAGATATAGACAACATCCACTACGCTGCACTGGATGGCTACCTTTGTTTCAATATCTACAAGGGTTGGATGAAGACAAAGAGCCAAGTGTGCGGTTCAAGCAAAGAAGTATCGGCCAAGAGGAAGAGGGACAAGGAAGAAGTCGAGGATGTGGAAGAGGAGTCCGAGTAAGGTGGCAGTGTCGTTGCTCATGGTGGTTCTAATGCAGTGTCTACCGGATTAGTTGCTTAGTTTAACTTCAGGTGTGCTTAGTTTTTTTTGAGGTGTGTGTTGTGCTAAGCACATAGCAGAACTATGTTATGTTTCTTCTCATTATATTTCGTACATTTCATCTTTTAGTTGGTATAGTACCACCACTCATTTCTTCACATTATATACGTATAATATAATGTCCAACATCATATAGCCAGCAGTTTAGTTGTCAAAGAATTTCAGGGTGCTTAGTTTTGTCAGAGAATTCTAGGGTGCTTAGTTTTATTTGAGGGGTGTGTTGTGCTAGAGACCATTAACTTATCATTGTGAGAATCGGCTTATTTTTGTCATGTAACATGGTCAACGGGTTTGATGTGAAAATAACAATGTGTAATGGCATTTCTAATATACGTTGCCTCCTAGATTTTCTTTACAGAGGCAACATAGAACTATATTCCTGTAAAATTTTGGAATTATTCCGGGTTCGTTTGGCCTTTTTTATACATTAATTGAGTTTCTAGTCATTTAATGTGCATAATTCAAATTTGAATTACAAGCACATGCTCCCGTGCACCAAAGTTGATTGAAAAATCACATGTGTGTCCTCGGGTGAATTTTTAGGTCACATGCAAGAAATGTGAATGAAATTCAAACATCTGGGCATTGTGGTTCGACCGAGAACATTGAGAAGCTTGGTTTTAAAAAACTTGTAAATCCAAAACACGCGTGAAAATCATGAAACTTGGCATGGTGTCATGTCATGGTACTACCATGCTGTGGTAAAAAAATTGCAGAACAGGAACAAGTTTTGGTATAAGTTTCTTGCAAACCGGAGCTTCTCTCAAGAAGGCTCATGGTTCTGAGAGGGAACGTGTCACCTTTGTGTGCATAATTCAAATTTTAAATACAAGCACATGCTCCAGTGCACCAAAGCTGGTTGAAAAATCACATGTGTGTCCTCGGGTAAATTTCTAGGTCCCATGCCAGAAATGGGAATGAAATTCAAACATCTGGGCGTCATGGCTCGGCTGGAAACATTGAGAAACTTGGTTTTTTAATTCCTGTAAATCGGAAACACACATGAAAATCATGAAACTCATCTTTGTGTCATGACATGGCACCAACATGTTGTGGTAATTTTGCTATCTAATTTGCGAAGGCGCACAAATTAACAATCAACAAAGTCATTTTGGAACAAGTGCTGTCACGTTACAATCAGAAACACAAGTATTATTGAAAACGTGGGGTTCTATTTACCATTGACGTGCCACCACGCGTCCCCTTTTTTTATTAGCTAGGAGGCACCGTGTAGGGTAGCTATTTGAGTACGGGAGGCGTGGGAGCCCTTTGACCTCCATCTGCCGTCCACCTCTCTCCCAAGGTTAATGGCGCTCAAGCCTCTATTTAATGGCGTGGCAATGTCTCACTCGACTGAGATTTAAGATAGAAAAAAGAAAATCTGAAAAGAAAATTTTGCACGGATCTTGATGTAAGATCCAACGGACCTATATAGCATCTACTGTGACTTATAGCAAGACCGATGAATTTGCGGGCCGCACACGGCACCAACACGACACGAGCTTCGTCTGCCTGGTGCGCATGCAGTCGGGTGAGTTGTCCAAGTATAGACACAACCAGGCCCTCGTCGGTATCCGCGCCTCGACTTGGGCTGGTCATAGTGGAGAGTAGCATAGACAAGTTACTAGTCTATGTTACTAGTACCTTCATAGTGGGTGGTGTCATAGAGTATTTGCATAATTTGGCGACGAGCGCTCTCTATATGTACCAACTTTTTTCTTTAATTACATCTTGATAGTTTTGCTCCATGGTGCAATCCATCGATACTACTACTGTACAAATGTATACATTTTTTAAAAGGCTAGAGGGCGGGGCAGTCTAGATTGGTCTTTTTCATGAGAGGCGAGGGCCTTTGTGATTTGACGGCTCATTACTGCTGGAAGGCGGGGCCTTGTGATTTGACTACTCGTATAAATGTGTCGACGACCTGAGGAGGAGCAAAGAACCGTGCGGTATACTCAAGTTTTCCATTGGAGTACGACGGAGGAGCACGAAACACGGCAGCCCAGTGCCATATCCTCTACTCTCTACCCTTATTATATATTGATAGCAAGAGGCATTGTTCTATTGGCGATAAAGAATGATCGAATTTGCTAGTCATCTCATTTTTAGCATTGTTCTATTCATGCCTCGCAGAGAAGGTGACACGTGCGGCGAAACACCCGAAGGAAAATAAGAAACATAGGAGCAAAAGAAGAAGGAGGATTATCACCCCCAAAAAAGAAGGAAGACGCACGGACAAGTCTGCGGCACTGCTCTCACTACATGAAGGGTTGCTGGCCGCGGAGTTGTAACTGCTTCTTCATCGCCTCCACAACCTCCATCTCCTTGCGCGCCTCCTCCGCCATCTTCGTCATTGTGTCCATGACGCGGGATTTCTCGACGCGAGCCTTCATCATCTGTTCCACAGCCGCATTACGTACCCTGACAGCAGTCGGGTGCTCGATGCGGAGCTTCACCAACTCCTCCTTCTGTTCCATGACGAGGGCCTGCAACATCTTCATCGAGGAACTACTATTCTCATGCAGCATCTTCCAGCCGACGTTCTCCTCCTTTAGCAGGTCGAGCTCATGGCAGAGCTTCGCGTTGTCCTCCTGAAGTTACAAGATTTCGTCGATCGCCTTCTTCTCCGAGGGAATGCTCTTCTTCAAAAGCATCACCAAGCCGGCAGTCAACTCCCCCTGATCACTGAGATCAGCGGGCATGTCGTCGAGGCTCTCCTTCAGCAGCTGCACCAAACAGTGGATGAACTCCTTCTGCTTATTGAGGTGCTTATTGAGCTGATCGGGTATGCCGTCGAGGGATAATGACTCTAGCTCTGCCCACTCAGCATGTTCGTCTCCGCGTCTAGGGCGCTCATGGGAGCCATCGCCTGCCCGTGAGAGATCTTTCAAGGTCTTTGTGTGGCGGCGAGCCCTCTCTTTTTTTCCGCAGCCTTGGTTGCCGCTCCCTTGTTACGAGTAGTTCTCGACCTACAACTTTGCACACCGGCCATGGCAAGGACGGACGAAGGAGCAGGACTTATGAGGAGGAAGGTAGAGTAATTTTCGGTTAGGTAGTTCCCCTTTTTATAACCTAAGTACTAGCACTAGTACTAAAACCTGCATAGTGGGAACACGTTCAGGTTTGGTACGTACTGGTAGGTGTGAGCAGGCTTGCACTTAATTGTAGCACTAGTACTTCTGAATGTGATGGAAACAATGTAAAGATTAATTGATGGTTTTTGGTTTCGAGGCCCGAAACAGCTCCCTATGAGTTTAGTGGAACATAAATTTCAAGTAGACTACTGTCCGTGTCAAAACCGGTGGATCTCGGGTAGGGGGTCCCGAACTGTGCGTCTAGGATCCATGGTAACAAGAGGCAGGGGACACGATGTTTACCCAGGTTCGAGCCCTCTTGATGGAGGTAATACCCTACATCCTGCTTGATTGATATTGATGATATGAGTATTACAAGAGTTGATCTACCATGAGATCGTAGAGGCTAAACCCTAGAAGCTAGCCTATGGTATGATTGTTGTATATTATCTATCGACTAGCCTGGCCTCGGTTTATATAATGCACCAGAGGCCTAGGATAACAAGAGTCCTAGCCGAATACACCGGTGGGGAGGAGTCCTTGTCTCGATCACCAAGTCTTGTGGAATCTTCCATGTATGCGGCAGCTGTCCGAACTGTCCCATGAGTATACGGCCATGGGGGTCCTCGGGCCAATCTAACAGACCGGGAGATGACGTGGTGAGTACCCCCTAGTCCAGGACACCGTCAGTAGCCCCCTGAACCTGTCCTCAAGTTAGGGACGCTCCTCGATTCTTCCGAACTATTCTACATCTTCGGTTGTCGGTCTTAAAAACTAGTTCAACAAATCTTCTCATCTTCGATCTTGAGGATGGCCGAAATGCATTCGACAAGTTTATACACCGGGTATCCGAGGAGCCCCTTTAAGTTTCCGGCCTTTATCAATGCCTTGTTATTTTTATGCCACACCTCGGGTTTGAAGTTGTTCCCGGGAGGAAGTGTCCTCTTGCATCCGAGCTCCAACGCCGGACTGCATTCGAGGTATCTTTTGCAGCTGAGCACCAATGCCGGACTGCTTTTGAGCTCCAACGCCGGACTATGTCCAAGCTCCAACACCGGACTATATCCAAGATGTCATAGATCATCTTGGTCCAAAAAAGTTGAAGGCGTTTAGCCGAGCTTAATGCCGGAAATGCCCTCTATGGAGCCAGCCACTAGCGCCTGAATTTTATGCCGGACTGCTTCCGAGGTGGTGCACCACCCCGACTGTGGGCCGATTTTTTGTCAATAATTTTTATTGGTGCAATTTATTCTCTGCCGAGATATACAGCCAGTAGCCCTCAAGGTGTGTATCGGTTTAAAACCCGAGATGCACTTAAGGATGACGCTAGACCACTGATCCAAGTAGCTGCTGAGACTCAGGTTGATTTGCAAAATCGGCCTGAGGATCAGGTCCTAGCTCGGCAGAATACTTTGGGACACAAAAAGTGGCATGCTCAGTCCTCGAGACTCAGGTTGGGTGCGGCCGACCAACCTGAGGATCATAATCTCCTCGGAAACTGTATTGTACTTAAAATTTTCTGCATTGGATAGGCAATGCAGTAGCCCCCGAGACACTGGTCGGGTGGCAACACCAGATCAGGGGATCGATGTGCCCCTTTAATATTTGTAAATAATAAGCCCGAAGCCCAGTAGCCCCCGAGCCTTAATGCAGGCACGGGTGGCCGAATTAAGGATCGATATCCATAGTGAAATCACAAATTAGGTGTAATGACTTTTCGTCATTAATGCTCGAATCCACAATGTACAAAACTTTGGTGACCGACCATCAGCTTCCACCTCCTCGGCCAGTAGCCGAGGAGTGTTTGTCCTACTTTGCAAAGCCTTTATGAGGGCAAAAATTTATGACAAACAAGGCAATCTGGCCATACGGTTTTATAAACAAAGGTACGCAGAGAGATATGTTATATTATTGTTTAACATAAGAAATGTCTTCCAAGGAAAATAGTCCCGCTATCGGTTCCTTTCTTTGGGTTGTCATGCTAAGCATGATCATGAAACCTCAGCCCTAATGTAAGAGCAAAATATTGAGGATTTAGTTTGGGAGGCCGGTTACTAGCCCCCGGTAGTGTTCGGCGACAGTCGGGGTCAAGCCGTAAACACTTCAGCCATTGTTATAAATGGCCCATCATTTAACACAGTCATCGGATCGCTGACCAGTTTACGCTTATTGTGACAGTTAGTTTTCGGCTTTCTCCACTGAGGTGCTTAACCATGTGAGCCGGAAGCACAATCGCAGTGGTTCTCCCTTTGGACACCTAGCCGAACAAAGCAGAACATAGGAGGCAAGTGCAGGAGCCGGGCAACCCAACTATTGACCGAAGACACAATTTGAAACCGATGCATATATAGCAACATCCGAGAATGTTTTTGCCGAATCTCTAAAGGTGTCCGGTGTTGCACTGCGAGACTTGTGCTGAAAACACACAAATAGTTTAAAAGTGCCATAAGCTTGGAAAACCAAAAAACGTTAGTAAAAACTTGACGTCCGAACAAGATCAAGTGCTCGGTGCCAATCCGAAAATTGGAAAGAAAAATTGTGCTTCTATCGTGCTTTAACATGACACATCCGATCTCAAGACTTCACGCAGGTCAGCCTACGGATTCTATCCGGCTATGGACCATAAACTCGAGTCGAAAAAGGAGCGGTAGAAAAAGACTTTGCAACAACCAAGAAGAAAACACATTTACTATAAAATAGCCCATATAAATTTTAAGAGCCCCCAAGTGACTTGGGTAAAAGAATTTTATGTATAATGATTGTATGTACCGAAGTACTTATATCATATATGTGTTCACCAGAACTTTAAATGCGCCTTAACCGACTGTCGGCTTCTCCCTCTTCGGCCAAGGGCCGAAAAGTGTCATGTACTCCACCCGTCGAGAGTATCGACGGTGTTTCCAATGACCAGGCAATCAGGCCATAAGGCTGTAACAGACAAAGCGCGCTCGGGGAACTTATGCTATATTACTGACGAAGTGTAAGAAGCATCTTCGAAGAAAATAGTACCCCACCGACACCTTTCTTCGGTGCTCATTATTATTATGAAACTTGTGTAATATATTTTTTGTACTCATGAGTTCCGTTGTGTGCCGACCATTATTGAAAACAATAAGAGTGCTAGCTTTCGGCTTCACCCAGTCTGAGGTCAGAGCTCGGATGACCCGGTCGTGACAATCACAGAGGTGCTCCCTTTACTCCCTAGCCGAACAATCGGGAATGTAGGGGTAAGCACAGGAGCTAGGCAACCCAGCTTGCAAATCGCTTAAGTCAATATGGTGCATATTGTGGCGTAATACACGAACAAGGAACGAAGCTGTACAAGTATAATCATATGCAAGAGGAAAAGCTCCACCAAGGGAGCCCCCAAGTAAACAGGGTATTTGAAGTTGTGTGTCACAAACAAAGTTTTGACAAGGAGATTCTCTAGAAGATTTTTTTTCAAAAAGGAATAATTCTTGGTTGAACCGAACACAAGTTAAAAATTTAAAACCTTGAGCATGAAGGCAACTTAGCTGGTTAATGTGTTCGGTATTGAGGATGCGGCCCGAGCTTGATGCGGGACAAGGTTCCATCCCCCAAGCCGGTCCCAAGGTGGCGGAGCAAAGAGCTCGACACTGCGAAGTGGTGACATAGCACGGTCAATGCGGGCCAGCAGAGTGATGCCGAAGTCCCTGCCATGGGGTAATGAAGTGTTGACGAAGCCCCCCGTCCAGCTGAGGTGACGTGGTATGTTAGTACGCTGAGTTGACGATACTGCCCAACCCGGATCATTTTCCTGTGCACAAAAAATAGTGCAAACCGGAGATAATAGTAATAATAATAATTTAAAAAAATCGTTGCATAATAAATAATTTATGCAAAGTGAGTAATAAAAGAAATATGGCATGGCACCGAAGTCAATGTCGATCCAGAGCATCGGCGTGATGCGGTAAAGGCGTGGCAAAGCCTGAATTCATAGGTCGGCCTGAGTTCTGGATGCGGCGTTAGCCGGACCATGTACAGAAACTGACCGAACCACCATGCGGCCATCGTTAATGCGGCCACCATTTGATTGACCTGTGTACATATGATGGACAAACCAGAGTAATAATTCCTTGTGAAAAAATAAACCCAAACAAGCAAAAAAATACTAGGATTAATAGCACCTGGTTTATTTGTTGTAGCAATCCGAAGAAAGGTGATTCCCAAAATTGGGACTCGATCCGCACATCCATTGCCTGATGGGCGATAAAGCGATGGCATGGCAATGCTGGCAAAGGTTGGCTCACCGAGGCAAAGCCCTTGGTCCAGCTAACGTGACGGAGCTGGTCGGCTAGTGATGCCGAAGTCTCCGGAGTAGGTTGATGAAGAGATGGCGAAGCCCCTGGTCCAGCCAAGATGTCGAAGCCTCGATGTCAGCCGATGAGTCGAAGTTCGTCGGCGTGATGGACACCGGCTTGAAGAAGCAACAGTGCGGTCCTGCCGATGCAGGTCGTGACGTGGTCAATGCCGCCTTGATGAAGTGACCATGTGGCGATGCCATTGTGCCCGCTCGGTGTAATCCGTGGGGCGGCGATGTTGGTGATGATTTATCCTTCACGATGCCAAATTCTTGTTTGGCTTGCCGAGATGATGATCCAAAGAAGTTGAGCTCGGCTCAACAAAGTGACGACGTGTCTAGCGCAGGTCGGCAGCCTTGGAGCAATATTGCCGGACTGGTTTGACACCAGCATCATGATGAAGATGACCTCAGGGGAGGCTTAAAATTTTACGGGCACGTGTTTAAAACTGACGCACAATACCCTAGAAGATAACTCCTCTAAAAAGGTTGTCCAATATCACGTTCATAAAGAAACATGAATTCAGGTCGGATCTGTATTCGCGCAAAAAACAGATCCGAAAATTGGTCCACTCATCGAAAGGTTCCCGGAGTTTGAACCGTCGGATCGAGCTGAAAATTGGAGGGGTGGTAGATATGGGAATTCCGCAGTAGATGAACACTTGGATATTCCAAAGGACCTCCGAGCTGGGCTCTGGAGACCACGCCCTAAACTCGTCCAGATTCCCGTCCAGATTTGACAGGGCTCCGGTATATCGTAGGTTGTCAGAGATTCCTCCATCGAAACACGACGAAATTTTGCATGGCTGTTGTAGACTTAATTCCGCACTATTCCACCGAAGCAATCGTCAAGCTGACGCTCGAGGAGGCGGTGATGGCGGATACAAGTTCTCTGTCCATAAAAATAGCACGGCCGCCCGAGGGCAATGTTGACGTTGAGCCCTCAAGCTCCATGGATGATTCCTCTATGATCATGATAGAGATCAAAGTTGATGTTGAAGAAGGCCCCCGTCCGAACATGACGATCGGATATGGAGCACGGTCCTTGGTCGAGCCAAGGTGACCAGTCGAGCCGGCGACGAAGATGCCGGCATCGCAGTTGACATGCGGGCGAGCCATTGACCGTTTTGCCGATCACACAGCGGAACTCCCAACGAAAGCATCAATGTCGGTGTCAAAACCGGCGGATCTCAGGTAGGGTGTCCCAAACAATGCGTTTAGGATCGATGGTAATAGGAGGCAGGGGACACGATGTTTACCCAGGTTCGGGCCCTCTTGATGGAGGTAATACCCTACGTCCTGCTTGATTGATATTGATAATATGAGTATTACAAGAGTTGATCTACCACGAGATCATAGAGGCTAAACCCTAGAAGCTAGCCTATGGCATGATTGTTGTATATTATCTATCGACTAGCCTGGCCTCGGTTTATATAATGCACCAGAGGCCTAGGATAACAAGAGTCCTAGCCGAATACGCCGGTGGAGAGGAGTCCTTGTATCGATCACCAAGTCTTGTGGAATCTTCCATCTATGCGGCAGCTGTCCAAACTGGCCCATGAGTATACGACCATGGGGGTCCTCGGCCCAATCTAACAGATCGGGAGATGACATGGTGAGTACCCCCTAGTCCAGGACACCGTCAACTGCACTGCTCAGATGCGTAAATATTATGTTACTGTAAAAAATTGGCACAAAATACGAAGGAGACCAATGGAAGTACTACTAGCAACCCATGATTTAACTACTTGCATGCGTGCAATGGAGTAGAAATGTCTTTCTTCCGCCCTCACGTCCACTCAATTTGCATGCGCTATATTAATTGACCATCAATGAAGTGAAGGACTTTACACGCGTCAAATTATCACATGGGGTGGGTCTTGGTTCAAAATTGCGTCCGCCCGTGTACCAATGTGTGCGTGCGAGGGAATGAGTGCGTGCGTGGCATGCGTGCACATCTTCGCTTCGTGCATGTACCGCCAATGCGGCTTAGGGAGGACGAGTACATTCTTCTGGAACCAGCAGCATGTCACTGTGATCAATCCACACAAGGATGTCACGACAACGCCTCCACATGTTCCACGTGCCCACGTGGCTTCATGAACTGTAAGAGAGACACTGTGTAGCGTGCCGTTGTGTTTTGCACATACTCGAAGTACTAGTAAGGTACACGTCCATTGCAGTCGTCAGATTTTGCAACCATATTACAAATAAATACCACACTGTAGCATGTAAGCTCTGAGTCATATATGCCTGATGTAGACCTTCGATTAATTCTTATAGTTCATCTCATTCAAAATCAATTAGTTTTTATAAAAAACCTAGGGCCTCTTTGATTCGTAGGATTTCCAAAACGCGAGAATAGGAAGAACATGGGATTAGAGTGGAATGTCGTCTTGAATCCTACAGGATGGTTTGAGTGTTTGATTGTGCATAGAAAAAATGCAGAATTCTTTCAAAGAGGTTTGAGTGGATGGGATGTTTCCTATGGAATCTAGTGCAAATGAATCTATGGAAAAATTCCTATGGTTTACAATCCTACAAATCAAACAACCAAGATAGGAAAAATTCCTAAGGATTAGAATCCTCCAAAATTCCTTCGAGAATCCTTTGAATCAAAGAAGCCCTTAATCTATTTTATAATTCATGGAATTGTGTGTTGTAAAGCATAAAGTACAAACAAAGAATGGCAATTCAACTAGAAAAAAAGTTTGGGCAGTTACGATACGGAAGATTCTAGAACAAAGGAGAACCACTGTTGTTTTGAGATTTGTGCATTATGCTTAAGTTCAACCATGGAGTCTGCTAGATTGTACATGTGGCAAAATCCAGTGGGGGGCTAGAAGATGGTGCGAGGGCAAGGGGCCGAGTGGAGGGAGACTATGAAGGAGTGCACAACTGCGAGATCGGTATTTAGAGAGAGGGGGCGAGAACGTGCGCTGTTGCGCGCAGTGGCCGCGCCATGAAATATGTCCCATGAGCTAGGGGGCCAAGCATTGCTAATACTTTACGAGGAGGGCCCATTCATCAACTTAAACAATTTTACCAGCAATTGTCTAATGATCACATTCATATTAGCCTCGATATATAGTGGTGTTAGGGGGGAGGGCCCTTGCTGCCCCTGTCTTGGCCATTGTGCGCGCGTCAGAGAGATGAAGCGGAAGGCATGGATGATGAGAGGGGGCGTTGGATATATAATTAATGTGGGTGTATTAGCTATATATGTAATCCTATATAGAGAGGTATAGATTGATCGATGTGGACGTGGGAAAGAGGGTGAGACCTCACTAGATATATCGATTGATCGGTTTATGTGGAAAACTATGAAAGACATAGCTATATATATATACACACACACATAGAGGAACATCGATCGTTGCGCATGCATGTCAGAGATAAAGAATGCCCGATATGATGGAGAGGGGGATGTGTGTGCGTGTGTGCCTTCATGGGAGACCGACCTGAAGAAAAAGATTGCATGTGTGTGATGGATAATGCCGACTGGTAGTGCATGTGCATGTATGCACGAGAGAAAGTTAGTGGTACAATTATAAAGAGAAGACTACTATATGGGTGTAAAAGAATAGGTGAGGTCATAATCAATGTAAAGTTGAATTCAAATATTTGAATAAGAGATCATGATGTTTGAAACCCATGCATGCATGAATATAACGGAGATCTGCGCGGTGTGGTTTGGAAACGAGCATGTTGTAATGTATACACATTGAACAAGGTCAGATTGGTTTGAATTTGAGATACCGATGGCAGACATCGTTTGGCCACATTGCATCCATGCATGGACAAACTATTCTAGTTGGAGATGATGGGTGGATTTCGCATCACATATCTATATCTACACCCCTATATAGATATATATATATTATATTATATATTTTTTATATAGTGTGCGGATAAATTTAACTTTGAAAGATGGTCGTTGGATGAGGCCAATCCAATGGTGCAGAGCTGGCAAATTTGAGCACTACTGGCCGTTGGATATCATCTAGATTCCACCAGATTTTGCCACATGTACAATCTAGAAGACTCTATGGTTGAATTTAAGCATAATGCACAAACCTCAAAACACAAGCACTTCGTCTTTGTTCTAGAATCTTCCGTATCATAATTGCCCAAATGTTTTTCTACATGATTTGTTTTTACTTTATGCCTTACAATGCACAATTCCATGAATCTTAAAATAGATTAGCTTTCTTATAAAAACTAGATGATTTTGAATGAAATGAACTACAAGAATTAAACGAACATCTACATCATGCATATATGACTCAAAGCTTACATGCTATAATGTGGTATTTATTCATAATTTGGTTGCCAAATCTAATGCGTGCAATGCACGCGTACCTTACTAGTCTAAATGGTGTATTTGTGTGTTGTGCGTGTTAAACACATTGTACGTAGTATATCATACTAGTCTAAATTGTCTTTTTTTGGGTACACGTTAAGCTTGTTCTCCCGAAATTTCAAGCCGCGCCTTGTTATGCCAAAATTTCAAGCTAGCGTCTTTGTCTATCGTGCTGCGAAACTCCCGCCTCTTCAACCCGCGCCTTGATAGCCCAAAATATTTAAGACATATCTTTTTCTCACTGTGCTCCGACAACTCCCTCCATCTCAACCCGCACCTTGCTATTCCAAAATTACAACATGCGCGAAAACTCCCACCTCCTGTGAAATCCCGGCACGCGAAATGCCCATGATACCCCTGAAC
Source organism: Triticum aestivum (assembly GCF_018294505.1). Taxonomy (NCBI): domain Eukaryota; kingdom Viridiplantae; phylum Streptophyta; class Magnoliopsida; order Poales; family Poaceae; genus Triticum; species Triticum aestivum. Next base: position 152,349,836 of record NC_057797.1, on the reverse strand, counting down.
CAAAAGAACTGCCTCAAATTGGTGGGGGTACTTTTGTAACTTACCCCACATTTCGGACAAGCGCGTCCCTAAGCCACGGTTCCCCACTCCCATCCCATTCGCCCACCCATTTGTACACCGAGGTCAGCAAAACCCACGAAGCCCCACACCCTCCTTCGTCCGCCACCCAGCCGGAGCCTCTTCCCCGACGACGTCGTCCACAACAACACCTCGACGTCCCTCATCCACTGTACCGGATGAGGATCCGTTGTCGATCTGGTCGTCCCGCCGGTTCAGCCACCCCGTCCTCCACCTCCAAGGAGCTACCAGACGTTCCCCTCGTCTTTCGCGCCACCTCCATTCCCACACCACCGTCTTCACCTGCACCACCGGAAGAGCAGCATCATCACCATTTCGTCGGATGAAGCTACGGCCTAATCGGCGCCACCAAAGAGGTTGTACACTAATCGCCGCATTTTCTTCTTGATTCGATCTCACGGTGCTGTCGGCGCTCGGTCCCGAGCCGACACGATGCTGCTCCATCCACGCCGGCGTCACCGGCCACTTCCTCCATGGCAACGCTCGCTCGGCGGCGACATCCACATCAGTACGAGCTGCTGCTGCTTTAGCTCTCGCTCGCGCTGCTGATGTGCTCTTGCTCTGGGTCCCCTGCATGACCTGCTCTTGCTCTTGCTTGCGATGCTGCTCCGATTTAGCTACACTTCAGTCGACTGAATTGACTTTTGGGTCAGTCAATTTTCATGGGGTGGGGGGCTCGCCAGAGTTAAGGAAGAACCAGCCGCAACGGGGAGGAGGGCTCGTCGGAGAGGTACCCCACTACCTATCTTAGGGTTCAGGGTGGGGGCGGTGGTCGCCGGCGGTGGTGGGGCGGTGGCGTGGGGATCGCCAGAGAAAAAGCTAGGCATGGGGGGCCTACAGGGATGGCCGAGGCGGCGGCGGACCGGTGGTGGGGATTGTTTTTGGGGCGGGCGGGGCGGCGCACCGCCGGGCGCGGGCGGCTGTTTGGCCAGTGGTGGCTGGTGGCTCAGGGGGGTGGAGGTTGAAGATGAACTGCAGGCCCTTGATTTCGTATCCAATGGCTGCAAAATCGACTGACCAGAGATGAAAAAGTCAGTCGACTCACTTGTAGCCTCACCTCTAGTGCGTTCAGTTTCGATGGTAAAATTCAGTTTCGATAGCAAAATTCAGTTTCGATAGTTAAGTTCAGTTTCGACAGTTAAATTTAGTTTCAACAGTTAAGTTCAGAGATGAGTAGCTGATGTATACATATAGCACTTTGTGGTTATGTATTTTACGTCATCTATTGGAGATGCTATTAGAATTCCACTCAGGTTAACATTGTCTCTCTTGTCCTGCTTTAGCCTCGGCATCGTACAACTCACCGGAGCTGCTCCAACGACGAAACCCTCCATCACAGCGGAGCTGTACCTCGGGCTCCATCTCCAGACGCCTAAGATCTTCTTCCCCTCCTCCGACAGCCAAGTCAGCCGGAGCATCCTCACCGGCCAACCCAATCACACTGAGATCGACATGGCTTTGCCAAAGAGGTTGTACACTTCTTGTGGTTTGACTTAATCTCAACATGCTTCTTTGCATCCTGTGATCTTCCAATTCTTGTGAACCAAACACCCAGATTGGCAGAAATCCTGTGTTTTTAAATTCTCTGTTTTGCACGTGCATTCCTATCCTATTCCTGTCTATTTCCTATCCCTGCATTGTTAGAATCCTCAAATTCAAACAAGCCCTTACACAATTACTTCTGCTACATATATGTGTCAAAGAAAACCTTGTGTGGTTTGTCCTGCTCCTGCAGTGTTGTGTTCCACCCCAGCTCAGTTGCTCCAACGACGGAAGGGTTCACCACAGCAGGGATCCACTCTCCAAACTGTCTTTCGCCGCCTCAGATCTTCTTCCCCTCCGCTGGCAGCCACGACAACTGCATTACCATCATCAACTAAGCAGATGACCTTGAGGACTACACGGGTCCGCAAGAGAGGTTGCACTCTTCCGTTTCTGCTTACGTTATGCATCACTTAATATGATGTCATGCTACTTTATCGTCGTGTTCACCTATTAGACTCCGACTCAGGTCCAAAATTATGTTGAAACTTGAGTTTTTAAATGGTTGTGGGGTACATATTGGCGGAGCAATCAGTACTATATGTCTACTATCTGGTTAATCTCGGGTGTCTACTATGAGTTTCATGTTGGGTGCAAACAAACATTAAAGGAGCCATTATCTGTATTTTTTAACTAAAACTATTATCTGCCTGCTATCATTTGTTTTGGGTCTATCCACAGTTTGCTACCATCACTCTGGATTTGTGCATGCACTCCTTACATAATCTCACTATGTTTTATTCCTATGCATATCAGTTATTGTCACAATGGAACTGAACATGTAGAGCAAAATTGACGAGCCTTGCATGCAATCATGCAATGCCATCTTGTTTAGTTTTTTTATCGTATATGTGAATCATGCAATGCCATCTTGTTGAGCCACGCATCATATATGTGAATTTTGCAATGCCACCCTGGTTAGCCAGTCATCTTATATGTGAATTATATCACGACATCATTTTTATTACCTGTTAAATTTGTCAATAATTTTAGTACATTCAATTACTCTTCCTGTGCATCAGCCATTCGGCACGGTCATGGAAAAATCTGGAGTGGAAACAAGGTATTCAGAGCAGACAATGCTATCTGACGAAGCGCATGTCTTGCTGGTTATAGATAGATCCTCATAGGAGGATTCAGAGACAAATGACTAGTCCTATTCCCCCCCCCCCCCCGAGGTGCATGCTCTAACTTGGCAGGGTTATGATGCTCATATCGTGCGTATGGTATCTTGCATTGCTATGTCATTTGCTTAGTTTAGACATGCTTTGTGTGAATGCCACCTGTTTAGTGTCTAGTTACCATATATGTGAATTATGCAATGACATCTTATTGCAAGACATTATATATGTAAATTATGCAATGCTATCTTGTTGCAAGGCATTATATATGTGAATTATGCAATGCCATGTTGTTTAGCCAAGCGTCATATGTGTGAATTATATCATGCCATCCTTTTTTGTATTTCTCATTGCTTTTGTCGACAATGTTTGTATATTCAACTGCTCTCCGTGCGCATCAGCCATTTGAATTGGTGATGGAGAAATCTGGAGTGAAAACAAGGTCTTCAGAGCAGACAATGCTACCTGGTGAAGTAGATATCTTGCTAGTTGCAGATAGCTCTTCAGAGGAGGATTCAGAGGTAGATGACCAGTCATATTATCCCCCTGAGGTGTATGCTCAAACTTGGCAGGGTTATATTACTCATGTCATGCATATGTTGTATTGCAATGCTTAGTTTTTACATCATATACACGATATTGAATGCCATCTACTTAGTTGACACATCATATATGCGATTGCCCTCTGCTCACTTCCTTAGTATATAAATCATATATTTGAATTATATCATGCCATGATGTTTACATAGACAGCATGTATCTGAATTATGGCATGCCAACCCATTTTCTAAAGACATAATATAGTTATATCATCTCATCCTATTCACATAGTCATCATATTTTCAATTATCTCATTCTATCCATGAATTATATCATGTCATCATGTTTCCATCGACGGCATGTTTGTGATTTATGGCATGCCAACCACTTTAATAGACACATCGTATAGTTATATCATGTCATCCTATTTACATAGTCATCATATTTTGAAGTATGTCATTCTATCCTGTTTAGTTAGCCATCATATATGTGAAATTATGTCATGCTATCCTGCTTAATTAGCCATCATATATGTGAAATTATGTCCTGCTATTTTGTTTGGTTAGACAACATAAATGTGAATTATTTCATGCCCTGTTTTCTTCCCTACTATCCATTGCACCTGTCTATCTTACAATGGATGTACATTCAAATACTTTTCTTGTTTATCAGCCATTTCAATTGGAGGGGGTGATGGCAGTATCTGTGGGAGTAAAAACACGGTCTTCAGAAAAGATCGTGCTACCTGTCGATGGAGATAGAACCACGGTTGTACTTGCCCAAGAACCAACCCCACCACACATAACCTAGACTTACGTAGATTGTACCCCTACCCAGTTGGACAGAGAACTAGCTACACCCCTTCTAACCCCAACCCCAGCAGATAGTAACCCAGTTCACGTTGACACAGCACCGTCTCCACCACAGAGCACCCAAACACGAGTAGTTAGTAAGGCAACTGCAGTGCCTAAAGCACGAGGACCACCACTCCAAACCCCAAGTCAACGCTTAAAGCAGAAGAAGAATTGTTCTCATGTCAGGTTCTGTAGCTATGGTTCATACTACTTTACTCTTGCATCACTGTATTTACTCATACGAACTAATTTCAAATTTGAAGAATGCAATTGAAACTCCAATGGCGCAACAGGTATGTTTTAAACCTGTTTCTTTAACGTGCTTGATGTTGTAACTTGCTCTATGTTGATTTCAGTTTCAATTAAATAAACAGTTATATTCTCATGCCATGCAACTTACAAGTGTTGCTATTGTTGTGTAGATTCCCACACTTCTATTATATCTAAGCTGCTTTGTCTTCAATAGATATGATTTGAACTGTATCTATCTTGATTTGGCAACATAAACTAGAATGATATAGACCATACAGTGACCATACTACATAGATATATGTTTCTTTCATGCTATTATCCTGTCCACCTTACTACTGAACTGGTTTACCAAAACGAGTTTCATATACTACATTGTAAACATGTGATGTGTTTGTTTGTTTCTCTTTTAGAATGCGGATAAAATATTGGGGAAGAGTACCCCATTATACAATGGTACAGGAAGTAATGCAGATAAGGTTGAATATAGTGAGACATCCCTGTTGGTCTCCAAGAAAGCTGACAAAAACTATATTGAAGACACTGAGACAACCCCAAAGTCCTATCTTGATGTAGTGTTCGAGTTACTGGCTACTACTGCTAGCACCAGCTCTTCGAACTCGCCGCCTAAATCAGTTCGGCTTCTTGCGTCTCAACTTCAAGTTGAAAGTCATCGATCAGATGTTATGCGACAGGAAGCCGAAGGACTAAGGAAGTCCCTGCAGAATTCAGATGCATACTTTCTAGTGCAACAACAAGTGCTAGAGGATTTAAGCGCCAAACAAGAGAAAGTTAATAAGTTAGCTAAGCATCTTGCTAGCATTATGGGTACCCATGATATTGTTTCTTGAGCTCTTCTGAAGTGGTTTTAGTTCTGGACTTGTTTTGCTGTGGCGTTTATATGCTGCTTTGTTCCCTATATTTGCACTGGTGGCGAACTTTGGTGCCCACTGGATGTAATATGTGTAATAGCCGTGATAGCCTAGCATAAGTCACTTGCCTATTGATTTCCTTATTGTCTTGTTTATTTGTTTTCTTGTACTCAGTGTAGTTGTTTTTCCGCGGTTTGCTAGTGGCCGCAATAGCCTATTTTTTAAAACTAGGCCACATTAACCATGGGCTACATATTTACTGTAGTTAACATGGGCCTCCTATGGGCCATAGAAACAATGGGCCTTCTAAGGGCCGTAGAAACAATGGGCCTTCTACGGGGCATAGAAACAATGGGCCTTATACGGATTGTAGACACAATGGGCCTTCTACGGGCCGTATCATCAATGGGCCTTCTATGAGCCGTATGATCGGTTGGCCAAACATGGGCCAATAACAGACCACATTATGGCCGTAAATGGGCTAGAGTTGAAATCGTCTGTTCATGGGCCGACCATAACGGGCCATCGTTAATCGGCCGTATTTGATGACGCTATGAAAATGGCCCAACATATTAATGGCCACAAACGGGCTGACTATAACCACGGGCTGAATTTGGCCCACAAGCAGAAAATGACAGTAAAAGGCTGAAAGTAAATGAATGCTAGAAATGAGCCCAAGAATAAATGGGCCCTGAGAAGGCTAAAAGATAACATGGGTTGGAAACGTCCCAACGGTATAATGGGCCGTTAATGGGTATAAAGTGATACACTGTTCATTACGGACTAGTTTTACCACGGGTCGTTAATGGGATGAGGGTTACTAAGGGCCTCATATGGGCCGAAAGACGTCATGGGCCATACATGGGCCGGAAGTTAAAACGGGATGGAATTATATTGGACAGCCCAGATAACGCTACTAGGCCTAATTCGGATAGGCCGTAAACAGGCCCTGGGTTAGCGGGTTGTAAATGGGCTATATACGAACAAGCCGTTAACAGGCTTGCCATGGGCCGGCCTGCCACCTTTTGACCAAGTCAAACGGGCTGGCCTTTTCACAGGAATGGGCCTCTGTTGGGCCGTGCCACGTGTGGACGTATCATAGGTGCTTTGGGTCCAATGAGTGGACGACATCTATCCCAGCGGCGAGCCGACACGTGTTCCCTCCAGCCAATGATGATTTTACACGTGGAAAATCCCCATTGGTCGGGGCTATTAACGGGTTATCGGATCCAAAACCGGACCCGATAGCTTAACGGTGTTCCGTTACGGTGGATGCCATGTGTCGGTCACCCTTGATGAAAGCACTTCTATGACGCGCGATTTATCGTCATGGAAGTGGACACTTCCATGATGATAATTTTGGTAATGTCATGGAACACTTCTACGACAGCACAGGTATGACTATCTTGATTCTATCATAAATTTTTCATGGATGTACATGCATGACAGAAAATGTGACCTACTGTGACAAACACGTATCATCATGAAAGTGTATTTTTTGTAGTGGACTAGTGGGTACCGCCTGCTGTAGTCCTCAGGGAGTTCCTGCAGGTTAGCGTGAGGAGGGGAACAAATCGCCGCGGTGATCGCCCATCCGTTACCGGCTTGTGGGAGGGGACTCCCTACTGTGGAGAGCCCCCGGGGCGTGTATAGCCCCGCCCTGACACGTGGCTTGGACGGAAGGGCTAGACGAGGTGTGTCCGGGCACTCGTGAGCCAGCGCGGGACTCACGAGGCCCTACCTCAAGGCGGGTTGCGCCTGGTCTTGATTCTTGCTCGCTGTGGTGGTCATGTGAGGTGGTTAGACAACCTTCACTGGACGAATCTCCTGAGGTTATCGCATGAGAAGGCCAAGCACCAACGGCCCCAGGAGGTGACGTGAACGGGACCGGCCCGCCAGACAGAGCTTAGCCGTTGGATTTATCGATGCTGCAGGGACGGTCCTGAGCACAGACGTCGTGCCTAGCCTTCTCATGCGAAGGATCTTGAAGAAAGACGATCGCCGCGCGGCTCCCATCGTGGGTGATAATCAAGCAAGTGATAACCATAGATAGATTACGCATGAAAAGCAACATGCCACTGGGTCAGGCCCGAGTGGCTTGGGGATGATGCAGTCCGAGGGGCGCCCCTAGCAAGGTAAGCTAAAGACAGAAACAAGAAGGGATACATGCCACAGGGACAGACTCACGCGGCCTGGATATAATGCAGCCCTGAGGGCACTCCCAGCTAAATAAACTTGGAAAATGTCACCTAATTCTGTTGATGAAGGGGTATTGAGGCAGCTGAAGGTACGCGGCGAAGGGGTTGCTCCTCACGAGCCTCCATGGCCCTGAGCCTCGGGAGGCTCTGGGGGTCCAGGCAGTTCCTTGAGGACCGTCGCCATCTCCGCCAAGACTGTGTGATGCCTGTCCTCCTGACCCGCCATGACGCTCCGCAAGTTGCGTTGGAAGGTGACAGCCACGCTCGGCTGGCCGAATGGCATGCGAACGTAGTTGTGCGGTGGGCCCTCGCAGCATCCCACGTGTGAAGGCTAGAAGAGCTCCTGAGACGCGGCCCTGTTGAGCCCTGGGATGTCGATGCAGACGCGCAGCTCACCACCCTCGCCTGGGTGGGGAGCAACGCCAGGTGGGCGGCGGTCGCTGCGTATCACTCTTGCTTCCTGAAGCTCGTGAGTGGTCTTGGTAATGAACTCTTGAGAACTGGGCGCTCCTCCCCTGTGTCCTCCTGAGGGAAACATGCCACGTAGCATGCCTCCAAATGGTGCCTGAGTGCCTCCCTCGTAATGTTGGCAAAGTCTGATGCCCTCCAGAAGAGAGCCCCCGAGCCCTGCCCGTGGAGGGCACCGGGTGCGCCTTCCTATGCGACAGAGGGAGGCACCCCAGGTGCGGGCGCTGATCCTGACGTGGCGCCACTTGTGGCGCCGCTCGCCTAAGGCCCAGTACGGAGTAGCTTCTTCTTCTTGGGGATGGCGTCAGGAGGGTACTCGCCCTTGCTGCCAAGGTCGTCGATCGCTGCAGCTTGGAAGGCACGCTCAAGGGAGCACACCACGCCTCTTTCTTCGCAGGGGATCGTGATGATTCTGCCGCTTCCTGGCATCTTGAGGACGTTGTAGCCGTGGTGGGTCACCGCCATGAACTTAGCCAGGGATGGATACCCGAGGATGGCATTGTACGGCAGACGGATGTGGGCGACGTCGAAGTCGCTGAGCTCGGTGCAGTAGTTGTCGCGCTGTACGAAGGTGACTCGGAGGCGGACCTGACCTATCGGGGTGGTGGAGCCGTTGGTCACTCCTGAGAATGGCTTGGTAGGCTGAAGCTAATCGTAGGGCACTTGAAGGTTGTCGAACATCTCGACGGACATGACATTAAGCCCTGCGCTGCCGTCGATGATGGTCTTGGTGACTTGCACGTTGCTGATGACGGGTGAACAGAGCATCGGGAGAGCGCCAGCGGTGGCCGCGCACTTGAGCTGGTCCGCGGAGCTGAAGGTAATAGCACACTTGGACCACCTGAGCGGGCATGTAGCCTCGAGCTTGGGAAGGGCTATGTTCACCTCACGAGCATACTGCTTGAAGATAAGATGTGAGGCTGGGGCTTGAGCTCCGCCCAAGATGCAGTTGATAGCACGTGGCTCCTGGAAGCCCCCAGCCCCCTCGTCTTGGTGGTGGTCGTCGTTCCTTCTTGGTGGTGGCGGCAGCGGAGGAAGCCCAGCATTGCCCTGAGAACGGTCCTCGTGAGGCTTATCCCTCTAAGCACCTTCACGAGGCTGATCCTGCCAGCGGTCCTCACGAGGCCAGTCGCGCCACTCCTGGCATGGGCCCCGGTCGTCCCAGCGTCCTCCGCCATGTCCTCCTCCTCGGCCATAGCCTCGATCGTTGCGCTCGGGGCATCAACCGAAGCGTCCATCGTGAATGGCCCTGAGCTCTTGACAATCGTTGGTGTTGTGGTTGTGCATGTTGTGGAAGACGCAGAATGGTCGACTGCTCTTGGATGACTCAGGCTGGTCCCTGCCGCGCTTCGTGTCCGGCTCTACCACGAGTACGGCCGCTCCCTTGTGCTTCACGTCCATGGCCTTGGTTTTCTTCTCTTCCAGGTCGGCAGCCGGGAGATCGAGAAGGGAAAGGCGCCCTTCCTCAGCCCTTGCGCACTTTGTCGCTAGGTTGAACAGCTCCAGGGACGTGCACACCTCCTCGTGGATGGCGAGCTCCTCCTTCATCTTGATGTCGCGGACGCCGTCGGAGAACACAGAGATGATGGCCTCGTCCGTCACCTTGGGGATCTTGAGACGAACGTTGTTGAAGCGCTGGATGTACTTCTGGAGGGTTTCCCCTGGTTGTTGCTTGACGCAGCGCAGGTCGCCCGCGGCCGGAGGGCGGTCGTGAGTGCCCTGGAAGTTGGCGACGAAGCGGTCGTGCATCTCGTTCCAGGAAGAGATGGAGCCTGGAGGCAGGTTCAGGAGCCATGAGCGTGCGCCATCCTTGAGAGCCACGGGGAACCAGTTTCGCGATGACTTCCTCGTCGCCGCTGGCCGCCTCGATGCTCAGCTCGTAGAGCTGCAGGAACTCCGCGGGGTCGGGGGTGCCATTGTAGCGCGGAGGTAGGTCTGGCTTGAACTTTCCCGGCTAGGCGACGCTACGCACCTCAGGAGTGAAAGCGCGGCATCACGTGGTGGCCACCGGGACCCTTTGCTGATGTGGAGCTAGGCCTTGACGCCCTCGCACGGCCATCACAGGCGGCGCATGGTCTTGTCACAGTAGCGCCGGGAGCATAGGAGCGTTTTCTTGCGGACAAGGGACTTCTTGGCAGCTTCCTTCTTCGTGTACAGGCGCCCGACGTGGCGGATCACGCCGGGGGGCCACACGCCTTGGCGCCAGGGCGCCGTCTTGGGGCAGAGGTGGTGGAGGCGCTCCATGAGCCATGTCGCCCACAGCTGGCGGAGGGCGAGGCAATGAGAGGGACGACACAGGGGAACGCCCTGCGGCGCTGACAAGCTCGGCAATGCGGTCGAGCCAGTCCTTGTAGAGGTCGTCGGTGGGGCAGTAGCGTAGGAGTTCGCACGCCATGCACAGCGCGGCCGGCGCGTCCGTGGGAGCCCGACGGGCGTGAGATGACGAGCCGGCGGGGTCAACGATGGAGTGGCGGTGCGGCCGTCCCGCCGCACCGAAGGGTGCAGCGAGGAGGCTTGCTGCTCATTCCCCGCCGGGCCTGTGACGACATTGGTAGTAGGCGACCGAGAATGACGGGGTGGCCCGCCGACGGGGGCCGTCTGAACAACGCGGGCGGCGAGGGCGGCCGAACGCTCAGCGCGAGCTCTGCGAGCGTCCGACATGGAGGTGACGAAATGACGGGACACAGAGCGACGGAAGGAAAGCTTCGGCGCACCCCTACCTGGCGTGCCAAATGTCGGATCTCGAGTTCCGGCAAAACCCTCATGGTTCAAACACTAGGGTGCGCGCGAAGATCTCCCCCTACCAACTCATGCCCTCAACCTCGCCACGATCTCAAAGGCAAGCTCGGCGAACTCGCAACATAAGGGACACAAGATTTATACTGGTTCGGGCCACCGTTGTGGTGTAATACCCTACTCTAGTGTGGTGTGGTGGATTGCCTCTTGGGCTGAGGATGAAAAGTACAAGGGGAAGAACAGCCTCCTGAGGTGAGGTGTTCTTATGCTTGGTGGGTGTGAGGATGGGTTGGATCTAGTCCAAGTTGAGATGGCTGAGGTTCTCGTCCCCTGCCCTTGGTTTTCGTTCATTCTTGTTCTCCTCTCCCTACTGTGGTGGTAATCCTATTTATAGAGGCCCTGGTCCTCTCCCCAAATATTGAGCGGGAAGGGAGCCAACAATGGCCAATTTGAAAAGGCGCAACTAGTACAAGTTATCCTGACAAAAGCAGTCTTCGCCTGCCAAAGGCTCTGGTGGTGACGCCGCCTTGGGCTCCATGGTGACCTCCATCTTGTCGTCCTGCTGGTCTTGGTCTCGTTGCACTGATATGGAAACCTTTGCTTGATGCCTCGGTACTCTTCGTCTGCTCTTGCCTCCTTAGCACCAAAGAGGAAACAAGGACACTGTGTGTGCTGACACCTGCCTGGTCTCGATCATCATGGCTCACGTCATTGGAACCTCGCGAGGTTTGCCTTGCCTTGATCTCTCCGCCCCTCGCGAGCCAGCCTGGTGAGGCCGCTCCCGAGGAGGTCTTGTGTTGTCCGCCTCGCGAGGCTTGGCCCCTCGCGAGGGTCTTGAATGCTTGTTGGTGAAGATGGGCCATACGGGCCCGCTTGCAGAGCCACGCCGTGGGCTGCAGGCAGGCAAGTCTGGGGACCCCCGTTCCCAGAACACCGACACTATTACTTTTGCCACTGTTACCGTTACTTCCATATTACTTTGCTACTAAATACTTTGCTGCGGATATTAAGTCTTTCAGGTGCGGTTGAATTGGCAACTCCACTGTTAATACTTGAGAATATTCTTTTGCTCCCCTTGTGTCGAATCAATAAATTTGGGTTGAATACTCTGCCCTCAAAAACTGTTGCGATCCCCTATACTTGTGGGTTATCACGACTATTTTCTGGCGCCGTTGCTGGGGTGTATAGATCTATTCTTTGAGTCACTTGGGATTTATATCTATTGATCACTATGAGGAACTTGATAGATGAAAGAACCAAGATTTTTTCCTCAACTACGAGGGGAGGTAAGGAACTGCCATCTAGCTCTGCACTTGATTCACCTTCTGTTTTGAGTAAAATTGCGACACCTACTCCTATGATGTCACTTCTGCTTTGCATGATACTTATGATGAAACTACTTCTATGCTTGATAATACTGTGCCATTAGGTGAATTTCTTGATGAACAACTTGCTAGGGTAAGAGAGAATGAAATTATTGAAACTGATATTATTGACGAAAGTTATGATGAAGATTCTCCCCCTAGATATGAATTGCCTGTTGTGCCTGAGGGTTATGTTATGGATGAAGAAACTGCTAGAGACTTTTTGGCTTGCAATGATAGATATGATCTTAAGAAACTGTTAGCTAAGCTGAAAGAAATATCTTTGAATGCTAGAATGAAATATGACCCTACTTTTGCTACTTCACCTATCTGTATTTCCGATAAGGATTATGATTTATCTATAGACCCTGAGTTAATTACTTTGGTTGAATCTGATCCTTTTTATGGCTATGAATCTGGAACTGTTGTGGCACATCTTACAAAATTAAATGATATGGCCACCCTATTCACTGCTGATGAGAAAACTCACTATTACTTTATCCTTAAGTTGTTTCCGTTCTCATTAAAGGGTGATGCTAAAATATGGTTTAATTCTCTTGATCCTAGTTGTGTGTGTAGTCCGAGGATATGATTTATTTCTTCGCTCATAAGAAACAAGTTGCCTTAAGGGAAATATATAATTTTGTGCAAATTGAAGAAGAGAGTCTCCCACAAGCTTGGGGAAGGCTTCTCCGATTACTTAATGCTTTGCCTGATCATCCTCTCCAGAAAAATGAAATACTTGATATCTTTTATAATGGACTAACCGATGCTTCCAGAGACCACCTGGATAGTTGTGTTGGTTGTGTTTTCGGGGAAAGAACTGTTGATCAAGTTGAATTGCTATTGAATAAAATGCTGAGTAATGAAAATGGTTGGACACTTCCTGAACCAACTCCTAAGCCAACTCTGAAGAAAATTGGTATTCTATTTCTCAGTCCTGAAGATATGCAAGAGGCAAAGAAATCTATGAAATAAAAAGGTATTAAAGCTGAAGATGTTAAGAATTTACCACCTATTGAAGAAATACATGGTCTTGATAACCCGACACGGGTAGTAAAGGTAAATTCTCTCTATAGATTTGATGAAGGTAATATTCCTTGTTATAAGTCTGCTAGCGAATGCTTGGACGAGTTTGATAATTTTATTGTTAAACAAGAAAACTTCAATGCTTATGTTGGTAGACAATTGAAACGTAGTGCTTATATGATCGAACACTTGTGTGATTATATGTCTAGAGTTAAAAGTGAACTTAAACTTATTAGTAAACATGCTTCTATTGTTACCACTTGATGTCTACTACACAACCTTCTTCTTGTAGACGTTGTTGGGCCTCCAAGTGCAGAGATTTGTAGGACAGTAGCAAATTTCTCTCAAGTGGATGACCTAAGGTTTATCAATCCGTGGGAGGCATAGGATGAAGATGGTCCCTCTCAAACAACCCTGCAACCAAATAGCAAAGAGTCTCTTGTGTCCCCAACACACCCAATACAATGGTAAATTGTACAAGTGCACTAGTTCGGCGAAGAGATGGTGATACAAGTGCAATATGGATGGTAGATATAGGTTTTTGTAATATGAAAATATAAAAACAGCAAGGTCGCAAGTGGTAAAAGTGAGCAAAAATGGTATTGCAATGCGTTGAAACAAGGCCTAGGGTTCATACTTTCACTAGTGCAAGTTCTCTCAACAATAATAACATAATTGGATCATATAAATATCCCTCAACATGCAACAAAGAGTCACTCCAAAGTCACTATAGCGGAGAACAAACGAAGAAATTATTGTAGGGTACGAAACCACCTGAAAGATATCTTTTTTGGTTGATTTATTCAAGAGTCCGTAGTAAAATAAGACGAAGCTATTCTTTCTGTTAGATCTATCCTAGAGTTCGTACTAGAATAACACCTTAAGACGCAAATCAGCCAAAACCCTAATGTCACCTAGATACTCCAATGTCACCTCAAGTATCTGTGGGTATGATTATACGATATGCATCACACAATCTCAGATTCATCTATTTATCCAACACAAGAACTTCAAAGAGTGCCCCAAAGTTTCTACTAGAGAGTCAAAACGAAAACGTGTGCCAACCCCTATGCATAAGTTCACGAGGTCACGAAACTCGCAAGTTGATCACCAAAACATACATCAAGTGGATCACGTGAATATCCCATTTTCACCACAAATAAGCACATGCAAGACATACATCAAGTGTTCTCAAATCCTTAAAGACTCAATCTAATAAGATAACTGCAAAGGGAAAACTCAATTCATCACAAGAGAGTAGAGGGGAAGAAACATCATAAGATCCAACTATAATGGCAAAGCTCGCGATACATCAAGATCGTGCCGAATCAAGAACACGAGAGATAGAGATCAAAAACATAGCTACTGGTACATACCCTCAGCCCTGAGGGTGAACTACTCCCTCCTCATCAAGGAGAGCGCCGAGATGATGAAGATGGCCACCAGAGAGGGATTCCCCCCTCCGGCAGGGTGCCGGAATGGGTCTAGATTGGTTTTTGGTGGCTACAGAGGCTTGTGGCGGTGGAACTCCCAATCTAGGTTTATTTCTGGAAGTTTGGGTATATATAAGAGGTGTTGGAGTCGGGAACAAGTCAGGGGGGTCTCCGAGGAGGCCACAAGGTAGGGGGGCACACTCAGGGGGGTAGGGCGCGCCCCCACCCTCGTGGGTGCCTCGGGACTCTTCTGGCCCATCACCGGTACTCCATGGGCTTCTTCTGGTCCAAAAATTATCTCCGTGAATTTTCAGGTCAATTGGACTCCGTTTGGTTTTCCTTTTCTGCAATACTCAAAAACAAGGAAAAAACAGAAACTGGCACTGGGCTCTAGGTTAATAGGTCAGTCCCAAAAATCATATAAAACAACATATAAATGCATATAAAACATCCTAGATGGATAATATAATAGCATGGAACAATCAAAAATTATAGATATGTTGGAGACGTATCAAGCGTCCCCAAGCTTAATTCCTGCTCGTCCTCGAGTAGGTAAATGATAAAAATAGAATTTTTGATGTGGAATGCTACCTAACATATTTACTTTATTGTGGCAAGAATATTCAGATCCATAAGATTCAAGACAAAAGTTTAATATTGACATAAAAATAATAATACTTCAAGCATACTAATAAAGCAATCATGTCTTCTCAAAATAACATGGCCAAAGAAAGCTATCCCTACAAAATCATATAGTCTGGCTATACTCTATCTTCATCACAGAAAATATTTAAATCATGCACAACCCCTATGACAAGCCAAGCAATTGTTTCATACTTTTGATGTTCTCAAACCTTTTCAACTTTCACACAATACATGAGCGTGAGCCATGGACATAGCACTATAGGTGGAATTGAATGGTGGTTGTGGAGAAGACAAAAAGGAGAAGACAGTCTCACATCAACTAGGCGTATCAATGGGCTATGGAAAATGCCCATCAATAGATATCAATGTGAGTGAGTAGGGATTGCCATGCAACGGATGCACTAGAGCTATAAGTGTATGAAATCTCAAAAAGAAATTAAGTGTGTGTGCATCCAACTCGCTTGCTCACGAAGACCTAGGGAATTTTGAGGAAGCCCATCATTGGAATATACAAGCCAAGTTCTATAATGAAAAAATTCCCGCTAGTATATGAAAGTGACAACATAGGAGACTCTCTATCATGAATATCGTGGTGCTACTTTGAAGCACAAGTGTGGTAAAAGGATAGTAGCATTGCCCCTTCTCTCTTTTTTCTCTTTTTTGTTTTTTTGGGCCTTCTCTTTTTTATGGCCTCTTTTTTCTCTTTTTTATTTTTCGTCCGGAGTCTCATCCCGACTTGTGGGGGAATCATAGTCTCCACCATCCTTTCCTCACATGGGACAATGCTCTAATAATGATGACCATCACACTTTTATTTACTTACAACTCAAGAATTACAACTCGATACTTTGAACAAAATATGACTCTATATGAATGCCTCCGGCAGTGTACCGGGGTGTGCAATGACTCATGAGTGACATGTATGAAAGAATTACAAACGGTGGCTTTGCCACCAATACGATGTCAACTACATGATCATGCAAAGCAATATGACAATGATGGAGCGTGTCATAATAAATGGAACGGTGGAAAGTTGCATGGCAATATTTCTCGGAATGACTATGGAAACGCCATAACAGGTAGGTATGGTGGCTGTTTTGAGGAAGGTGAATGGTGGGTTTATGGTACCGGCGAAAGTTGTGCGGTACTAGAGAGGCTAGCAATGGTGGAAGGGTGAGAGTGCATATAATCCATGGACTCAAAATTAGTCATAAAGAACTCACATACTTATTGAAAAAATCTATTAGTTATCCGAAAGAAGTACTACGTGCATGCTCCTAGGGGGATAGATTGGTAGGAAAAGACCATCGCTCGTCCCCGACCGCCACTCATAAGGAAGACAATCAATAAATAAATCATGCTCCGACTAGATCACATAACGGTTCAACATACATGCATGCTATGGGAATCACAAACTTTAACACGAGTATCTCTCAAATTCACAACTAGTCAACTAGCATGACTCTAATATCACCATCTTCATATCTCAAAACTATCATCAAGTATCAAACTTCTCATAGTATTCAATGCACTTTATATGATTTTTTTATTATACCCATCGTGGATGCCTATCATATTAGGACTAATTTCATAACCAAAGCAAATTACCATGCTGTTCTAAAAGACTCTAAAAATAATATAAGTGAAGCATGAGAGATCAATAATTTCTATAAAATAAAACCACCACCGTGCTCTAAAAAGATATAAGTGAAGCACGAGAGCAAATGACAAACTACTCCGATAGATATAAGTGAAGATCAATGAGTAGTTGAATAATTATGTAACTATGAAAAGACTCTCTAACATTTAATAATTTCAGATCTTGGTATTTTATTCAAACAGCAAGCAAAACAAAAGAGAATAAAATGACGCTCCAAGCAAAACACATATCTTGTGGTGAATAAAAATATAGCTCCAAGTAAAGTTACCGATGAATGAAGACGAAAGAGGGGATGCCATCCGGGGCATCCCCAAGCTTAGGCTCTTTATTGTCCTTTAATATTACCTTGGGGTGCCTTGGGCATCCCCAAGCTTAGTCTCTTGCCACTCCTTATTCCATAGTCCATCAAATCTTTACCCAAAACTTGAAAACTTCACAACACAAAACTCAACAGAAAACTCGTAAGCTCCGTTAGTATAAGAAAATAAATCACCACTTTTGGTACTGTTGTGAACTCATTCTAAATTCATATTGGTGTAATATATAATGTATTCCAACTTCTCTATGGTTCATACCCTCCTATACTACTCATAGATTCATCAAAATAAGCAAACAACACATAGAAAATAGAATCTCTCAAAAACAGAACTGTCTGTAGCAATCTGGAGGTTTCGAATACTTGTGTCACTCCAAAAATTCTGAAATAAATTGGTGGACCTGAGGAATTTGTCTATTAATCATCTTCAAAAAGAATCAACCTAAACGCACTCTCCAGTAAAAAATGGCAGCTAATCTCGTGATCGCAAAAGTCTCTATTTTTTATAGCAAGATTGCAAAGACTTCACCCAAGTCTTCCCAAAGGTTCTACTTGGCAAAAACACTAATTAAAACATAAAACGACATATAAACAGAGGCTAGATGAATTATTTATTACTAAACAGGAGCAAAAAGCAAGGAACCAAAATAAAATTGAGTTGCCTCCCAACAAGCGCTATCGTTTAATGCCCCTAGCTAGGCATGATGATTTCAATGATGCTCACATAAAAGATAGGAATTGAAACATAAAGAGAGCATCATGAACAATATGACTAGCACATTTAAGTCTAACCCACTTCCTATGCATAGGGATTTTGTGAGCAAACAACTTGTGGGAACAAGAATCAACTTGCATAGGAAGGTAAAACATGGATAACTTCAAGATTTTCAACGCATAGAGAGGAAACTTGATATTATTGCAGTATGTAAAAGCATATGTTCCTCTCTCATAATAATTTTCAGTAGCATCATGAATGAATTCAGAAATATAACCATCACATAAAGCATTCTTTTCATGATACATAAGCACAAAAATTTTACTACTCACCACATAAGCAAAATTCTTCCCATTCATAGTAGTGGGAGGAGCAAATTCAACAAAATAACTATCATGAGATTGAAAATTAAAATCATGATGACAAGTTTCATGGTTATCCTTATTCTTTATAGCATACATGTCATCACAATAATCATCATAGATAGGAGGTATGCTTTCATCATAATAAATTTGCTCATCAAAACTTAGGGGACAAAAAATATCATCTTCATCAAACATAGCATCCCCAAGCTTGTGGCTTTGCATCTCATTAGCATCATGTATATTCAAAGAATTCATACTAGCAACATTTCAATCATGCTCATCATTCAAAGATTTAGTGCCAAACATTTTAATGCATTCTTCTTCTAGCATTTTGGCACAATTATCGGAATCCTTATTTTCACGAAATATATTAAAAAGATGAAGCATATGAGGCAACCTTAATTCCATTTTTTGTAGTTTTATTTTATAGACTAAACTAGTGATAAAACAACAAACTAAAAGATTCAATTTCAAGATCTAAAGCTATACCTTCAAGTGCTAACCTCCCCGGCAACGGCGCCAGAAAAGAGCTTGATGTCTACTACAAAACCTTCTTCTTGTAGACGTTGTTGGGCCTCCAAATGCAGAGGTTTGTAGGACAGTAGCAAATTTCCCTCAATTGGATAACCTAAGGTTTATCAATCCGTGGGAGGCGTAGGATGAACATGGTCTCTCTCAAACAACCCTGCAACCAAATAGCAAAGAGTCTCGTGTGTCCCCAACACACCCAATACAATGGTAAATCGTATAGGTGCACTAGTTCAGCGAAGAGATGGTGATACAAGTGCAATATGGATGGTAGATATAGGTTTTTCTAATATGAAAATATAAAAATAGCAAGGTAGCAAGTGGTAAAAGTGAGCGAAAACGGTATTGCAATGCGTTGAAACAAGGCCTAGGGTTCATACTTTCACTAGTGCAAGTTCTCTCAACAATAATAACATAATTGGATCATATAACTATCCCTCAACATGCAACAAAGAGTCACTCCAAAGTCACTAATAGCGGACAAAAAACAAAGGGAATATTGTTGGGTACGAGTTATCCTTTCTGATCAATCTATTCAAGAGTACGTAGTAAAATAACACGAAGCTATTCTTTCCATTCGATCTATCCTAGAGTTTGTACTAGAATAACACCTTAAGACGCAAATCAACCAAAACCCTAATGTCACCTAGATATTCCAATGTCACCTCAAGTATCCGTGGGTATGATTATACGATATGCATCACACAATCTCAGATTCATCTATTCATCCAACACAAGAACTTCAAAGAGTGCCCCAAAGTTTCTACAGGAGAGTCAAGAGAAGACGTGTGCCAACCCCTATACATAAGTTCACGAGGCCACGGAACTCGCAAGTTGATCACCAAAACATACATCAAGTGGATCACGTGAATATCCCATTGTCACGATAGATAAGCACATGCAGGACATACATCAAGTGTTCTCAAATCCTTAAAGACTTAATCAGATAAGATAATTTCAAAGGGAAAACTCAATTCATCACAAGAGAGTAGAGGGGGAGAAACATCATAAGATCTAACTATAATAGCAAAGCTCGCGATACATCAAGATCGTGCCGTATCAAGAACACGAGAGAGAGAGAGAGATCAAACACATAGCTACTGGTACATACCATCAGCCCCGAGGGTGAATTACTCCATCCTCATCATGGTGAGCACCGGGATGATGAAGATGGCCACCAGAGAGTGATTCCCCCCTCTGGCAGGGTGCTGGAATGGGTCTAGACTGGTTTTCAGTGGCTACAGAGGCTTGCGGTGGCGGAACTCCCGATCTAGGTTTATTTCTGGAAGTTTGGGTATATAAGAGGTGTTGGAGTGGGGAACAAGTTAGGCGGATCTCCGAGGTGGCCACGAGGTAGGAGGGCGCGCCCTACCCCCTCTTCTAGCCCATCTCCGGTACTCCATGGGCTTCTTCTTGTCCAAAAATTATCTCCTTGAATTTTTAGGTCAATTGGACTCCGTTTGGTTTTCCTTTTTCTGCAATACTCAAAAACAAGGAAAAAAACAGAAACTGGCACTGGCACTGGGCTTTAGGTTAATAGGTTAGTCCCAAAAATCATATAAAATAGCACATAAATGCATACAAAACATCCTAGATGGATAATATAATAGCATGGAACAATAAAAAATTATAGATACGTTGGAGACATATCACCACTCAAGTAGAACAAGTACTTAAGGTTCAGAATGATTTTCTCAATGAATTAAATAATAAGAAAAATGATAATGTTGTTAGAGTTGTGACTAGAGGGGGTAAAATGACTCAGGAACCTTTGTATCCTGAGGGCCACCCTAAGAGAATTGAGCAAGATTCTCAGAGAACTAATGTTGATGCACCTAGTTCTTCTAAAAAGAAGAGGAAAAAGAAAAATGATAGGACTTTGCATGCTTCTAGTGAACCTGTTGTTGACAAACCTGAGAATCCCAATGATATTTCTTTTTTCTGATGCTGAAACACAATCTGGTAATGAACATGAACCTAGTGATAATATTAATGATGATGTTCATGTTGATGCTCAACCTAGCAATAACAATGATGTACAGATTGAACATATTGTTGATCTTGATAACCAAAAATCAAAGAATCAACGTTATGATAAGAGAGACTTTGTTGCTAGGAAGCACGGTAAAGAAAGAGAATCATGGGTTCAGAAACCCATGCCTTTTCGTCCTAAACCATCCAAGAAAAAGGATGATGAGGATTTTGAGCGCTTTGCTGAAATGATTAGACCTATCTTTTTGCGTATGCGGTTGACTGATATGCTTAAAATGAATCCTTATGCTAAGTACATGAAAGATATTGTTACAAATAAAAGAAAGATACCGGAAGCTGAATTTTCTACCATGCTTGATAATTATACTTTTAAAGGTGGAACACCAAAGAAACTTGGTGATCCTGGAGTTCCAACTATACCATGCTCCATTAAAAGAAACTATGTTAAAATTGCTTTATGTGATCTTTGAGCCGGTGTTAGCGTTATGCCTCTTCCTTTATATCGTAGACTTGATTTGAATAAGTTGACACCTACTGAAATATCTTTGCAAATGGCTGATAAATCAACTGCTATACCTGTCGGTATTTGTGAGGATGTGCCTGTTGTGGTTGCAAAAGTTACTATTTTGATGGACTTTGTTATTCTTGATATTCCTGAGGACGATATTATGTCTATTATTCTTGGTAGACCCTTTTTGAATAATAAAGGGGTTGTTATTGATTGCAACAAAGGCAATGTCATTTTTCATGTTAATGGTAATGAGCATACTGTACACTTTTAGAGGAAACAACCTCAAGTCCACAGTATCAATTCTATTGGAAAAATCCCAACGATTTCTATTGGAGGTTTTGAATTCCCTCTTCCTACTATCAAGAAGAAATATGATATTCTTATTGTTGGGGATGTTCATATCCCCGTTGACGTAACCTAGTGTTATTCGAAAACTCTCCGGTCTCATGTTATTCAAAAATAGTTTGTTAACAAGACTTGATCAACCTTGTTAGTGGTTTCTTTTTGATGAGCATGAGATGGATGAAGTTAGAAAGCACAACTCTCTGTACCCTCATTTTACTTTCTGTTATTTAGATTAAATAATGCAAAAATAATATTTTCTGTCTGTTTTCTGAATTATCCTTGCAATAAAAATACCCCAAAAAAGTTCTCCAAATGCCCTGAAAATTTAATATGATCTTTTCTAGAATATTTAAGAATTATTGGCACTGAGAACACACCAGGGGGACCCACCATGTGCCCACGAGGGTGGAGGGCGCACCCACCCCCTAGGGCGTGCCCCCTGCCTCGTGGTGTCACAGCCCTAGAATTTGATTGCAATTAGTTTCATAAGCATCCTGCATCATGTCTAAATTTCTGAAACTTGAATTGAGGAAACTGGAAGCCTCAAAAACTTAAATAAAAAAAGGGGCAAGAACCCTTAAGCTTGCATTCAGTGAAACCAAAATGGCCTTCATTAATGTTTGATAATTTTGGCAAGGGTTTGTATCCAAACCAAAAATATTGAACATATTTAAGGAATTATTTTGGCACTGAATTTAAATCATTATTGTATTTGAATTTGGAATTATATTCATAATATATGGGATATATTTCCAATTAACTTTGAAATGTTTTATGTGATGTTGGAAAAGTCCATCTAGCAACATAAAATTATTCAAAGGGTTTTGTCACTGTTTTGAAATTCTTTTGAATTTGAATCAGTGGCAAAATGATTAAATAAAAAGAAAACAAAACAGAATTATAAAACAGAGTAGAAACTCACTTGACTTACCTGCAGCCCACCTAGCCGGCCGTTACTGTGCAGCCCAGCAGCCCACCTTCCCTGCCAGTTGTCTTCCTCCTCTCGCCAGAAGGCAGAGGGGAAGCAACCCACGACGCGAGCGTGCCACGCCGATAGCAGCTTGCCTGCCTGCCCCTCCCAGACGCGTCTGGACGAGCGCCACGCGACCCTCCCCAGCTCTCTCTCACTCTCTCTCATTCCCATCCCTTCCCCTGGATTTCCCTCCCTCTCACGCCCGAGCGCGTCCATCGTCGCCGCACGCCATAGCCACGGCCACCGGCCACCCCACGCCTCGCTAACGCGCTAGGAAGCTCCGTTACTTCGTCCTCGTCCCTCCTTGCTGAGCCATGCGACGAGGAGAGCCCCGAAGCGACGCCCGCAACATCATCTCCAACCACAGCCGGCCGAGATCGCCGCCGCCGTCTCGTCGCCCCTAGGCCTTCCCCGAGCACGCTGACCTTCCCTACGTCTCCGCTGTGAGCTCACGTACTGAACCCCCCTCTCCCCTTGCTCGATTGCACCGCGTAGTCGTCGTCCCCATCAAGCCCGAGAGCCCTCCGCCTCCGGCCATGGTGCCGCCGTGGTCTGAGCCACCGTAGCCTGCATCCGCACGTGTCATCATGCTCATCAGCTCCGTAGGAAGCCAAAGCCACCGCCAGTTCCTTTCCCAGTGCACCGCAGCCGCGTCCCCACACCCGGCCAAACTCCGGCCGCCGCTTCGCCCGTCGCCGGTGCCGCTACCCTGCACCCCGGCAACTCCCGCTGCCTCCTTTAGATGCGCGCGTGTGCCAGCAACCCATAGCCGCAAACCGCGCTCGAAACCGTTGACCGTAGCTCAAACCCGACGGCCTCCGCCGCGCGAAATGGTCGCCGCCGGACAAACTCCGGCGAGCCGACGTGGCACTATCATTAGTGCTAATCCCTGCCAGCTAGACGCCCCACAGCCACTGACAGCAGGCCCCGCGGCGAGTCAAACCCCAGTCAACGCGGGATTAGACCCGGTTAACCCCTGTGTTAGTGACATGTGGACCCCACACGCCAGGTTTGACCCTGATCAGCTCTGTTGACCTGCTGACGTCGGCATGATGTCATGCTGGCGCAGTATCGATTTTCTGGTTTCTAAATAATCCAGGAAATTTCAGAAAATAGCCAAAACTTCTAAATTCATAGTAATTCAATCATAACTCCAAATTAAACAAATGATATATGAAAAATGATAAGAAAAATCCAAGGAATCTGAATATGGCATTTTCATGCATGTTTGAACAACTTAACCTCGCTGTTTAGTCCAAAACATGATAATGCACTATTTGAATTCATAGTTTGAATTTGAACCTAGTGTTCAAACCAACTCCATTTAACTTGTTGCTAGTTGCATTAGCTCAATCAACAGCATATTGCCATGTCATGATCATGCATCATATTGTTGCATCGCATTGATTGTGTTTCTCCTTGTTTGCCGGTAATTGTCCCCTCTCGGTAGACGCTGCTCCAACGTTGTGATCATTGACATTGATGAAGACTCAATGTTATCTTCAGAAGTGCCAGGCAAGCAAAACCCCCTTGTTCATTCCGATACAACCCCACTCTCTCGCTCCTGCTCTGTTTTACTGCATTAGGACAACACCGATTCAACTGTTACATGCTGCAGTAGTTGAACCCCTTTCCACTACATGACCTGTCATTGCCACAGTAAATAGATGAAACCCACTAGCATGAGTAGGAATTGTTTGATCCCTGATGTGCCTACTCATTCATGCTTGTTGTCATGCCTGCTACTGCTTAGAGTTGAGTCCGGTCTGATTCATCGGGAATGAATTGGAACGTGGTGAACATGTCCTACCATTGAGATCTAAGTGTGTGAACACGATTTGGTAAAGGTAGCGGTGAGAGGCCATGTAGGAGTACATGGTGGGTTGTCTCATTGCAGCCATTCTCAGGAACTGAGTTATGTGTTTGTGATACATGAACAGTTACTACCACACATTGGGTTCCGGTAACTCGGCCCCTCTCAGCTTATTAATCAACTCGATCTCTGTCCAGGAGTTGCAACTAGTTTCTAGTGTTTGTAGGTAGTTTTAGTAGTCTACCAAGTGGCACCCGGTACAGGTGGGCTTGGGACAGACTAGGCACAGTGGCACGGTGTACCAAGTGGCACCCGGATGGTGGGCTTGGGAACCCTGCACACATCGTTTGGGGCCGTGAGCGACACCCCGGCCGGATCTCCTTGCAGATGGAACCCAAATAGGCGATAAACCTGGACTAGAGACTTGTTGGTTAGTCAGGTCGTGGCCGACTCCCTCGCCTGGCTTCCGCTTGAAGGTTGCTGAGGTACATGACGTGTACAGGGCGATAAGTGGCGAGAGCGTGTGTGAAGAAGTACACCCCTCCAGGGTTATAATTATCTATTCAAATTGCCGGATTCCTCGGATATGGAAACTTGGACCCCTTGCATAGTTCATAGACAAGCGAAAGTGGATACTCTAAAATGCGCAAGATAAGTGTGAGTGCTATGGATGGCATTCTCGCAGGGAGACAGGAGCAGATCCATAGTGGTGTATTGGTATGGTGAATTTGTGGACTCGTGTGCGCCATCTCAAAGAGTTACTTGCAGTCGTAGTTCAGGATAGCCACCAAGTCAAAGCTGGCCTGCTGCAGTTAAACTCCACCACCCCCTTTGTTGATACCGATGCATATGTAGTTAGTTCTGATGTAAGTCTTGCTGGGTACATTTGTACTCATGTTTGCTTATTTTATGTTTTGCAGACAGACTTCAGTCCCGCTAGTAGTTCCACTTGGACTTCGACGTTTAGCTCGTTACCTCAGCTACGATCTTGTACCTTGGGAGGGTCTTGTAGACAGTCAGGCTTCTCAGCCTTTTTCATTTGTAGATGTCTGTACTCAGACATGTTAAGCTTCCGCATGTGCTTTGACTTGTATGCTCTGAATGTTGGGTCATGAGACCCATGTTTGTAATATCTCGCTCTTCGGAGCCTAATGAATAAATACTTGAGTCGTAGAGTTATGTTGTGATGCCATGTTGTATTTACACATATCAAGCATATTGTGTGTATGATTGAAATGCTTGGTATGTGTGGGATCCGACAACCTAGTTGTTTATCCTTGGTAGCCTCTCTTATGGGGAAATGTAGTCTTGTGCTTCCATGAGCCATAGTAGTCCGCTACAGCCCGGTTCACCGGAGTCCTACTAGCCCAGCACTACTGCTCAGGACACTTGACTGGCCGGCATGTGTTTCACTTTGTTCCTGTGTCTCTCCCTTCGGGGAAATGTCACACGTTGACATCCGGAGTCCTGCCTAGCCTGCTACAGCCCGGGTTTCCGAAGTCCTGTTAGCCCAGTGCTACAGCCCGGATTCACACGCTGCTGACCGACATCCTCGATGTGATACATGTATGCTTGTCCCCATAGGTTAGTGCCACTTTGGGTTCACGACTAGCCATGTCGGCCCGGGTTCTCTATCATATGGATGCTAGCGACACTATCATATACATGAGCCAAAAGACGCAAACGGTCCCGGGCCATAGTAAGGCGACACCCGTGGGAATAACGTGCGTGAGGCCGCAAAGCGATATGAGGTGTTACATGCTAGATCGATGTGACTTGGAATCAGGGTCCTGACACATGGACCCCACGTGGGCCCTCTCCACTTATTCTTGCACCCACACACTTCGTCTTCCTCCAGGAAAAAATCATCCATCAGCTCAAACCCGAGTTCTAGCTCATCTTGCTGCCATTTTCGATCTTCTTGCTCAAAGCTGCATTCACAATACTGCTTTGGGGGATTGTGCTTTGGTATGTGACTCCTCCAATGATCCAATTACTTTTTGTTCTAGTGCTTTATTTATTGC
The DNA here is from genome assembly GCF_018294505.1 of Triticum aestivum. Lineage (NCBI taxonomy): Eukaryota > Viridiplantae > Streptophyta > Magnoliopsida > Poales > Poaceae > Triticum > Triticum aestivum. The sequence continues at coordinate 152,323,465 of NC_057797.1, read as the reverse complement.
AAATTTTTGCTGCTTAGGTGAGCCTGTTCTTGAGCTTGCATGTCAAATTTATGTGGTCAAAAGTAGTTTTAATGCATGATATGGCCTCTAGGCACTTGTAGGAGTAGTTGCTATCAATCTTGTTGAGTTTCATTTACTTTTATTTTGAGTTACTAAATAATTCAGAATTTTTTCAGAGGAAGAAATATGTTTAGGAAAATGTACCAAGGTGGTTCCTCAAGAAAGCAGGCACCTAGGCTCGCTATACGTGAGCCGGACTATGAACTACTGAGGGAAACTCAAGTGCGGCCATGCGAATGGCCATCAGAGGAGTTTATGATCCGTGCAGGCAAGAAGGAAGAATTTGACGCGTATGTGCCTAATGCTGATCTTGAGGGCTTTGTGTTAGATAAGTGCCCGCAATATCGCTACCTAACTGATTCATTTGCGAGAAGGTCTAAATTTACATCCTCGTGCAATTCTCACACCGTCCTATTTGACCTTTATAATAAATCATATACCATGGACCTAGAAGATTTTAGTACTGCTTGTAAACTCCTGCACTGCGACAATGTTAGTGAACCTCGCAAATCTGAATATAAAGACTTTCTTGCTAGTATTACTATGGGGGAATCTAGGGAAATCACACAAGCTACCATAGGGAGCATTCATTTTCCTTCCATACATTATTTTGCTCTCTTCGTGGGTAGATGCATTAACGGTAAAGATGATGCTTGCCACATGTGCACTCCAGATCTTAGTGTCCTCATGAGTGCGGTATTGGGTGATAAACAATATAACTTGGGGCCTATTGTTGCACGTAGGTTGCATCGTAATAGTTTAAGTGGAGACTTGTTTGGTGGAATTTATGCAACTCGTGTAGCTAATTTTCTTGAGATACCCATACATGAGAATGATATTGAGTTGCCTCCTGCTTATCTAGATTATGATGCTATGGTTTGCCACTAGTTTGTTGAGAGGAATGAACAATTCCTCAAGTACCGACTAATCTCTGACAGACGACGCATCATCCATGTTACTCTCCCTCCTCCTACTTTCTTTGAATTTCAGGCAAAAAGGAGATATGTTATAACCATGGAGGAGGCGAACGAGTACGAGAGGAGGATGGAGGCAGCTTGCCTCCAAGCTGCAGCCCGTGAGGCAATAGCCGCTGCATCACAATATGACCCCAGCAACAACTTTGGATATCCAGCAGGCCAGCCATGGCCCTAGACCAACTTAGGCCAAAAGCCTAAGCTTGGGGGAGTACGTATTTCTCACCGACATTACATTCATGTTCACACACTCATGTCAGTTGTCGGTGCTCATACTTTTTCATTGTACTATCCATGCTAGTTTAAATTCTTTTTAAGCCTTCTTCTTGTGTGTTTGAAAAACCTTAATAAAAACAAAAACAAAAAATTAGTTGTAGCTTTTAGCTAGTTTACTTTCCATGCTTGTAGTAGTAAGAATTAAAAGAAAACCCAAAAAGATTTCTCATTCTTCTTTTGCTTGTTGGGAGCTTTCCCGTGTAAATAGTTTTGCTTCTTTTCTTTTCTTTGGGGGTCGAGAGGAGAAGACCATGATGAAAATGTTGAAGTGGCTCTTATATGCATCATTGTTGATCTAACTAAGAGCCCATATTACCTTGTCTCCTCTTGTATATTGAATGCTTGCAGATTCCAGCTTAGTCCAATGCACGTGCACTATTATTATTATCCACACCATTCGGTCGTGCAAGTGAAAGCCAATAATGACGATATATGATGAACTGATTGATATGAGAAAAGCTAGTATGAACTCGACCTCTCTTGTTTTTGTAAATATAATTAGTTCATCATTCCTGATTCAGCCTATTATGAATGAAACATGTTTGCAATGACAATTAGATATTATAGTTGCTCATGCCATTCTTAATTTGCTAGGAGTTTATAATGGTCTACCTTGCGTGCCAACATGCCATTAAAATGGTTGTGATGTGGTATGATAGGGTGGTATCCTCCTTTGAACGATTTGAGTGGCTTGACTTGGCACATGTCCACACATGTAGTTGAAACAAAATCAACATAGCCTCCACGATATTTATGTTCATGGTGAATTATATCCTACTCATGCTTGCACTCAGTGTTGATTAATTTTAATGCATGTTCATGACTTATCGCTCTCTAGTTGGTCGCTTCCCGGTCTCTTTCTAGCCTTCACTTGTACTAAGCGGGAATACTGCTTGTGCATCCACTTCCATAAACCCCAAAAGTTATTCCATATGAGTCCACCATACCTTCCTATATGCGGTATCTACCTGTCGTTCCAAGTAAATTTGTATGTGCCAAACTCTAAACCTTCAAATGAAATTCTGTTTTGTATGCTCGAATAGCTCATGTATCATCTAGAGCTATCTGTATCTTCCATGCTAGGCGGGTTATTCTCAAGAGGAGTGGACTCCGCTCTTCACTCATGAGAAAATGGCTGGTCACCGGGATGCCCAGTCCCATGCCCAAACCAAATCAAAATAATTGCAAACAAAACTCCCCCGGGACTGTTGTTAGTTGGAGGCACCCGTTGTTTCAGGCAAGCCATGGATTGATGCTTGTTGGTGGTGGGGGAGTATAAACTTTACCATTCTGTTTGGGAACCGCCTATAATGTGTGTAGCATGGAAGATATCGAGATCTCTCGGTTGTTATGTTGACAATGAAAGTATACCACTCAAAATAGTGTTCATCTATATTTCAAAATCGAGCTCTGGCACCTCTACAAACCCCTTCTTCCCTCTAAGAAGGGCCTATCTATTTACTTTTATGTTGAGTCATCAGCCTCTTATTAAAAAGCACCAGTCGGAGAGCACCGCTGTCATTTGCATGCATTACTATTAGTTTACGTTGAGTATGACTATGCCTAGATCTCTTTTACCATGAATTACAATATTTAGTCAGTCCTTGATCTTCAAAGGTGCTCTGCATTTATGTTTTATGGTCTCAGAAAGGGATAGTGAGATACCATCTTGTTATATCATATTATGATTGTTTTGAGAAAGTGTTGTCATCCGAGATATATTATTATTGCTCACTAGTTCATTATGCCATTGATATGAGTAAACATGAGACCTAAATGTTATTGTGAATATGGTTAGTTCATAATCTTTGCTCAAAATTTGAATGTTGGCTCTGCATATTTACAACAACAAGATCAAACAGAGTTTGTAAAAGTTTTTCTTTATCACTTTCAGTTTGTCAACTGAATTGCTTGAGGACAAGCAAAGGTTTAAGCTTGGGGAGTTGATACATGATGACCCACAAGTATAGGGGATCTATCGTAGTCCTTTCGATAAGTAAGAGTGTCGAACCCAACGAGGAGTAGAAGGAAATGATAAGCGGTTTTTAGCAAGGTATTCTCTGCAAGCACTGAAATAATAGGTAACAGATAGTTTTGTGATAGGATAATATGTAACGAGTAACAAGTAACAAAAGTAAATAAAGTGCAGCAAGGTGGCCCAATCCTTTTTGTAGCAAAGGACAAGCCTGGACAAACTCTTATATAGAGAAAAGCGCTCCCGAGGACACATGGGAATATTGTCAAGCTAGTTTTCATCACGTTCATATGATTCGCGTTCGGTACTTTGATAATTTGGTATGTGGGTGGACCGGTGCTTGGGTACTGCCCTTACTTGGACAAGCATCCCACTTATGATTAACCTCTATTGCAAGCATCCGCAACTACATCAAAAGTATTAAGGTAAACCTAACCATAGCAAGAAACATCTGGATCCAAATCAGCCCCTTATGAAGCAACACATAAACTAGGGTTTAATCTTCTGTCACTCTAGCAACCCATCATCTACTTATTACTTCCCAATGCCTTCATCTAGGCCCAAATAATGGTGAAGTGTCATGTAGTCGACGTTCACATAACACCACTATAGGAGAGAAAACATACATCTCATCAAAATATCGAACGAATACCAAGTTCACATGACTACTAATAGCAAGACTTCTCCCATGTCCTCGGGAACAAACGTAACTACTCACAAAGCATATTCATGTTCATAATCAGAGGGGTATTAATATGCATATAGGATCTGAACATATGATCTTCCACCAGATAAACCAAGTAGCATCAACTACAAGGAGTAATTAACACTACTAGCAACCCACAGGTACCAATCCCAGACTTGGAGACAAGAATTGGATACAAGAGATGAACTAGGGTTTTGAGAGGAGATGGTGCTAGTGAAGATGTTTATGGAGATTGCCCTCTCCCGATGAGAGGAGCGTTGGTGATGACGATGGCGATGATTTCCCCCTCCCGGAGGGAAGTTTCCCCGGCAGAACAGCTCCACCAGAGCAGATTGGTTCCGCCAAGGTTCTGCCTCGTGGCGGCGTAGTCTCGTCCGGGAAGATGGATTATGATTTTTTCCTCATCGAAAGACTCCATATAGAAGAAGATGGTCATCGGAGGGCCACCAGGGGGCCCACGAGGTAGGGGGCGCGCCCAGGGGGTAGGGCGCGCCCCCACCCTCGTGGGCAGGGTGTGCCCCCCTCATGAATTTCTTGCGCTCAGTATTTTTTATATATTCTGGAAATATCTTCCGTGAAGTTTCAGGACTTTGAGCTATGCAGAATAGGTCTCTAATATTTGCTCCTTTTCCAGCCCAGAATCCCTGCTGCCGGCATTCTCCCTCTTTATGTAAACCTTGTAAATTAAGAGAGAATAGGCATAAGTATTGTGACATAATGTGTAATAACATCCCATAATGCTATAAATATCGATATAAAAGCATGATGCAAAATGGACGTATCAACTCCCCCAAGCTTAGACCTCGCTTGTCCTCAAGCGAAAGCCGAAATCGAAAAATATGTCCACATGTTTAGAGATAGAGGTGTCGATAAAAATAAAATATAGACATGAGGGCATCAAGATCATTCTTAGAACAACAACTTATATAATTCTTGTCATATGATCTCTTATGCTAGAATAATAATTCAATCACAATTTCAAGTATGAATCATAAACTTCATTGAAAACTAACAAACTATAATCTCAGTCATTGGAGCAATTGCAATTTATCATAACATAGGAAAGAGTCAATATAAGAGCTTTTTAGCAAGTCCACATACTCAACTATCATATAGTCTTTCACAATTGCTAACACTCATGCAATACTTATGGGTATGGAGTTTTAATCGGACACAGAGAAAGATAGGGGCTTATAGTTGTGCCTCCCAACGTTTTACCTCAAGGGTAATGTCAACAATAATAGTTCATGAAAACTCACATCCAATTAGCCATATATGCCAGGATCTTTCCATCATGTTGTGCTTTCCAAAAGATAAAATGTAAAAGGGAAGGGTGAAGATCACCATGACTCTTATGCAAGGTAGGAGATAAAGGTAAATGATAGGCCCTTCGTAGAGGGAAGCAGAGGTTGTCATGCGCTTTTATGGTTGGATGCACAAAATCTTAATGCGAAAGAACGTCACTTTATATTGCCACTTGTGATATGGACCTTTATTATGCAGTCTGTCGCTTTTATTTCTTCCATATCACACGGTCGTATAAAGCTTATTTCCTCCACACCAATCTATCATACATATTTAGAGAGCAATTTTTATTGCTTGCACCGATGACAACTTACTTGGAGGATCTTACTCAATCCATATGTAGGTATGGTGGACTCTCATGGCCAAACTGGTTTAAGGGTGTTTGGAAGCACAAGTAGTATGTCTACTTGGTGCGATGAATTTGGCTAGCATGAGGGGGAAAGGCAAGCTCAATCATGTTGGATGATCCATGACAATATAATTTATCTTAGATGTAAGAAAACATAACCCATTACATTGTCTTCCTTGTCCAACGTCAACTCTTTAGCATGTCATGTTTTAATGAGTGCTCACAATCATAAAAGATGTCCAAGATAGTATATTTATATGTGAAGACCTCTCTTTCTTTATTACTTCCTATTAATTGCAACAATGACCAAAACTATGTTTGTCAACTCTCAATAACTTCTAATCATCATACTCTTTCTATGTGAGCCCATTACTCTCCATACGATCCATATGATCTCTTTGTTTCTTTTTATTTCCTTCTCTTTTCTTTTATTCACTCAAGATCATGGCAAAATAATCAAGCCCTTGACTCAACACTAATCTTTATTATATATAGCTCACGGACTTGATTACATAGAAGGATCATAAAGCAAAACTCACAACTAGATCATACTAAAACTTTATTCTACTAGATCAAGATATTACCAAAAGGATCGAACTAAGAAAAACGGTAAAGATAAAAGTGATGGTGATACGATACCGGGGCACTCCCCCAAGCTTGGCAGTTGCCAAGGGGAGCGCCCATACCAGATGCTCAATTCTTCTTTATTGGTGAAGAAGGTGATGGTTTTGTTGATGTCGTAGGCTTGTCGTCCTTCTTCCAAGGCATAGGCTCACCATCATAGAAGTATGATCGAGTCTCCTAAAACCTCAAATCTGCAGCCAAACTCATCCTCTTGAATCTATATTCATACTCACAGTTTTGATTTTGCAGGTCATAGATCTGGGCTTGGAGGTGCTCGATTTTCTCATGAAGCTTGAAGATGGCCTCCCCAATGTCCTTGACGTCCAACATGTGGTTGTTGGTGAACTCCGTGATCATAATGTGATTTGAATCGAGTCCATGCTCCACCATCTCCTGACACTTGAAAACATCTTGCTCCAATGCCTCGAGCCTTGCCTCCGTGCTTCCGGTCTTCCTTGGTCCCTCAACATCGCCGATGTGCAACAACCGCTCACGCATCTCACTGGTTTGGGGGTGTTGCAGCACCTCCGCGAGGTAGGGGTTGATGACCTTCTCGAAGAACTGGTCCTTGGGGGCACTTGAAGACGACATGACGACCTGGATCTGTCAGAAAAATAGCTCGAAACAAAGACAGGAGATTTTTGCGTGATAGGGGAGTCAAAACCTCAGGGAGATTATATAATGAATTTTTACCGACCAGAATATGTGTCGTGTAAGAAAACGGAGTCCGGAGAGCACACGAGGTGCCCACGAGGTAGGGGGCACGCCCTCCACCCTCGTGGAGGCCTCGTGTCCTTCCCAGACTCCGTTTTCTTACACGACACGTATTTTGGTTGGTAAAAATTCATTATATAATCTCCCGTATTGCTTCTTATTTTTCTATTTTTCCAAATATTCCAAAACGGAGAAATATTGCCATAAAAACTGTTTTGGAGTCGGTTTACTTACCGTACCACATACCTATTCCTTTTCGGAGTCTGAAACATTACGGAAAGTGTCCCTTATGTATTCCTCCGGGGTTACGGTTTCAATAACATTGGTTTCAACATTTATAGGATTACCTGAGATATAATTTTTAATTCTTTGACCGTTCACCACCTTCGTATTTGTGCCTTCGAAGTTGTTGATTTTTATGGCACCGGAATGATAGACCTCCTCGATAGTGTAAGGACCTTCCCATTTAGAGAGAAGTTATCTTGCAAAAAAACTTAAACGAGAGTTGTATAATAATACATAATCACCTACATTAAACTCACGCTTTTGTATTCTTTTGTCATGCCATCTTTTGACTTTTTCTTTAAACAACTTGGCATTTTCGTAGGCTTGGGTTCTCCATTCATCAAGTGAGCTAATGTCAAATAACCTCTTCTCACCGGCAAGTTTGAAATCATAATTGAGCTCTTTAATATCCCAATAAGCCTTATGTTCTAGTTCGAGAGGTAAGTGGCATGCTTTTCCATAAACCATTTTATACGGAGACATACCCATAGGATTTTTATATGCAGTTCTATAGGCCCATAATGCATCATCAAGTTTCTTGGACCAATTCTTTCTAGATCTATTAACAGTCTTTTGCAAAATTAATTTGAGTTCTCTGTTGCTCAATTCTACTTGACCACTAGACTGTGGGTGATAAGGTGATGCAATTCTATGATTAACATCATATTTAGCAAGCATTTTACGAAAAGCACCATGAATAAAATGTGAACCACCATCAGTCATTAAATATCTAGGGACTCCAAACCTTGGAAAAATAACTTCTTTAAGCATTTTAATAGAAGTGTTATGATCAGCACTACTAGTTGGAATAGCTTCTACCCACTTAGTAACGTAATCAATAGCAACTAAAATATGTGTATATCCATTAGAGGCAGGAAAAGGTCCCATATAATCAAAGCCCCAAACATCAAATGGTTCAATAACAAGTGAATAATTCATAGGCATTTCTTGACGTCTACTAATATTACCAATTCTTTGACATTCATCACAAGACAAGACAAACTTATGGGCATCCTTGAAGAGAGTAGGCCAATAAAAACCGGATTGCAATACCTTGTGTGCAGTTCTATCTCTAGCATGGTGTCCTCCATAAGCCTCGGAGTGACACTTGCGTAGGATCTGTTCCTGTTCATGCTCAGGTACACAACGTCTAATAACACCATCTACTCCTTCTTTATAAAGATGTGGGTCATCCCAAAAGTAATGTCTCAAATCATAGAAGAACTTTTTCTTTTGCTGGTATGTGAAACTAGGTGGTATAAATTTAGCAACAATGTAATTAGCATAATTAGCATAATCAGCATACCATGGAGCATTATGAGAAGCATTTATGACATTTAGTTGTTCATCAGGAAAGCTATCATCAATAGGTAGTGGATCATCAAGAACATTCTCTAACCTAGACAAGTTGTGTGCAACGGGGTTCTCAGCTCCCTTTCTATCAATAATATGCAAATCAAATTCTTGTAGCAAGAGAACCCATCTAATAAGTCTAGGTTTAGCATCTTTCTTTTCCATGAGATATTTAATAGCAGCATGATCAGTGTGAATAGTTACTTTAGAATCAACAATATAAGGTCTGAACTTATCACAAGCAAATACAACCGCTAAGAATTCTTTTTCAGTAGTAGCATAATTTCTCTGAGCATTGTCTAGAGTTTTACTAGCATATTGAATAACATTTAATTTCTTATCAACTCTTTGCCCTAGAATAGCATCTACAACATAATCACTAGCATCACACATAATTTCAAAAGGTAAATTCCAATCAGGTGGCTGAACAATAGGTGCAGAGATCAATGCTTTCTTAAGTGTTTCAAATGCTTCTACACAATCATCATCAAAAGCAAATGGTATATCTTTTTGTAATAAATTATTTAGAGGCGGAGAAATTTTTGATAAGTCCTTAATGAACCTCCTATAAAAACCTGCATGACCAAGGAAACTTCTTATACCTTTGATGTCCTTGGGACATGGCATCTTTTCAATAGCATCAACCTTGGCTTTATCAACCTCAATGCCTCTTTCAGAAACTTTATTCCCCAAGACAATACCTTCATTAACCACAAAGTGGCACTTTTCAAAATTCAAGACAAGATTAGTTTCTTCACATCTCTGCAAAACTCGGTCAAGGTTGCTTAAGCAATCATCAAAAGAGGATCCATAGACAGAAAAATCATCTAATGAAACCTCACAAATCTTTTCACAAAAGTCAAAGAATATAGCCATCATGCATCTTTGGAAGGTAACAGGTGCATTACATAAACCAAAAGGCATACGTGTATAAGCATTAGTACCAAAAGGGCAAGTAAAAGTAGTCTTTGATTGATCATTGGCTGACACAGGTATTTGAGAGAAACCAGAATAACCATCTACAAAGCAAAAATGCGTATGTTTGGATAATCATTCTAGAATTTGATCGATAAAAGGTAAGGGGTAATGATCTTTTTAGTAGCTTTATTTAATTTGCGGAAATCAATTACCATCCTATAACCTATAATAATTCTTTGCGAGATCAACTCATCTTTATCATTAGGAACGACAGTAATACCTCCGTTCTTAGGGACACAATGGACAGGACTTACCCACTGACTATCAGCAACGGGATAAATTATACCTGCCTCAAGAAGCTTTAGTATTTCCTTTCTTACCACTTCCTTCATCTTAGGATTCAGCCATCGTTGATGATCACGAACTGGTTTGGCATCTTCCTCCAAATTTATTTTATGCTGACACAAAGTGGGACTAATGCCCTTAAGATCATCAAGAGTGTATCCAGTAGCAGCATGGTGCTTCTTCAGAGTTTTCAATAATCTCTCTTCTTCATGCTCTAAAAGGTTAGCGCTAATAATAACAAGATATATATTTTTCTCATCAAGATAAGCATATTTAAGAGTATCAGGTAACAGTTTGAGCTCGAACACGAGATCACCCTTGGGTGGAGGAGGATCCCCTAGGATTTCAATAGGCAAATTGTGTTTCAGGATGGGTTCCTGTCTAAAGAATACTTCATATATTTCCCTTCTTTCATTCATAAACATATCATTTTCATGGTCTAGCAAATATTATTCCAAAGGATCACTAGGAGGTACGGCAATAGAAGCAAGACCAATAATTTCATCTTTACTAGGCAATTCCTCTTCGCGGTGTTGTCTATGAAATTTAGAAAAGTTGAACTCATGAGACATATCACCTAAACCAATAGTAACAACATCCTTTTTGCAATCTATCTTAGCATTAACAGTGTTTAAGAAGGGTCTACCAAATATAATGGGACAAAAGCTATCTTGTGGGGAAGCAAGAACAAGAAAATCAGCAGGATATTTAGTTTTCACACACAATACTTCAACATCTCTAACAATTCCAATTGGTGAAATAGTATCTCTATAGGCAAGTTTAATTGTGACATCAATATCTTCTATCTCAGCGGGTGCAATATCATGCATAATTTCTTTGTATAAGTCATGAGGTATAGCACTAGCACTAGCACCCATATCACATAAGCCATGATAACAATGATCTCCTATTTTAACAGAAATAACAGGCATGCCTGCCAAAGATCTAGGTTTATCTTTAGCACAAGGTTTAGCAATTCTAGCAGTCTCATCACGGAAATGAATAACATGCCCATCAATATTCTCAGACAAGAGATCTTTAACAATAGCAATATTAGGTTCAACTTTAATTTGCTCAGGAGGTGTATAGGTTCTAATATTGCTTTTACGAACCACAGTTGAAGCTTTAGCATGATCCTTTATCCTAACAGGAAAAGGTGGTTTCTCAACATAAGCAGTAGGAACAATAGGATCATTATAAGTGATAGTCTTTTCTTCAACTTTAATAGGTGTAGCTACTTTTACTTCTATGGGAGGATGATATTTAAACCACTTCTCCCTAGGGAGATCAACATGAGTAGCAAAAGATTCACAGAAATAAGCTACTATCTCAGAGTCAAGTCCATATTTAGTGCTAAATTTATGGAAAACATAGGTATCCATAAAAGATTTAACACAATCAAATTTAGGTGTCATACCTAACTCCTTACCTTCGTCGAGGTCCCAATCTTTAGAGTTGCGTTTAATTCTTTCCAATAAATCCCATTTGAATTCAATAGTCTTCGTCATAAAAGAGCCAGCACAAGAAGTATCGAGCATGGTGCGATTGTTATCAGAAAGCCGAGCATATAAATTTTGAATAATCATTTCTCTTGAGAGCTCATGATTGGGGCATGAATATAACATTGATTTAAGCCTCCCCCAAGCTTGAGCGATGCTTTCTCCTTCGCGAGGCCAAAAATTATATATATAATTGGGATCACGATGAACAAGATGCATAGGATAAAACTTCTGATGAAATTCGAATTTCAATTGTTTGTACTTCCATGACCCCGTATCATCACATAGCCTATACCATGTCAATGCATCTTCCTTCAAAGATAAAGGTAAGACCTTCTTCTTAATAACATCTCTGTGTACACCTACATGCTTAAATAATCCACAAACTTCATCCACATATATTAGGTGCTCATCAGGATGAATTGTTCCGTCTCCTACAAAAGGATTAGCTAGCAGTTTTTCTATCATACCCGAAGGAATTTCAAAGCAGACATTTTCATTTTCAGTAGGTTCAGTAGGTTGAGGAGCAACTCTTTGCGCTACTGATCGGGGTGAAGATACCCCGAACAAGCCCCTCACAGGATTACTTTCTATAGTAACAAGTGACAGTAAATTTCAGCACACTATATAAACTTTTCCTTACCAAATTCCACCCACCAAAGGCGCTTCACTCCCCGGCAATGGCGCTAGACAAGAGTGTTGATGACCCAAAAGTATAGGGGATCTATCGTAGTCCTTTCGATAAGTAAGAGTGTTGAACCTAACGAGAGCGGAAGGAAATGATAAGCGGTTTTCAGCAAGGTATTCTCTACAAGCATTGAAATAATAGGTAACAGATAGTTTTGTGATAGGATAATTTGTAATGAGTAACAAGTAAAAAAAGTAAATAAAGTGCAGCAAGGTGGCCTAATCCTTTTTGTAGCAAAGGACAAGCCTGGACAAACTCTTATATAGAGAAAAGCGCTCCCGAGGACACATGGGAATATCGTCAAGCTAGTTTTCATCACGTTCATATGATTCGTGTTCGGTACTTTGATAATTTGGTATGTGGGTGGACCGGGGCTTGGGTACTGCCCTTACTTGGACAAGCATCCCACTTATGATTAACCTCTATTGCAAGCATCCGCAACTACAACAAAATTATTAAGGTAAACCTAACCATAGCATGAAACATCTGGATCCAAATCAGCCCCTTATGAAGCAACGCATAAACTAGGGTTTAAGCTTTTGTCACTCTAGCAACCCATCATCTACTTATTACTTCGTAATGCCTTCCTCTAGGCCCAAATAATGGTGAAGTGTCATGTAGTCGACGTTCGCATAACACCACTAGAGGAGAGACAACATACATCTCATCAAAATATCGAACGAATACCAAATTCACATGACTACTAATAGCAAGACTTCTCCCATGTCCTCAGGAACAAATGTAACTACTCAGAAAACATATTCATGTTCATAATTAGAGGGGTATTAATATGCATATAGGATCTGAACATATGATCTTCCACCAAATAAACCAAGTAGCATCAACTACAAGGAGTAATTAACACTACTAGCAACCCACAGGTACCAATCCCGGATTGGAGTGAATTGGATACAAGAGATGAACTAGGGTTTTGAGACAAGATGGTGTTAGTGAAGATGTTTATGGAGATTGCCCTCTCCCGATGACAGGAGCGTTGGTGATGACGATGGCGATGATTTCCCCCTCCCGGAGGGAAGTTTCCCCTGCAGAATAGCTCCGCTAGAGTCCTAGATTGGTTCCGCCAAGGTTCTACCTCGTGGCGCCGGAGTCTCGTCCGGGAAGATGGATTATGATTTTTTTCCTCATCGAAAGACTCCATATAGTAGAAGATGGTCATCGGAGGTCCACCAGGGGGCCCACGAGGTAGGGGGCGCGCCCAGGGGGTAGGGCGCGCCCCCACCCTCGTGGGCAGGGTGTGGCCCCCTGGTGAACTTCTTGCGCTCAGTATTTTTTATATATTCTGAAAATGTCTTCCGTAAAGTTTCAGGACTTTTGGAGCTGTGCAGAATAGGTCTCTAATAGTTGCTCCTTTTCCAGCCCAGAATCCCAGCTATCGGCATTGTCCCTCTTTATGCAAACCTTGTAAATTGAGAGAGAATAGGCATAAGTATTGTGACATAATGTGTAATAACAGCCCATAATGCAATAAATATCGATATAAAAGCATGATGAAAAATGGACGTATCAATACATCTCCATCGTATCTACTTTTCCAAACACTTTTGACCTTCTTTTGGACTCTAACTTGCATGATTTGAATGGAACTAACCCGAACTGATGCTCTTTTTAGCAAATTGCCATGGTGTTATTTTTGTGCAGAAATAGAAGTTCTTGGAATGACCTGAAACTTCACAGAGAATATTTTGGAATATATAAAAATACTGGCGAAAGAATCAACATCAGGGGGCCCACACGCTGTCCACAAGGGTGGGGCGTGCCCCCTGCCTCGTGGGCCCCCTGATGCTCCACCAACCACAACTCCAACTCTATATATTCACGTCCGGGAAGAAAAAAAGCAGGGAGAAGGATTCATCGCGTTTTACGATACGGAGCCGCCGCGAAGCCCTAATCTCTCTCGGGAGGGCGGATCTGGAGTGTGTTCGGGGCTCCGGAGAGGGGAATCCGTCGCCATCATCTTCATCAACCTACCTCCATCACCAATTTCATGATGCTCACCGCCGTGCATGAGTAATTCCATCATAGGCTTGCTGGACGGTGATGGGTTGGATGAGATTTACCATGTAATCGAGTTAGTTTTGTTAGGGTTTGATCCCTAGTATCCATTATGTTCTGAGGTTGATGTTGCTATGACTTTGCTATGCTTAATGCTTGTCACTAGGGCTCGAGTGCCATGATTTTATATCTGAACCTATTATGTTTTCATGAATATATGTGAGTTCTTGATCCTATATTGCAAGTCTATAGTAAAGTACTATGTGTTATGATCTGTTAACCCCGAAGTGACAATAATCGGGATTCTTACCTATGATGACCGTAGTTTGAGGAGTTCATGTATTCACTAAGTGTTAATGCTTTGGTCCGGTACTCTATTAAAAGGAGGCCTTAATATCCCTTAGTTTCCAATAGGACCCCGCTGCCACGGGAGGGTAGGACAAAAGATGTCATGCAAGTTCTTTTCCATTAGCATGTATGACTATATTCGGAATACATGCCTACATTACATTGATGAACTGGAGCTAGTTCTGTGTCACCCTAGGTTATAACTGTTGCATGAGGAATCACATCCGACATAATTATCCATCACTAATCCATTTCCTATGAGCTTTTCACATATTGATCTTTGCTTAGTTACTTTTCCATTGCTACTGTTACAATCACTACAAAACCAATACTATTACTTTTGCCACTGTTACTGTTACTTCCATATTACTTTTCTACTAAATACTTTGCTCCAGATATTAAGTCATTCAGGTGCGGTTGAATTGACAACTCAACTGTTAATACTTGAGAATATTCTTTGGCTCCCTTGTGTCAAATAAATAAATTTGGGTTTAATATTCTACCCTCAAAAACTGTTGCGATCCCCTATACTTGTGGGTTATCAGTGACAGACCTACTGCAGGAGCAGATGCAGACGTTATGAATGTTTGACAAGCTCGGTATGATGACTACTTGATAGTTTAGTGCACCATGCTTTATGGCTTAGAACCGGGACTTCGAAAATGTTTTGAACGCCATGCAGCATATGAGATGTTCCAAGAAGCTGAAAATGACATTTCAGAATCATGCCCATGTTACGAGGTATGAGACCTCTGACAAGTACTTTGCCTACAAGATGGAGGAGAATAGCTCAGCTAGTGAGCCCGTGCTCAGAATGTCTGAGTACTACAATCACTTGAATCAAGTGGGAGTTAATCTTCCAGATACGATAGTGGTTGAAAGAGTTCTCTAGTCACTATCACCAAGTTACTAGAACTTCTTGATGAACTATAATATGCAATGGATGACAAAAACGATTCCCAAGCTCTTTGCGATGATGAAATCAGCAAAGGTAGAAATCAAGAAATAGCATCAAGTGTTGATGGTTAACAAGAACACTAGTTTCAAGAAAAAGGGCAAGGGAAACTTCAAAAAAATGGCAAAAAAGTTGCCACTCCCATGAAGAAGCCCAAAGCTCGACCCAAACTTGCAACTGAGTGCTTCTACTACAAAGGAAATAGTCACGGGAAGTGGAACTGTCCCAGATACTTGGTAGATAAGAAGGGTGGCAAAGTGAACAAAAATATATTTGATATACATGTTATTGATGTGTACTTTACTAGTGTTCATAGTAACCCCAGGGTATTTGATACTGGTTCATTTGCTAAGTTAGTAACTCGAAACAGGAGTTGCAGAATGAACAAAGACTAGTTAAGGGCAAGGTGACGATGTGTGTTGGAAGTGATTCCAAGGTTGATAAGATCACCATCACACACTCCCTCTACCATCGGGATTAGTGTTGAACCTAAATAAGTGTTATTTGGTGTATGCGTTGAGCATGAATATGATTGGATCATATTTATTGCGATACGGTTATTTATTTAAGTCAGAGAATAATTGGTGTTCTTTTTACATGAATAAAAACTTCTATGGACATACACCCAATGTAAATGGTTTATTGAATCTCGATCGTAGTACACATATTCATAATATTGATGCCAAAAGATGCAAAGTTGATAATGATAGTGCAACATATTTGTGGCACTACTGTTTAGGTCATATTAGTGTAAAGCGCATGAAGAAACTCCATGCAGATGGGCTTTTGGAATCACTGGATTATGAATCATTTGATACTTGCGAACCATGCCTCATGGGCAAGATGACTAATACTCCATTATCAGGAACAATGGAGCGAGCCACTGAGTCATTGGAAATAATACATACCGATGTATGCGGTCATATGAGTGTTGAGGCTCGCGGCGGGTATCGTTATTTTCTGACCTTCACAAATGATTTGAGAACATATGGGTATATCTACTTAATGAAACACAAGTCTGAAACATTTGAAAAGTTCAAAGAATTTTAGAGTAAGGTGGAGAATCATCATAACAAGAAGATAAAGTTTCTACGATCTGATCATGGAGGAGAATATTTGAGTTACGAGTTTGCCTTCATTTAAAACAATGTGGAATAGTTTCACAACTCACGCCATCTGGAACACCACAGTGTAATGGTGTGTCCGAACGTCGTAACTGTACTTTATTAGATATGGTACGATCTATGATGTCTCTTACCGATTTACCACTATCATTTTGGGGTTATGCATTAGAGACAGCTGCATTCGCGTTAAATAGGGCACCATCTAAATATGTTGAGAAGACACCGTATGAACTATGGTTTGGAAAGAAACCTAAGATGTAGTTCCTTAAAGTTCGGGGTTGCGATGCTTGTGTGAAAAAGCTTCAGCCTGATAAGCTCGAACCCAAATTGAGAAGTGCATCTTCATAGGATACCCAAAAGAAACTATTGGGTACACCTTCTATCACAGATCCGAAGGCAAGATCTTTGTTGCCAAGAATGGATCCTTTCTAGAGAAGGAGTTTCTATCGAAAGAAATGAGTGGGAGGAAAGTGGAACTTGATGAGGTAATTCTACCTTCTCTCGAATTGGAAAGTAGCTCATCACAGAAAACCATTCCCGTGATGCCTATACCAACTAGTGAGGAAGCTAATGATAATGATCATAAAACTTCGGATCAAGTTACTACCAAACCTCGTAGGTCAACTAGAGCACGTTCCGCACCAGAGTGGTATGGTAATCCTGTTCTGGAAGTCATGTTACTGGACCATGACGAACCTACAAACTATGAACAAGCAATGATGAGCCTAGATTCCGATAAATGGCTTGAGGCCATGAAATTTGAGATAGGATCCATGTATGAGAACAAAGTGTGCACTACAAAAAAAGACACTTCCGTGATGATACATGTTTGTCACATTAGGTCACGTTTTCTGTCATGCATGTACATCCATGAAAATTTTATGACAGAATCAAGATAGTTATACATGTGTTGTCATAGAAGTGTTCCATTACATTACCAAAATTATCATCACGGAAGTGTCCACTTCCATGAAGATAAATCACATGTCATAGAAGTGCTTTCGTCAAGGGTGACCGACACGTGGCATTGACCGTAACGGATCGCCGTTAAGCTATCGGGTCCAGTTTTGGATCCGATAACCTGTTAACTGCCCAGACCAATGGAGATTTTCCATGTGTAAAATTCTCATTGGCCGGAGGAAACACGTGTTGGCTCAACATTCGGACAGATGTCATCCACTCATTGGACAGGAGGCGCCTATGATGTGTCGACATGTGGCACAGCCCAACAAAGGCCCATTCTGGTGAAAAGGCCGGCCCAGCTGAAGGCCCGCCATGTTTTTTAGACACTAGTGGGCTGGCCCGTTAACAGCCTGCCATGATTTGTGTCAAATTGAGACCCATACAAGATTGGGCCCATTCATAGCTTGTCGTGTTTTGGGCCAAATTATGGCCCATATCGGATCAGGCCCGTTAACAGGCCACTATTCTTTTGGGCCCATACTAAGACAGGTTTGTATTTCAGCCTGTTAAATGCTCGTTTACCAGTTCGTCCTGTTAATAGTTCTGGCCCATTAGCGGCCCATGGTGCATCTGGGACATTGTCGGCCCGGTTTAACTTTAGGCCATTTAACGACCCATGCAGAAACTGGGCTATTTCTTTTCCGAAGTAACTTTAGGCCTCTTAACGGCCCATAGTCTTTGTGGATAAATTTCAGCCCAACTGGCCTATTGCCATGTTAATGGCATGTGTAACAGTTGGGCCTAATTACAGCCCGCATTGAATCCGGCCTGCTTATAGCCCAGTTGATAATGGCCCATGACACTTTTAGGCCTATGGCCCGCGTAGATATCGGCCTGCTTAAAGCTGAAAGCACAAGTGATCCCTGGGTGATTTTGGTAATTAATGTCAACAATCACTACAAAACCAATACTATTACTTTTTCCACTGTTACCGTTACTTCCATATTACTTTTCTACTAAATACTTTCCTGCAGATATTAAGTCATTCAGGTGAGGTTGAATTGACAACTCAACTGTTAATACTTGAGAATATTCTTTGGCTCCCCTTGTGTCGAATAAATAAATTTGGGTTTAATACTCTACCCTCGAAAATTGTTGCGATCCCCCATACTTGTGGGTTATCAGTCACAGACCTATTGCAGGAGCAGATGCAGACGTTATGAATGTTTGACAAGCTCGGTATGATGACTACTTGATAGTTTAGTGCACCATGCTTTACGGCTTAGAACCGGGACCTCAAAAATGTTTTGAACGCCATGGAGCATACAAGATGTTCCAAGAAGCTGAAAATGATATTTCAGACTCATGCCCGTGTTAAGAGGTATGAGACCTCTGACAAGTACTTTGCCTACAAGATGGAGGAGAATAGCTCAGCTAGTGAGCACGTGCTCAGAATGTCTGGGTACTACAATCGCTTGAATAAAGTGGGAGTTAATCTTCCAGATAAGATAGTGGTTGAAAGAGTTCCCTAGTCACTATCACCAAGTTACTAGATTTCTTGATGAACTATAATATGCAAGGGATGACAAAAACGATTCCCACGCTCTTTGCGATGATGAAATCAGCGAAGGTAGAAATCAAGAAATAGCATCAAGTGTTGATGGTTAACAAGACCACAAGTTTCAAGAAAAAGGGCAAGGGAAACTTCAAAAAGAATGGCTAGAAAGTTTCCACTCCCATGAAGAAGCCCAAAGCTAGACCCAAACCTGCAACTGAGTGCTTCTACTACAAAGGAAATATTCACTGGAAGTGGAACTATCCCAGATACTTGGCAGATAAGAAGGGTGGCAAAGTGAACAAAAATATATTTGATATACATGTTATTGATGTGTACTTTACTAGTGCTCATAGTAACCCCAAGGTATTTGATACCAGTTCAGTTGCTAAGTTAGTAACTCAAAACAGGAGTTGCAGAATGAACAGAGACTAGTTAAGGGCTAGGTGGCGATGTGTGTTGGAAGTGATTCCAAGGTTGATAAGATCACCATCACACACTCCCTCTACCATCAGGATTAGTGTTGAACCTAAATAAATGTTATTTGGTGTATGCGTTGAGCATGAATATGATAGGATCATGTTTATTGCAATGTGGTTATTCATTTAAGTTAGAGAATAATTGTTGTTCTTTTTACATGAATAAAAACTTCTATGGACATACACCCAATGTAAATGGTTTATTGAATCTCGATCGTAGTACACATATTCATAATATTGATGCCAAAAGATGCAAAGTTGATAATGATAGTGCAACATATTTGTGGCACTACTTTTTAGGTCATATTGGTGTAAAGCGCATGAAGAAACTCCATGCAGATGGGCTTTTGGAATCACTTGATTATGAATCATTTGATACTGGCAAACCATGCCTCATGGGCAAGATGACTACTCCATTATCCGGAACAATGGAGCGAGCCACTGACTTATTGGAAATAATACATACTGATGTATGCGGTCCTAGGAGTGTTGAGGCTCACGGAGGGTATCGTTATTTTCTGACCTTCACAAATGATTCGAGCAGATATGAGTATATCTACTTAATGAAACACAAGTCTGAAAAATTTGAAAAGTTCAAAGAATTTCAGAGTAAAGTGGAGAACCATCATAACAAGAAAATAAAGTTTCTACGATCTGATCACGGAGGCGAATATTTGAGTTACGAGTTTGGCCTTCATTTAAAACAATGTGGAATAGTTTCACAACTCGTCTCCGGATTAGGGGGTCTCCGGACAGCCGGACTATATCCTTTGGCCAGACTATTGGACTATGAAGATACAAGATTGAAGACTTCGTCTCGTGTCCGGATGGGACTCTACTTGGCATGGAAGGCAAGCTAGGCAATACGGATATGTACATCTCCTCCTTTGTAACCGACCTTGTGTAACCCTAGCCCCCTCCGGTGTCTATATGAACCAGAGGGTTTTAGTCCATAGGACAACATACAATCATACCATAGGCTAGCTTCTAGGGTTTAGCCTCTCTGATCTCGTGGTAGATCTACTCTTGTACTACCCATATCATCAATATTAATCAAGCATGACGTAGGGTTTTACCTCCATCAAGAGGGCCCCAACCTGGGTAAAACATCGTGTTCCCTGCCTCCTGTTACCATCCGCCTTAGACACACAATTCGGGACGCCCTACCCAAGATCCGCCGGTTTTGACACCGACATTGGTGCTTTCATTGAGAGTTCCTCTGTGTCGTCGCCATTAGGCTTGATGGCTCCTTCTATCATCGATAGCGATGCAGTCCAGGGTGAGACTTTTCTCCCCGGACAGATCTTTGTGTTCGGCGGCTTCGCACTGCGGGCCAACTCGCTTGGCCATCTGGAGCAGATCGAAAGTTACGCCCATGGCTACTAGGTCAGGTTTGGAAGCTTAAACTACATGGCCGATATCCGCGGAGACTTGATCTTCGACAGATTCGAGCCTTTGTCTTGTGCATCACACGGTCACGATGAGTACGATTTAGCTCTACCATCAGACAGTGTTCAGGAGATCGCACCGGCGGCCGCTCCGACCCTCAATTCGGAGCCAGTTGCACCGTCCATGGACTGGTGGATGGACCCCGCCACAGAAGCCTTATCCTCATCGGCGATCGAGCCGAACATCGACCTTACCCTGCACGAGAGCCGTGTTGTCAAACTGCCGGATCCTTCTTCGCCCACGGACTCGGAATCGCCTGTGCCCGTTCCTAGCGAATCCGATTGGGCTCCTATCATGGAGTTTACCTCCGCGGATATTTTTCAGCACTCGCGCTTTGGCGACATACTAAACTCATTAAGGTCTCTCTCCTTGTCAGGAGGATCCTGGCCGAACTATGCCCGACAGAATTGCGAAGCGCTCCCAGCAGATTTTCCGGCGCCTCTAGATGGACAGAGGTCACCGGCATAGGCATCTTGCCCCTCTTGGAAGGAGGCCGCCTGCTCGAGTCTGGAACCACTGGAGGTTCCGGGCGGTGTTCGGCTGAGGGCCGAACTCGGAGCCCTCAGGGGCCTTGTTCCCTCTGCTCCTGGAGTCCGGAAGGTCGCCTTGAGGCGCCTCCGAGACTGTCTCCCCTCGACCCGGTGCCTTTTGAGACAATAGCTCGGTGTCGTCCGCAGGGCAAGGGGAGGTGGAGGTCGGAAGTGGATCGCTATCCATGTCCGACGAGCCCAGGGAGCCATCCGACGATACATCGATACGGGCTTGTGGCGGCCTACATAATCATATTCAGCGTTAGGGGAAGCAGTGCGACAAAGGAATGCTATGAGTTACTCTGGTATCCGAATACTTACGACTTCGCCAGGGGCTTGGCCCTGAGCATCCACTCATCTTCGCCTTCGGCGGCAGTGGTGGCACTGTCCGGAAGGAGATTCCTTCCCTTCTTGGACCCTTCGGCCTCCGCAGTTGGGGCGGCCTTCCTTTTCTTGTCTCCCCCAACTGAAGGGGGAGCATCTTCTTCTTCCTCCTCGTCTTTAGGGGAGGAGTGTGTCGTAGAGTTATCGGACGATGAGTCCGATGACGCCTGGCGTCGGGAACTCTTTCAGGTTCCCTTGGCCTTCTTGGTCTTCTCCGGCACCTTGTAAGGTGCCGGAGTCAGCATCTTCGTCAGGAGAGCGTCTGCTGGGCCTTCGGGCAAAGGAGCCGGATAGTCGATCTGTCCGGCCGTCTCCTGCCAGTCCTGTCGAAGGTACGGGAGCTTAGATCCCGCATAGAGTCAAACTATGAAAAACAAGTATCCTGTGAGAGGTAAAACAACTTATCACGCTGGCTTGGCGCTTCGCGCAGAATCCATGATCCTCGGTAGTGGGAGGGGGAACCTCGGCACCCTTGAATAGCACCTTCCAGGCATCGTCGTGAGTTGTGTCGAAGAGCCTGTTCAGAGTTCAGTGCTGGGCCGGGTGAAACTCCCACAAGTCGAAAGCCCGTTGTTGGCACGGGAGGATCCGGTGGATGAGCATGACCTGGACTACATTGACGAGTTTGAGCTTCTTGTTCACCATGTTTTGAATACATGTTTGGAGTCCGGTCAGCTCTCTCGAACTACCCCAGGACAGGCCCTTCTCTTGCCAGGAGGTGAGCCGCGTGGGGATGCCAGATCGGAACTCGGGGGCCGCTGCCCATTTAGGGTCACGCGGCTCGGTGATGTAGAACCACCCCGATTGCCACCCCTTTACGGTCTCCACGAAGGAGCCCTTGAGCCATGTGACGTTGGGAATCTTGCCCACCATGGCGCCTCCGCACTCCGCCTGGCGGCCGATCACTACCTTCGGCTTCACAATGAAGGTCTTCAGCCATAAGCCGAAGTGGGGCTTGATGCGGAGGAAGGCCTCGCACACGACGATAAACGCCGAGATGTTGAGGATGAAGTTCGGAGCCAGATCGTGGAAATCCAGGCCATAGTAGTACACGAGCCTCCGAACGAATGGGTGGAGAGGGGATCCCAGTCCGCGGAGGAAATGAGTAAGGAACACTACCCTCTCATGGGGCCTGGGGGTGGGGATGAGCTGCCCCTCATCTGGGAGCCGGTGCGCGATGTCGTCGGGCAGGTATCCGGCTCTTCTCAGCTTCTTGATGTGTCCCTCCGTGACGGAGGAGACCATCCACCTGCCTCCTACTCTGGACATGGTTGGAGAAGGTTGAGGTGGGAAGTGCGGACTTGGGCACTGGAGCTCGAGTGTGCGAAAATGGATGAGCAAAGGAGGAAGAAGGCGTGGATGAAAAGGTGAATCCTTATCCCTTTATATGGGCGGATGAAACTATGTGTCCTCACTAGCCTGATAAAACTCGCTTATCCCCCAAGCGCCGTAATCGATGGCGCGGTTGGGTTACCCACGCCCGTATTGATGAGATTCCCCTAATAAGGGGGACACGATCTCTACTTTGACAAGACATGTCAAAAAATTGCCTCGTGTTATGTGCGTGGCTAGTTAAAGGAAACGGTTTGAATAATCACCGGGCCATGGAATAATGTCGTGTTGCCAAAACAAGTCAGCAAATTGGATTTGTGGAAATATTATTCTCTCTACGGTGGTATGTGGAACTTATTTTGCATGGTCGAACACTATCCTTGTATTCAAATTCTTCCGTGGTGTATGCGGAGGAGGAACCCGCCTTGCAATGTCGAAGACAATACTGCGTGCCGGACTCATCGTCATTGAAGCCTCATTCAGGGGCTACTGAGGGAGTCCTGGATTAGGGGGTCTCCGGACAGTCGGACTATATCCTTTGGCCGGACTGTTGGACTATGAAGATACAAGATTGAAGACTTCGTCTCGTGTCCGGATGGGACTCTACTTGGCGTGGAAGGCAAGCTAGGCAATACGGATATGTACATCTCCTCCTTTGTAACCGACCTTGTGTAACCCTAGCCTCCTCTGGTGTCTATATAAATCGGAGGGTTTTAGTCCGTAGGACAACATACAATCATACCATAGGCTAGCTTCTAGGGTTTAGCCTCTCTGATCTCATGGTAGATCTACTCTTGTACTACCCATATCATCAATATTAATCAAACAGGACGTAGGGTTTTACCTCCATCAAGAGGGCCCGAACCTGGGTAAAACATCATGTTCCCTGCCTCCTGTTACCATCCGCCTTAGACGCACAGTTCGGGACCCCCTACCCGAGATCCGCCGGTTTTGACACCGACAGGGCCCGTTCACAGCCTGTCGTGTTTTGGGCCGAATTATGGCCCATATCGGATCAGGACCGTTAATAGGCCACTGTTCTTTTGGGCACATACTAAGACAGGTTTGTATTTCAGCCTGTTAAATGCCAGTTTACCAGTTCGGCCCGATAATAGTTTCGGCCCATTAGTGGCCCATGGTGCATCTGGGACGTTGTCGGACCGGTTTAACTTTAGAACATTTAACGGCCCATGCAGAAACTGGGCTATTTCTTGTCCGAAGTAACTTTAGGCCTCTTAACGGCCCATAGTCTTTGTGGATAAATTTCAGCCAAACTGGCCTATCAGCATGTTAATGGCATGTGTAACAGTTGGGCCTAATTACAGCCCGCGTTCAATCCGGCCTGCTTACAGCCCAGTTGATAATGGCCCGTGACAATTTTAGGCCTATGGCCCGCGTAGATACCGGCCTTCTTAAAGCTGAAAGCATAAGTGATCCCTGGGTGATTTTGGTAATTAATGTCAACATAACTCTTGTTGGACTAATGCTTTCATCTACTATGTTTCAGATAAGTTCAACAATGGAGTGGCATGGACTAGAGGATGTGGAACCCTTTTCGAGATGATAAGGACAAATGATTGGCTCAAGATCAAAGCTCAGGACTCTACATTTTCTATTTCAGTGATCCAAGATCACATTGAGTCCATAGGAAAGCCAATACTATTAAGAGGGGATGAGGTGTTGCTTAATGGCTTGCTTGCTCAAAGTTCTTAGTGATATGCTCCACAGCCCTCAACTACTTTCTCAAATCCACATATGTCCCAAACCAAAAGTCGAACTCGGCCCTACCGAAATTTCCTATCTGACGCCACCGAGTTCTCTTGACATAGCCGCTGCCAGAAACCCTAATCAATTCGGTCTCACTGAGATGGGCTTGCAAACTCTTTGTTGCCTATTGCATTAATTTCGGTTGCACCTAAATATGCAATCGGTATCACCGAGTTTGCTTGGCCAACTCTCTGTTTTGCTTATTACCTAAAATCGGTCCCACCGAATTTGTGTAATCGGTCCAACCGAGATGAGGCTTTACCTTAACCCTAGCACATCGGTCCCACCGAGTTGATCATGTCGGTCCCACCAAAATGCCTAACGGTCACATTATGAACTAAATCGGTCTAACCAAGTTTTATGATTCGGTCCCACCGAGTTTGGTGATTTGTGTGTAATGGTTAGATTTTGTGTGGAGGCTATATATACCCCTCCACCCACTCTTCATTCATGGAGAGAGCCATCAGAATATGCCTACACTTCCAACATACATTTTCTGAGAGAGAACCACCTACACTTGTGTTGAGGTCAAGATATTCCATTCCAACCACGTAAATCTTGATCTCGAGCGTTTCCCAAGTTGCTTTCCACTCAAATCATCTTTCTACCAAATCCTATCCTATGAGAGAGAGCTGAGTGTTGGGGAGACTATCATTTGAAGCATAAGAGCAAGGAGTTCATCATCAACACACCATTTATTACCTTTTGGAGAGTGGTGTCTCCTAGATTGGTTAGGTGTCACTTGGGAGCCTCCGTCAAGATTGTGGAGTTGAACCAAGGAGTTAGTACGAGCAAGGAGATCGCCTATTTCGTGAATATATACCCTAGTGAGGCAAGTCCTTCGTGGGCGATGGCCATGGTGGGATAGACAAGGTTGCTTCTTCATGGACCCTTCATGGGTGGAGCCCTCCGTGGACTCGCGCAACCGTTACCCTTCGTGGGTTGAAGTCTCCATCAACGTGGATGTACGATAGCACCACCTATCGGAACCACGCCAAAAATCTTCGTGTCTCCAATTGTGTTTGCACACTCCAATCCCATTCCGTTACATTCTTGCGACTTGCATGATTTACTTTCCGCTGCTCATATACTCTTGTCATTCTTGCTTGATATGTATTGTGAATGTTTGAGCTTGTGCTAAATCTCCACTTCAACTTAAAGAATTTAAAAACTGCAACTTTCCTTGCTAAGAGTCTATTCACCCCCCCCCCCCTCTAGACACCTCTTCTCCATCCTTTCAATTGGTATCAGAGCATTGGTCTCCATTGCTTTGGTTTGAACACCTTTGGAGGAAGATGGATGAGTCTACGTTGGGGAGTCTTAGACGTAGAGTGCTTATACTTGATGGAGAGTACTTTCATGAGTGGAAAAATGAGATGCTTGAGATTTTCAATGAATATCATTTGAATAAGTACATTACTAGCCCTTGTGCACCACATGTTGATCCTCTGCATCCTACTCTTGATGAGTCCATTGACATGATTCGTAATATTAGAGCTGTCAATTTAATCACTAGAGGTTTGCCTAGAAACTTTCTTGCTAGCTTGCCTGCTCTTGATTGTGCCTACAACATATGGAGATTGCTTGAGGAACGTTTTCCAAACTATTCCTTAAAAAACTTCGATGAGGTTCTTCATAAGCCTATTGCCTTGAGTAAGATGAGTTCCAATGATCCCAAATTTGGTGACAGTTTATTTGAGCTTACAAATCTTACGAGCGCCAAACGAGATGTTGGAATCATTAGCAGTATCATTTCCGAAGTCATTGGAATTCATATAGATGAACATTGTTACGGTCATACTTCTAATGAATCACTCTCTCTAGGAATTGATCCACCACATGACGATGTTGAACATGGATACTATGATGAGGATGATGATAGTGACTATGATCTTGATGATGCAATGAGACACTTTGGTCTTATGGCTAATCTTCACGGCTACATGGCCGGAGGAAAGGAATGGGTTCTTGATAGTGGGTGTACCGATCATATGACCGGAGACAAAGATATGTTTCGTGAGCTTGCTGAAAATGACGGCCCTCGAAAGTATGTTACTTTTGGTGCTAACTCAAAGGGTAAGGTGGTTGGCCTTGGTAAGGTGGCCATCTCACATGATAGCTCCATACAAAATGTTATGCTCGTTGAATATCTTGTCTACAATTTACTTTCCGTATCTAGACTTGCTGACTTTGGTTTCAATGTCCTATTTACTGAAGTAGATTGCCAAGTGTTTCATAGAGATAATCATAAAATGGTATTTACCGATACACGTAGAAGTGATCTTTACATTGTTGATTTCACTAAAAAGGCTCAACCTAGAACTTGCCTAATTGCAAAATCCTCGAAAGGTTGGTTGTGGCATAGAAGGTTAGGTCATGTGGGCATGCGAAATCTTGATAAGCCTATTAAAGGTGATCATATCCTTGGAGTAAAATATGTTATATTTGACAAGGACAGACTTTGTAGTGCTTGTCAAGCAGGAAAACAAGTTGGAGGAACCCACCCCGTGAAGAACATTATGACCACGAGAAGTGTGATCGCCTGGATTATTAGGGATGATAGACTACTCATATCAATAAGGAATTCCTTCTTTTCCGGGAGCCCATTCAGACAGAACTCCAAAGTTAAGCGTGCTTAGCTTGGAGTAGTGTCAGGATGGGTGACCGACCGGGAAGTTTCTCCCGGGTGCGCACGAGTGAGGACAAAGTGCGCGGAAAAGATTAGTATTGATCTGTGGGGCCAGTCTAGATCCCGCGAGGAGTAACGACCACCGGCGGGTGTGTCTGGGGCGTTACAAGTTGGTATCAGAGCCGACCCTCGCGGTTACACAGATGGTTGCGGACAGGTGCGGATGATGCAACCCGAGGGGCGCCCCCAGCAAAGTAAGCTAAAGACATAAGTAAAAGGGATACATGCCACAGGGACGGACCCACGCGGCCTGGGAATAGTGCAGCCCGGGGGGCACTCCCAGCTTAGACGAACTTGGAATATGTCACCTGGGTCTGTAGACGAAGTAGAGTTGGTGCAGCTGAAGCCACGCGTCGAAGGAATGACTCCTCATGAGCCACCGGGACCCTGAGCCTCAGGAGGCTCTGGGAGCTCAGGAGGTTCCCTAAATGTCGTCGCCATCTCCTCCCGAATGGCGTGGAACCTGGCCTCCTGAGCCTCCTGGACTTGCCGTAGGTTGCGCTGATAGGCTGACGCCGTGCTTGGCAAGCTGAAGGGCGTGCGAACATAGCTGCGCGGTGGACCCTCAAAGCGGCCCGCGCGTGATGGCCAGAAGCATTCCTGAGATGCGGCCCTGTTGAGCCCTGGGATGTCGATGCAGGTGCGCAGCTCAGCACCCTTGCCTGGCTGGTGAGCCATACTCTCTAAGCGGCTGTCGCCACACATGGCTCTTGCGTCTTGTAGCGCTTGGGTGGTCTTGGTGATGAACTCCTGGGTGGTGGGCATTCCTTGCCTCATGCTCTCATGCGGAACACGTGCCGCGAAGCATGCTTCCAAATGGTGCCCAAGCGCCTTCCTCGTGAGATTGGCAAGGTCTGAGGCCCTCTAGAAGAGAGCCCCCGAGCCTTGCCCGAGGAGGGCACCGGGCGCGCTTTCCTATGCGGTGGAGGGAGGCACCCCTAGAGTGGGCGCCGATCCTGACGAGGCTCCTGATGCGACGCCATCTTCTTGGGGTATTGCACGACATGGTAGCTTCTTCTTGGGGAATGTCGTCGGAGGGCCCTCACTTCTGCAGTCAGGGTTGTCGATTGTCGCGGCTTGGAAGGCGCGCTCAAGGGAGCACACCGCATCCCTTTCTTCACATGGGCCGTGATAATCCCCCCGCTTCCTGGCATCTTGAGGACGTTGTAGCTGTGGTGAGTTACTACCATGAACTTGGCCAGGGCTGGGTACCCGAGGATGGCGTTGTACGGCAGGCGGATGTGTGCAACGTCGAAGTCGATGAGCTTGATGCGGTAATTCTTGCGCTCCCTAAAGGTAACAGGCAGGCGAACCTGCCCTATTGGTGTGGTGGAACCGTCAGTCACTCCTAAGAAAGGCTTGGTTGGCTGGAGGTGCTCATAGGGCACCTGGAGGCTGTCGAATGTGTCGGCGGATAGGACGTTGAGCCCTATGCCGCCGTCGATGAGAGTCTTGGTGACTTGCACATTGCTGATGACTAGGGAGCACGGCATAGGGAGTGTGCCAGCGGCGGCTGAGCACTTGAGCTGGTCGACCGAGCTGAAGGTGATGGCGCTTTGGGACCATTGGAGCGGGCGCGTGGCCTCGAGCTTGGGGAGCACCGCGTTTACTTCGCGAGCGAACTGTTTGAAGATACGCTGAGAGGCTGGGGCCTGAGCACCGCCCAGGATGCAAGCGACTGCGCGCGGCTACTGGAAGCCCCCAGCCCCCTCGTCCTAGCGATGGTCGTCGTTCCACCTTGGCGGCAGCAACGGGGGAAGACCGGCGTTGATCTGGGGGCGATCCTCGCGAGGCGGGTCCCTCCAGGCGCCCTCGCAAGGTTGATCCTGCCAGCGGTCCTCGCGAGGCCGGTCGCGCCACCCCTGGCGCGGACCATGGTCGTCCCAACGTCCGCCTCCACGTCCTCCTCCACGGCCGTAGCCCCGGTCGCTGTGCTCGGGGCGTCGGCCGAAGCGTCCTTCTCGAATAGCTTTGAGCTCTTGACAGTCGCTGGTGTTGTGGGTGTTCAGGTTGTGAAAGGCGCAGAAGGGCCGGTCGTTCTTGGATGACTTGAGCTGATCTCTGCCTCGCTTGGTGTCGGGCTCCGCTGCGAGCACGACTGCCTCCTTGCAATTCACTTCCTTGGTCTTGGCCTTCTTTTCCTCCACTCCTGCAGCTGGCAGCTCCAGGAGAGAGAGGCGCCCCTCCTCAGCTCTTGCGCACCTCGTTGCCAGGTTGAACAGCTCCTGAGATGTGCAGAGCTCCTCATGGATCGCCAGCTCTTCCTTCATCCTGACGTCGTGGACGCCGTCGGAAAACGCGGAGATGATGGCCTCGTCCGAGACCTTGGGAATCTTGAGGCGGGTGCTGTTGAAGTGCTGGATGTACTTCTAGAGGGTCTCTCCTGGCTGTTGCTTGATGCGGCGTAGGTCGCCCGCGACCGGTGGGCGGTCACGAGTGCCCTGGAAGTTGGCGACGAAGCGGTCGCGCATCTCATCCCAGGAGGAGATCGAGCCGTGTTGCAGGTTCTGGAGCCCGGAGCAGGCCCCATCCTTGAGAGCCATGGGAAACCAGTTCGCCATGACCTTCTCGTCGCCGTTGGCCGCTTCGATGCTCAACTCATAGAGCTGCAGGAACTCCGTGGGGTCGGTGGTGCCGTCGTACCATGGAGGCAAATATGTCTTGAACATGCCTGGCCAGGCAACGCTACACAGCTTAGGGGTGAAGGTGCGACAGCCTGCCATGGTTGTCGGGGCCCGCCTCGGGGTGGAGCTTGGTCTTGGCGAGATCTGCGCTGCACCACTGCGGTGGCGCACGGTCTTGACGGGGTGGCGCGGGGAGCGCTGCTGCGGTTTCTCGTGTTCGTGGGACTTCTTGGTAGCTCCTTTCTTCACGCGCGGGTGCCGGTCGCAGCGGATCGCGTCGCGGAGGCGCGCGCCTTGGCGCCAAGGCACGGTCTTGGGGTCGAGGTGGTGGAGGCGCGCCACGGGCCCTGTTGCCCGCAGCCTGCTGAGGGGAGGCAGAGAGTGAGACGGCGCCAGTGAGCCCCCCCTGCGGCATGGACGAGCTCGGCGACACGTTCGAGCCACTCTTCATAGACGTCGTCGACAGGGCGATAACGTAGGAGCTCGTTTGCCGCGATGAGCGCGGCCCGCGCCTCTAGGGGAATGCGGTGCGTGTGAGACGAAGAGCCAACAGCATCAAGTGATGGAGTAGCGGTGCGGCCATCCATCTGCACCGAAGGATGTTGCGAGCACGCCTGCTGCTCGTTTCCCACCGGCCCGGTGGCTGCGTTGGCGGCGGGGGACGGAGATCGACGAGGCAGCCCACCGACGGGTGCCGTCCGAGCGACGCGGGCAGCGAGGGCAGCCCCACGCTCAGCTTGAGCACGGCGAGCGTCCGCCATGGAGACGACGGGGCGACGGAGCGATGGAGCGACGGAGAGGAAGCTACGGCGCACCCCTACCTGGCGCGCTAAATGTCGGGGTTGGGGTCCCAACAAACCCTTAAGATTCAAACACTGGGGTGCGCGTGAAGTCTATCCCTCCAACCGATCTATGCTCTAGCTTGCTAGGATCACGCGGACGAACTCGATGAACTCACGACATAGATGGACACAGGGTTTATACTGGTTCGGGCCACCGTTGCGGTGTAACACCCTACTCCAGTGTGGTGGTGGTCGATTGCCTCTTGGGCTGATGATGAACAATACAAGGGAAGAACGTCCTGCTGAGGTTGAGGCGTTCTTCGGCTCAGTGAACTTGTGTGTGAGGGTGGTCTCCCTCCAGCCCAGTTGTCTCCTCAAGCTAAGTTGTTCTCTCTCGAGCCCAGTCCTCCTCAAGCACCATTCTTTTCTCCACTGTGGAGGCTAGTCCTATTTATAGAGGCCCTGGTCCTCTTCCCAAATATCGAGCGGGAAGGGAGGCAACAATGGCGGGCTAATTTGAAGGGGGACAACTAGTACAAGCTATCCTGACAAAAGTAGTCTTCGCCTGCACAAAGTTCTGGTGGTGACACTGTTCCAGGCTCCACGATGACCTCTGTCTTGCAGTCCTTGATCTTGGTCTTGTTGCACCGAAATGGCAACCTTTGCTTGATGCCTTGGTACTCCACGGCTGCGCTTGCCCCCTTTGCACCAAAGAGGAAACAAGGACGATGTGCGCGCTGGCGCCCGCCTGGTGCCGATCGTCACGTCTCACGTCATGAAAGCCTCGTGAGGTTCGTCCTGCCTTGATATCTCTGCTCCTCGTGAGCCTGCCCAGCTAGGCCACTCCGGAGGAGGTCTTGCGTCGTCCGCCTCGCGAGGCTTGGCCCCTTGCGAGGGTCTTGAGTGCTTTGCTGGTGAAGATGGGCCGTACGGCCTGCTGGCTCAGCCACAGTGCAGGCCGCAGCCAGGCATGTCTGGGGACCCCCGTTTCCAAAACGCCGACAATTGCCTTTATTCTAAATTTTGTTAAGAGTAAATATATATGTGAAAATATAGGAAGAAATGGCAATTATTTAACTTAAGATGCAGAGTACAAATGTAAATACAGCATACAGGCAGAAAGCACTCACAAGAGCAATGCGGAGCTAAACTTCTTCAGTAACATTGGTTTTATTCAATATTTTTGCAAGAGTAAATGTAGATCTGATGTGTAGAAAAATGGAGGACAAGGGAAAATAAGCTGCAAAGTGTACATGAAGAACTAGCTGACAAATATAAGTACAGTGATGAAGGACAACAGATACTTACAAGAACAATGCAGAACTAAATTTCTTCATAGGCATTGGGTTTATTCTACATTAATTTAAGAATTAATATAGATCTGATAATTTGGAGCAAATAGTGGATAAGCAAGCTATAATGCACAATGATGTAACATAATCCACCAGGTATGAATGTAAGGACAACGATAGGACAATAGGTACTCACAAGAGCAAAGCAGCGACCAGCATAGTTGTGATATCCTAGGTTTTGCGGTGCTGGTTCAATCGCCAATATACATCGGGTGCTATGTGATTTCTCCGATAGCACCACCTTTTTCAAGGACTTTGCTTGTACTCCTTCAGGTTCTGCAATCACCCTCTTACTTTTGTATGTCTAAAACACAAGAACAGCATTTGAATGGAAAAACATGGTATGACGACAAATGAAATAGGTGTTGATAATGGATGGGCAAGGCATCTTCACATATATCATGAGTAAACTAAGCAGATGGCGGTGCAACGAAGCAAAAGAAATGCAAGACACGTTATGCAAGATATGTGCAACCAATAAAACCTTGCCAAATTAGAACAAGAACCTTATTGGGTGAATAGGATAGGCCATCTGCCTTTGATACCTTGAGCTCAGAAGAGTCATTAGGATCATATTCTGAATACGAATCTATAGGTCGGGAGCATGTGGGTTTCATTGCATCCACAATGGACCTCAATCCCTTGATGCCAATTTTGTTACCCATTGAACTGTTCCGCAATATTCTTCTGATGTGCGCATTCTTATATTCATTGTGATTACGTCCCTGCATGTGCATCATTTTCTACCTCCAGCCCCTCTTGATCGGATGGTCCAATGACACATTTTTTTCTATTGATAGAGGTAGATCTACTTCATGGAGTTGAATCCTGTACTTGGTTCAAACAAGAAATAAAGTGGGGGTGGGGGAATTTAGTATGTACATCGGACTTGGTACAAACAGGAAGGATAGGGGGTGAAAGTAGCACTACAAAAAAAGACACATCTGTGACATTTTGGGACAAAGGAAAAAAATTGTCATACATATGACACTTCTATGATGATAATTGTGACAAAACCTGGTATTATCATAGATGTGGTGGGCTCCTACTTCTATGACAAAAAATCATGACAGAAAATGGGCTTTTCGTCCTGGACGGGCCGGAGACGCAGCTGCATGACATTCTTTGGGCCGTCCATGATGGAAAAAACCGTGGTAGAAGCGAGGGGGAGGAAAATTTCGGGGAGTTCCCGGTTACGGTGGGAGGTCGGGGGCCGAGCGATGCGTGTTTCTCTCGTACACGTATGCGCCTGTGTGAGAGGCGTTGGCTCTAACTGAACCCGAGCGAGGTGTTGCGCTCTAACTGAACCCGAGCGATTGCACTGCAGGCTACGCGTTACTGAACCCGAGCGATCGATCGATGGCTGTTAACTGAACCCGATCGAGCAATTCCTTCACTACTGCTACTAACTGAAGCCGATCGATGCTGCCTCTGGGATGAACAGTGAGCGTTGCGGGGGGGGGGGTGTATGAACAGTGAGCGGTGGCGTTGCCTCTGGATGAACAAGACCCCGTGGTGTGGTGGAGGGCTGGACGAACAGTAGACGGTGGAGGGGTGCCCGTGGAGGGGTGGTTGAACAGGACCCCGTGGTGTGGAGGGCTGGATGAACAGTAGACGGTGGAGGGGTGCCCGTGGAGGGGTGGTTGAATAGTAGCCGGTGGAGTAGCACGCGGTGGAGGCTGGATGAACAGGAGCCCGTGGAGGCTGGATGAGGTCGACGGTGGAGATGAACAGTATCCCGTGGAGTCCCGTTTTGTGGTACGCCACACCTCTCCCGAAGAACAGGACCCCCGTTTCGACCGTTGCGCTCCAACACAAGTCCGTTTCATCTATTTTGCAGTACGCCACACCCTCCTGATCAACAGGACCCCCATTTCGACCGTAGGAGGTCCGTTTCATTTGTTTTGCGGTATGCCACACCCTCCTGATCAACAGGACCCCCATTTCGACCGTAGGAGGTCCGTTTCCTCCGTTTTGCGGTACGTCAGACCCCTCCTATTCAACAGGACCCCGTTCCGAACATAGGAGGTCTGTTTCCTCTGTTGTGCGGTACGCCAGGCCTCGTTTCCATCGCATGTTCCGTCCAAGCCCTCCCGATAAACATGACTACTCATTCCGTTCCGACCCAGCCAGTTGGCTCCCACGCGTTCCGTTGCCTCCTGATGAACACGACGCATTCCGTTGCCTCCCCATGAACACGACACATTCCGTTGCCTCCCCATGAACACGACGATGACGTTGTTTATCCGTTCCGACCCAGCCATGTACACGATCCCTGGTCGTACGTATGCGCGAGTAGGCATTCGAGACCCCGCCCGTATGTACACATACGTGGCCGTATTTTCTTTCTTGCACCCTGGGCGCTGTATGTACGTGTATATGCTACGTGTGCGCCTCTACTACGACACGTACGCGCCTCTACTACGACACGTGCGCGCCTCTACATCCACCAGTATATATGTACGTACATGTTCGCGACCAAAATGACAACGCTACATACGCTTCGACCAGGTGGGTCCCGACTGTCAGGCACTTCCTTGCATGCAAAGATGTAGCTGGTGGGTCCCTGCAGTCAGGGGGCGAATCATTTTTTTGCCCGGACGCACTTCCTTGTGTGCGAAGATGTAGCTGGTGGGTCCCAGCTGTCAGGGGGGCGAATCGTTTTTTGGCCCGGACGCACTTCCTTGCGTGCGAAGATGTAGCTGGTGTGTCCCAGCAGTCAGGGGGAAACGTTTTTTTCGTGAAATATGGTGGCCCGTCCGGTGGGTCCCCGCTGTCAGGTGGAGGAATCATTATTTTGCGCGTAATAAGGAGGCACTTCCTTGCTGCGGCCGTGGACCCAGCTGCCAGCCTCTCCATGTACAGTCCACGTCCGATGGAAGTCGTTCCTTGACCACGTTGACCACGCCGCGCCAAGAGCACCACGACGGTGGACGACAGCGAGGACTAGGAAGGGGACGACTCAGAGCCGGGGAAGACGCAGCAGTGGATGCCCACGCAAAGAGGAGTACGAGGGTTCACTGGTTCGGCTATGGTGTGAGGCTGCTGTTGCCGCAGAATAACAGGGGGTGTGGGTGACTAGAGGGATGGCCTGGCCAGCGGTGGGAGTAGTAGGGGGCGGTGAGGCCTCCGCGGCATCACAGCCGGCCACGGGAGGCAGGAGCACGCGGCACGACCGGCGCTGGTTTCGGCGGCTGGAGCAACAAGACCAGAGGTTGAAGAAGCACTACGGCCATTGGATAAACATCATACGGTAACAGGAGCTAGAATCGTTCATATTGACTAAGTTGACAAAGACCTCCGTCCCCGTCAACTTGGTAGGCCCACAAGTCAGCCTCCCACTATGTTGGGTTCCAGCTGGCAGGGGGAATATTCATTTTTTGTGTGTAATAAGGAGGCACTTCCTTGCGTGTGAAGATATCTGGTGGGTCCGACATGTCAGCGGGGGGCACGTTATTTTCGCGAAATACAGAGGCCCTTCCGGTGGGTCCCATATGTCAGGTGGAGGAATCATTATTTTGCGCATAATAAGGAGACATTTCCTTGTGTGCGGTCGTGGACCCAGCTGTCAGCCTCTCCACGCACAGTCTACTTCCGATGGTGTCGTTCGTGGACCATGTTGACCACGCCGCGTCGAGCGCATCCAAGGTGGTGGACGACGGCGAGGCCCCAGACAGCAACGAGCCGGAGATGGGAAGACGCGGGAGTAGAGTCGTAGACGAAGAGGTGTACGAGGGTTAACTGGTTCTAGTGCGGTGTGGTTCGGCAGTCGGTGGAGAAGAACAGGAGGTGTGGAGGGGTGGAGGGATGGCCTGGCCAACGGTGGATTAGCCCTTCATAGTGAAGCGTGCTAAGCAGAGCTGCTAGCAGCAGGAGGCGGGAGGTGGTCCCAGCGGCGCTGGAGGAAGAAGACGAGAGATTGAAGATGGATGCCGGTCGTTGGATGTTAATCCAACGGCTAACATGTCTGAATCATTTGTTGACTAAATTGACAACGACTTGCATTGGCTTCGACCTATTGGCCCACATTCCAGCCTCCAAAAATGTGGCACCTATTCAACCCATTTTTCAGAATTTATAGTCTTTTTTAGACGGTAGAATTTACAGCCAATTTGATCTTTTTTTTGAATTACAGCCATTAGCTGGGCTGGGTGAACAAATAATGTAGCGTCCATGCGGCACATTTATTTTATTTCCTAAAAAATTACAGGCCATTTGCACTTTCTCAAAATACACGATTTTGCTGGGCTGATTCTAATTATAATATTGGGTTGGGCCAGCAATGTTATCAAAAAATAAAAAGGGGCTGAGCATTTTGTTATAAATATATTTAAATAATAAGTGATATTACATTTGTCCTTAAATCTTACCAAGCTTTTGTACACAATCACTAGGATTTTTGTGCCAAAACAATCCAGGATTTTATTTGTTAAGAAATTATTTTTATAAGTTAATAAGATGTGGGATATTGTTTTCTTACATATGTAAGTATCTGTGAAATATATGATGACAATAAAAATAATATATAATAACATATAAAATAATTTAAATATATATAATATAGTTAGAAGGGAAACATAAGTTGGACCTGGCGTTCCTTTTCTTATATAGAAAAATAGAACAGACCTCTGCGTTTTCTTCAAAAAAAATACATAAATTGGGCTGCCAAAAATAAAACCTCGGATGGGAGGTCCATAGGCCGGTCGATACATGACGGCCCTAAGAAAATACAAACAGGCCTATGGACCTCCCATCCAAGGTTGTGGGCTGCGCATGTTAAAAATGAAAGCCTAGACGGGGCAGCCCAAGACCACGTCCAACACTTGTCAAAACTTCGTCCCTCGTTTTCTCTGTGTTTCGCACACTCGACATTGTGTGGGCATTTTGACTGTGCATCATATGAAGATGTGTTATGCATGAATGTTGATCAGCATGATGTTAACCGGCTGGTAGTTCCATTTTCGACCATGAATAAAACTTCCAACATGATGTTAACCCTATTTGAAAAGGCCGTGTTAATATAAATGCTCTGCCTCTGAAAGTTGCAGTTTCTTATCTGAAACTGAAACTTGCAGTTTCTTCTCTGAGAATCACATTGTCTGCACTTTTATACTCCTATGAAACTACATATTTTTAAGTGCTAAAAATAGATCTCTAGAATTCATAATATACTTCATATGCTCAATACTGTAAATCTGAAATTCAAAAGACATTCATATCTGAAAGTGCTCTCAAAATACGCAACACAAAACACAATTCACAACCTGCAAATACTGACAACCCTAAGCTCCTCCTGACAATTCACAACATGCATGACTATTAGGCTGGGGGGCAGCCCCCTCCTATTCCTCGGCGGCAGACAGCCGCCCCGTGAGACGATGTGAACAGCGAGGGAGATGATGGCGGGGAAGCATCGTCGGGCCAACTGCTTTTCTCCTCTTGCAGTTGGGTTCGGTCGACGAAGACTCCACCGGCTCGCTCTGGCAGGACACCCTCACAAACGGCACCCTGTAGATGCTCGATCCTTCAATCTCTGGTGGATGCTCCATCTGGGATCGATACTCCAACCACCGCTCCCTCACGATCAGATTCGGTGTATCTGTTTGCTCCATGGCCCAGAGGAGCAGCTCTATGTACTCCGGCACGACTCCCTCCGGGGGTATCGCCGCCTTTTCGCTCTGTTGCAGATATTTGGCCATGGATGTTTCCATCGCCGTTAGGTGGTCCTTGTTGTCAAACCAAGACTGTATCTCCAACATCCTAGCTAGCTTCACATGGTCGCCGTCTGCGATCCTCACGTATCGGTTGTACTCCTCCATCGATCTACTTCTCCACAGCACCTTCACTCACCGGCGGTGGTTTTTGAATGGAAGAGGAGAGGAGCAGCGTTGGTTTTGGATTAGAACAGGAGAGGAGCGACGCTGGTTTTGGACTGGAACAGGAGAGGAGGGGCGGTGGTTTTGAAATGGAAGAGGAGAGGAGCGGCGCTGCATTTAGATTGGAACATGAGAGGAGCGGCTGTGGTTTAAGAGGAGAAGAGCGGAAGAGTGGCGCTGGTCTTGGAAGTATTTTTTGTTGTTTTGCGTATTTTGGGCCAAAGTTTGACCACGTACTATATTTGACAAGCAAAATGTGAATGCATGTCACCAAAAACTGTATCTTTTGGTTCGTATCTGAATGTACTTTCAAATTATATTATTTTTGCAATGTATAACATATATTTTATGTGCGAAAATCATGGTCAATTATGACCCAGAATAAAAGGGAGACTAGTTAATGTGGGGTCGCTTTCTTAATTGAAGGGTAAATTGATTTTAATTTTGATCCAGTCACAGCGCGCCGGCCCTCTCGTCCAATCCTAAATCGCTGCCACACGCTCCTCTCCCTCTTCTCCATTGCAAAACCACCTCCTCTCCTCTCCATCATCTCCATTCCAAAACCACTGTCTCGCCTCTCCCTCTTATGATCTTCCCCATTGCAAAACCACCTCCTCTCCTCTCCATCATCTCTAGTCCAAAACCACCGTCTCGCCTCTCCCTCTTCTGATCTGGATAGGCCGAGACAGTGTGAAGAGAGCAACACTAGCAAGCAAGCGCGGAGGCTCCTGCCTATATAGTGGAGTAGTACTAGTTTTCTTTTGTCTACCGGAGCCGGCTTGACCTCGTCAATGACGGTCGAGAAGTCTTCATGCACGTGGCCCGGAGGCGCAGTTGTCGTCATTTTGATCGGAAGCGCCAGATTATAACATATAACACGAAAAAATGCCACATGACAAGAAATCATAACCTCGCTGCCGAAAGGAGACAACATGAATCCCGACGGACAAACTAGACGAGGAACATAGCTCAAATTAAAGATAAACTCGTAGAAAAGGGGTCCGTTGATAGATGTCCTAATTAACATAGCCGGCTTGACCTAGATGGCAGCCGAGTAGTCATTGTTCGTGCATGTGCCCCCAATGACTAGCCCAACTCAGTTTTCGCTGTTTAACCCTCGCAGTGATCCGAAGCACATGGCACCTAATTTTGCGAGATGACAAGAAACCTTTTTTAGATGTCTCACCACAACTACAGCCATGTACAACACAGCCTGCACGATATGTAGACGATAGCCAATCTAGGCGTGTCTGCTGGAGTCTGGTCACATGCATGGACGAACTGATCTTCCGTATCTTGCAGGGATCGTCCAGGCACGAACGTAGTACAACACTTCTCTAGTACTATCGGTCATCTCCCTCTTCTATTAAGTCACCCGACTTGCGGGGCCGGGGAGTGTGCCTATGGTTGGTTCTCAATTGTCGTCCCACATGTGTGTGCAAACGCAATATGACGTGCGTTCCATTCGGAGAGCAGCGTGCCGGACCGACTGACCGTCTGGGGTGCGACGCGAACGCGACGGGCGTGCTATATACTCCGTACATGTGTACCGTCGTTTTCTAGACGCTTTGCTCCATGGCGCGGGTGCAATCCATGGATACAAAATTAGTATACTGTATACTATTTAAAAGTCGAGGGCGGGGCTTTTCCTGCGTGGTAGGCAGAGGGGCAGTTCCGCCTAGTCGGTTCGACAGAGACGCGAGAAGACGAGGGAGTAGGCTACTGCAAACGTAGGGTTGTGTGATTTGACAGCGAGTTACTGCTGGACAGGTGGGGCCCCGTGATTTGACTTGCCATTATCATTTTAACTGCGGCGCTATGACCGGCGTGAGTCTCCCTATTCCTGACCACCTCCATACAGGTGCCTCTCCCAATGCTCCACCATGTAGTAGAGGCTGGCTCTTGCATCAAAGCCCACTTCTCCACTTTT
This sequence comes from Triticum aestivum, assembly GCF_018294505.1. Taxonomy (NCBI): domain Eukaryota; kingdom Viridiplantae; phylum Streptophyta; class Magnoliopsida; order Poales; family Poaceae; genus Triticum; species Triticum aestivum. The sequence continues at coordinate 152,283,302 of NC_057797.1, read as the reverse complement.
TCCTTGCCTCTCTTTCCTCCACACATGCAAAAATGCCATGTAAAGCGCACTATTGTACTTACTTTTACTTGCTCCTACAGGTGCTTAAGCTTGCCACATAGGCATAAAGTCTGATGTGGCAAGTTAATCAAGAAGAGAGAGACTAGTTTGGTGACCCAAGGAAGAAACGGTGCTAAGCGTGTGTACCTAGGTGAAAAGACAATTTTGAGTCTATAGCTAATTAAATGAAGCAAACTTAGCAACACCATTTCATTGGAAGAGGTCACTCCTTGGCAAATGCAATAAATACTAGTACTCCCTGTGTCCCATAATATAAGAACGTTTTTGGCACTACACAAGTGTCAAAAACATTCTTATATTATGGGACGGAGGGAGTACGAAGAAAGAGATGGAGAGGAGTAAAAAATACACTTATAGCCAACCTTATAGCCAACCTTGCTGTAGTATGAGTGACTAAGTGATGACTATGTATGACATGCCAACATCAGATTGCCTAATGCACCGTGTTAAATCTCCAAGGGTGCGACCACGCAAGAGACGCGATGGTCGTGGTAGGCGCGACCATGATACGGGCTGCTGGCAGCCCTTGGATCTGAGATCAAACAGTCGCATGCTAAGTTGCTAAAAATTTGCAGAATAACCCTCCAGGATAGGATATTCACCCATAGGTCTAGAATCACGCCATGCAACCGTTCGATCTCAGATCCAAGGTCTCTTAGAAGCCCATATCATGGGAGAATGGAAAGCCACTACCCTGCCGTTCGCATGCTGGCAGTTCGCTCCTACTCGTCCCCGCACGTCCTTCAATACTACGGCGGTTCGCTCCTAGTCGTCCCGTCCATTCACATTACGGCAGTTCCACTAATCCTAACCCTCCTCCCAAATCCATGGCGTCTCAAATCTCCACGATCGGCGGTGAGTACAAGGTTAGAACCATCACCGGCGATGAGTTCGACGTCATCTACACCCGTTCTTCTGCGACGGTGAAAGGATGCCTTTCTCGCTTCAGAGGCATGTTCGAAGACTCAGATGATGAGTCGGTCGCTGGGCTAGATGTTGAGTACACCACAGTCCTGGGACGAGAGAAGGATCTAAAGGACGAAGAGAGGAAGAAGCCCTTCGTGATCTAGGTTTGCGTGCATCACTTATGCTTGGTCTACCACATATGCCATGTCAATGTTGAGTGCTAGGATTTTAAGGACTTCCTCGAGAGCAACCTAGTCAAATTTGTTACTGTAGACTTTGGTAACGACAAAGAAGTCCTGCGTCGGATAGGCCTCGTTGTAGGCAACACCTTCGACCTCCAGAAGAATCGGCTGGTGTCCTCTCGTCAGCCTTCAATGCTGACCCTGGCAGGAGCCATGGTTCATCCTTCGTACGGTAAACTAGAGAAACCTCCATACACGTTTCATCGTCATGCATGGCAGCTGAATGTACTAGATATAGAACACATCCACTACGCTGCAATGGATGGCTACCTTTGCTTCAATATCTACAAGGGTTGGATGAAGAGCAACAGCCAAGTGTGCGGTTCAAGCAAAGAAGTATCGGCCAAGAGGAAGAGGGACAAGGACGAAGTCGAGGACGTGGACGAGGACTCCGAGTAAGGTGGCAGTGTCGTTGCTCATGGTGGTTCTAATGCAGTGTCTACCGGAATAGTTGCAAAGTTTAATTTCAGGTGTGCTTAATTTAATTTGAGGGGTGTGTTGTGCTGAGCCCCCAGCAGAACTATGTTATGTTTCTTCTCGTTACTTTAACTCTTCAGTACGTACATACTAGTATTTCTTACATTTCATCTTTTAGTTGGTATAGTACTACCACTCGTTTCTTCACATTATATACGTACAATATATATGGCCAACATCATATAGCCAGCAGTTTAGTTGTCAAAGAATTTCAGGGTGCTTAGTTTTGTCAAAGAATTCCAGGATGCTTAGAGGGTGCTTGGATCCAAGGGACTTATTTTAGTCTGACTAAAAATAGTCTCTTTAAGAGGCTAAAGTTCCAAGCACCCCTGACTAAAGAGGGGCTAAAACTAGTCTTGAGACTAAAATTTTTAGTCAGGGGTACCCCTACTAAAATGTGGATTAGTCCTCTCTCTACTCATTTAACTCCTCTCCTTTAACACAGGCGAGTTCTGGATTGGAGGGTTTGGAGGATAATAAATGCTCATTAACTTGATTTTAGCCTTTTTAGTATTTGGATCCAAGCATGGGTGAGGCTAGCATGTTTTAGTCCCACTACTTTTAGTCATGGGACTAAAACGTATCCAAGCACCCTCTTAGTTTTATTTGAGGGGTGGGTTGTGCTGGACACCATTATTGTGACTAGCCTTTTTAATAGTACTATATGCATAATTTGGCGACGAGCGCTCTCTATATGTACCACCTTTTTTTAATTTCAAGTTTTGCTCCATGGCGCAATCCATCGATACTACTGCTGTACAAAAGTATACATTTTTTAAAAGGCTAGAGGGCGGGGCAGTCTAGCTTGGTCGGTTTCACGAGAGGCGAGGGCCTTTGTGATTTGACGGCTCATTACTGCTGGAAGGCGGGGCCTTGTGATTTGACTGCTCGTATAAATGCGCCGACGACCTGATCGAGGAGGAGCAAAGAACCGTGCGGTATACTCAAGTTTTCCACTGGAGTAGTACTGCGACGGAGGAGCACGAAACACGGCAGCCCAGTGCCATATGGCGATAAAAAATGATCTAATTTGCTAGTCATCTCATTGTTAGCATTGTTCTATTCATTCCCTCAAAAAAACCATTGTTCTATTCATGCCTCGCAGAGAACGTGACACGTGCGGCGAAACACCCGAAGCAAAAGATGAAACACAGGAGCAAAAGAAGAAGGAAGATTATCACCCCAAATGATCTAATTCGCCGCGGAGTCGTAACTGCTTCTTCATCGCCTCCACGACCTCCATCTCCTTGCGCGTCTCCTCCGCCATCTTCTTCATTCTGTCCATGACGCGGGATTTCTCGACGCGAGCCTTCATCATCTGTTCCACGGCCGCATTACGTACCTTGACAGCAGCCGGGTGCTCGATGCGGAGCTTCGCCAACTCCTCCTTCTGTTCCATGACGAGGGCCTGCAGCATCTTCATCGAGGAACTACTATTCTCATGCAGCTTCTTCCAGCCGGCGTTCTTCTCCTTCAACAGGTCGATCTCGTGGCAGAGCTTCGCCTTGTCCTCCTGAAGTCGCAGGATTTCGCCGGTCGCCTTCTTCTCCGAGGCAATGCTCTTCTTCAGCAGCATCACCAAGCCGGCGGTCAACTCCCCCTGCTGATTGAGCTCAGCGGGCATGTCGTCGAGGCTCTCCTTCAGCAACTCCATCAAGCCTTGGATGAACTCCTTCTGCTTATTGAGGTGCTTATTGAGCTGATCGGGCATGCCGTCGAGGGATAACGACTCCAGCTCCGCCGGCTCGGCATGTTCGCCTCCGCGGCTAGGGCGCTCCTGGGAGCCATCGCCTGCCCGTGAGAGATCTTTCGAGGTCTCTGCGTGGCGGCGAGCCCTCTCTTTTTTCCGCAGCCTTGGTTGCCGCTCCCTTGTTACGAGTAGTTCTCGACCTAGAGCTCTGCTCACCGGCCATGGCAACGACGGACGAAGAAGAAGCACTTATGAGGAGGAAAGGTAGAGTAATTTTCGGTTAGGTAGTTCCCCTTTTTATAACCTAAGTACTAGCACTAGTACTAATACCTGCATAGTGGGAACACGTTCAGGTTTGGTACGTACTAGTAGGTGTGAGCAGGCTTTCGAATGTGATGGGAACAAGGTAAAGATTAATTGATGGTTTTGGTTTCGAGGCCCGAAACGGCTCCCGATGAGTTTAGCGGAACATAAATTTCAAGTACTACACTGCTCAAATGCGTAAATATTATGTTACTGTCAAAAATTGGCACAAAATACGAAGGAGACCAATGGAAGTACTACTAGCAACCCACGATTTAACTACTCGCATGCGCGCAGTGGAGTAATAATGTCTTTCTTCCGCCCTCACGTCCACTCAATTTGCATGCGCTGTATTAATTGACCATCAATGAAGTGAACGACTTTACACGCGTCAAATTATCACATGGGGTGGATCTTGGTACAAAATTGCGTCCGCCCGTGTACCCGCGTGTGCGTGCGAGGGAATGAGTGCGTGCGTGGCGTGCGTGCACATCTTCGCTTCGTGCATGTACCGCCAGTATGGCTCAGGGAGGACGAGTACATTCTTCTGGAACCAGCAGCACGTCACTGTGATCAATCCACGCAAGGAGGTCGCGACAACGCCTCCACATGTGCCACGTGGCTTCATGAACTGTAAGAGAGACACTGTGTAGCGTGCCATTGGTATTCTAATTTACGTGTTTTGCACATACTCGAAGTACTAGTAAGGTACACGTGCATTGCACGCATCAGATTTTGCAACCAAATTATGAATAAATACCACACTATAGCATGTAAGCTCTGAGTCATATATGCCTGATGTAGCCCTTCGTTTAATTCTTATAGTTCATCTCATTCAAAATCAATTAGTTTTTATAAAAAAGCTAAGAACGCGGGAATAGGAAAAACATGGGATTATAGTGGAATGTCGTCTTGAATCCTACAGGATTGTACGAGTGTTTGATTGTGCATAGAAAAAACGCAGAATTCTTTCAAAGAGGTTTGAGTGGATGGGATGTTTCCTATGAAATCTAGTGCAAATGAATCATATGGAAAAATTCCTATGGTTTACAATCCTACGAATCAAACAACCAAGATAGGAAAAATTCCTAATGATTAGAATCCTCCAAAATTCCTTTGAGAATCCTTTGAATCAAAGAAGCCCTTAATCTATTTTATGATTCATGGAATTGTGCGTTGTAAAGCATAAAGTAAAAACAAATAATGGCAATTCAACTAGAAAAAAAGTTTGGGCAGTTATGATACGGAAGATTCTAGAACAAAAGAGAACCACTGTTGTTTTGAGGTTTGTGCATTATGCTTAAGTTCAACCATGGAGTCTGCTAGATTGTACATGTGGCAAAATCCGGTGGGGGGCTAGAAGATGGTGCGAGGGGCCGAGTGGAGGGAGACTATGAAGGAATGCACAAGTGCGAGATCGATATTTAGAGAGAGGGGGCGAACACGTGCGCTGTTGCGCGCAGTGGCGGAGCCATGAAAAATAAATGAGCTAGGGGGCCAAGCATTGCTAATCCTTTACGAGGAGGGTCAATTCATGAACTTAAACCATTTTTAGCAGCAATTGTCTAATGATCACATTCATATTAGCCTCGATATATAGTGATGTTAGGGGGGAGGGGGCAGGGCCCTTACTGCCCCCTGTCTTCGCCATTGTGCACGCGTCTGAGAGATGAAGCGGAAGGCATGGATGATGAGAGGGGGACGTTGGATATATAATTAATGTGGGTGTATTAGCTATATATGTTAATCCTATATAGAGAGGTATAGATTGATCGATGTGGACGTGGGAAAGAGGGTGAGACCTCACTGGATATATCGATTGATCGGTTTGTGTGGAAAACTATGAAAGACCTAGCTATATACACACATACATAGAGGAACATCGATCGTTGCGCATGCACGCGTGAGAGATAAAGAATGCCCGATATGATGGAGAGGGGGATGTGTGTGGGTGTGTGCCTTCATGGGAGACCGACCTGAAGAAAAAGATTGCATGCGTGCGATGGATAATGCCGACTGGTAGTGTGTGTGCATGCATGCACGAGAGAAAGTTAGTGGTACAATTATAAAGAGAAGACTACTGTGTGGGTGTAAAAGAATAGGTGAGGTCATAATCAATGTAAAGTTGAATTCAAATATTTGAATAAGAGATCCTGATGTTTGAAACCCATGCATGCATGAATATAACGGAGATCTGCGCGGTGTGGTTTGGAAACGAGCATGTTGTAATGTATACACATTGAACAAGGTCAGACTGATTTGAATTTGAGATACCGATGGCAGACATCATTTGGCCACGTCGCATCCGTGCATGGACACACTATTCTAATTGGAGATGATGGGCGGCTTTCGCATCACATATCTATATCTATACCCCTATATATATATTATATTTTATATTTTTTATATTGTGTGCGGGTAACTTTAACTTTGAAAGATGGTCGTTGGATGAGGCGAATCCGATGGTCCAAAGATGGCAAATTTGAGCACTACTGGCCGTTGGATATCATCTAGATTCCACCAGATTTCGCCACATGTATAATCTAGAAGACTCCATGGTTGAACTTAAGCATAATGCACAAACATCAAAACACAAGCACTTCTTATTTGTTCTAGAATCTTCCGTATCAGAATTGCCCAAATGTTTTTCTACATGATTTGCCATTATTTGTTTTTACTTTATGTCTTACGACGCACAATTCCATGAATCTTAAAATAGATTAGCTTTCTTATAAAAACTAGATGATTTTGAATGAAATGAACTATAAGAATTAAACGAACATCTACATCATGCATATATGACTCAAAGCTTGCATGCTATAATGTGGTATTTATTCATAATTTGGTTGCCAAATCTCATGCGTGCAATGCACGTGTACCTTACTCTAGTCTAAATGGTGTTTGTGTGTGTGTTGTGCGTGTTGAGGTGCAAATTGTCTTTTTTTGGGTACACGTTAAGCTTGTTCTTCCGAAATTTCAAGCCGCGCCTTGTTATGCCGAAAATTCAAGCTAGCGTCTCTGTCTATCGTGCTGCGAAACTCCCGCCTCTTCAACCCGCGCCTTGTTAGCCCGAAATATTTAAGATATATCTTTGTCTCGTTGTGCTCCGACAACTCCCTCCATCTCAACCCGCGCCTTGCTATTCCGAAATTACAACGCGCGCGAAAACTCCCACCTCCTGTGAAATCCCGACACGCGAAATGCCCGTGGTACCCCTGAACCGAAAGAACCGCCTCAAATCGGTGGGGGTACTTTCGTAACTTACCCCACATTTCGGACAAGCGCGTCTCTAAGCCATGGTTCCCCACTGCCATCCCATCCGCCCACCCATTCGTACACCGAGGCCGCGAAAACCCGCGACGAAACCCCACACCCTGCTCCGTCCGCCACCCAGCCGGAGCCTCTTCCCCGACAACGTCGTCCACAGCAACACCTCGACGTCCCTCATCCACCGTACCGGATGAGGATCCGTCGTCGATCTCATCGTCCCGCCGGTTCAGCCACCCCGTCCTCCACCTCCAAGGAGCTGCCCCGATGTTCCCCTCGTCTTTCGCGCCACCTCCATTCCCACACTGCCGTCTTCACCTGCACCACCGGAAGAGCATCATCATCACCGTTTCCTCGGATGAAGCTGCGGCCTAATCGGCGCCACCAAAGAGGTTGTACACTAATCGCCGCATTTTCTTCTTGATTCGATCTCACGGTGCTGCCGGCGCTCGGTCCCGAGCCGACACGGCGCGGCTCCATCCACGGCGGCGTCGCCGGCCACTTCCTCCACGGCGTCGCTCCCTCGGCGGCGACGTCCACATCAGTAGGAGCTGCTGCTGCTTTAGCTCTCGCTCGCGCTGCTGCTCTGCTCTTGCTCTCGGTCCCCTGCCTGGTCTGCTCTTGCTATTGCTCTTGCTCGCGCTGCTGCTCTCGCTCTTGCTCTTGCTTGCGATGCTGCTCCGATTTAGCTACACTTCAGTCGACTGAATCGACTTTTGGGTCAGTCGATTTTCAGGGGGTGGGGGGGGGCTCGCCGGGGTGAAGGAAGAACCAGCCGCAGCGGGGAGGGGGGCTCGCCGGAGAGGTACCCCACTATCTATCTTAGGGTTCAGGATGGGGGCGGTGGTCGCCAGCGGTGGCGGGGCGATGGCGTGGGGATCGCCGGAGAAAAAGCTCGGCATGGGGGGCCTAGAGGCATGGCCAGGGCGGCGGTGGACCGGCGGTGGGGAGTGTTTTTGGGGCAGGCGGGATGGCGGATCACCGGCCGCGGGCGACGGGGGGCTGTTGTTTGGCCGGTGGTGGCTAGCGGCTCAGGGGGGTGGAGGTTGAAGATGAACCGCATGCCCTTGATTTCGTATCCAACGGCTGCAAAATCGACTGACCAGAGATGAAAAAGTCAGTCGACCGACGTGTAGCCTCACCTTGCTAGTGCGTTCAGTTTCGACAGCAAAATTCAGTTTCGACAACAAAATTCAGTTTCGACAGTTAAGTTCAGTTTCGACAGTTAAATTCAGTTTCGACAGTTAAGTTTAGAGATGAGTGGCTGATGTATTCTACATCTAGAACTTTGTGGTTATGTATTTTACGTCATGTATTGAAGATGCTATTAGAATTCCACTCAGGTTAACGTTGTTCGTTGTCTCTCTTGTCCTGCTTCAGCCTCGGCGTCGTACAACTCACCGGAGCTGCTCCAACGACGAAACCCTCCATCACAGCGGAGCAGTACCTCGGGCTCCATCTCCAGACGCCTAAGATCTTCTTCCCCTCCTCCGACAGCCAAGTCAGCCGGAGCATCCTCACCGGCCAACCCAACCACGCTGAGATCGACATGGCTTCGCCAAAGAGGTTGTACACTTGTTGCATCTCTTTTTTACTCTACATGTTATATATATTGTCCACTGAGCACTCGTAGTAACGGGAAATACGATTATTTTATCCTACTATATGACAAGCAGTGAGGTACCAGGCAACTTAGCTATCCGTGATGGACTCTCTTGAACGCCATCATTATTTATCTCTGCGCGTTTGAGCTGTGCATTTGTCGATGGGCCTGGGAGTTGAGCTAGTATGGCAGTGGCCTGGGTCCAAAGTAATAGAAGTAGCACAAAAACATTTTTTAGTGTAGGATTTTCCTTGCTCAAGCCTGCCTACTAGAATCGCCAGTGCTTGAAAGGAAAAGTGAATGAAAAACATCGGAATTGGAAAGTTTCCTATGGTACTACTTTTCATGAATTTGGTGCAAAGGAATGGAGCAAAGGAAAACTGTAGGATTTGTTCCTTTAGTGTCTCCTTGAAAGAAAAACCGTAGGAATTCTAATTTCCACTTCTCCTCCTTTTCATATTCCTATTCATCAAGCACAAGACTAAGAGATAGTAGCATAATAGCATTATAACCGTACATTTTCTTGTGGTTTGACTTAATCTCACCATGCTTTTTTGCATCCTGTGATCTTCCAATTGTTGTGAATCAAACACCCAGATTGGCAGAAATCCTGTGTTTTTAAATTCTCTGTTTTGCACGTGCATTCCTATCCTATTCCTGTCTATTTCCTATCCCTGCATTGTTAGAATCCTCAAATTCAAACAAGCCCTTACTCAATTACTTCTGTTACAGATATGTGTCAAAGAAAACCTTGTGTGGTTTGTCCTGCTCCTGCGGCGCTGTGTTCCACCCCAGCTCAGCTGCTCCAACGACGGAAGGGTTCACCACAGCAGGGATCCGCTCTCCAGACTGTCTTTCGCCGCCTCAGATCTTCTTCCCCGCCGCCGGCAGCCACGACAACTGCATTACCATCATCAACTGAGCAGATGACCTTGAGGACTACACGGGTCCGCAAGAGAGGTCGCACTCTTCCGTGTCTGCTTACGTTATGCGTCGCTTAATATGATGACATGCTACATTATCGTCGTGTTCACCTATTAGACTCCGAGTCAGGTCCAAACTAATGCTGAAACTTGAGTTTTTAAATGGTTGTGGGGTACATATTGGGGCAGCAATCAGTACTATCTGTCTACTATCTGGTTAATCTCCGGTGTCTACTATGAGTTTCATGTTGGGTGCAAACAAACATTAAAGGAGCCATTATCTGTATTTTTTAACTAAAGCTATTATCTGCCTGCTATCATTGGTTTTGGGTCTATCCACAGTTTGCTACCATCACTCTGGATTTGTGCATGCACTCCTTACATAATCTCACTATGTTTTATTCCTATGCATGCCAGTTATTGTACACAATGGAACTGATCATGTAGAGCAAAAGAGACGAGCCTTGCGTGGCAATAAAATTTCATGCAGACGTCGTTCCATGGTGGGCGCAAAGGCAGCCCCCCTCCACCCATTTCGGATCGTAATCAAGAGGAAGATAACTGTTCTGAGGGGGATTCAGAAGGAGAAGACCACTCCTATTTACCCCATGAGGTCTTCGCTCTAACTTGGCATGCTGATGTTGGTAATATCATGCATATGGTGCCTTGCATTGCTTACTGTATACATTAAAGATGTCATCTGCTTAGTTTAGACATGCTTTGTGTCAATGCCATCTGTTTAGTTTCTTTATCGTATATGTGAATCATGCAATGCCATCTTGTCTAGCCAGGCATCATATATGTGAATTTTGCAATGCCACCCTGGTTAGCCAGTCATCTTATATGTGAATTATATCATGCCATCATTTTTTTATTACGTGTTAAATTTGTCAACAATTTTAGTACATTCAATTACTCTTCCTGTGCATCAGCCATTCGGCACGGTCATGGAAAAATCTGGAGTGGAAACAAGGTCTTCAGAGCAGACAATGCTATCTGACGAAGCGCATGTCTTGCTGGTTACCGATAGCTCCTCAGAGGAGGATTCAGAGACAGATGACCAGTCATATTCCCCCCCCCCCGAGGTGCATGCCCTAACTTGGCAGGGTTATGTTGCTCATATCGTGCGTATGGTATCTTGCATTGCTATGTCATTTGCTTAGTTTAGACATGCTTTGTGTGAATGCCACCTGTTTAGTGTCTAATTACCATATATGTGAATTATGCAATGCCATCTTGTTGCAAGACATTATATATGTGAATTATGCAATGTTATCTTGTTGCAAGGCATTATGTATGTGAATTATGCAATGCCATGCTGTTTAGGCAAGCGTCATATATGTGAATTATATCATGCCGTCCTTTTTTTGTATTTCTCATTGCTTTTGTCGACAATGTTTGTATATTCAACTGCTCTTCCTGTGCATCAGCCATTTGAATTGGTGATGGAGAAATCTGGAGTGAAAACAAGGTCTTCAGAGCAGACAATGCTACCTGCTGAAGCAGATATCTTGCTGGTTACAGATAGCTCTTCAGAGGAGGATTCAGAGGCAGATGACCAGTCCTATTATCCCCCTGAGGTGTATGCTCAAACTTGGCAGGGTTATATTACTCATATAATGCATATGTTGTATTGCAATGCTTAGTTTTTACATCATATACACAATATTGAATGCCATCTCCTTAGTTGACACATCATATATGCGATTGCCCTCTGCTCACTTCCTTAGTATATAAATCATATATTTGAATTATGTCATGCCATGATGTTTACATAGACAGCATGTATCTGAATTATGGCATGCCAACCCATTTTCTAAAGACATAATATAGTTATATCATCTCATCCTGTTTACATAGTCATCATATTTTAAATTATGTCATTCTATCCGTGAATTATATCATGCCATCATGTTTCCATCGACGGCATGTTTGTGATTTATGGCATGCCAACCACTTTAATAGACACATCGTATAGTTATATCATGTCATCCTGTTTACATAGTCATCATATTTTGAAGTATGTCATTCTATCCTGTTTAGTTAGCCATCATACATGTGAAATTGTGTCATGCTATCCTGTTTAATTAGCCATCATATATGTGAAATTATGTCCTGCTATTCTGTTTGCTTAGACAACATAAATGTGAATTATTTCATGCCCTGTTTTCTTCCCTACTATCCATTGCACCTGTCTATCTTACAATGTCTGTACATTCAATTACTTTTCTTGTTTATCAGCCATTTCAATTGGAGGGAGTGATGGCAGTATCTGTGGGAGTAAAAACACGGTCTTCAGAAAAGATCGTGCTACCTGTCGATGCAGATAGAACCACGGTTGTACTTGCCCAAGAACCAGCCCCACCACACATAACCCACACTCATGCAGATTGTACCCCTACCCAGTTGGACAGAGAACCAGCTACACCCCTTCTAACCCCAACCCCAGCAGATAGACACCCAGTTCCCGTTGACACAGCACCGTCTCCACCACAGAGCACCCAAACACGAGCAGTTAGTAAGGCAACTGCAGTGCCCAAATCACGAGGACCACCACTCCGAACCCGAAGTCAACGCTTAAAGCAGAAGAAGAATTGTTCTCAGGTCAGGTTCCGTAGCTATGGTTCATACTACTTTGCTCTTGCATCACTGTATTTACTGATACCAACTAATTTCAAATTTGAAGGATGCAATTGAAACTCCAATGGCGCAACAGGTATGTTTTAAACCTGTTTCTTCAACGTGTTTGGCTGTTTGCTGTTGTAACTTGCTCTATGTTGATTTCAGTTTCAATTGAATAAACAGTTATGTTCTCATGCCATGCACATTACAAGTGTTGTTATTGCTGTGTAGTTTCCCACACTTATATTCTGTCTATGCTGCTTTGTCTTAAATAGATATGATTCGAACTGTATCTATCTTGATTTGGCAACATAAACTAGAATGATATAGACCATACAGTGACCATACTACATAGATATATGTTTGTTTCATGCTGTTATCCTGTCCACCTTACTACTGAACTGGTTTACCAAAATGAGTTTCATATACTACATTGTAAACCTGAGATGTGTTTGTTTGTTTCTCTTTTAGAACGCGGATAAAATATTGGAGAAGAGTACCCTGTTATGCAATGGTAAAGGAAGTAATGCAGATAAGGTTCAAGATAGTGAGACATCCCTGTTGGTCTCCAAGAAAGCTGATAAAAACTATATTGAAGACACTGAGACAACCCCAAAGTCCTGTCTTGATGTAGTGTTCGAGTTACTGGCTACCACTGCTGGCACCAGCTCTTCGAACTCGTTGCCTGAATCAGTTCGGCTTCTTGAGTCTCAACTTCAAGTTGAAAGACATCGATCAGATGTTATGCGACAGGAAGCCGAAGGACTGAGGAAGTCCCTGCAGAATTCAGATGCATACTTTCTGGTGCAACAGCAAGCGCTGGAGGACTTAAGCGCCAAACAAGAGAAAGTTAATAAGCTTGCTAAGCATCTTGCCAGCATTATGGGTACCCAGGATATTGTTTCTTGAGCTCTTCTGAAGTGGTTTCAGTTCTGGACTTGTTTTGCTGCGGCGTTTATATGCTGCTGTGTTCCCTATATTTGCACTGGTGGCGAACTTTGATGCCCAGTGGATGTAATATGTGTAATAGCCGTGATAGCCTAGTGTAAGTTGCTTGCTTATTTATTTCCTTGTTGTCTTGTTTATTTGTTTGCTTGTAGTCAGTGCAGTTCTTTTTCTGCGGTTTGCTAGTGGCTGCAATAACCTATTTTTTAAAACTAGGCCACAATAACCATGGGCTAATATTTACTGTAGTGACACTGGGCCTCCTACGGGCCGTAGAAACAGTGGGCCTTCTACGGGCGTATAAACAGTGGGCCTTCTACGGGCCGTAGAAACAGTGGGCCTTCTACGGGCCATAGAAACAATGGGCCTTCTATGGGTCCGTATCATCAATGGGCCTTATACGGGCCGTATGATCGATTGGCCAAACATGGGCCAAACAGACCGCATTCTGGCCGTAAACGGGCTAGAGTTGGAATCGTCCGTTCATGGGCCGACCATAACGGGCCATCGTTAATAGGCCGTATTTGATGACGCTATGAAAACGGCCCAACGTATTAACGGACCACAAACGGGCCGACTGTAACCACGGGCTGAATTTGGCCCACAAGCAGAAAATGACAGTAACGGGCCGTAAGTAAATGAATGCTGGAAAATAGCCCAAGAATAAATGGGCTCTGAGAAGGCCGAAAGATAACATGGGCTGGAAACGGCCCAACGGAATAACGGGCCGTTAATGGGTATAAAGTGATACACTGTTCTTTACGGGCCAGTTTCACCACGGGCCGTTAATGGGTGTAAAGTGATACACTGTTCATTACGGGCCAGTTTCACCACGGGCCGTTAATAGGCCAAGAGTTACATAGGGCCTCATATGGGCCGAAAGACGTCATGGGCCATACATGGGCCAGAAGTGAAAACGGGCTGGAATCATATTGGATGGCCCAGATGACGCTACTGGGCCTAATTCGAATAGGGCGTAACGGGCCTTGGGTTAGCGGGCTGTAAATGGGCTATATGCGAACAGGCCGTTAACAGGCTTTCCATGGGCCGGCCCGCCACCTTTTGACCAAGTCAAACGGGCCGGCCTTTTCACAGGAATGGGCCTCTGTTGGGCCGTGCCACGTGTCGACGTATCATAGGCGCCTTCTGTCCAATGAGTGGATGACATCTGTCCCAGCGATGAGCCGACACGTGTTTCCTCCAGCCAATGATGATTTTACACGTGGAAAATCCCCATTGGTCGGGGCTGTTAACGGGTTATCGGATCCAAAACCCGACCCGATAGCTTAACGGCGTTCCGTTACGGTGGATGCCACGTGTCGGTCACCCTTGACGAAAGCACTTCTGTGACGCGCGATTTATCGTCATGGAAGTGGACACTTCCATGATGATAATTTTGGTAATGTCATGGAACACTTCTACGACAGCACAGGTATGACTATCTTGATTCTGTCATAAAATCGTCATGGATGTACATGCATGACAGAAAACATGGACCTACTGTGACAAACACGTATCATCATGGAAGTGTATTTTTTTGTAGTCTAGCACAGACTGGTCATCCAACCGGTCTCTTGGTCTAAAAGGGAAATATAGGGGAAACGTTGTACATAGTGGTGTATGACCAAGACTGGATTTGCTATCCACACATAAGATGGCTACATGCATCATTTTTTTGAACATCAGTACAGACGCAAGCGCTCATACATACGCGCAGGCCGAGGGCATGCCTCCATTTCCAAAAAAACATAGGAGTAGGTGGCTAGAGTGAACAAAAATAGGACCAACCCAGATATGTTTCTTGGATGTTTGTTTCTTGGGGATGGCATGCGGCCCGCGGCATGGCTGAGCCAGCAGGCCGCGGCGTGGCTGAGCTTATTTGCTTCATTGCTTGCAGTGCCTCCGCTGGTGCCACAAAAGAAGTTCTCTGCCGCCGAGAAGGGGAAGGCCCCTCGCAAGGGCCCTGGTTCCCCAGTGCCCAAGCGCGGTCACGGCCGTCCCTGCAAGCACGCTGTGACCCCAGACGTGGCCCACCGTCGAGACGGCGCTATGGCACGCGGAGGGGGCCGTCCCAACCATCGCGGTCCAGCTGACGGGGGGAGGCGCGCGATGGTGGCGAGGCCTCCCGCCCGCGCTTTCATTCAGCGGAGGCATCACCGGAGTTCGTTATCTGGTCGGAAAACCGGGCCGGCAACCGGCTCCAGCTTCCGCGCTTCCTTGTCGATGAACTGTCGGCCCCTGGTACAGGAGGGCTCTGGTTGCAGGCGGATGGTTGCTGCAGCAAGGCCTCCTGGGTCGCGGTTGAGACTTCCGCCACGGGCAACATAGCCCTGGCCCGCGGCTGGAAGACGTTCGCCCGCGCGCGCGGCTTGGGCAGGCGGTGCACGCTCTACTTTAAGTATGACGGTGGGTCGACCCTCTACATGTGGGTGTTCGGGGAAGATGGTCGTCGCGCCGGGTGCTGCCCTCAGACGAACGACGGTGAGGAGGTGCTCGGCCTTGGTGACGGTCGCGATGAGGGTGAGGGCGAGCCTGCCCCCAGCGACGACCGCATCTCTTCCAGCAACGGCGGCTCTTCCTCAAGTGCCAGCTCCAGCGGCGATGGCTATGACCAGCTGTCGCGCCGCTATGCCTGCTTCGAAGGAGGCAGCGGGTCATCTCGTCGGCGCGCCTCCGTGAAGCGCGAGGAGGGGTTTGGCTAGGCTCGGGCGTTGCTAAGGGCCCACCCCCGCAGGTTGCTGAAACGCCGCTTTGTTTAGCTTTTTCCCTTTCCTGCATCAGAAAATGAAGCTAGTATGGGCCCAGAGGGGCGTGTATCGAACTGTGGTTCTTAGTTAATGCAACGTGCATGTTATTCCCATGCCGTGTTGTTATTTTGCGCAAAGATAACCTAACCTGGCGCTTTTGGGGCGCCCTTTCCTTCACGAGATGTCTGTGTTTGCTCAGGAACTGCAAAAAAATTGTTAGGAGGTGCGCTAGAGGATTTTCCGTTCACCCGAACCTTGACTTGGCGCTTTGCATCACGGTACCCGAGGGGCACGGATAAGGAGAGATGCGCCAGCTTCTAGGCTCGAACGAGGGTGGCTCACGAGAAGGCAGAGAGAAGGAAAAGCTCGCGAGGGCACCTGCCTAGCCCCCTCGCGAGGTATGTGAGATAGAGATCACGGGTAAAAACCAGAGCCGAAAATCGCGGTAAAAGGTGAAGGATCCAAATCAGCAAGGAACGCCAAAGGCAAACTCGATTAAGGAAAAGCAAGCCAACTACGGAAAGAAATGAAAAGCCGTGTCCGGCACCTAATCTAGTCTTCAAGTCTACTCACTAGCACGGAGCTAAGTGTTGTCCACTAGGCGTGGGAGGGAGCCCCAGGGCCTGAGGCCGGTGCTCCTGAGACTCCGAGGCGTGTACAACCCCAACTTATTATTATGTGAGAGTGTCACGGGCGGTGATTCTTCACAGGCATCGGGCCTTGCTTCACAGGCTCTGGGCCTCTCTTCACAGGCTCTTGGCCTTGCTTCACAAGCACTGGGCCTTGCCTCACAGGCACTGGGCCTTGCTTCATAGGCACTGGGCCTTGCCTCACAGGCACTGGGCCTTGCCTCACAGGCACTGGGCCTTGCTTCACAGGCACTTGGCCTTGCTTCATGGGTAGAACTTCCACTACTAGGAAAAGGGCTACTAATGACGCACCAGTTTTGCCTACTAATGGCGCATCACTGGTGCGCCAATTAGTAGTCACGCCAACTAGTATTTTTTACTAATGGCGCACACTGGTGCGCCATTAGTACTAGGCCACGGTGCGCCATTAGTATAGGCCACTGGTGCGCCATTAGTACTAGGCCATGGTGCGCCATTAGTATTTTTTGAATTTTGAAGGCGGGGAATAATAGTAGTGGCGCACCGTCTAACCCCACCGTGCGCCATTTTCTATTTTTGAATTTTTAATTTGGATCTGGATCGTGATTTTTTTCCCATTCTTTCTCGTTTTTTTGCTCGTTTTTTGGCACGATATTATTTCAAATTTGTTCCTGTTTTTGGGATCTTGTACGTTCTTTTGCCATGTTCTTTTGCCGGGAAGGAGTTCGCCGGATGAGGAGGAGGAGGTCACCGGAGAGGCACTCGCCTACATCGCCGGAGAGGAGGAGAAGGGTCGCGGAGAGGAGTTCACCGAAGCATCAGAGAGGAGGAAGGAGAAACCATGAGGGAATGGTAGGAGAGGAGGGAGGAGGAGCTCACCGAAGAAGGAGGAGGAGAAACCGTGACGAGAGGGGAGGGGAGGGGAGGAGAGGAGGGAGGAGGAGGTCACCGGAGAAGGAGGGAGGAGGAGGTCGCCGGAGAGGAGGGGAGGGTAGTATGGTGGAGGAGAGAAGGGAAGATGGAGTGGGAGGAGAGGAGGAGATGGAGTGGAGGAGAGGTGGAGTGGAGGAGAAGAATGGAGAGGTAAGGAGGAGAGGACCACGCCCAGCCATATATACGGCCATTAGTAATGGCGCACCGTGGGCAGGTGCGCCCATTACTAACTTTTTTTATTTTTTTGATTTATTTTGAATTTTTGAAGGCGGGAAGATACTAATGGCGCACCATGGGCAGGTGCGCCATTAGTAACTTTTTTTATTTTTTGACTTATTTTGAATTTTGAAGGCGGGACGATACTAATGGCGCACCATGGGCAGGTGGCGCCATTAGTAACTTTTTTTTATTTTATTTTTTGACTTATTTGAATTTTGAAGCCGGGAAGATTACTAATGGCGCACCCATGGGCAGGTGCGCCATTAGTAAAGTTTGAACTTTTTTGAACTTTTTGCCTCTCCAGATCTTAAAAGCCCTCTTTTTTCTATTAGGTTTTTGAGGATTTTGGAAAAATGTTTAACATGGTTCCCCCGTTAAATTCGGCATGTAACTTTTCGAGTAGATGATTTTTCATATAAAAAACCAGTTTTCATCCGAGTTTGTACGCAAAAGTTATGCCCATTTTTACAAATTCTCGAGAGATTTTGCAAAAAAGTCGGGAAAATTTCATGTTTGTAAATTTTGCTAACAACTAGACCACATATCACATGGGAATCTTATTTTCTTTTATTTTTTGACATTTCTATCATTTTCTTTTATTTTATTTTTGAAACTAAAAAAGGCGGTCCACGGGGGGGGGGGGGTGCATTCGGGCGAATGTTTGGGCCAAATTACTAATGGCGCACCATGGCATGGTGCGCCATTACTAGTTCAACTAGTAATGGCGCACCACTCCCACGATGCGCCATTAGTAGTTTTGAAAAAAATTTAAAAAAATTTACTAATGGCGCACCACTCCCACGGTGCGCCATTAGTAGTTTTGAAAAATTAAAAAAAAATTACTAATGGCGCACCTTGGATGTGGTGCGCCATTAGTATTTGCACACTATTGGCGCACCAACACATGGTGCGCCATTAGTATATAGTAATAGCGTACCCCATGTCTGGTGCGCGATTAGTGTCAATTCCATCTATAGCCCTTTTCCTAGTAGTGTTCCGGAGGTGCTGGATGTTCCAGGCATTTTGGATAGGTGTCCCCTCTTGTGTCTCCAAGCGCATGGCGCCAGGCCTGGAGATGTGGATGACCCTGAACGGGCCCTCCCACATGGGTGAAAGCTTGTGCAACCCTTCCCTAGAGAGGACCCGCCTCAGGACTAGGTCACCCATCTCAAGCGTCCTGGAGCGAATGTTGCGGCAGTGGTAGCGCCGTAGCGCTTCCTGGTACCTTGCGGCCCTTAATGCAGCTTCATGACGACGTTCCTCCCCCAGCACAAGATCCAGCCCTCGTATGGCGTCCTGCTGCGTTTCATCGAACGCCAGGACCCGCGTGGAGCGATGCTTGACCTCGTGAGGGAGGACTACATCAGCTCCATAGACAAGGAAGAACGGAGTCTCGCCCGTTGGCTTGGTAGCGGTGGTGCGGATGGACCATAGCACGGACTGTAGCTCGTTGTGCCAGCCCCTGCCGCAGGCCTCCAGCTTCTTCTTGAAGGTCCTGGTCTTGAGGCCCCTCAGGACCTTAGCGGTGGCGCGCTCAGCCTAACCATTGCTCCTAGGGTGGGCTACTGAAGCGTAGCAGATCTATGTTCCAAGGTTAGCACAGTAGGTTTTAAAGAGGTTACTAGTAAACTGCGAGTCGTTATCTGTGATGATCCGGTGGGGACCCCGAAGCGCTCACGAGGCCCTTGATGAACTTGCAGCAGAGCCGGCTGGAATGGTTTGGACGCCTTCCACTTCCACCCACTTGGTGAACTTGTTGATGGCGACGTAGAGATAACAGTAGCCCCCTGGCGCTCGTGGGAATGGGCCTAGGTTAATTTACCCACTAGACCACGAACGGCCACGTAAGCGGGATGGTTTGGAGGCCCTGAGCAGGCTGATGGATTTGCTTGGCGTGGAATTTGCAAGCTTCGCGGACTTCACCAGCTCAGCTGCATCGTTGAGTGTTGTGGGCCAATAGAATCCGTTGCGGAAGGCCTTGTCGACGAGGGTCCGTGATGACGAGTGATGTCCGCAGTCCCCTCCATGTATGTCAATCAGCAGCTCCCTCCTTGATGCTGGAGATGCAGTGCAGCATGACATCGTCGGCGGTTTGCCGTTTCCTGTACAATCGCGTCTCTGAATGCAGTATGCCGTGGCCTGTCGGGCACACGCTCTGCGTCTTCTCCTTCTCCGCAGTTGTCTTGTGCATCAGTACTCCTTGAACTCCTTGGTCCAGAACTCCCTTCCTGGGCTCGAGCGCCAAAGAAGCAGCCGAGCTCCTGAGGTCAGGCCGCAAGCTGGGGTCCCGAGCCGGGGGATGAGGGAGCTCCTCCCGAGGCTGAGTCGTGCTTGACAGGGTGGCGTAGCTACGGCTTGAAGAGCCGCTCTTTGAAGACGCCAGGTCTCTTGCGGTTGCCGCTTGGCTCTCTTGGCGATGTCGTCGCTTCCTTGTTGGTGCCCCGAGGCAAATGCTGCAGCTCCAAGCCTGCGAACTATTTTCCATTTTGTGCACCTCCACAAGGTAGGCCTCCATGTGCTCGTCCTTTGGCTCGTACACTTTGTTGGAGAAGTTGATGAGGAGCTGCGAGTCGCCCTTCACGGTAAGACGCCTTACCCCCACAGCCGTCGCAGCCTTTAGGCCGGCTATGAGGCCTTTGTATTCTGCGATATTGTCGGAGACCTTCTCGCCGTGCTGGAAGCAGAGTTGCACGGCGTAGCAAAGCTTGTCCTGAGTGGGCGAGATGAGCACTGCTCCAGCCCCCGCGCCCTGGTGCGCAAAGGCAATCAAAATACATGACCCAGCCATCTGGCGCCTCGCTTCCTAGGGAGATGGACCGGTCTTCTCCTTCCTCAAGAGCCGGGGCATCTGTCCATTCTGCCACAAAATCGGCGAGTGCGGCCCCCGTGATGACCCTGGTGGTGCTAAACTCTAGCTGAAATGCTTGCAGCTCAATGTTCCATTAAGTGACCCTTCTAGCTGAGTTTGGGCTCCTGAGTACCCTCTCTAATGGGTAAGACGAGACGACCTTGATGGGGTGCCCCTGGAAGTAGTGTCGCAGCTTGCGCGAGGCCACCAAAAGTGCGAGCAGGAGCTTCTGCGGCATGGGGTAGCGCGCCCTCCCGTCCCGCAGTATGGTGCTAACGAAGTACACCAGATGCTCGACAAGGGCTAGCACACTGTCGAGGCTCGAGTCCCGTAGAGATTGTGGCGTATCTTGAGGTGGTGGGTCTTCTGAGACTTGACTATCCTCAGGAGCTTCTGCGATGTTGCCCTGCTGAGCTTGGTCTTCTGCCACTGATGGCTTTGTTGCTCCTTCCTGGCCCCGCGCTGCATCAGCTCTGGCTTGGTGCGGCACACCCTTGTCTTGACGCCCCTCCCGAACCGCCACCAGCGCCGCGCTAGCGGAGTACGGGGTGGCGGCAAGGTAGAGCTTCAGAGGCTCGAGAGGCCACGGTGCCACCATCACTTGGGGGGCGGTGAGGTATTTCTTGAGGACTCGGAAGGCCTAGTCGGCCTCCGGGGTCCACTTGAATGGGCCTTCTTCTTCATGAGCTTAAAGAAGGGTAAGGCGCGCTCGCCTAGCTAAGAGATGAAACGCCCTAATGGGTCACCCGTCCTGCCAGCTTTTGCATCTCCTTGAGGGTCTGTGGTGGGCTCATGTCTTCGATGGCCTTGATCTTCTCTCCGGGTTCGCCCGATCCTTCTGTGGGATACGAGGAACCCCTAGCAACTTGCCAAATGGCGACGCACCACTTCTATGGGTTAAGCCTCAAGTTCACTTGGCGCAAGCTATCGAAGGTCTCCTCCAAGTCTTGAATCAACGTCCTCGCCTCGCGAGATCTGACCACTATGTCATCAACGTAGGCCTCTGTGTTCCTGCCGAGCTGCCGCCCGAAGGCCATGTGCATCAGCCGCTGAAAGGTTGCGCCCACGTTGCGAAGGCCGAAAGGCATGCAGGTGTAGCAGTACCCCCCACATGGTGTCAAGAAGGCCGTCTTCTCCACATCCTCCACTTCCATCTTGATCTGATGGTATCCAGAGAACGCATCCAGGAAACACAACAAATTGCACTCGACGGTGGAGTCGACGATTTGATCGATGCGCAGAAGGGGGAACAGATCTAGGGGGCAGGCTTTGTTTAGGTTGGTGAAGTCGACGCACATCTGTTCCTTCCCACCTATCTTCGGTACTACAATGGGGTTCGCCAGCCATTCGGGGTATCGAACTTCCCGGATGGTACCTGCCGCCTCCAGCTTGCGTGTCTCTTGGGCAATGAAGGCATGCTTCTCAGTGGACTGCCATCTTGCTTGCTACTTCACGGGGCGTACATTGGGGCACACCTTTAGATGATGCTAGATTACCTCTCTCGGGACCCCTACCAGTTGATCGGGCTCCCACGCGAATATCTCCTTGTTCGCGCGCAAAAACCTCACCAAAGCTTCTTCTTGTCCCGGGTCAAGGTCGGTTCCTATGGTGAAGGTGGCTCCTGTAGACCCATCCTTGTTGACCGGCACCCGCTTGGTCTCCACCTCGTCTTGGGTGAACAACTGATTTTTCTTGGTGGGCCTGGTCTCCTTGGCCTCTGGAGCACCGGCGCCGGCTGGCTGCGCCGCTGCCGCGGTCTTGAAGGCGAGCCTGAGCACCATCATGGCCTCCTTATTGTCCCCCTAGATGGTGAGGATGCCCTTGCTCCCTGGCATCTTCATCAGGTTGTAGGACGGGTGAGTCGCCGCCATGAACTGAGCGAGAGCCGAGTACCCGAGGACGGTATTGTATGGGAGACCGATGCAGGCGATGTCAAAGTCCACCAGCTCGGTGCGATAGTTGTCCTACATGCCAAAGGTGACAGGGAGGCGGATCTGCCCCAAGGGATGAGCAGCTCCACCGCCCACTCCTATGAAGGGCTTACTGAGGCAAAGCCGTTCGAGCAGCACATGAAGAAGGCTGAAAGCTTCCACGGAGAGCAAGTTGAGGCCGGCGCCGCCGTTGATGAGGGTCTTGGTGACGGCCACGTTGCAGATGGTGGGCGTGCAGAGCATCGGAAGCATCCCTGAGCCGACGGTGCAGCCAGGGTGGTCTTCCGAGTCGAAGGTGAGGTCGGCCTCCGGCGGGGCCCAACCCGGTGGAGCCCCCGGGCGCTTGCAGGCTACCCCAATCTGATGGAAGAAAGGCTTGACGTGGCGATCTGAAGGAGGTGCTTGGGAGCCACCCAGCAGTGCCGCGACTGCGTGGTGTGCCAGCGCCGGTAGCGTGCAGCGAAGAGGTAGAGGAGTTCCCCCCAGGACGTCACCGTGGATCCCGGGAGGTCAAGCAGCCAAGCGCGCGGCTCGTCGGTGAGGGCCAGGGGGAACAAGTTTGCCATGATCTTGTCATCGCCTCCGGCTTCGAGGACAGCCTCCTCATATGCTAGCAGGAACAACGCTGAGTCTACCGCACCGTCGTAATGCGGTGGCATCTCCGGCCTGAACCTGGCCGGCCACTGCACTCGCAGTAGAGCGGGGGCCAGGGCTCGGTACCCAGACTCCCTGCTGCTGGTGTCGGCCACGGAGATGGTGGCGGGGCTCCTACCATGGGAGCGCGGTGTGGCAGTACGGGGTGCTGGTTGATGGAGAGAAGCCCCGACGCACCCCTACCTGGCGCGCCAAATGTCAGATGTGGGGTTCCGGCAAACCATTAAGGTTCGAACACGAGGGTGCGCGTGAAGTCTTTCCCTCCTGCCGATCAACGCTCTAGCTCACTAGATCTCACGGACGAACTCGACGAACTCTCGACACAGAAAGACACGTGGTTTATAATGGTTCGGGCCACTTTTGTGCTGTAATACCCTACTCCAGTGTGGTGGTGTTGGATTGCCTCTAGGGCTGATGATGAACAATACAAGGGAAGAGCAGCCTCCTGAAGTTGAGGTGTTCTTGCGCGTGTGAGCTTGTGGTGTGTCTCTTCAGCCAAGATCAGATCCTCCCCCTACTAGGGTGGCTAGTCCTATTTATAGAGGCCCTGGTCCTCTTCCCAAATATCAAGCGGGAAGGGAGCCAACAATGGCGGGCTAATTTGAAGGGGGACAGCTAGTACAAGTTATCTTGACAAAAGTAGTCTTTGCTTGCACAAAGCTCTGGTGGTGACGTCGTCTAGGGCTCCACGATGACCTCCGTCTTGCAGTCCATGGTCTTGGTCTTGTTGCACCGAAATGGCAACCTTTGCCTGATGCCTCGGTACTCCGCGGCTGCGCTTGACTCCTTTGCACCAAAGAGGAAACAAGGACGCTGCGCGCGCTGGCGCCCGCCTGGCGCCCGCTGGTGTCAATCGTCATGGCTCACGTCACGAGAGCCTCGTGAGGTTCGCCTCGCCTTGATATCTCCGCTCCTCGTGAGCATGCCTAGCTAGGGCACTCCAGAGGAGGTCTTGCGTCGTCCTCCTCGCGAGGCTTGGCCCCTCGCGAGGGTCTTGGATGCTTTGCTGGTGAAGATGGGTCGTACGGCCTGTTGGCTGAGCCACGCCGCGGGCCGCAGACAGGCAAGTCCGGCGACCCCCGTTCCCAGAACGCCGACAACATGGTGCTGGACTGCTGGTGCACCCACTGTCCCATGCCCTTATACCAAATATTTAGTTGTTCTTAATCTAATGCCCCTGGTAAAATGAAGTCATGCCACTGTTATAAGGCATGATAAGTTTAGCCAAATATTTTTGCCTGTAATTTTTTGAGACTCTGACTGTTTCCTCTATAGCTATTTGTGCAAACAGGGATATCCATTTCACCTGGTTGTTGTTGTGACCTTTTGGTGTACTGCACAAAACACTTCTTAAAAGAAGTGACTTTTGTGTTGTTTAACTGGAATGTCAGAATGGAACAATTGGTTCATTTCGGTGGAACTGCACAAAGGGAGATCTGTGTTCCAATCCTCATCATCCATATTGGCACCATAACCATCCTTTAGGTAAGAATGATATTTAATGCATGTGTTCATCTCTATGTTGCGACTACCATTTGAAAATAATGCTATTGTTTACTATAGTACACTTGTACTCCCTCACTGACAAAACCAATTCTGAACTAGAAGGTCAATCATGTACTTGGTTTCACCAACTGGTGAGGAGAAAGAGAAATAGAGCATGAAGAGGAGGAAGAAGAAGAAGAAGAGTAAATAGTGCCAAGGTGATATTGCTGAAGCCGAGGCCTCAGTGGAGGCCATTCAAGGGCTCTGGCAATGTCTACGTTACATGTGAGACGATCCTCCAGGGAGCCCTTCCACTTCTCGTATTGTCCATGATGAATTTGATGCTACTGTTAGAGTAATATGCTAATGTCCTTCTATTCTTTCTCACTAAGCTAATGAAGGTTTCACCTTATTCCTACTTGTGCAAACAGGGATCATGTTGTGCCAATCATACATTTTAGTGGAACTACATAAGGCAATACAATGAACTGTATCCCAGCCAGTGCTTTAACTCTGCTGGAAGTTCTTGATAATCTTTTGATATAATCTCAGCACTGGTAAACAAGAGTGATTTCAACCATACATCTGAAGTGCACAAAAATATATACTATTGAGTGATTCCAGTGAATGCTTTATCATCTCTTCTGGGACTACATGAATAAGCTTTTTTCCTCAGGTTGGTACCGGCCTAAGGCCTTCATCCATATTAGTTTGTTGTCATCTCTATTGGTATCGTGCTACTGTCATGAGAAACTCCCTTATCTTTGCACGTTCAAGTTTTGCAACCTATGATATATGGCAATGCTTTGACTGTTGAGCTAATTGGCACTGGATAAATAAACTAATACCTCTCTTTAAGCAAGAATACTGTCGGATGTGGGGCTCCGGCTAACCCTTAAGGTTCGACCACTGGGGTGCGTGTGAAGTCTTCCCCTCCTACCGATCTACGCTCTAGCTCGCTAAGATCTTCCGGACGAACTCGACGAACTCACAACACAGAAACACACGGGGTTTATACTGGTTCGGGCCACCGTTGTGGTGTAATACCCTACTCCAGCGTGGTGGTGGTGGATTGCCACTTGGGCTGATGATGAACAATACAAGGGAAGAACAGCCTCCTGAGGTTGAGGAGTTCTTGTGCTTTCGGACTTGCGGTGTGTAGGTTCTCTCGAGCCAAGATCCGATCAGATCCTCCTATCCACTATGGTGGCTAGTCCTATTTATAGAGGCCCTCGTCCTCTTCCCAAATATCAAGTGGAAAGGCATCCAACAATGGCGGGCTAATTTGAACGGGGACAACTAGTACAAGCTATCCTGACAAAAGTAGTCTTCGCCTGCACAAAGCTCTGGTGGTGACGCTGTTTTGGGCTCCACGATGACCTCCGTCTTGCAGTCCATGGTCCTGGTCTTGTTGCACCGGAATGGCAACCTTTGCCTGATGCCTTGGTACTCCGCGGTTGCGCTTGCCCCCTTTGCACCAAAGAGGAAACAAGGACGTTGCACGCGCTGGTGCCTGCCTGGCGCCTGCCTGGTGCCGATCGTCAGGGCTCATGTCACGAGAGCCTCGTGTGGTTCGCCTTGCCTTGATATCTCCACTCCTCGTGAGCCTGCCTAGCTAGGACACTCCAGAGGAGGTCTTGCATCATCCGCCTCGCGAGGCTTGGCTCCTCGCGAGGGTCTCTGACGCTTTGTTGGTGAAGATGGGCCATACGGCCTGCTGGCTCAGCCACGCCGCGGGCCGCGGGCAGGCAAGTCTGGGGACCCCCGTTCCCAGAACGTCGACAGTATCCCCCGGGCCCAAGGTGCGCACAGGCTTGTCTTCACGGAGAAGCCAAGGGTCGAGCTCGAAGCGCCGTGGACCCCAAAAGCCTGCGGCCTTGGTTGACGCGTGGCGGTTGATTGGACGTGGGTGTCTCCGCTTCCCCACACTGCCTCGATGACTGCATGACTTGACAAGTCCCTGCGACATGCAAGGGAAACCATCATTACCTGCGATCGTTGGAGACGTCGGTTGGCCTTCTCTTGCTATAAATGGGGAGGGGGCGGAGCCCCCGTTGCCCATCTCTTCCTCACTTGCTCGCTTCTTCTTTGCTTCATTGCTTGCAGTGCCTCCGATGGCGCCACGCAGGAAGTTCTCTATCGCCGAGAAGGGGAATGCCCCCGCGAGGGCCACGGTTCCCCGGCGCCCACGCGTGGTCGTGGCCGTTCAGGCAAGCACGCTGTGACCCCCGCTGTGGCCCACCGTCGAGGCGGCGCCGCGGCATGCGGAGGGGACCGTCCCAACCATGGCGGTCTAGCTGATGTGGGGAGGCACGCGATGGTGGCGAGGCCTCCCCGCTCGCGCTTCCATTCAGCGGAGGCGTCGCCGGAGTTTGGTGTCTAGTCGGAGAAACCGGCCGGCAACTGGCTCCAGCTTCCGCGCTTCCTTGTCGATGAAGTGCCGGCCCCTGGTCCATGAGGGCTCTGGTTGCAGGTGGATGGTTGTTGCAGCAATTCCTCCTGGGTCGCGGTCGAGACTTCCGCTGCGGGCAACATAGCCCTGGCCCGCAGCTGGCAGACGTTCGCCCGCGCGCGCGGCCTGGGTAGGCGGTGCACGCTCCACTTCAAGTATGACGGTGGGTCGACCCTCTACGTGAGGGTGTTCGGGGAAGATGGTCGCCGCGCCGGGTGCTGCCCCGAGATGAACGACGGTGAGGAGGTGCTCGGCCTTGGTGATGGTCGCGACGAGGGTGAGGGCGAGCCTGCCCTCGGCGGCGACCGCATCTCTTCCAGCTACGGCAGCTCTTCCTCTAGTGACAGCTCCAGCGGCGATGGCTACGACCAACCGCCACGCCCGCTTCGGAGGAGGCAGCGGTTCATCTCGTCACCGCGCCTCCGTGAAGCGCGAGGAGGGGTCTGGCTAGGCTCGGGCGTTGCTAAGGGACCACCCCCGTGGATTGCTGAAACGCCGCTTTGTTTAGCTTTTTCCCTTTCCTACATCAGAAAATGAAACTAGTATGGGCCCAGAGGGGCATGTATCGGACTGTGGTTCTTGGTTAATGCAACGTGCGTGTTATTCCCATGTCGTGTTGTTATTTTGCGCAAAGATAACCTAACCTGGCGCGTTTGGGACGCCCTTTCCTTCACGAGATGTCTGCCTTTGCTCAGGAACTTCAAAAAATTTGTTAGGGGGTGCGCTAGAGGATTTTCCATTCACCTTGACTTGGCGCTTTGCATCGCGGTACCCGAGGGGCACTGATTAGGAGAGATGCGCTAGCTTCCAGGCTCAAACGAGGGTGACTTGTGAGAAGGCAGAGAGAAGAAAAATGCTCGTGAGGGCACCTGCCTAACCCCCTCACGAGGTATGCGAGAG
The DNA here is from genome assembly GCF_018294505.1 of Triticum aestivum. Taxonomy (NCBI): domain Eukaryota; kingdom Viridiplantae; phylum Streptophyta; class Magnoliopsida; order Poales; family Poaceae; genus Triticum; species Triticum aestivum. Next base: position 152,255,487 of record NC_057797.1, on the reverse strand, counting down.
AGAGAGAGAGAGAGATAACGAGTAAACTAGAGCCGAAAAACATTGTAAAAGGCGAAGGAACCAAATCAGCAAGGAACGCCAAAGGCAAACTCGATTAAGGAGAAGCAAGCCAACTACGGAAAGCAAATGAAAAGCCGCGTCCGGCACCTAATCTAGTCTTCAAGTCTTCTCACCAGCGCGAAGCTAAGTGCTGTCCACCAGGCGTGGGAGGGAGCCCCATGGCCTGAGGCCGGCGCTCCTGAGACTCCGGGGCGTGTACAGCCCCAACTTATTATTACATGAGAGTGTCACGAGCGGCGATTCTTCACAGGCACCGAGCCTTCCTTCACAGGCTCTGGGCCTTTCTTCACAGGCTCTGGGCCTTGCTTCACAGGCTCTGAGCCTTGCTTCACAGGCACTGGGCCTTGCTTCACGGGATCTAGGCCTTGCTTCATAGGCACTGGGCCTTGCTTCACAGGCTCTGGGCCTTGCTTCATAGGCACTAGGCATTGCTTCACAGGCACTGGGCCTTGCTTCATGGGTAGAACTTCTAGAGGTGCTGGATGTTCTAGGCGTTTTGTATAGGTGTCCCCTTTTGCATCTCCAAGCGCACGGCGCCAGGCCTGGAAATGTGGACGACCCTGAACGGGCCCTCCCACATGGCTGAAATCTTGTGCAACCCTTCCCTGGAGAGGACCCGCCTCAGGACTAGGTCACCTGTCTCGAGCGTCCTGGAGCGAATGTTGCGGCAGTAGTAGCGCTGTAGCGCTTGCTGGTACCTTGCCTCCCTTAATGCAACTTCGCGACGATGTTCCTCCCCCAGCACGAGATCCATCCCCCGCATGGCGTCCTGCTGCGTTTCGTAAAACGCCAGGACCCGTGCGGAGCGATGCTTGACCTCGTGAGGGAGGACTACTTTAGCTCTGTAGATGAGGAAGAATGGAGTCTCGCCCGTTGGCTTGGTAGCGGTGGTGCGGATGGACCACAGCACGGACTGGAGCTCATCGTGTCAGCCCCTGCCGCAGGCCTCTAGCTTCTTCTTAAAGGTCCTGGTCTTGAGGCCCCTCAGGACCTCAGTGTTGGCGTGCTCAGCCTGACCATTGCTCCTGGGGTGGGCTACCGGAGCATAGCAGATCTGCGTTGCAAGGTTAGCACGGTAGGTTTTAAAGAGGTTATTAGTAAACTGCAAGCCGTTATCTGTGATGATGCGGTTGGGGACCCCGAAGCAGCTCATGAGGCCCTTGATGAACTTTACAGCAGAGCCGGCTGGAATGGTTCGGACGGCTTCCACTTCCGCCCACTTGGTGAACTTGTCGATGGCGGCGTAGAGATAGCGGTAGCCCCCTGGCGCTCGTGGGAACGGGCCTAGGATGTCTAGCACCCAGGCCACGAACGGCCACGTGAGCGGGGTGGTTTGGAGGCCCTGAGCAGGCTGATGGATTTGCTTGGCGTGGAATTGGCAAGCTTCGCAGGACTTCACTAGCTCAGCTGCATTGTTGAGTGCTGTAGGCAAATCAAATCCGCTGCGGAAGGCCATGCCGACGAGGGTCCGTGATGATGAGTGATGTCCATAGTCCCTGCCGTGTATGTCAATCAGCAGCTCCTTCCCTTGATCGCTAGAGATGCAGCGCAGCGTGACATCATTCGGCTATTTCATGTACAACTCGCCGTCTTGAATGCAGTATGGCCGTGGCCTGTCGGGCCACGCGCTCCGCGTCTTCTTCCTTCTCCGGCAGTGTCCCATGCATCAGGTACTCCTTAAACTCCTTGGTCCAACACTCCTCGTGGGGCTCGAGCACCAAGAGCAGCCGAGCTCCCGAGGTCGGGCCACAAGCTGGGGCTCCCGAGGCCGGGGGCTGAGGGAGCTCCTCCTAAGGCTGAGTCGTGCTTGAAAGAGGTGGCATAGCTGACGGCTTGAAGAGCCGCTCTTTGAAGACGCTGGGCTCTTGCGGTTGCCACTTGGATGCTCTCTTGGCGATGTCGTCGGCTTCCTTGTTGGTTCCCCAGGGCACGTGCTGCAGCTCTAGGCCTGCGAACTGCTTTTCCATTTTGCGCACTCCGCAAGGTAGGCCTCCATGTGCTCGTCCTTTGGCTCATATACTTTGTTGGAGAAGTTGACGAGGAGCTGCGAGTCGCCCTTGACGGTAAGGCACCTCACCCCCATAGCCGCCGCAGCCTTTAGGCCGGCTATGAGGCCTTCGTATTCTGTGATATTGTTGGAGACCTTCTCGCCGTGCTGGAAGCAGAGTTGCACGGCGTAGCAAAGCTTGTCCTGAGTGGGCAAGATGAGCACTGCTCCAGCCCCCGCGCCCTGGTGCGCAAAGGCGCCATCAAAATGCATGACCCCGCCGTCTGGCGCCTCGCTTCCTGGGGAGGTGGACAGGTCTTCTCCTTCCTCAAGAGCCGGGGCATCTATCCATTCTGCCACAAAATCGGTGAGTGCGACTCCCTTGATGACCCTGGTGGTGCTAAACTCCAGCTGGAATGCTTGCAGCTCGATGTTCCATTCAGCGATCCTTCTGACTGAGTTTGGGCTCCTGAGTACCCTCTCCAATGGGTAAGACGAGACGACCTTGATGGGGTGCCCCTGGAAGTAGTGCGGCAGCTTGCGCGAGGCCACCAAAAGTGCAAGCAGGAGCTTCTACGGCATGGGGTAGCGCGCCCTCGCGTCCCACAGTACGGTGCTGACGAAGTACACCGGGTGCTCGACGAGGGCTGGCACATTGTTCAGGCTCGGGTCCCGTGGAGATTGTGGCATATCCTGAGGTGATGGGTCTCCTGAGACTTGACTGTCCTCAGGAGCTTCTGCGATGTTGCCCTACTGAGCTTGGTCTTCCGCCGCTGATGGCTTTGTTGCACCTTCCTGGCCCCGTGCTGCATCAGCTCTGGCTTGGTGCGGCACACCCTTGTCTTGACGCTCCTCCCGAACTGCCACCAGCGCCGCGCTGGCGGAGTTCAGGGTGGTGGCAAGGTAAAGCACCAGAGGCTCGAGAGGCCGCGGTGCCACCATCACTTGGGGGCTGGTGAGGTATTTCTTGAGGTCTCGGAAGGCCTGGTCGGCCTCCGGGGTCCACTTGAAGGGGCCTTTCTTCTTCATGAGCTTATAGAAGGGTAAGGCACGCTCGCCTAGCTTAGAGATCAAACACCCTAACGCGGTCACCCGTCCTGTCAGCTTTTGCATCTCCTTGAGGGTCTGTGGTGGGCTCATGTCTTCGATGGCCTTGATCTTCTCCGGGTTCGCCTCAATCCCTCTGTGGGATACGAGAAACCCTAGCAACTTGCCAGATGGGACGCCAAACACACACTTCTCCAGGTTAAGCCTCAAGTCCACACGGCACAAACTCTCAAAGGTCTCCTCCAAGTCTTGAATCAACGTCCTCGCCTTGCGAGATTTGACCACTATGTCATCAACGTAGGCCTCGGTGTTCCTGCCGACCTGCCGCCCCAAGGAGATGTGCATCAGCTGCCGAAAGGTTGCTCCCGCGTTGCGTAGGCCGAAAGGCATGCAGGTGTAGCAGTACACCCCACATGGTGTCAAGAAGGCCGTCTTCTCCACATCCTCCACCGCCATCCTGATCTGATGGTATCCACAGAATGCATCCAGGAAACACAACAAATCGCACTCGGCGATGGAGTCGACGACTTGATCGATGCGCGGAAGGGGGAATGGATCGTGGGGGCAGGCTTTGTTGAGGTTGGTGAAGTCGACGCACATCCGTTCCTTCCCACCTTTCTTCGGTACTACAACGGGGTTCGCCAGCCATTCGGGGTATTGAACTTCTCGGATGGTACCTGTCGCCTCTAGCTTGCGTGTCTCTTGGACGAAGAAGGCCTGCTTCTTAGTGGACTATCGTCTTGCTCGCTGCTTCACGGGGCGTACATTGGGGCACACCTTTAGATGATGCTGGATTACCTCTCTCGGGACCCCTACCAGTTGATTGGGCTCCCACGCGAATATCTCCTTGTTCGCACGCAAAAACCTCACCAAAGCTTCTTCTTGTCCCGGGTCAAGGCCGGTTCCTATTGTGAAAGTGGCTCCTGAAGACCCGTCCTCGTTGACCGGCACCTACTTGGTCTCCACCTTGTCTTGGGTGAACAACTGCTTTTTCTTGGTGGGCGCGGTCTCCTTAGCCTCTGACGCACCGGCGCCGGCTGGCTACGCCGCTGCCGCGGTCTTGAAGGCGAGCCTAAGCACCGTCACGGCCTCCTTAGTGTCCCCCTGGATGGTGAGGATGCCCTTGCTCCCTGGCATCTTCATGAGGTTGTAGGCTGGGTGAGTTGCCGCCATGAACTGAGCGAGAGCCGGGTACCCGAGGATGGCATTGTACGGGAGACCGATGCGGGCGATGTCGAAGTCCACCAGCTCGGTGCGATAGTTTTCTCACGTGCCAAAGGTGACAGGGAGGTGGATCTGCCCCAAAGGGTGAGCAGCTCCACCACCCACTCATGTGAAGGGCTTGCTGAGGCCAAGCCGTTCGAGCAGCACATGAGGAAGGCTGAAGGCTTCCACGGAGAGCAAGTTGAGGCCGGCCCCACCGTCGATGAGGGCCTTGGTGACAGCCACGTTGCAGATGGTGGGTGTGCAGAGCATTGGGAGCATCCCTCCGCCGGCGGTGGAGCCGGGGTGGTCTTCCGAGTCGAAGGTGAGGTCGGCCTCCGGCGCGGCCCAACCCGGCGGAGCCCTCGGGCGCTTGCAGGCTGCCCCAATCTGACGAAAGAAAGGCTTGATGTGGCGATCTGAAGGAGGTGCTTGGGAGCCACCCAGCAGTGCCGCGACTGCGTGGTGTGCTGGCACCGCGTAGCGCGCAGTGAAGAGGTCGCGGAGTTCCCCCCAGGAAGTCACCGTGGATCCCGGGAGGTTGAGCAGCCAAGCGCGCGGGTCGCTGGCAAGGGCCAGGGGGAACAAGTTTGTCAAACTCCAAGTATTAGGAGAGTGAACGCTAAAAATATTGCTTGGCGCATAGCCCAGAAAAACGCAGTCCAGTCTTTGGTCCCAACTTGTGCCTTTTGGTTATCGGCACATATGGTAGCGAACTATATGGCATGGAGTCTAAAGATTCCAGACAAGTTGGTTGACATGTATATTCATCTGGCACTTAATCAGTCTACATGCCAGGGATGCTCCATTTCAGTTGAACTGCACAAAAAATTTGGGTGGTTCATTTTCTCAACCGCTTCCTTTCTTGTCTGCAATGTAGAATTTAGGCGAGCTACAGGACCAAGATGAGCCAGTAAACTAGTTGGATGAAAGTAGTGGCCAAGTTGCTCAAACCTCCCTCGGCACAAGGCCACTATTTGAGGATAAACCTACAAGCAAAGTTCAGATTGTCTGTACAAGCATTAATTTTTCGAAAGTTTACTCATACAACCATTAATTTTAGCAAGAAGTACCTCCGACTAAACACCATTTACCAGTCTGTACCCTAGGTAATTAAAGTTCGTCCATGGATGATACTGGCTGTGATCTCAATCATTTGGTTGCATAAACATACTGAACATGTGTATATCTAAATCTTTTTGTGAATTATCTATGAATATTGTTGTGTGATCTATCAATCATTTGGATGCATAGACATGCTGAACTTGTGTATATATGAATCTTTTGAGTTGTTGATTGTGAATGTTGGCTATGAATATGAACGTGTCCTATGAAACTGAGTTCGATACGAATTTTTACCTATTCTTTTGTACTTGTGTGTGAACTTGTTAGTATGTCTACTGTGGGATTTGTGACGTGTGGGTGTCAATGGCACACCTCCTTCCCGATAAGAATTGCACCTGCTTTGCTAGGGTAGCAACGGCGCATCACCTCTTTTTAATATCTTTGCTCTGTCTTCCCCCCTCCCCTGCTCAACCCCTGTCGTAATGTTTTCGGCCTCAAAACAAGCATAGTACTGCCTTGTTTTGGGGGCTTGATGAAAAATCGGGTGCTGGTTTCTATAGGTTGGCCCGCCCAGAAAATGGGTTGCTGGTCCACCACGGACTGGGAGGCTAAAAATACAAGTTGTATGGTGTAGAGGCAAGTACAAACACCATCAAGAGCCATCCACTGAAGAAAAAAAATTGTGTTTGATGTGCTTCTTCAGTCGGGCCGCCGGCCCCCTCTTTAATCTAGTTCGCACGGGAATCTAGCTTTCTTTTGAGGGATGAACAGAAATTTTATTCATCAAAAACCACAGTTTGTGGGATACATGTTGGATCGTGGGGGTGTAAAAGCCACACAAGGCGCCCCTGAGCTAATCTAAGGGAGTATTTGGCTAAGACATGTGCATCGTTATTAGAATGGCACCCTTCATACAAGATATTGTTGTTAAAACTCGCTGCCCTCTTCCTGATCTCATGAATGATCGTGCCATAAGTTCCCCTGGCGTTCTTGTTAATGTCCTCCACTACCTGCTTAGGATCAGAGGCAATGATGAAATTATGGAGTGCCAGGTCTTTTGCCAGAGCATATGCTTCGCGCAAGCGATTGACTCAAGAATAGCTAGGTCCTGGATACTGAGAACCACCAGAGAGGAACTACCCAAATATGTGCCATGCTCGTCGCGGCAGACTGCTGCGGCCGATCCTTTTCTGCGGGCAGTTGAAACACCTACATCAACATGAATCTTCGCAAAGCCCGTCAGTGGTGCCCTGGGTCTCACCCTCCTGTAGGGCCTTGCTGGATCATGGCACCAGCCTGCCTTGCTAGTTGTTGACTCTTGATAATTTCCAGGTCCATCAAGTACCTGTTAATGAAAGCATGCATTGCCGCAGGACTCTAAAATTCCCCTTCGTGTATGGCTTTCCTTCTAGCTATCCAAGTTGTCCACAATGTCTCGGCCATCTTTAGGAATGCAGCATGTGATAATGACTGAATCATCGAAAATAGCCATGGTTTGGCAGCTGTTTTAGAGGTAGCCCTCGGCTGGTACTATCATTTTTTCCAGAGGGCGAACAAGTATCAGCTAGGCCTAAGTATGCGTAGCCCATGACATACGGAGACAGTGGTTTCAACTTATTTTTTGAGGTCCATACCGGCCTATGGGCCTCCCATCATAGGTTTTACTTTTTCTTAAAGATTGGCAGCCCAATATATTTTCTTAATAAAACACAGATCTCTGTCCTATTTATCTATATATAAGAATAATAATGTTGTTGATACGTCTCCAACGTATCTATAATTTTTTATTGTTCCATGCTATTATATTATAAGTTTTGGATGTTTATGGGCTTTATTATACACTTTTATATTATTTTTCGGACTAACCTATTAACCTAGAGCCCAGTGCCAGTTTCTGTTTTTCCTTGTTTTAGAGTATCGCAGAAAAGGAAAATCAGACGGAGTCCAATTGACCTGAAACTTCACGGAACTTATTTTTGGAACGGAAGCAATCTAGAAGACTTGGAGTGTACATAAAGGAAGCAACAAGGAAGCCACGAGGCAGGGGGCGCGCCCACCCCCCCTGGGCGCGCCCTCCACCCTCGTGGGCCCCTCGTGGCTCCCCTGATGTACTTATTCCTCCTATATATATCCATATACCCTAAAACGATCAGGGAACACAATAGATCGGGAGTTCCGCCGCCAGAAGCCTGTGTAGCCACCGAAAGCCAATCTAGACCCATTCCGGCACCCTGCCAGAGGGGGGAAATCCCTCTCTGGTGGCCAACTTCATCATCCCGGTGCTCTCCATGACGAGGAGGGAATATTTCTCCCTCGGGGTTGAGGGTATGTACCAGTAGCTATGTGTTTAATCTCTCTCTCTCTCTCTCGTGTTCTTGAGGTGATATGATCTTGATGTATCGCGAGCTTTGCTATTATAGTTGGATCTTATGTTTCTTCTCCCCCTCTACTCTCTTGTAATGAATTGAGTTTTCCCCTTGAAGTAATCTTATCGGATTGAGTCTCTAATGATTTGAGAACACTTGATGTATGTCTTGCTGTGCGTATCTGTGGTGACAATGGGATATCACATGATTCACTTGATGTATGTTTTGGTGACCAACTTGCGGGTTCTGCCCATGAACTTATGCATAGGTGTTGACACACATTTTCGTCTTGACTCTCCGGTAGAAACATTGGGGCACTCTTTGAGGTTCTATGTCTTGGTTGAATAGATGAATCTGAGATTGTGTGATGCATATCGTATAATCATACCCACGGATACTTGAAGTGACATTGGAGTATCTAGGTGACATTAGGGTTTTGATTGATTTGTGTCTTAAGGTGTTATTCTAGTACGAACTCTAGGGCTGTTTGTGACAATTATAGGAATAGCCCAACGGATTGATTGGAAAGAGTAACTTTGAGGTGGTTTCGTACCCTACCATAATCTCTTTGTTTGTTCTCCGCTATTAGTGACTTTGGAGTGACTCTTTGTTGCATGTTGAGGGATAGTTATGTGATCCAATTATGTTATTATTGTTGAGAGAACTTGCACTAGTGAAAGTATGAACCCTAGGCCTTGTTTCAACGCATTGCAATACTGTTTGTGCTCACTTTTATCATTAGTTACCTTGCTGTTTTTATATTTTCAGATTACAAAAACCTATATCTACTATCCATATACCACTTGTATCACCATCTCTTCGCCGAACTAGTGCACCTATACAATTTACCATTGTATTGGGTGTGTTGGGGACGCAAGAGACTCTTTGTTATTTGGTTGCAGGGTTGCTTGAGAGAGACCATCTTCATCCTGCGCCTCCTACGGATTGATAAACCTTAGGTCATCCACTTGAGGGAAATTTGCTACTGTCCTACAAGCCTCTGCACTTGGAGGCCCAACAATGTCTACAAGAAGAAGGTTGTGTAGTAGACATCAAGCTTTCTGGCACCGTTGCCGGGGAGGTTAGCAATTGAAGGTATATCTTTAGATCTTGCAATCGAATCTTTTTGTTTCTTGTTTTAGCACTAGTTTAGTTTATAAAACAAAACTATAAAAATGGAATTGAGTCTGTCTCATACGCTTCATCTTTTTAATATCTTTCGTGAGTATGATGGAAAGGAAAATTGTGCCGAAGTGTTAGAAGAAGAATGCATTAAAATGTTTGGCACTAAATCTTTGAATGATGAGCATGATTGCAATGTTGTTAGTATGAACTCCCTGAATATCCATGGTACTAATGATGATTGCACTAGTCATGATGAAAATATCTCTTATAAGCATGTTGATTTTTGTGGAGTATATTGGGTTTGCAAGTACACACCAAATAGGGAAGATAGATATTGCAAGAGGCATAAGTACTTGGAAACTAAATGGTTGCAAGAAAGGCTAGATGCTTGTGCTGAAAATTTAAATTTTCTTAGCCGTACTTGTGAACTTTGCAATGAACATGATCATTTCAGTACCCAATGCAAATTGTTTCATGATCGTATCGTGTCCAAAAATTGTGATGACTTGATTTCTCTTGCACATCATAATGAACTTAGTTTGCTCTTGGGTTATGAAGAAATGAAATGTATAACTAAGGATATTCCAAAATTTTCCCTTGATAGAGTTCTTCATTTTGATCTATAGGTAATTTATATGTATTGTGCGGTGAATTGCACTGAAAATCCTTATATTGCCAATTACATAAAGAAAAGAAAACAAATAGAGGATGAAGAGAATACTAATGAAAGGGAAGAGACTTCCCAATATCCTCCTATTATTTCTTATGATGAATCAAGTAACGAGGAGGATCCTTCTATTCAACCAATCTCAATAATAAGGAGCACCAAAAAGAGGATTGAACCCACACATGATGTGGTGAAGAACAAGAAGAAAAGAAAAAGGAAGAGAGGTAAAAAGATATCTCTCCCAAATAATGCTGCTCCTATTACTATTGTGCCTCATGAAAATATAATTATGGAAGATAATGATACTTCTTATGATCTTGAAAATCTTTTTGGCACTTGCTTGGAAAAATATGATAATTGCTATACTATTGGTTCTATCCATACTATTAATGATGAGAGTGATTATGCTTATGATATGAAAAGGCCCAAGCTTGGGGATGATATGTTTGATGAAGATGATAATTTTGAGAACATATTTGCTGTAATTAATGTTTGTCCCAAGCTTGGGGATGCTACATTTAATGAAGATGATATTTTTAGTCTCCCAAGTTTGGATATGCAAATTTATAATGATGATGGCATGCCTCCTACTTATGATGATTATCGTGATGATACTTATGCTATAAAAAGTAGTGATTATATTTATAAAACTTGGCATGATTATGGTTACCCCTTTTCTGAACATTACTCTTTTAATGTGGAAACAACTTATAGTATTCGAGTTTCTTATGATACTCCCACTATTATTCATGAGAAGAATTTTGCTTGTGTTGAGAGTAATAAAATCTCTATGCTTGTAGATCATGAAAAGAATGCTTTAGGTGCTGGTTATATTGTTGAATTCATTCATGATGCTACTGAAAATTATTATGAGGGAGGAATATATGCTTGTAGGAATTGCAATAATATCAAGTTTCCTCTCTATGTGCTTAAAATTTTGAAATTTTGCTTGCTTTACCTTCCTATGCAAGTTGATTCTTGTTCCCATAAGTTTTTTGCTCACAAAATCCCTATGCATAGGAAGTGGGTTAGACTTAAATGTGCTAGTTATATTCTTCGTGATGCTCTCTTTATGTTTCAATTCTTATCTTTTATGTGAGCATCATTGAAATCATCATGCCTAGCTAGGGGCGTTAAACGATAGCGCTTGTTGGGAGGCAACCCAATTTTATTTTTGTTCCTTGCTTTTTGCTCCTGTTTAGTAATAAATAATTCATCTATCCTCTGTTATGATTGAGTTTTTTATGTTTTAATTAGTGTTTGTCCCAAGTAGAACCGTTGGGAAGACTTGGGGAAAGTCTTGTTGATCTTGCTGTAAAAAACAGAAACTTTAGCACTCATGAGAATCGCTGCCATTTTTTATTGGAGAGTGCAATTTAGTTAATTCTTTTTGAAGATGATTAATAGATAAATTCCTCAGGTACACCAATTTATTTGAGAATTTTATGAGTTCCAGAAGTATACGTTTGATCCAGATTACTACAGACTGTTCTGTTTTTGACAGATTTTGTTTTCTATGTGTTGTTTGCTTATTTTGATGAATCTATGAGTAGTATCGGAGGGTATGAACCATAGATAAGTTGGAATACAGTAGATATTACACCAATATGAATTTAGAATGAGTTCACAACAGTACCTAAGTGGTGATTTATTTTCTTATACTAACGGAGCTTATGAGTTTTCTGTTAAGTTTTGTGTTGTGAAGTTTTCAAGTTTTGGGTAAAGATTCGATGGATTATGGAATAAGGAGTGGAAAGAGCCTAAGCTTGGGGATGCCCAAGGCACCCCAAGGTAATATTAAAGGAAAACAAAAAGCCTCAGCTTGGGGATGCCCCGGAAGGCATCCCCTCTTTCGTCTTCGTTCATCGGTAACTTTACTAGGAACTATGTTTTTATTCACCACATGATATGTGTTTTGCTTGGAGCGTCATTTCATTTTATTTAGTTTTGCTTGCTGTTTGAATAAAATATCAAGATCTGAAATTCTTAAATGTTAGAGAGTCTTCACATAGTTGCATAATTATTCGACTACTCATTGATCTTCACTTCTATCTTTCGGAGTAGTTTGTCATTTGCTCTAGTGCTTCACTTATATCTTTTAGAGCACGGTGGTGGTTTTATTTTTAAGAAATAGATGAACTCTCATGCTTCACTTATATTATTTTGAGAGTTTAGAACAGCATGGTAATTTGCTTTGGTTATGAAATTAGTCCTAAATATGATGGGCATCCAAGAGGGATATAATAAAAACTTTCATATAGAGTGCATTGAATACTATGAGAAGTTTGATACTTGCTAATTGTTTTGAGATATGAAGATGGTGATATTAGAGTCATGCTAGTTGAGTAGTTGTGAATTTGAGAAATACTTGTGTTGAAGTTTGTGATTCCCGTAGCATGCACGTATGGTGAACCGTTATGTGATGAAGTCGGAGCATCATTTATTTATTGATTGCCTTCCTTTTGAGTGGCGGTTGGGGACAAGCGATGGTCTTTTCCTACCAATCTATCCCCCTAGGAGCATGCACCTAGTACTTTGTTTCGATAACTAATAGATTTTTTGAAATAAGTATGTGAGTTCTTTATGACTACTGTTGAGTCCATGGATTATACGCACTCTCACCCTTCCACCATTGCTAGCCTCTCTAGTACTGCGCAACCTTCGTCGGTACCTTAAACCCACCATATATCTTCCTCAAAACAGCCACCATACCTACCTATCATAGCATTTCCATAGCCATTCCGAGATATATTGCCATGCAACTTTCCATTGTTTCGTTATGACACGCTTCATCAATGTCATATTGCTTTGCATGATCATGTAGTTGACATCGTATTTGTGGCAAAGCTACCGTTCATAATTCTTCATACATGTCACTCATGCATCATTGCACATCCCGGTACACCGTCGGAGGCATTCATATAGAGTCATATCTTGTTCTAAGTGTTGAGTTGTAATTGTTGAGTTGTAAGTAAAAAGAAGTGTGATGATCATCATTATTAGAGCATTGTCCCAGTGAGGAAAGGATGATGGAGATCATGATTCCCCCACAAGTCGAGATGAGACTCCGGACAAAAAGAAAATAAATAAAAGAGGCAAAAGAAGCCCAAAAAAGAGAAAAAAAGAGGCCATAAAAAAGAGAAAGGCCCAAAAATGAAAAATGAGAGAAGAAGAGAGAAGGGACAATGCTACTATCCTTTTACCACACTTGTGCTTCAAAGTAGCACCATAATCTTGATGATAGAGAGTCTCCTATGTTGTCACTTTCATATACTAGTGGGAATCTTTCATTATAGAACTTGGCTTGTATATTCCAATGATGGGCTTCCTCAAAATTCCCTAGGTCTTCGTGAGCAAGCGATTTGGATGCACACCCACTAGTTTCTTTTGTTGAGCTTTCATACATTTATAGCTCTAGTGCATCCGTTGCATGGCAATCCCTACTCACTCACATTGATATCTATTGATGGGCATCTCCATAGCTCGTTGATACGCCTAGTTGATGTGAGACTATCTTCTTCTTTTTGTATTCTCCACAACCACCATTCTATTCCACCTATAGTGATATGTCCATGGCTCACGCTCATGTATTGCGTAAAGATTGAAAAGGTTTGAGAACATCAAAAGTATGAAACAATTTCTTGGCTTGTCATCAGGGTTGTGCATGATTTAAATACGTTGTGTGGTGAAGATGGAGCATAGCCAGACTATATGATTTTGTAGGGATAGCTTTCTTTGGCCGTGTTATTTTGAGAAGACATGATTACTTGGTTAGTATGCTTGAAGTATTATTATTTGTATGTCAATATTAAATTTTTGTCTTGAATCTTATGGATCTGAATATTCTTGCTACAATAAAGATAAATACATGATGAATATCTTAGGTAGCATTCCACATCAAAAATTCTGTTTTTATCATTTACCTACTCGAGGACGAGCAGGAATTAAGCTCGGGGATGCTGATACGTCTCCAACGTATCTATAATTTTTTATTGTTCCATGCTATTATATTATCTTTTTTGGATGTTTATGGGTTTTATTATACACTTTTATATTATTTTTTGGACTAACCTATTAACCTAGAGCACAGTGCCAGTTTCTGTTTTTTCCTTGTTTTACAGTATCACAGAAAAGGAAAATCAAACGGAGTCCAATTGACCTGAAACTTCACAGAACTTATTTTTGGAACGGAAGCAATCCAGAAGACTTGGAGTGTATGTAAGTGATAACCCACAAGTATAGGGGATCGCAACAGTTTTCGAGGGTAGAGTATTCAACCCAAATTTATTGGTTTGACACAAGGGGAGCCAAAGAATATTCTCAAGTATTAGCAGCTGAGTTGTCAATTCAACCACACCTGGAAACTTAATATCTGCAGCAAAGTGTTTAGTAGCAAAGTAATATGATAGTAGTGATAACGGTAACAAAAGGTAACAATAGCAAAAGCAATGTTTTTGGTATTTTGTAGTGATGATAGCAATAGCAACGGAAAAGTAAATAAGAGGAGAACAATATATGGAACGCTCGTAGGCAATGGATCAGTGATGGAGAATTATGCCGGATGCGGTTCATCATGTAATGGTCATAACCTAGGGTGACACAGAAATAGCTCCAGATCGTTGATATAATGTAGGCATGTATTCCGAATATAGTCATACGTCCTTATGGAAAAGAACTTGCATGACATATTTTGTCCTACCCTCCCGTGGCAGCGGGGTCCTTACGGAAACTAAGGGATATTAAGGCCTCCTTTTAATAGAGTACCGGAACAAAGCGTTAACACATACTGAATACATGAACTCCTCAAACTACGGTCATCACCGGTAAGTATCCCGATTATTGTCACTTCGGGGTTAACGGATCATAACACATAATAGGTGACTATAGACTTGCAAGATAGGATCAAGAACACTCATATATTGATGAAAACATAATAGGTTCAGATCTGGAATCATGGCACTCGGGCCCTAGTGATAAGCATTAAGCATAGCAAAGTCATAGCAACATCAATCTCAAAACATAGTGGACACTAGGGATCAAACCCTAACAAAACTAACTCGATTACATGATAGATCCCATCCAACCCATCACCGTCCAGCAAGCCTACGATGCAATTACTCACGCACGGCGGTGAGCATCATGAAATTGGTGATGGAGGATGGTTGATGATGACGATGGCGACGGATTCCCCTCTCCGGAGCCCCGAACGTACTCTAGATCAGCCCTCCCGAGAGGTTTTAGGGCTTGGCGGCGGCTCTGTATCATAAAACGCGATGATTTCTTCTCTTTGATTTTTTTTCTCATCACAACTCAATATATGGAGGTGGAGTTGGATTCGGAGAGGCAACAGGGGGCCCACGAGGTAGGGGGGCGCGCCCCCCACCCTCATGGCAAGACGGTGGGCCCCTGGCCTTCATATTTGGCAGGTATTTTTCTTATTTTCTGAAAAGTGTCTCCGTGAAGTTTCAGGTCATTCCGAGAACGTTTGCTCCTGCACATAAATAACACCATGGTAATTCCGCTAAAAACAGTGTCAGTCTGGGTTAGTTCCATTCAAATCTTGCAAGTTAGAGTCCAAAACAAGGGCAAATGTGTTTGGAAAAGTAGATACGTTGAAGATGCATAAACTCCCCCAAGCTCAAACCTTTGCTTGTCCTCAAGCAATTCAGTTGACAAACTGAAAGTGATAAAGAAAAACTTTTACATACTCTGTTTGCTCTTGTTGTTGTAAATATGTAAAGCCAGCATTCAAGTTTTTAGCAAAGATTATAACTGACCACATTCGCAATAACGCATAGGTCTCAAGTTACTCACATCAATAGCATAATCAACTAGCGAGCCATAATAATAAAACTCGGATGACAACACTTTCTCAAAACAATCATAATATGATATAACAGGATGGTATCTCGCTAGCCCTTTCTGAGACCGCAAAACATAAATGCAGAGCACCTTTAAAGACCAAGGACCGACTAGACATTGTAATTCATGGTAAAAGAGATCCAGTCAAGTCATACTCAATGTAAACTAACAGTAATTAATGCAAATGACAGTGGTGCTCTCAAACTGGTGCCTTTTAATAAGAGGATGATGACTCAGCATAAAAGTAAATAGATAGGCCCTTCGCAGAGGGAAGTAGGGATTTGTAGAGGTGCCAGAGCTTGGTTTTGAAACAGAGGTGAATAATATTTTGAGCGGTATACTTTCATTGTCAACATAACAACCAAGAGATGGCGATATCTTCCATGCTACACACATTATAGGCCGTTCCCAAACAGAATGGTAAAGTTTATACTCCCCCTTCCACCAACAAGCATCAATCCATGGCTTGCTCGAAACAACGAGTGCCTCCAACTAACAAGAGTCCCAGGGGGAGTTTTGTTTGCAATTATTTTGATTTAATTTGCATAAAGCATGGGACTGGGCATCCCGGTGACCAGCCATTTATCTCATGAGTGAGGAGCGGAGTCCACTCCTCTTAAGAATAACCCGCCTAACATGGAAGATACAGACAGCCCTAGTTGATACATGAGCTATTCGAGCATACAAAACAGGATATTTATTTGAAGGTTTAGAGTTTGGCACATACAAATTTACTTGGAACGACAGGTAGATACCGTAAATAGGTAGGTATAGTGGACTCATGTGGAATAACTTTGAGGTTTAAGGAGTTTGGATGCACAAGCAGTATTCCCGCTTAGTACAGGTGAAGGCTAACAAAAGACTGGGAAGCGACCGGCTAGAGAGCGAAAACAGTCATGAACATGCATTAAAATTAATCAACACTGAATGCAAGCATGATTAGGATATAATCCACCATGAACATAAATATCGTGAAGGCTATGTTGATTTTGTTTCAACTACATGCGTGAACATGTGCCAAGTCAAGTCACTTAAATCATTCAGAGGAGGATACCATCCTACCATACCACATCATAACCATTTTAATAGCATGTTGGCACACAAGGTAAACCATTATAACTCATAGCTAATCAAGCATGGCATAAGAAACTATGATCTCTAGTTGTCATTACAAACATGTTTATTCATAATAGGCTGAATCAGGAATGATGAACTAATCATATTTACAAAAACAAAAGAGGTCGAGCTCATACCAGCTTTTCTCATCTCAGTCAGTCCATCATATATCGTCATAATTGCCTTTCACTCGCACGACCGAACAATGTGAATAATAATAATAATAGTGCACGTGCATTGGACTAAGCTAGAATCTGCAGGCATTCAATAAACAGGAGAAGACAAGGCAATATGGCCTCTTTTGTCAGATCAACAATAATGCATATAAGAGCCACTTCAACAATTTAATCATGGTCTTCTCCTATCAACCCCCAAAGAAAAGAAATGAAATAAAACAATTTACACGAGAAAACTCCCAACAAGCAAAAAGAAGAACAGGAAATATTTTTGGGTTTTCTTTTTAATTACTACTACAAGCATGGAAATTAAAACTAGCTAGAAGCTACAACTAATTTTTTTGGTTTTTCTTAAGGTTTATTAAACACACAAGAAGAAAGCATAAAAAGGAAAATAAACTAGCATGGATGATACAATGAAAAAGTATGAGCACCGACATCTAGCAATGAGTGTGTGAGCATAAATATAATGTCGGTGAGAAATACGTACTCCCCCAAGCTTAGGCTTTTGGCCTAAGTTGGTCCATGGCCACGGCTGGCCTGGCGGATATCCATAATAATAGTTGGGGTCGTATTGAGAAGAAGAGGAGGAAGGCTCCGATTGCCACTGGCTGACAATCATCTCCGGGTCCCACTGGTAATTAGACTGTCGTGAAGGATCAAATTGTGGTTCCGTCTCTGGCTCCTCGGCTGGTGCAGGGTTCTGGTAGGCGTACATAGCCATCAACAGAACAAGGTACGTGCCTACAGTCAAATCAAACAAAGAAGGAGCAGGCAAGGTAATAGTCTCGGGATGATGTTTATTAAAGAACAATTGATATTTAAGCTCTCCTTCCCTATTCTTAACAATAAAATCATGTGCCAGCATACTTTTATAATCTAGATAAACACGAGGCAGCACTTTTTCTTCCTTCTCAGCATGCCTAATAGGATGTGCAGCTAGGCGTGTAGCATAGATGCCTCCAAAGATGGGGCCCTTGGTATGGTTCGGACTTAACCGTTTGGCAATAATGCCGCCCATACTAAAAGAGTTATCACCATATAAACTAGGTGCAAAATAATAATATCAGGGATACTCAGGTTTCCACAGTTTCCGCAACCAATTAAGCAACGACTAGCAAATAAAGCAAAGTAACGTAAAACAGGAAAGTGTATGCTAGTGACTCGTGCATCGGAAACCTTCCTTGTTTCCCCTATAGTGATAGTGTCAATAAATCCCTCCACATTATCACGATGTGGTTCTTCTGTATTGCCCTCAAAAGCGACTAAACAAATCCGACAGAAATCATAAAGTGACATCTCCTTATGCTCATCATATAAATGAAATTCCACCGTAGGTGGTGAGTTCCTAGAATGAAAATGAAAGTTTTACACAAAGGTATTTGTGAGCAAGAGATACTGATCGCATTGGTCGTGGAGGAAAGCGGTAAGGCCTCCAGTCTGAGCCAACTCATGAAAATCTTCATAAATCCCAGCTGCTCTTAAGAAATCCTCGGAAGGCCATTCACACGCCCGAACCTCCGCGGTGCGAGGCAGATTATACTTAGGCTTTGGTGCCTTTTCCTTCGAGCTTTGGCTCGATGAGCCCCTCAAAAGTCTACTCATCATTTTCCGAAAAATTCTAAATTTTTTAGTAACTTCAAAATAAAAGTAAACCAAACTCAATAATATTGATGGTAACTACTCCTACAAGTGCCTAGGGCCTATATCATGCATCAAAACTACTTTTGACCATATAAATTTGACATGCAAGCTCAAGAATAGGGTCACCTAATGTAACGCCTCGGACACACCTGCCGGTGGTCGTTACTCCTGGCAGGATCTAGACTGGCCTCACAGATCAATACTAGTCTTTTCTGCGCACTTTGTCCTCACTCATGCGCACCCGGGAGCAACTTCCCGGTCGGTCGCCCATCCTGACACTACTCCAAGCTGAGCACGCTTAACTTTGGAGTTCTGTCCTGACACTACTCCAAGCTGAGCACGCTTAACTTTGGAGTTCTGTCTGAATGGTCTACCGAAAAAGAAGGAATTCCTTATTGATATGATTAGTCTATCATCCCTAATAAGCCAGGCCATCACATACACCCCCACTCCGAGGAACCGACGTCCTCGTCGGGCCACGGGAACGTTCCCTCTTGGCACATACGTTTGTGCTTCCAGTCCAGTACATGTGTCATGTCGTGTGCCATGACGGGTCACAAACGTCATGAACAACATGACCACGCACCTATCCGCAACCATCCGTGTAACCGCGAGGGTCGGCTCTGATACCAACTTGTAACGCCCCGGACACACCCGCCGGTGGTCGTTACTCCTGGCAGGATCTAGACTGGCCCCACATATCAATACTAGTATTTTCTGCGCACTTTGTCCTCACTCATGTGCACCCGGGAGAAACTGAAGGAAATATGCCCTAGAGGCAATAATAAAGTTATTATTTATTTCCTTATTTCATGATAAATGTTTATTATTCATGCTATAATTGTATTAACCGAAAACATAATACATGTGTGAATACATAGACAAACAGAGTGTCACTAGTATGCCTCTACTTGACTAGCTCGTTAATCAAAGATGGTTATGTTTCCTAACCATAGACAAAGAGTTGTTATTTGATTAACGGGATCACATCATTAGGTGAATGATCTGATTGACATGACCCATTCCATTAGCTTAGCACCCGATTGTTTAGTATGTTAATATTGCTTTCTTCATGACTTATACATGTTCCTATGACTATGAGATTATGACACTCCCGTTTGCCGAAGGAACACTTTGTGTGCTACCAAACGTCACAACGTAAATGGGTGATTATAAAGGAGCTCTACAGGTGTCTCCAAAGGTAAATGTTGGGTTGGCGTATTTCGAGATTAGGATTTTTCACTCCGATTGTCGGAGAGGTATCTCTGGGCCCTCTCGGTAATGCACATCACTTAAGCCTTGCAAGCATTGCAACTAATGAGTTAGTTGCGAGATGGTGTATTACGGAACGAGTAAAGAGACTTGCCGGTAACGAGATTGAACTAGGTATTGGATACCGACGATCAAATCCCGGGCAAGTAACATACCGATGACAAAGGGAACAACGTATGTTGTTATGCGGTCTGACCGATAAAGATCTTCGTAGAATATGTAGGAGCCAATATGGGCATCCATGTCCCGCTATTGGTTATTGACCGGAGACGTGTCTCGGTCATGTCTACATTGTTCTCGAACCCGTAGGGTCCGCACGCTTAAGGTTTCGATGACAGTTATATTATGAGTTTATGAGTTTTGATGTACCGAAGGATTTCGGAGTCCCGGATGAGATCGGGGACATGACGAGGAGTCTCGAAATGGTCGAGACGTAAAGATCGATATATTGGACGACTATATTCGGACATCGGAAAGGTTCCGAGTGATTCGGGTATTTTTCGGAGTACAGGGTAGTTACGGGAGAAGCAATGGGCCTTGACGGGCTTTAGTGGGAAGAGGAGAAAGGGCCAAGGGGCTGCTGCGCCCCCCCCCCCTCTGGTCCGAATTGGACTAGGGAAAGGGGGGCAGGCCACCTTTCCTTCTCCTCCACTTCCTTCTCCCTTCCTCCCCTCTTGGTGGACTCCTACTAGGACTTGGAGTCCTAGTAGGACTCCACATCCTGGCCGCACCAAGCCTTGGCCGGCCTCCTCCTTCTCCATCCTTTATATACTGAGGCAAGGGGCACCCCATAGACACACAAGTTGATCCACGTGATCTATTTCTTAGCCGTGTGCGGCGCCCCAGCCACCATAGTCTTCGATAATATTGTAGTGGTGCTTAGGCGAAGCCCTGCAGTAGTAGTACGTCAAGATCGTCACCACGCCGTCGTGCTGACGGAACTCTTCCCCGACACTTTGCTGGATCAGAGTCCGGGGATCGTCATCGAGCTGAACGTGTGCTAGAACTCGGAGGTGTCGTAGTTTCGGTGCTTGATCGGTCGGATCGTGGAGACGTACGACTACATCAACCAAACGCTTCCGTTGTCGATCTACTAGGTATGTAGATCATACTCCCCCTCTCGTTGCTATGCATCACCATGATCTTGCGTGTGCGTAGGAATTTTTTTGAAATTACTACGTTCCCCAACAGAAACTTCACGGTCGGTCGCCCATCCTGACTCTACTCCAAGCTGAGCACGCTTAACTTTGGAGTTCTGTCTGAATGGGCTACCGGAAAAGAAGGAATTCCTTATTGATATGAGTAGTCTATCATCCCTAATAAGCCAGGCCATCACACCTAAGCAGCAAAAATTTGCAATGAATAAAGCATTAGAACAAAAACTAATTGGACCAATGGAGGAGTCACATACCAAGGAACAATCTCCCCAAGCAGTTTTGTGAGAGGTGCTTTGAGCAAGGAGATCGAAAATGGCGGCAAAACGAGCTTGGACTCGGGTTTGAGCTGGTTATTCGTGTTTGGGTGAGGAAGAAGGAGTGTATGGGTGAAAGGATAAGTGGAGGAGGGCCACCGTGGGCCCACGAGGACGGGGGCGCGCCCTCCACCCTCGTGGCAAGGTGGTTGGCCCCCTGGTGTGTATTCAGTTCCATAAATCCTCAATATTCTAGAAAAAATCATATTTAATTTTCAGGGCATTTGGAGATCTTTTATTTTCGAGGTATTTTTATATTGCATGGATAATCAGATAACAGACATAAAAATATTTATTTTTATTTTATTTAATGTAAATAACAGAAAGTAAAAGTGGGGTACAGGAGGTTGTGCCTTCTAGTTTCGTCCATCTCATGATAATCAAAAGGAATCCACTAACAAGGTTGATCAAGTCTTGTTAACGAACTCATTCCGAATAACATGGAACCGGAGAAATTTTGAATAACACTATGTTACCTCAACGGGGATATGCACATCCCCAATAATAATAATATCATATTTCTTCTTGACAGTAGGAAGAGGAAATTCAAAACCTCCAAATATAATCGATGGAATTTTTCCAATAGAGTTGATACTATGAACTTGAGGTTGTTTCTTCGTAAAGTGTACCGTATACTCATTACCATTAACATGAAAAGTGACATTGCCTTTAGTGCAATCAATAATAGCCCCTGAAGTATTCAAAAAGGGTCTTCCAAGAATAATAGACATACTATCGTCCTCGGGAATATCAAGAATAACAAAGTCCGTTAAAATAGTAACATTTGCAACTACAACAGGCACATCCTCACAAATACCGACAGGTATAGCAGTTGATTTATCAGCCATTTGCAAAGATATTTCAGTAGGTGTCAACTTTTTCAAATCAAGTCTATGATATAAAGAGAGAGGCATAACACTAACACCGGCTCCAAGATCACATAAAGCAGTTTTAACATAGTTTCTTTTAATAAAGCATGGTATAGTGGGTACTCCTGGATCTCCAAGTTTCTTTGGTATTCCACCCTTAAAAGTGTAATTAGCAAGCATGGTGGAAATTTCAGCTTCCGGTATCTTTCTTTTATTTGTAATAATATCTTTCATGTACTTAGCATAAGGATTACTTTTAAGCATATCAGTTAATTGCATACGCAAAAAGATAGGTCTAATCATTTCAGCAAAGCGGTCAAAATCCTCATCATCCTTTTTCTTGGATGGTTTGGGAGGAAATGGCATGGGTTTCTGAACCCATGGCTCTCTTTCTTTACCATGTTTCCTAGCAACAAAGTCTTTCTTATCATAACGTTGATTCTTTGATTGTGGGTTATCAAGATCAACAGTAGGTTCAATTTCTATATCATTATCATTGCTAGGTTGAGCATCATCATGAACATTATTATTAACATTATCACTAGTTTCAGGTTCATTACCCGATTGAGTTTCAGCATCAGAACTAGAAATATCATTTGGATTCTCAGATGTTTCAACAATAGGATCACTAGAAGCATGCAAAGTCTTATCATTTTTCTTTTTCTTCTTTTTAGAAGAACTAGGTGCATCTAAATTATTTCTCTGAGAATCTTGCTCAATTCTCTTAGGGTGGCCTTCAGGATACAAAGGTTCCTGAGTCATTCTACCAGTTCTAGTAGCCACTCTAACAGCATTATCATTGTTCTTACTATTCAATTCATTGTGCAAATCATTTTGAGCGTTAAGTACTTGTTCTACTTGAGTGGTAACCATAGAACCATGTTTACTAATAAGTTTAAGTTCACCTTTGACATTAGCCATATAATCACCCAAGTGTCCAAGCATATTTGAATTGTATTTCAGTTGTCTACCAAAATAAGCATTAAAATCTTCTTGCTTAGCCACAAATTTATCAAACTCATCTAAGCATGGGCTAGCAATTTTAGTAAATGGGATTACAGTTTTATCATATCTATAGAGAGAATTTACCTTCACTACCTGTGTCGGGTTATCAAGACCATGAGTTTCTTCAATAGGTAAAGGATTAAAATTATATGTTTCTTCAACAGGCAGTAAATTAAGACCATGTATTTCTTCAATAGGAGGTAAATTCTTAACATCTTCAGCTTTAATACCCTTTTCTTTCATAGATTTATTTGCCTCTTGCATATCTTCAGGATTGAGAAATAGAATACCCCTCTTCTTCGAAGTTGGTTTAGGAATAGGCTCAGGAATTGGCTCCGGAGGTGTCCATATATTTTCATTTGTCAACATATTATTAAATAGAATTTCAGCTTCATCCGGTGTTCTTTCCCTGAAAAGAGAACCAGCACAACTATCCAGGTAATCTCTGGAGGCATCGGTTAGTCCACTATAAAAGATATCAAGTATTTCATTTTTCTTAAGAGGATGATCAGGCAAAGCATTAAGTAATTGGAGAAGCCTCCCCCAAGCTTGTGGGAGACTCTCCTCTTCAATTTGCACAAAATTATATATATCCCTTAAAGCAGCTTGTTTCTTATGAGCAAGGAAATATTTAGCAGAGAAGTAATAAATCATATCCTGGGGACTATGCACACAACCATGATCAAGAGAATTAAACCATATCTCAGCATCACGCTTTAATGAGAACGGAAATATTTTAAGGATATAAAAGTAGAGAGTTCTCTCATCTTTAGTGAACAGGGTAGCTATATCATTCAGTTTAGTAAGATGTGCCACAACAGTTTCAGATTCATAACCATGAAAAGGATCAGATTCAACCAAAGTAATTATATCAGGATCAACAGAGAATTCATAATCCTTATCAGTAACAAAGATAGGTGAAGTAGCAAAAGCAGGGTCAGGTTTCATTCTATCATTTAGGGATTGCTTACTCCATTTAGCTAATAATTTTTTAAGTTCAGTTCTATTTCTGCAAGCTAAAATAGCTAAAGAAGCATCTTGATCAAAAACATAACCCTTAGGAATGGCAAGTGGTTCTTCATCATCACTTTCATCAGTATCATCAGATTCAATATTTTCAATTTCTCTATCCCTAGCAAGTTGTTCATCAAGAAAAGCACTAAGTGTCATAGTAGTATCAGGCATAGAGGTAGTTTCATCATAAGTATCATGCATAGCAGAAGTGGCATCATCAATAACATGCGACATATCGGAACAAATAGCAGAAGCAGGTGTAGGTGTCACAAGCTTACTCAAAACAGAAGGTGAATCAAGTGCACAGCTAGATGGCAGTTCCTTACCTCCCCTCGTAGTTGAGGGATAGATCTTGGTTTTTGGATCTCTCAAATTCTTCATAATGATAAGCAGATATATATCCCAAGTGACTCAAAGAATAGAGCTATGCTCCCCGGCAATGGTGCCAGAAAATAGTCTTGATAACCCACAAGTATAGGGGATCGCAACAGTTTTCGAGGGTAGAGTATTCAACCCAAATTTATTGATTTGACACAAGTGGAGCCAAAGAATATTCTCAAGTATTAGCAGCTGAGTTGTCAATTCAACCACACCTAGAAACTTAATATCTGCAGCAAAGTGCTTAGTAGCAAAGTAATATGATAGTAGTGATAACGGTAACAAAAGATAACAATAGCAAAAGCATGTTGTTGGTATTTTGTAGTGATGATAGCAATAGCAACGGAAAAGTAAATAGGCGGAGAACATTATATGGAACGCTCGTAGGCAATGGATCGGTGATGGAGAATTATGTCAGATGCGGTTCATCATGTAACAGTCATAACCTAGGGTGACACAGAACTAGCTCCAGTTCGTTGATATAATGTAGGCATGTATTCCGAATATAGTCATACGTGCTTATGGAAAAGAACTTGCAAGACATCTTTTGTCCTACCCTCCCGTGGCAGCGGGGTCCTTACGGAAACTAAGGGATATTAAGGCCTCCTTTTAATAGAGTACCGGAACAAAGCGTTAACACATACTGAATACATGAACTCCTCAAACTACGGTCATCACCGGTAAGTATCCCGATTATTGTCACTTCGGGGTTAACGGATCATAACACATAATAGGTGACTATAGACTTGCAAGATAGGATCAAGAACACTCATATATTGATGAAAACATAATAGGTTCAGATCTGAAATCATGGCGCTCGGGCCCTAGTGACAAGCATTAAGCATAGCAAAGTCATAGCAACATCAATCTCAGAACATAGTGGACACTAGGGATCAAACCCTAACAAAACTAACTCGATTACATGATAGATCCCATCCAACCCATCACCGTCCAGCAAGCCTACGATGGAATTACTCACGCACGGCGGTGAGCATCATGAAATTGGTGATGGAGGATGGTTGATGATGACGATGGCGACGGATTCCCCTCTCCGGAGCCCCGAATGGACTCCAGATCAACCCTCCCGAGAGGTTTTAGGGCTTGGCGGCGGCTCCGTGTCGTAAAATGCGATGATTTCTTCTCTCTGATTTTTTTCTCATCGAAAATCAATATATGGAGGTGGAGTTGGAGTTGGAGAGGCAACAGGGGGCCCACAAGGTAGGGGGCGCACCCCCCACCCCCGTGGCAAGACGGTGGGCCCCCCTGGCCTTCATCTTTGGCAGGTATTTTTCTTATTTTCTGAAAAGTGTCTCCGTAAAGTTTCAGGTCATTCCGAGAATGTTTGCTCCTGCACATAAATAACACAATGGTAATTCTGCCGAAAACAGCGTCAGTCCGGGTTAGTTCCATTCAAATCATGCAAGTTAGAGTCCAAAACAAGGGAAAAAGTGTTTGGAAAAGTAGATACATTGGAGACGTATCAGTAAGGGAAGCAACGAGGAAGCCACGAGGCAGGGGCGCGCCCTCCACCCTCGTGGGCCCCTCGTGGCTCCCCTAATGTACTTCTTCCTCCTATATATATCCATATAACCTAAAACGATCGGGGAACACAATAGATCGGGAGTTCCGCTAGCAGAAGCCTGCGTAGCCACTGAAAGTCAATCTAGACCCATTCTGGCACCCTGCCGGAGGTGGGAATCCCTTTCCGGTGGCCATCTTCATCATCCCGGTGCTCTCCATGACGAGGAGGGAGTAGTTCTCCCTCGGGGCTGAGGGTATGTACTAGTAGCTATGTGTTTGATCTCTCTCTCTCTCTCGTGTTCTTGAGGTGATACGATCTTGATGTATCGCGAGCTTTGCTATTATAGTTGGATCTTATGTTTCTTCTCCCCCTCTACTCTCTTGTAATGAATTGAGTTTTCCCCTTGAAGTAATCTTATCGGATTGAGTCTTTAACGATTTGAGAACACTTGATGTATGTCTTGCTGTGCGTATCTGTGGTGACAATGGGATATCACGTGATTCACTTGATGTATGTTTTGGTGACCAACTTGCGGGTTCCGCCCATGAACTTATGCATAGGGGTTGGCACACGTTTTCGTCTTGACTCTCTGGTAGAAACTTTGAGGCACTCTTTGAGGTTCTATGTGTTGGTTGAATAGATGAATCTGAGATTGTATGATGCATATCGTATAATCATACCCACGGATACTTGAGGTAACATTGGAGTATCTATGTGACATTAGGGTTTTGATTGATTTGTGTCTTAAGGTGTTATTCTAGTATGAACTCTAGGGCTGTTTGTGACACTTATAGGAATAGCCCAACGGATTGATTGGATAGAATAACTTTGAGGTGGTTTCGTACCATACCATAATCTCTTTGTTTGTTCTCCGCTATTAGTGACTTTGGAGTGAATCTTTGTTGCATGTTGAGGGATAGTTATGTGATCCAATTATGTTATTATTGTTGAGAGAACTTGCACTAGTGAAAGTATGAACCCTAGGCCTTGTTTCAACGCATTGCAATACTGTTTGTGCTCACTTTTATCATTAGTTACCTTGCTGTTTTTATATTTTCAGATTACAAAAACTTATATCTACTATCCATATACCACTTGTATCACCATCTCTTCGCCGAACTAGTGCACCTATACAATTTACCATTGTATTGGGTGTGTTGGGGACACAAGAGACTCTTTGTTATTTGGTTGCAGGGTTGCTTGAGAGAGACCATCTTCATCCCGCGCCTCCTACAGATTGTAAACCTTAGGTCGTCCACTTGAGGGAAATTTGCTACTGTCCTACAAACCTCTGCACTTGGAGGCCCAACAACGTCTACAAGAAGAAGGTTGTGTAGTAGACATCAGTTGTCCAATTTATGTTTTCCCTTCTAACCACATTATATATATTTATATTATTACTATTATGGTATGTTTTATAGAGACTTATATATACATTATAAAAACATCCCACGTGTTATTAACTTATAAAAGTAAATGTTTAACAGAAGTTGGCAAGGAAAATCCTGGTTGTTTTTGACTCACAGGTAGGAAAATCCTGGTGATCGCATACAAAAGCTTGCGAAGATTTTAAGGACCAATGTAATAATAACACGCTCATTTTTATTTTGAGCAATAACTCGCTAATTTGTTAATTTTTATATATATATATATATATATATATATATATAATGTGTCGCAACTGTTTATTTTTTGATATTAATTGCTCCTTCTAACCTAACATTATATATAGAACGAGCCCAGCTAATTCGTGTATTTCAAGAAAGTGCAAATGGGCTGGGATTTCTTAGAAAATATTAAATGGGCCGCATTGACGCGAAATTATTTGTTCACCCAGCCCAGCAAATGGACTGTACATTCTAGAAAACATGGGTTAAATATATGCCACATTTTTGAAGGCTCACATGTGGGATAATAGGTCGAAGCCTACGCAGGGCATTGTCAACTTGGTCAACAAATGATTATGACATCTACAGCCATTGGATTTATATCCAGCGGCCGGCATGCACCTTCAATCTCTCGTCTTCTTCCTCCAGCATCGTCGGGACCGCCTGGTCCGGCCTCCGGCGGCTAGCGGCTCTGCTTAGCACGCATCACTGCGAAGTGCTACCCCACCGCTGGTCAGGCTATCCCTCCACCCCACCACACCTCCTGTTATTCTCCACCGACTGCAGCCCCACGTCGCACCAGAACTAGTTATAACCCTTGTACTACTCTCAATCTGTGACTCCATTGCCGCGTCTTCCCATCTCCAGGTTGTTCCCGTCCGGGGCCTCGCCGTCGTCCACCACCTCGCTGCGCTTGGCGCGGCGTGGTCAACAAACGCGAGTCATTGGAAGAGGACTATATATGGAGAGCCTGACGGCTGGGACCCACGAGGTCCATGGTCACACACAAAGAAAGTTCCTCCTTATTAAGCTGGAAAAAAATGTTTCCTCCCCCTGACCGCCGGGACCCACAGGTTGTATCTTCGCACGGAAGGAAGTGCCTCCTTGTTATGCAAAAAAACTATTCCTTCCGTTGACAGCTGGGACCCATCAAGATTTGGTGGCTGACTTGTGGGCCTACTAAGTGAGCATGTACGCAGGGCTTTGTCAACTTAATCAACAAATGATTCTAGCAGCTGGAGCGTTGGATGTTAATCCAACAGCATGCTCCTTCTTCAACCTCTGTTCTTGCTCCTATCTCCCGTGGGTGGTAGTGCTGTCGCGCACCCGAACCAGTCAAGTTTCCCACTCCTCTCCATCCGCGACTCCACTGCCGCATCTTCCCCATCTCCGGGTCGTTCCAGTCTGGGGCCTCGCCGTCGTCCACCGGCCTTGGTGCGCTCGGCACAGTGTGGTCAACGTGGTCAACAACCGAGAGTCATCGGAAGATGACTGTACGTGAGAGGCTGACAGTGGGGACACATCACGCCCATGGGCGCATGCATGCAACTACATCCTTTTAACCCTGAAAAATAATGTTTTTCTCCCCCTGACTGCTGGGACCCACCAACTACATCTTCGCATGCAATGAAGTGTGTCCTTATTACGCCAAAAAGAATGAATACTACCGCTGACAGCTCAGACCCACCAGCTATATCTTCGCACGCAAGGAAGTGCGTCCTTATTACGCACAAAAAAATGAATACTCCCCCTGCTAGATGGGACCCAGCATAGTGGGGGGCTGACCTGTGGGCCTACTAAGTTGCCAGGGACGAAGGGCTTTGTCAACTTAGTCAATATGAATGATTCTAGCTCTAGTGACCATATGATGTCCATCCAACGGCCGTGGTGGTTCTTCAAACTCTGGTCTTCTTGTTCCAGCCGCCCAAACAAGCGTCGGCCGTGCCGCCTGCTCCTGCCTCCCGTGTCCGGCTGTGCTGCCACCGCTGGCCATGCCATCCCTCTATACTCACCCACACCTCCTGTTATTCTCCGGCGACGGCAGCCTCACACCACAGCCGAAGCAGTCAACCCACATACTCCCCTCCGCGTGGGCATCCACTGCCACGTCTTCCCCAGCTCCGCGTCGTCCCCTTCCTAGGCCTCGCTGTCGACCACCGCCCTGATGCTCTTGGCGCGGCGTGGTCAACGTGGTCAAGGAAGGACTTCCATCAAAAGAGTATTGTACGTGGAGAGGCTGATAGCTGGGTCCACGGCAGCAGCAAGGAAGTGCCTCCTTATTACGTGGAAAATAATGAATCCTCCACCTGACAGCAAGGACCCACCGGACGGGCCACCGTATTTCACAGAAAAACGTTTCCCCCCTAACTGCTATGACCCACCAGCTACATCTTCGCACTCAAGGAAGTGCGTGACAGTCGGGACCCACCTGGTCGAAGCGTACGTAGCGTTGTCATTCTGGTCGTGAACATGTACGTACATACTGCTCGATGTAGAGGCGTGCCCGTGTCGTAGTAGAGGCGCGCATGTAGCATGTACACGTACGTACAACGGCTAGGGTGCAAGAAACAAAATACGGCCACGTACGTACATATGGACGGGGTCTCGAATGCCTATTCGCGCATACGTACGGCCAGGGCTCGTGTACATGGCTGGGTCGGAATGGAGAAGCTGTGCCATCGTCGTGTTCATGGGGAGGCAACTGGCTGGGTCAGAACTAAATGCGTCGTCGTGTTCATTGGGAGCCAACCGGCTTGGATGGAACATCCGATGGAAACGAGGCTTGGCGTACCGCAGAACAGAGGAAACAACCTTGTGTTCGACCGGCCACGGTCGAAACGGGATCCTGTTCATCGGGAGGGGTCTGGCGTACTATAAAACAGAGGAAACGGGCCTCCTACGATTGAAATGGGGTTCTATTGATTGGGACGGGTGTGGCGTACCGCAAAACGGAGAAAACAGACTTGTGTTGGAGCACTACGGTCGAAACGAGGGTCCTGTTCATCGGGAGGGGTGTGGCTTACCGCAAAACGGGACTCCACATGATATTGTTCATCTCCACCGTCGACTGCCTCCACGGGCTACTGTTCATCCACCGTCGACCTCCTCGCTCCAGCCTCCACCAGCGACTGTTCATCCATGGGCTCCTATTCATCCAGCCTCCACCACGCGCTCCTCCACCTGCTACTGTTCAACCAGCCCTCTCCACGGGGTCCTGTTCAACCACCCCTCCACGGGCTACTATTCATCCACCCCTCCACGGGCTACTGTTCATCCACCCCTCCACGGGCTACTGTTCATCCCACCCCCCACGGGGTCCTGTTCATCCAGCCCTACATGGGGTCTTGTTCATCCACTGGCTCGATCGATCGGGGTACTGTTCATCCAGCGGCAACGGCCTCTACTACCACGGGGTCCTGTTCATCCAACCCCCCACCGGCAACAGTTCATCCAACCCCCCCCCCCAGCAACGCTCACTGTTCATCTAGAGGCAACATCGATCGGCTTCAGTTAGCAGCAGTAGCGAAGGAATCAGTCGGGTTCAGTTAACAGCAAGGGATCGATCAATCGCTCGGGTTCAGTAACGCGTAGCCTGCAGTGCAATCGCTCGGGTTCAGTTAGAGCCCAATGCCTCACTCGGGTTCAGTTAGAGCCCAACGCCTCGCACACACACGCGTACGTACGAGAGAAA
Organism: Triticum aestivum; assembly: GCF_018294505.1. Lineage (NCBI taxonomy): Eukaryota > Viridiplantae > Streptophyta > Magnoliopsida > Poales > Poaceae > Triticum > Triticum aestivum. Next base: position 152,224,559 of record NC_057797.1, on the reverse strand, counting down.
TGCGCATCACTCGGCCCCCGACCACCCAGCGTAACCGGGAACTCCCCGATATTTTCCTAGCCCTCGCTTCTACCACGATTTTTTCCATCATGGACGCCCCAAAGAATGTCATGCAAGTGTGTCTTCGGCCCACCCAGGATGAAAAGCCTATTTTTTGTCATGATTTTTGTCATAGAAGTAGGACCCCACCACATCTATGATGATACCGGGTTTTGTCACAATTATCGTCATAGAAGTGTCATAAGTATGACAGAAAAAAATTCGTTCGGCCCAAAGTGTCACGGATGTGTCTTTTTTGTAGTGGTGGTCTTTGGTTGACTTGCCCGATTATCGGCAAGCCATAGATAATAGATGGATCTTCCAGAAGAAGACTGGTGCTGATGGTAATGTTACTATCTATAAAGCTCGACTTGTCACGAAAGGTTTTCGATAAGTTCAAGGAGTTGACTATGATGAGACTGTCTCACCCGTAGCAATGCTTAAGTTTGTCTGAATCATGTTAGCAATTGCCACAATTTATGATTATGAAATCTGGCAAATGGACGTCAAAACTGCATTCCTTAATAGATTTCTCAAAGTAGTGTTGTATATGTTGCAACCAGAAGGTTTTGTCGATCCTAAAGGTGCTAACAAAGTGTGCAAAGCCCCAGCGATCCATCTATGGACTGGTGCAAGCATCTCGGACTTGGAATATACGCTTTGATAAGGTGATCAAAGCATATGGTTTTATATAGACTTATGGTGAAGCCTATATCTACAAGAAAGAGAGTGGGAGCTCTGTAGCATTTCCGATGTTATATGTGGATGACATATTGTTGATTGGAAATGATATAGAATTTCTGGATAGCATAAAAGGATACTTGAATAAGAATTTTGATACGTCTCCAACTTATCTATAATTTTTGATTGTTCCATGCTATATTATATTCTGTTTTGGACATTATTGGGCTTTATTATACACTTTTATATTATTTTTGGGACTAACCTACTAACCGGGGGCCCAACCCAGAATTGCTATTTTTTGCCTATTTTAGGGTTTCGAAGAAAAGGAATATCAAACAGAGTCCAAATGGAATGAAACCTTCGGGAACATGATTTTCGGAACGAACATGATCTAGAGGACTTGGACCCTACGTCAAGAAATTAATCAGGAGGCCACGAGGTAGGGGGAGCACCTCCCCCCCAGGCGCACCCTCCACCCTCGTGGGCCCCCTGTTGCTCCACCGACCTACTCCTTCCTCCTATATATACCTACGTACCCCCAAACTACCAGATACGGAGCCAAAACCCTAATTCCACCGCCATAACTTTCTGTATCCGCGAGATCCCATCTTGGGGCCTGTTTCGGAGCTCTGCCGGAGGGGGCATCCATCACGGAGGGCTTCTACATCAACACCATAGCCTCTCTAATGAAGTGTGAGTAGTTTACTTCAAACCTACGGGTCCATAGTTATTAGCTAGATGGCTTCTTCTCTCTTTTTGGATCTCAATACAAAGGTCTCCCCCTCTCTTGTGGAGATCTATTCGATGTAATCTTCTTTTGCGGTGTGTTTGTTGAGACCGATGAATTGTGGGTTTATGATCAAGTTTATCTATGAACAATATTTGAATCTTCTCTGAATTCTTTTATGTATGATTGGTTATCTTTGCAAGTCTCTTCGAATTATCAGTTTGGTTTGGCCTACTAGATTGATCTTTCTTGCAATGGGAGAAGTGCTTCGCTTTGGGTTCAATCTTGCGGTGTCCTTTCCCAGTGACAGTAGGGGCAGCAAGGCACGTATTGTATTGTTGCCATCGAGGATAACAAGATGGGGTTTTCATCATATTGCATGAGTTTATCCCTCTACATCATGTCATCTTACTTAAAGTGTTACTCTATTCTCTTGAACTTAATACTCTAGATGCACGCTGGATAGCGGTCGATGAGTGGAGTAATAGTAGTAGATGCAGGCAGGAGTTGGTCTACTTGTCTCGGACTTGATGCCTATATACATGATCATACCTAGATATTCTCATAACTATGCTCAATTATATCAATTACTCAACAGTAATTTGTTCACCCACCGTAGAATATGTATGCTCTCGAGCGAAGCCACTAGTGAAACCTATGGCCCCTGGGTCTATCTTCATCATATTAATCTACCAATACTTAGTTATTTCCTTTTGCTTTTACTTTGCATCTTTATCATAAAAATACCAAAAATATTATCTTATCATATCTATCAGATCTCACTCTCGTAAGTGGTTGTGTAGGGATTGACAACCCCTTATCGTGTTGGTTGCGAGGATTTATTTGTTTGTGTAGGTCTCCTACTAGATTGATACATTGGTTCTCAAAAACTGAGGGAAATACTTACGCTACTTTGCTGCATCACCCTTTCCTCTTCAAGGGAAAACCAACGCAAGTGCTCAAGAGGTAGCAAATTTTTTCAATGAAAAACCTCGGTGAAGCTGCTTACATATTGGGCATCAAGATCTATAGAGATAGATCAAAACGCTTGATAAGATTTTTCAATGAGAACACACCTTGACAAGATTTTGAAGTAGTTCGAAATGGAACAGTCAAAGAAGGAGTTCTTGCCTGTGTTGCAAAGGTGTGAAGTTGAGTAAGACTTAAAAACCCGACCACGGCAGAAAATAGAAAGAGAATGAAAGTCATTCCCTATGCCTCAGCCATAGGTTCTATAAAGTATGATATGTTGTGTACCATACCTATTGTGTACCTTGCCATAAGTTTGGCAAGGGGGTACGATAGTGATCCAGGAGTGGATCACTGGATAGCGGTCAAAGTTATCCTTAGTTACCTAAGAGGACTAAGGAAATATTTCTCAGTTATGGAAGTGATAAAGAAGTTTGTCGTAAAGAGTTACGTCGATGCAAGCTTTTACACCGATCCAGATGACTCCGAGTCTCAATCTGGATACGTATTGAAAGTGGGAGCAATTATCTAAGAGTAGCTCCATGCAGAGCATTGTAGACATAGAAATTTGCAAAATACATACGGATCTGAATGTGGCAGACCCGTTGACTAACTTCTCTCACAAGCAAAACATGATCACACCTTAGTACTCTTTGGGTGTTAATCACATAGCAATGTGAACAAGATTATTGACTCTAGTAAACCCTTTGGGTGTTGGTCACATGGCGATGTGAACTATGGGTGTTAATCACATAAAGATGTGAACTATTGGTGTTAAATCACATGGCGATGGGAACTAGATTATTAACTCTAGTGCAAGTGGGAGACTAAAGGAAATATGCCCTAGAGGCAATAATAAAGTTGTTATTTATATTTCCTTATATCATGATAAATGTTTATTATTCATGCTAGAATTGCATTAACCGGAAACTTGATGCATGTGTGGATACATAGACAAAACACTGTGTCCCTAGTAAGCCTCTACTAGACTAGCTCGTTGATCAAAGATGGTTAAGTTTCCTAACCATAGACATGTGTTGTCATTTGATTAACAAGATCACATCATTAGGAGAATGATGTGATGGACAAGACCCATCCATTAGCTTAGCATAATGATTGTTAAGTTGTATTGCTATTGCTCTCTTCATGACTTATACATATTCCTTTGACTATGAGATTATGCAACTCCCGGATACCGGAGGAATACCTTGTGTGCTATCAAACGTCACAACGTAGCTAGCTAATTATAAAGACGCTCTATAGGTATCTTCGAAGGTGTTTGTTGGGTTGCCATAGATCGAGATTAGGATTTGTCACTCCGAGTATCAGAGAGGTATCTCTGGGCCCTCTCAATAATGCACATCATAATAAGACTTGCAAGCAATGTGACTAATGAGTTGGTTACGGAATGAGTAAAGAGACTTGACAGTAACGGTAATGAGATTGAACTAGGTATGGAGATACCGACGACCGAATCTCGGGCAAGTAACATGCCGATGACAAAGGGAATAACGTATGTTGTCATTACGGTACGACCGATAAAGATATTCATAGAATATGTGGGAACCAATATGAGCATCCAGGTTCTACTATTGGTTATTTACTGTAGAAGTGTCTCATTCATGTCTACATAGTTCTTGAACCCATAGGGTCCGCACACTTAATGTTCGATGACGATTTTGTATTATATGAGTTATGTGATTCGGTGACCAAATGTTCAGAGTCCCAGATGAGATCATGGACATGACAAGGAGTCTCGAATTGGTCGAGAGGTAAAGATTCATATATAGGATGATGATATTCGGACACCGGAAGTGTTCCGGGGGTACCGGGTACATATCGAGTCACTGGAAGTGGTGTCGGGCACCCCCTGACAAAGATTTGGGCCTATTGGGCCAAGAGGGGAAACACAGCGGCCAGCATGGGCTGTTGCGCCCCCCTTGCTGGTCGAATAGGAAGGGGAAAGGAAAAGGGGGAGAGAGAAGGAAGAGGAGGCAATTTGGCCTCCCCCTTCCTTCCCTCCTCTCTCCCCTTTCCTTCCCTCTCCGGAAAAGATGGTCAGGGGCGAATTGTACAAGGCCCCCAAGTAGGATTTCTCCTACTAGGGGAGCCCCATGGCTGTCCCCCTCCCCCTCCCACCTATATATATGTGGGGAGGCAGCGCTTAGAACACACAACAAACATCGGTAGCCGTGTGCGGTGCCCCCTCCACAGTTTACGCCTCCGGTGATATTCGCGTAGTGCTTAGGCGAAGCCTGCTACCTCTTGAGCATGCGTTGGTTTTCCCTTGAAGAGGAAAGGGTGATGCAGCAAAGTAGCATAAGTATTTCCCTCAGTTTTTGACAACCAAGGTATTAATCCAGTAGGAGACTACACGCAAGTCACCTAATACCTGCACAAACAAAAAAGAACCTCGCAACCAATGCGATAAAGGGGTTGTCAATCCCTTCATGTTCACTTACGAAAGGGAGATCTGATAGAGATAATAAGATAAATAGTTTTGGTATTTTTGTGGTATAGATTGGAAAATAAAGATTGCAAATAAGATAGTAAACTAGAATTGTAGATCAGAAACTTATATGATGTAAAGTAGACCCGGGGGCCATAGGTTTCACTAGTGGCTTCTCTCAAGATAGCATGCATTACGGCGGGTAAACAAATTACTGCCGAGCAATTGATAGAAAAGCGCATAGTTATGATGATATCTAAGGCAATGATCATGAATATAGGCATCACGTCCGTGTTAAGTAGACCGAAATGATTCTGCATCTAGTACTATTACTCCACACATCGACCGCTATCCAGCATGCATCTAGAGTATTAAGTTCATAAGAACGGAGTAGCACTTAGGCAAGATGACATGATGTAGAGGGATAAACTCAAGCCATATGATATAAACCCCATCTTTTTATCCTCGATGGCAACAATACAATATGTGTTGTTTCCCTTTCTGTCACTGGGATCGTGCACCGCAAGATTGAACCCAAAGCTAAGCACTTCTCCCATTGCAAGAAAGATCAATCTAGTAGGCCAAACTAAACCGATAATTCGAAGAGACTTGCAAAGATATCAAATCATGCATATAAGAATTCAAAGAAGAATCAAATAATATTCATCGATAATCAAGTTCATAAACCCACAATTCATCGAATCTCGGCAAACACACCGGAAAAAAGAGTTACATCGAATAGATCTCCACGAAGATCGAGGAGAACTTTGTATTGAGATCCAAAGAGAGACAAGAAGCCATTTGTCTAATAACTATGGACCCAAAGGTCTATGGTAAACTACTCACACATCATCGAAGAGGCTATGGTGTTGATGTAGAAGCCCTCCGTGATCGAATCCCCCTCCGGCAGATCGCGGAAAAGGCCCCAAGATGGGATCTCACGGGTACAGAAGGTTTCGGCGGTGGAAAAGGTGTTTAGTGGCTCTCCCCGAAGGTTTCAGGGTATAAGAGTATATATAGGCGAAAGAAGTAGGTCGGTGGAGCTGCGAGGGGCCCACGAGGGTGGGGGAGCGCCGCCCTACCTCGTGGCCACCTCGCTGCTTTCTTGATGCCCACTCTAAGTCTCCTGGATCACGTTTGTTCCAAAAAAAGATCCTCGCGAAGGTTTCATTCCATTTGGATTCCGTTTGATATTCCTTTTCTGCGAAACACTGAAATAGGCAAAAAAACAGCAATTTGCATTGGGCTTTCGGTTAATAGGTTAGTCCCAACAATAATATAAAAAGGTATATTAAAGCCCATTAAACATCCAAAATAGATAATATAATAGCATGGAACAATAAAAAATTATAGATACGTTGGAGACGTATCAAAGCCCTGCGCGGATCACTTCACCATCACCGTCACCACACCGTTGTGCTGACGGAACTCTTCGTCGACACTTTGCTGGATCAAGAGTTCGAGGGACGTCATCGAGTTGAACGTGTGCAGAACACGGAGGTGTCATACGTTCGGTACTTGATCAGTCGCAACAAGAAGAAGTTCGACTACATCAACCGCGTTGTCAAACGCTTTCGCTTTCGGTCTACGAGGGTACACGGATACGCTCTCCCCTTCTCGTTGCTATGCATCTCCTAGATAGATCTTGCATGAGTGTAAGAAATTTTTGAAATTGCATGCTACATTTCCCAACAATAAAAATAGAATTTTTGATGTGGAATGCTACCTAACATATTCATCAGATATTCTTTTCTTTGTGGCATGGACATTTGGACTTGAATGATTCAAAGAAATAGTCTATAATTTGACATGGAAACATCAATACTCAATCATATCAACAAGCAACTGTGTCTTTCAAAATATCAACACTAAAGAAAGTTATCCCTAGCCCATTATGCTCAATCATTGATCCATTCATGAAACACATTCAAATATTAACTACACCCAATGCACAAGTATGACAATAGTGTTCCCTGGTTCATGATTTATAAGAGAAGATGGATACTCAACATAAAAGTAAAAATTGCATAAAAGTAAATAGATAGGCCCTTCGCAGGGGGGAGCAGAGATTTGTAGAGGTGCTAGAGCTCATAGCTTAAATTGAGAGATAAAATTGTTTTGAGAGGCATGCTTTTCCCGTCAACGAAAACGACCGAGAATTCCCAATATATTCCATGCTAGATAAATCATAGGCGGTTCCCAAACAAAAGGTAAAGTTTATTTCCTTTCCATCATTCTTTCACAACCCATGTCTAGCTGTATCCACGGGTGCCTTCCATACCAACACATTCAAAGGAATTTATTATCATAGTATTTTTTTCATTTCGAGACTGGGCATCCTTATTACCTGCCACACTCTCGTGCAATGACAAGTGAATAAACACTCATTGTGAGAATAAAATACCTAGCATGGAAAATATTGGCCACCCCCTGCCGCTTCAAGAGCGGTACGAGCACACAAAAAGGGGATTCATTTTGAAAATTAGAATTGGCACATACAAATTTACTTGGAATGGCATGGAAATACCGCATATACGTAGGTATGGTGGACTCACTTGGCACAATTTAGGGTTTAAGGAGTTGGATGCACAAGCAGTATTCCTGCTTACTACAAGGGAAGGCTAGCAAATAGATTGAGAAGCAACCAACCGAAAAAACGAAAATGGTCATAAATGAGCATTGAACATAATTAACACTGAATAATGCACCACAAGTAGGATATAATTTAATTGCATAACTATTGACTTTATGTGCATGCATAGGGAATCACAAACCTTAACCCCAATATTCTTACTACAACATAATTATTCACCAACATGACTCACATATCACTATCTCCATATCGTAAAACTATTTCAAGGAATCAAGTTTATAATGTCCAGTGATCTTCATTGGAGTTTTTATTATTTCCCCCTTGATATCTATCACTTTGGGACCAAATTCATATCTCGCACAAATTACCATTACTATTCTTAACTCTCAAAAAGATCTAAGTGAAGCACGAGAGCATAAATATTTCTTCAAAAAAATCATCTCTCAAAATAATATAAGTTAAGCATGATAGCATATTTCTTTAAAATTTAACCACCGTCATGCTCAAAAAGATATACATGAAGTACTAGAGCAACTGCCTAGCTCAAAAGATTTAAGTGAAGCACATAGATTATTCTAGCAAATCATGATATGCATGTGGCTCTCTCAAACAAGTGCGTTCAGCAAGGATGATTGTGACAAACTAAATAATGAACAAACAAAAGACTCATAAAATACAAGACGCTCCAAGTAAAACTCATGATATGTGATGAATAAAAATATAGCTCCAAGTAAAATTATCAATGGTCATTAGAAGAAAGTGGGGATGCCTTCTGGGGCATCCTCAAGCTTAGTTGCTTGCGAGTCCTTGAATATTACCTTGGGATGCCATGGGAATCCCCAAGATTAGGCTCTTGCCACTCCTTATTCCTTCATCCATCGTGGTCTCACCCAAAACCTAAAAACTTCAATCACACAAAACTTAACAAAACTTCATGAGATCCATTAGTATAATAAAGCAAGTCACCACTTTAAGTACTATTGCAAATCCATTCATATTTTTTTATTGCATTATGCCTACTGTATTCTAACTTTACCATGGCTTATACCCCCTATACAATCCATAGATTCATCAAAATAAGCACATGATGCAACGAGAACAGAATCTGTCAAAAACAGAACAGTTTGTAGTAATCTGAACTTTGACCATACTGCTGTAACTTCAAAAATAGGACAACATGGGTAATTTGTATGTCAGCCATGTGTAAAAAATTCAGAATTTTATCACGCTCCAGCGAAGTTTAACAATTCTGCTACTGAAAGCAAAAATTTCTGTTAATGCAGAAAATCAAGTCAACTATCACCCAAATCATCCTAAAGGCTTTACCTGGCACAAACACTAATTAAAACGCTGAAACACAATCATAACAGTAGCATAATTGCATATTTATTGGAAAAAAAACAAAACAAAAAACTTGAAAGATAACTATTGGGTTGCCTCCCAACTAGCGCTATTGTTTTACGCCCCTAACTAGGCATAATGCATAGTTTCAGGTGTTGTCATATTTGGTTTCCAATTTCTCAATTATGCTACCATATTTCCTAGGAGTTCTAGCATATTTTTTTAATAATCACACTCCTAGGAACAAAAACAAGAGACTTATTTTTATATATTGGTTCCTTTACCAGATCTACAAAATTGGGTTGAACACTAATCATTTTAAGATCTTCGTTATTGTTACTAGTCATGGCACCCTTGTCTTTAGGAACATAAATAAACTTGCACTTCTTGCTAGGAGTTTTTTCAATAGTTTTAATGGAATAAAAGGCAACACCCAAATTATTAATAATTTCTTCCAACTTATCGATCCTAGCGAGACTTTGTTCTACTCTTTCATTAATCATTGGTTCTTTCTCTTTTAGCATCATTAGAGTAATTCCTACATTTGATCCAAATTGAGTGACATGGTTATGAATTTTTTTATCCAAATTATCGATATGCTCTATGGTAGGCATCTTCTTTTTAATAGCATCTAACCTTTGCATAACATGCTCCAAAGTTAAAAATGTTTCATTAACAATAATAGGTGGTGATCCCACTAAATTTCCATAGCATTGAAAGCATCCATAGAGGGACACATCAAGAAATTCCCCCCGGTAATAGTATCAAGCACAAATCTATACTAAGTAGTAATTGCCACATAGAAATTACGAAGAAGAATGGTAGTAGATTGCTTACAAGTTGATCTATTATGAGCATTGCAAATCCTATACCAAGCATCTTTTAAATTCTCGCCTCCCCTTTGCTTAAAATTGAGAACCTCATTCTCAGGGGTACACGTAGCAAGGGAAGAACTAGCCATAATGATAAAGTGGGCAAGCAAGCAAACACAAAACATGTAAAAGGGCAAATGAAAAATATTTTTGTATTTTTTGTAAAAACTTTTAGAAGTGGGGGAGATGAAAACGAGAGGCAAAAGGAAAAATAAGGTAAATGCAAGGAGATGAAAATTTGTGCGTAGGTACTTGATAGATGTTGATGAGTCTCCCCGACAACGGTGCTAGAAATTCTTCCTGCTACTTTGTGAGCTGCTCTGGGATTTCCCCAAAGAGGAGAAGATGATGCAGGATAGTAGAGATAAGTATTTTCCTTAGTTTTGAAACCATGGTTATCAATACAGTAGGATAACCAAGCAACACTATGTAAACAGCACCTGCACACAAACAACAAATACTTGCAACCCAACGTGTAGAAGGGTTGTCAATCCCTGAACAGTATTGAGAAAGATTAAATTGTATAGGCTTTGATAAATTGATCTAACAAAAATACAAAATAAAATAAATAAAATAAAATTGCGGCAAGTATTTTTGGTTTTAATATATGATAGAAAATAGACCCGGGGGCCATAGTTTTCACTAGAGGCTTCTCTCAAGAAAAGAACATATGGTGGATAAACAAATTACTGTTGGGCAATTGACAGAAAAGCAAATAATTATGACAATAGCCAAGGCAATGATCATGTATATAGGCATCACGTCCAAGAGTAGTAGACTGACTCCTACCTGCATCTACTACTATTACTCCACACATCAATCGCTATCTAGCATGCATCCAATGTATTAAGTTCATGGAAAAACGGAGTAATGCTTTAAGCAAGATGACATGATGTAGACAAGATAAACTCATGTGTGAATAAACCCCATCTTGTTACCCTTAATAGCAATGATACATGCATGTCATTTCTCTTTCTATCACTGAGATTGAGCACCGCAAGGTCGAACCCATCACAAAGCACCTCTTCCCATGGCAAGATAAATCAATCTAGTTGGCCAAACCAGGCCAACAATTTGGAGAAGAAATACGAGGCTATAAAAATCATCCATAAAAGAGTTCAGAGAAAACTCATATAATATTCATGGATAGATCTAATCATAAATTCTCAATTCATCGGATCCAAACAAACACACCGCAAAAAGTCATTACATCAAATAGATCTCCAAGAACATTGTATTGAAGATCAAAAAGAGAGAAGAAGCCATCTAGCTACTAACTACGAACCCGTAGGTCTATGGTAAACTACTCATGCATCATCAGAGGGGTAGCAAGGATGATGAAGAACCCTTTCGTGATCGTTGCCCCCTCCGGCAGAGTGTCGGAAAAGGCCTCTAGATTGGATCTCATGGTTCTGGAACTTGCGATGGCGAAAAAAGTATTGTGTGGACTCCCTTGAGGGTTTTGTGATTTTACAGTATTTATAGAGTCGGAGGTAAGTCAAAACGATGCATGTGGGCCCCATTGCCCACTAGGGTGCGCTAGAGGGCCTCTAGCGCGCCCTGGTGCCTAGTAGGCCCCACTTTCATCTTCTCATGGCCTCTAGAAGCTTCCAGGTCTCTTATCACCAGAAAAAATCTCCAAACAGTTTCGTGGCATTTGGACTTCGTTTGGTACTGATATTCTGCAAAGTAAAAAACAAGCAGAAATAGCAACTGGCACTAGGCTCTAAGTTAATAGGTTAGTCCCAAAAAATGATATAAATTTGCTTGTAAATGTATGTAAAACATATAAGATTGATAATATAATAGCATGGAACAATAAAAAATTATAGATACGTTGGAGACGTATCAGTGCCCTGGGGGTGGCGCGCCCCGTGAGCTTGTGGCTCACAGGTGCACCCCCCCCCCCCCCCGGGGTGTGTTCAGTGCCAAAAGTTCTTAAATATTCTACAAAAATCATACTAAAATTTTAGGGCATTCTGAGAACTTTCATTTTCGGGTCATTTTTATTGCATGAAAAATTCAAAAAACAGGAAAATCATGCCCTTTCTAGTTTCTACTTCATTGACTTTAAATAACAGATAGTAAATAAGGGATACAGTAGGTTGTGCTTACTAAATTCACCGATCACATGCCCACAAAAAGAATCCATTAATAAGGTTGATCAAGTCTTATTAACAAACTATTTTCAAATGACACGAAACTGAAGAACCTTCATATAACACTAGGTTGCCTCAACGGGGATATGCATCTCCCCAATAATAAGAGTTTCATATTTCTTTTTGACAGTAGGAAGAAGGAGTTGAAAACTTGCAACAGTAATTGTTGGATCCTTTTCAATAACATTAATGTCATTCACTTGAAATTGCTTCTTCGGAAAGTGTACCGTATGCTCATTACCATTGATATGAAAAGTGACCTTGCTTTTGTTGCAATCAATAATAGTCCCTGCAATATTCAAGAAGGGTATAGCAAGGATGATCGACACGTTGTCGTCCTCGGGCATATCAAGTATAACAAAGTCTGTCAAGATAGTAACATTTGCAACTACAACGGGGCACATCCTCACAAATACCGATAGGTGTAGCGGTAGATTTATCATCCATTTGCAATAATATTTTAGTAGGTGTGAGTTTATTCAAATCAAGGCTTCTATATGAAGAGAAAGGCATAACACTAACACCGGCTCCTAAATCACATAAAGAAGTTTCAACATAGTTTCTTTTAATGGAGCATGGTATAGTGGGTATTCCTCGATCTCCTAGTTTCTTAGGTACACCATCCTTAAAAGAATAGTTTGCAATCATGGTGGAAATTTCAGCTTCAGGTATCTTTCTTTTATTAGTGACAATATCTTTCATATATTTAGCATATAGGGCCATCTTTAAAATATTAGTCAAACGAGTACGCAAAAAGACTGGCCTAAGCATTTCAGCAAAGCGTTCAAATTCTTCTTCTTCCTTATTCTGAGATGGTTTATCTGGGAAAGGCATGGGTTTCTGAACCCACAGTTCTCTTTCATTACCATGTTTTCTAGCAATGAAATCTCTTTTATCATAACGTTTATTTTTAGGAGGTGGGTTATCAAGGTTAACAACAGTTTCTATTTCAGCATCATTATCAGGTTCTTTATCATTGTCTAGTTGAGCATGTGACGCCCTTGATTTGACCGTACACTAATCATACACGCAAATGTGTATGAGCAGGATCAAGGACTCATGGGAAGATATCACAACACAACTCTAGACACAAATTAAAATAATAAAAGCTTTATATTACAAGCCAGGGGCCTCGAGGGGCCTAATACATAAGCTTGAATACACAAGTAAGCGGAAGCAATAATATCTGAGTACAGATATAAGGTTAAACAAGTTTGCCTTAAGAAGGCTAGCACAAAAGTAGCAATGATCGAAAAGGCGACGCACCCTGCCTGGGACCTCCTAACTACTCCTCGAAGTCTAATTCCACGTAGAATCATCCTCGGAATCCTCTGGCTCCTGGACTCCATCATATGATTGCAGTAACCGTGAAAAGGGGAAAAGAAGTAGGAAAGCAACCATGAGTACTCATCCAAAGACCCGCTAGCAAGGATCTACACTACATATGCATTGATATCAATGAAAAGGGTAGTATCTATGGACTGAGTAGTAGAATGCCAGAATAAGAGAGGGATAGCTAGTCCTATCAAAGACTACGCTTCTGGCAGCCTCCATCTTGAAGCATATAGAAGAGAGTAGATGGTAAGTTCACCAAGTATCATCGTATAGCATAATCCTACCTGATGATCCTCTCCTCGTCGCCCTGAGAGAGCGATCACCGAGTTGTATCTGGCACCTGGAAGGGTGTGTTTCATTAAGTATCCGGTTCTAGTTTTCATAAGGTCAAGGTACAAGTCCGGGTCGTCCTTTTACCGAGGGACATGGCTATTCGAATAGATAAACTTCCCTGCACGGGTGCACCACATTTCCCAACACGCTTGATCCCTCTGGCCGGACACACTTTCTTGGGTCATGCTCGGCCTCGGAAGATCAACACGTCGCAGCCCTACCTAGGCACAATAGAGAGGCCAGCACGCCGGTCTAAACCCTATGCGCGCAGGGGTCTTGGCCCATCGCCTATTGCACACCTACACGTTGTGTACGCGGCCGGAAGCAGACCTAGCCCCATTAATACAAGTGCGGGCTTACAGTCCAATCCGGCGCGCGCCGCTGTGTCGCTGACATCAAGAAGGTTTCGGCTAATACCATGACATCGAGTGCCCATAATTGTTCCTGCGTAGTTGGTTAGTGCATATAGGCCAGTGACCAGACTCAGATAAAATACCAAGATCTCGTTAAGCGTATTAATTGATGTAACCGCGAACGCCGACCAGGGCCTGGCCCACCTCTCTCCTAGGTGGTCTCAACCTGCCCTGTCGCTTGCCGCAAAGGTCCACTCAGAGGGCCGTCGGGACAAACGTCCTTTCGTTCTCAATCCATGAATCACTCGTGGGTACTCTACGAGCCGACCTAACTTTAGTCACCACATGTATCACATATTATGCATATAAGTATATACCCATGATCACCTCCCGAGTGATCACGGCCCGATAGTATGGCATGGCAGACGGACAAGAATGTAGGTCCATTGATGGAATACTAGCATCATATACTAAGCATTTGGGATTGTAAATAAATGTAACAAGAGTAGTAGCAAAGATAGGCTATGCATTAGGATAGGATAAACGAAAAGCAGTAACATGCTACACTACTCTAATGCAAGAAGTAGAGAGAAGAATAGGTGATATCTGGTGATCAAGGGGGGGCTTGCCTGGTTGCTCTGGCAAGGAGGGGTCGTCAACAACATAGTCGATCGGGGCACCAACAGCGGCGTCAGCCTCGTAGTATACCGGAGAGAAGAGGGGGAAGAAACAATGAATACAATGCAAACAGATGCATGTCGATGCATGACATGACAAGTAACAGTGCTAGGTGTGCCCTAACACAGTATGAGGTGATACCGGCGAAGGGGGGAAACATCCAGGAAAGTATCCCTCGTGTTTCGTGTTTTTGGACAAATGAACCGGAGGGGGAAAGTTGCTATGCTAGGGACGTGTGGCGGATGACCGGGCTACGTATCCGGAATCGTCTCGTCGTTTCGAGCAACTTTCGTGTACAAAGTATTTTCATCCGAGCTACGGTTTATTTTCTATGACTTAGTAAAGTTTTAATCATTTTCTGGAATTTCTTTAATTAATTTAAATCAACATTATCCAGAATACTTTGGGATGACATCAGTATGACGTATGTGTGACGTCAGCAGTCAATAGTGCAGTGAACTGAAGTCAAACCTGACCTGTGGGTCCAGTGTGACCCACTAGTCAGTGACTGTGGCTTTAACAGAGTGTTAGATTAACAAAACAGGTTAGTTAGTGGGTGGGACCAACTATCAATGAGTGATTAGCATTTAACTTAATTAATTGATTGATTAACAGATTATCTATTTAACTAAAATCGTTTAATCAGGCGGGACCCACATGTCAGTGACATGGGACCGACCACGTCAGCGGCTGACCGAGTCAATGGGTCAACTAGGCCCACCCATCAGCGAAGCATGGGGACCCACACGTCAAGCCAGCTCAGCGATGGCCTGCGACTTCTCGGAATCACGCCGGCGAGCTCATTCGCGGCGGCGTGTCCTCGGGCATCGTTGGAAAACACCCGCAGGGCATTATTTTGACCTTGGTCGGGCGAGTTAGAACGGTAAGACGGTGACACGTCGGTTGGTGGTGGTTTCGCGGGCCATAGTGGCCGGAGTTGAGCGAGGCTTCCACGTCGGCGGAGACCGGAGTCGAGCGAACTCAGACCCGGGGCTAGGGTCACTAGGAGGGGAGCTGGGCGTCGCATTGAGCTCTGGTGAGGCCCGAAAGCTCGAGGCACTGCTCGGGCGCGAGCTCGGAGGCCAGTGGTCACGACGGCGAGGCAAGCGACAACGGTGAGGTTCGGCTACGGTGGCTTGGGCGTCTAGGGGCAATTAGGAGGGGAGGAGAGAAGCGCAACAGGTGCGGCGGCTCACAGTGGGGGTCGAGGAGCAGCTCGGGGAGGCCGGGGAGGTCGCGGTGGCACGGATCAAGGGCGACGCAGAGGCAGAGCTCGACGAAGGGGATCAACGAGGGTGGCGGTGATGTGGCGTCCCGGTGCCATCCAGCAGGAGCAGGCATCATGCTCGGCAGCGACGGTCCCGTGGATAGCTTGGAACGGTGGAAGGTGGCCGGTGGCCACGCCAACGACGAAGCAAGGCGGCTGGTGCATTCGGGCGAGCGAGATTTGAGAAGGAGAGGGCGAGGGAGAGAGTGAGGGTTCGAGCTAGGGTTTGCATCTGAAGGAAATATGCGCTAGAGGCAATAATAAAGTTATTATTTATTTCCTTATATCATGATAAAAGTTTATTATTCATGCTAGAATTGTATTAACCGGAAACATAATACATGTGTGAATACATAGACAAACAGAGTGTCACTAGTATGCCTCTACTTGACTAGCTTGTTAATCAAAAATGGTTATGTTTCCTAACCATGGACAAAGAGTTGTCATTTGATTAACGGGATCACATCATTAGTTGAATGATCTGATTGACATGACCCATTCCATTAGCTTAGCACCCGGTCGTTTAGTATGTTGCTATTGCTTTCTTCATGACTTAAACATGTTCCTAAGATTATGCAACTCCCATTTGCCGGAGGAACACTTTGTGTGCTACCAAACGTCACAACGTAACTGGGTGATTATAAAGGAGCTCTACAGGTGTCTCCAAAGGTACATGTTGGGTTGGCGTATTTCGAGATTAGGATTTGTCACTCCGATTGTCGGAGAGGTATCTCTGGGCCCTCTCGGTAATGCACATCACTGAAGCCTTGCAAGCATTGCAACTAATGAGTTAGTTGCGGGATGATGTATTACGGAACGAGTAAAGAGACTTGCCGGTAACGAGATTGAACTAGGTATTGGATACCGACGATCGAATCTCGGGCAAGTAACATACCGATGACAAAGGGAACAACGTATGTTGTTATGCGGTCTGACTGATAAAAGATCTTCGTAGAA
The DNA here is from genome assembly GCF_018294505.1 of Triticum aestivum. NCBI lineage: Eukaryota > Viridiplantae > Streptophyta > Magnoliopsida > Poales > Poaceae > Triticum > Triticum aestivum. The sequence goes on along the minus strand of NC_057797.1, from coordinate 152,207,803 downwards.
TATGTAGGAGCCAATATGAGCATCCAGGTTCCGCTATTGGTTATTGACCGGAGACGTGTCTCGGTCATGTCTACATTGTTCTCGAACCCGTAGGGTCCGCACGCTTAAGGTTACGATGACAGTTATATTATGAGTTTATGCATTTTGATGTACTGAAGTTTGTTCGGAATCCCGAATGTGATCACGCACATGACGAGGAGTCTCGAAATGGTCGAGACATAAAGATTGATATATTGGAAGCCTATATTTGGATATCGGAAGCGTTCCGGGTGAAATCGGGATTTTACCGGATTACCGGGAGGTTACCGGAACCCCCCGGGAGGAATATGGGCCTTAGTGGGCCTTAGTGGAAGAGAGGAGAGGTGGCCAGAGATGGGTCGCGCGTCCCTCCCCCCCTTTGGTCTGAATAGGACAAGGAGAGGGGGCCGGCCCCCCTTCCTCCTCTCTCTCCTCTTTTCCCCCCTCCGCGAATCCTATTCCAACTAGGAAAGGGGGGAGTCCTACTCCCGGAAGGAGTAGGACTCCTCCTGGCGCGCCACCTCTTGGCTGGCCAGCCCCCCCCCCCCTTTGAGCCTTTATATACGGAGGCAAGGGGCACCCCTAGAGACACAAGTTGATCCACCTGATCATATTCTTAGCCGTGTGCGGTGCCCCCTTCCACCATAGTCCTCGATAATATTGTAGTAGTGCTTAGGCGAAGCCCTGCGACGGTAGTACATCAAGATCGTCACCACGCCGTTGTGCTGACGGAACTCTTCCCTGACACTTTGCTAGATCGGAGTCCGGGGATCGTCATTGAGCTGAACGTGTGCTAGAACTCGGAGGTGCCGCAGTTTCGGTGCTTGATCGGTCGGGCCGTGGAGACGTACGACTACATCAACCAAGTTAATGCTTCCGTTGTCGATCTACAAGGTATGTAGATCACACTCTCCCCCTCTCGTTGCTATGCATCACCATGATCTTGCGTGTGCGTAGGAAATTTTTTGAAATTACTATGAAACCCAACAGTGGCATCCGAGCCTAGGTTTTATGTGTTGATGTTATATGCACGAGTAGAAGACAAGTGAGTTGTGGGCGATATAAGTCATACTGCTTACCAGCATGTCATACTTTGGTTTGGCGGTATTGTTGGACGAAGCGGCCCGGACCGACATTACGCGTACGCTTACGCGAGACCGGTTCTCCCGACGTGCTTTGCGCAAAGGTGGCTAGCGGGTGACAGTTTCTCCAACTTTAGTTGAACCGAGTGTGGCTACGCCCGGTCCTTGCGAAGGTTAAAACTACACCAACTTGACAAACTATCGTTGTGGTTTTGATGCGTAGGTAAGATTGGTTCTTGCTTAAGCCCGTAGCAGCCACGTAAAACTTGCAACAACAAAGTAGAGGACGTCTAACTTGTTTTTGCAGGGCATGTTGTGATGTGATATGGTCAAGACATGATGCTAAATTTTATTGTATGAGATGATCATGTTTTGTAACCGAGTTATCGGCAACTGGCAGGAGCCATATGGTTGTCGCTTTATTGTATGCAATGCAATCGCGCTGTAATGCTTTACTTTATCACTAAACGGTAGCGATAGTCGTGGAAGCATGAGATTGGTGAGACGACAACGATGCTATGATGGAGATCAAGGTGTCGCGCCGGTGACGATGGTGATCACGACGGTGCTTCGAGGATGGAGATCACAAGCACAAGATGATGATGGCCATATCATATCACTTATATTGATTGCATGTGATGTTTATCTTTTATGCATCTTATCTTGCTTTGATTGACGGTAGCATTATAAGATGATCTCTCACTAATTATCAAGAAGTGTTCTCCCTGAGTATGCACCGTTGCGAAAGTTCTTCGTGCTGAGACACCACGTGATGATCGGGTGTGATAGGCTCTACGTTCAAATACAACGGGTGCAAAACAGTTGCACACGCAGAATACTCAGGTTATACTTGATGAGCCAAGCATATACAGATATGGCCTCGAAACACGGAGATCGAAAGGTCGAGCGTGAATCGTATAGTAGATGTGATCAACATAGTGATGTTCACCAATGAAAGTACTCCATCTCACGTGATGATCGGACATGGTTTAGTTGACTTGATCACGTAATCACTTAGAGGATTAGAGGGATGTCTATCTAAGTGGGAGTTCTTTAAGTAATATGATTAATTGAACCTAAATTTATCATGAACTTAGTACCTGATAGTATCTTGCTTATGTATGTTTGATTGTAGATAGATGGCCCGTGCTGTTGTTCCGTTGAATTTTTAATGCGTTCCTTGAGAAAGCAAAGTTGAAAGATGATGGTAGAAATTACACGGACTGGGTCCGTAACTTGAGGATTATCCTCATTGCTGCACAGAAGAATTATGTTCTGGAAGCACCGTTGGGTGCCAGGCCTGCTGCTGGAGCAACACCAGATGTTATGAACGTCTGGCAGAGCAAAGCTAATGACTACTCGATAATTCAATGTGCCATGCTTTACAGCTTAGAACCGGGACTTCAACGATGTTTTGAACGTCATGGGGCATATGAGATGTTCCAGGAGTTGAAGTTAATATTTCAAGCAAATGCCTGGATTGACAGATATGAAGTCTCCAATAAGTTCTATAGCTGCAAGATGGAGGAGAACAGTTCTGTCAGTGAGTATATACTCAAGATGTCTGGGTATTGTAATCACTTGATTCAACTGGGAGTTAATCTTCCGGATGATAGCGTCATTGACAGAATTCTCCAATCACTTCCACCAAGCTACAAGAGCTTCGTGATGAACTATAATATGCAAGGGATGAATAAGACTATTCCCGAGCTCTTCGCAATGCTGAAAGCTGCGGAGGTAGAAATCAAGAAGGAGCATCAAGTATTGATGGTCAACAAGACCACTAGTTTCAAGAAAAAGGGCAAAGGGAAGAAGAAGGGGAACTTCAAGAAGAACAGCAAGCAAGTTGCTGCTCAAGAGAAGAAACCCAAGTCTGGACCTAAGCCTGAAACTGAGTCCTTCTACTGCAAGCAGACTGGTCACTGGAAGCGGAACTGCCCCAAGTATTTGGCGGATAAGAAGGATGGCAAGGTGAATAAAGGTATATGTGATATACATGTTATTGATGTGTACGTTATTAATGCTCGCAGTAGCACCTGGGTATTTGATACTGGTTCTGTTGCTAATATTTGCAACTCGAAACAGGGACTACGGATTAAGCGAAGATTGGCTAAGGACGAGGTGACGATGCGCGTGGGAAACGGTTCCAAAGTCGATGCGATCGCAGTCGGTGCGCTACCTCTACATCTACCTTCGGGATTAATATTAGACCTAAATAATTGTTATTTGGTGCCAGCGTTAAGCATGAACATTATATCTGGATCTTGTTTGATGCGAGACAGTTATTCATTTAAATCAGAGAATAATGATTGTTCTATTTATATGAGTAATATCTTTTATGGTCATGCACCCTTGAAGAATGGTCTATTCTTATTGAATCTCGATAGTAGTGACACACATATTCATAATGTTGAAGCCAAAATATGCAGAGTTGATAATGATAGTGCAACTTATTTGTGGCACTGCCGTTTAGGTCATATCGGTGTAAAAGCGCATGAAGAAACTCCATACTGATGGACTTTTGGAACCACTTGATTATGAATCACTTGGTACTTGCGAACCGTGCCTCATGGGCAAGATGACTAAAACGCCGTTCTCCGGTACTATGGAGAGAGCAACAAATTTGTTGGAAATCATACATACATATGTATGTGGTACGATGAATATTGAGGCTCGTGGCGGATATCGTTATTTTCTCACCTTCACAGATGACTTAAGCAGATATGGGTATATCTACTTAATGAAACATAAGTCTGAAACGTTTGAAAAGTTCAAAGAATTTCAGAGTGAAGTTGAAAATCATCATAACAAGAAAATAAAGTTTCTACGATCTGATCATGGAGGAGAATATTTGAGTTACGAGTTTGGTGTACATTTGAAACAATGCGGAATAGTTTCGCAACTCACGCCACCCGGAACACCACAGCGTAATGGTGTGTCCGTACGTCGTAATCGTACTTTACTAGATATGGTGCGATCTATGATGTCTCTTACTGATTTACCGCTATCGTTTTGGGGTTATGCTTTGGAGACGGCCGCATTCACGTTAAATAGGGCACCATCAAAATCCGTTGAGATGACGCCTTATGAACTATGGTTTGGCAAAAAACCAAAGTTGTCGTTTCCGAAAGTTTGGGGCTGCGATGCTTATGTGAAAAAAGCTTCAACCTGATAAGCTCGAACCCAAATCGGAGAAATGTGTCTTCATAGGATATCCAAAAGAGACTATTAGATACACCTTCTATCACAGATCCGAAGGCAAGACTTTTGTTGCTAAGTTTGGAAAGTTTCTGGGGAAGGAGTTTCTCTCGAAAGAAGTGAGTGGGAGGAAAGTAGAACTTGACGAGGTAACTGTACCTGCTCCCTTATTGGAAAGTAGTGCATCACAGAAAACTGTTTCTGTGACACCTACACCAATTAGTGAGGAAGCTAATGATAATGATCATGAAACTTCAGAACAAGACACTAGTGAACCTCGTAGATCAACCAAAGTGAGATCCGCGCCAGAGTGGTACGGTAATCCTGTTCTAGAAGTCATGCTACTAGATCATGATGAACCTACGAACTATGAAGAAGCGATGGTGAGCCCAGATTCCGCAAAATGGCTTGAAGCCATGAAATCTGAGATGGGATCCATGTATGAGAACAAAGTGTGGACTTTGGTTGACTTTCCCAATGATCGGCAAGCAATTGAGAATAAATGGATCTTCAAGAAGAAGACTGACGCCGACGGTAATATTACTGTCTACAAAGCTCGACTTGTCGCAAAAGGGTTTCGGCAAGTTCAAGGGATTGACTACGATGAGACCTTCTCACCCGTAGCGATGCTTAAGTCTGTCCGAATCATGTTAGCAATTGCCGCATTTTATGATTATGAAATTTGGCAGATGGATGTCAAAATTGCATTCCTGAATGGATTTCTGGAAGAAGAGTTGTATATGATGCAACCAAAGGGTTTTGTCGATCCAAAGGGAGCTAACAAAGTGTGCAAGCTCCAGCGATCCATTTATGGACTGGTGCAAGCCTCTCGGAGTTGGAATAAACGCTTTGATAGTGTGATCAAAGCATTTGGTTTTATACATACTTTCGGAGAAGCCTGTATTTACAAGAAAGTGAGTGGGAGCTCTGTAGCATTTTTGATATTATATGTGGATGACATATTACTGATTGGAAATGATATAGAATTTCTGGATAGCATAAAGGGATACTTGAATAAGAGTTTTTCAATGAAAGACCTCGGTGAAGCTGCTTACATATTAGGCATTAAGATCTATAGAGATAGATCACGACGCTTAATTGGACTTTCACAAAGCACATACCTTGACAAAGTTTTGAAGAAGTTCAAAATGGATCAAGCAAAGAAAGGGTTCTTGCCTGTGTTACAAGGTGTGAAGTTGAGTCAGACTCAATGCCCGACCACTGCAGAAGATAGAGAGAAAATGAAAGATGTTCCCTATGCTTCAGCCATAGGCTCTATCATGTATGCAATGCTGTGTACCAGACCTGATGTGTGCCTTGCTATAAGTCTAGCAGGGAGGTACCAAAGTAATCCAGGAGTGGATCACTGGACAGCGGTCAAGAACATCCTGAAGTACCTTAAAAGGACTAAGGATATGTTTCTCGTATATGGAGGTGACAAAGAGCTCATCGTAAATGGTTACGTGGATGCAAGCTTTGACACTGATCTGGACGATTCTAAATTGCAAACCGGATACGTGTTTACATTAAACGGTGGAGCTGTCAGTTGGTGCAGTTCTAAACAAAGCGTCGTGGCGGGATCTACATGTGAACCGGAGTACATAGCTGCTTCGGAAGCAGAAATGAAGGAGTCTGGATGAAGGAGTTCATATCCGATCTAGGTGTCATACCTAGTGCTTCGGGTCCAATGAAAATCTTTTGTGACAATACTGGTGCAATTGCCTTGGCGAAGGAATCCAGATTTCACAAGACAACCAAGCACATCAAGAGACGCTTCAATTCCATCCGGGATCTAGTCCAGGTGGGAGACATAGAGATTTGCAAGATACATACGGATCTGAATGTGGCAGACACGTTTACTAAGCCTCTTCCACGAGCAAAACATGATCAGCACCAAGGCTCCATGGGTGTTAGAATCATTACAGCATAATCTAGATTATTGACTCTAGTGCAAGTGGGAGACTGAAGGAAATATGCCCTAGAGGCAATAATAAAGTTATTTTTATTTCCTTATATCATGATAAAAGTTTATTATTCATGCTAGAATTGTATTAACCGGAAACATAATACATGTGTGAGTACATAGACAAACAGAGTGTCACTAGTATGCCTCTACTTGACTAGCTCGTTAATCAAAGATGGTTATGTTTCCTAACCATGGATAAAGAGTAGTCATTTGATTAACGGGATCACATCATTAGTTGAATGATCTGATTGACATGACCCATTCCATTAGCTTAGCACCCGATCGTTTAGTATGTTGCTATTGCTTTCTTCATGACTTATACATGTTCCTATGACTATGAGATTATGCAACTCCCGTTTGCCGGAGGAACACTTTGTGTGCTACCAAACATCACAACGTAACTGGGAGATTATAAAGGAGCTCTACAGGTGTCTCCAAAGGTACATGTTGGGTTGGCGTATTTCGAGATTAGGATTTGTCACTCCGATTGTCGGAGAGGTATCTCTGGGCCCTCTCGGTAATGCACATCACTGAAGCCTTGCAAGCATTGCAACTAATGAGTTAGTTGCGGGATGATGTATTACGGAACGAGTAAAGAGACTTGCCGGTAACGAGATTGAACTAGGTATTGGATACCGACGATCGAATCTCGGGCAAGTAACATACCGATGACAAAGGGAACAACGTATGTTGTTATGCGGTCTGACCGATAAAAGATCTTCTTAGAATATGTAGGAGCCAATATGAGCATCCAGGTTCCGCTATTGGTTATTGACCGGAGACGTGTCTCGGTCATGTCTACATTGTTCTCGAACCCGTAGGGTCCGCACGCTTAAGGTTACAATGACAGTTATATTATGAGTTTATGCATTTTGATGTACCGAAGTTTGTTCGGAGTCCCGGATGTGATCATGGACATGACGAGGAGTCTCGAAATGGTCGAGACATAATGATTGATATACTGGAAGCCTATATTTGGATATCGGAAGCGTTCCGGGTGAAATCGGGATTTTACTGGATTACCGGCAGGTTACCGGAACCCCCCGGGAGGTATATGGGCCTTAGTGGGCCTTATTGGAAGAGAAGAGAGGTGGCCAGAGATGGGCCGCGCGCCCCTCCCCCCCTTTGGTCCAAATACGACAAGGAGAGGGGGCCGGCCCCCCTTCCTCCTCTCTCTCCTCTTTTCCCCCCTCCGTGAATCCTATTCCAACTAGGAAAGGGGGGAGTCCTACTCCCGGAAGGAGTAGGACTCCTCCTGGCGTGCCACCTCTTGGCCGGCCAGCCCCTCCCTTTGAGCCTTTATATACGGAGGCAATGGGCACCCCTAGAGACACAAGTTGATCCATGTGATCATATTCTTAGCCGTGTGCAGTGCCCCCTTCCACCATAGTCCTCGATAATATTGTAGCAGTGCTTAGGTGAAGCCCTGCGATGGTAGTACATCAAGATCGTCACCATGCCGTCGTGCTGACAGAACTCTTCCCCGACACTTTGCTGGATCGGAGTCCGGGGATCGTCATCGAGCTGAACGTGTGCTAGAACTTGGAGGTGCCGTAGTTTCGGTGCTTGATCGGTCGGGCCGTGGAGACGTACGACTACATCAACCAAGTTAACGCTTCCGTTGTCGATCTACAAGGTACGTAGATCACACTCTCCCCCTCTCGTTGCTATGCATCACCATGATCTTGCGTGCGCGTAGGAAATTTTTTGAAATTACTATGAAACCCAACAACATCGGCATCTAGTGGGCCTTGTAGACGTCGGAGAAGCACCGGATGAGCGTCGCGTGGCTCATTCGCGGCATGGACGCGCGCGCGGTGTCCACCGCGCCAGGGATGAACAGGGGGATGACGACCTCGCTGTGGGCTGGGCCTGCACACTGTGCACTAGAGGCCCAGCAACATGTGGCTTCTTTCTTCTTTTCCTTTTTTTTATTTCTGTTTTATTTTAACTATTGTTTTCTTTTTATTACCCAAGGCAAATGAATTTAGTTAAACATGAAATTTGGCACATAATTCATGGACAATATTTTGGAGTGGCACATAAAGTTTGGAGGCAATTGGAGTTAAATAAATAACTAATAATTTTGCAAAGGCCATTTTATTTACTGTTGGAGCACTTATTAATTTCCTAGGGTTTTATCTGTTATTCAAATGATGTTGGTTTCTACATGGTAATTCCTTAGTGAATTTTTGCAACCTAATAAAAAAATTTAATTCACTATTTTATGAAACTATACTTTGACTTGTTATTTGAATTTGTATTTGAACTAATTTTCGAACGAGTGAGGTTTAGCAAAATTTTAATTATGATGACCCAGCATCATTAACAGGGATTTACTGCAGCTTAACTATCGGGGTGTCACAAATCTCCTCCACTACAAGAAATCTCGTCCCAAGATTTAAGAGGTGGAATAAGGGGGAAAGTTTTGGTTATGAAATTCTAATGGATCTTTTGTTCTAGGTTGCGCTTCCCGAAGAAGTCCATCCATCACATTGATGTCTTCATTCCTCTGCTTCAGGTCATCATGATGAAGTCGTCATCCTTTCTTTGGGGTCTTCATCGTACTTACGAATAGGTAAGGGGCGGCTTGACAACGATAGGATGCTATAACGGTTAATCATCTGGGGGTTATCCCAGGAACGAGCCCATGATTATCTCTTGAGTTGAACCAATAAAACACATCGAGAGGAAGTAATAACATACAATAAGAAGTTTCAAATGGGTAGACAATCATTCGATGTCTGAAACAAAGTGTGAAAGGGGTTCAAAGCAACAAGAATAAGTATTGCGTCTGATACCAGAATAGATCACTAGGAAGGTGGCCCATGAATTATATACTAAATCAAGCAAGAGGATTAACTTTGGCAACAAGGGTGTACATGAGAGTCAGGTTTCGATCCTGTGGAACTGTGGGTTATGGGCCCACCATGTGGGTTAAAAGTAGAAAGGGTGCTGACATCTTGCACGGTCACAATAGCAAGGTATGTTAGAGGGTAGCCTACCAGTTATGTTGGCAACAACATTGGTACCATGGGCGAGGGACGAAGAGAACCATTTTCCTGCTTGTTGAACAAGGTGGACCAATAGGCAAAGTTCTCGTCCATGGGTGGTTACCGAAATGTCACCAACAATAGTAACAGGGTCTTGCTGATATAATTGTACACCGAGGTGTTTACATAAGCAGGAGAATACTACTGCTTAGATCATATAGATCTCAAGAAAGGTTAAACAAAACAATGGAAAGGAAAATGTGATTATCAGATTAAACAGACGAATGGAAAGGAAAATTTGTTTAAACACGTATTCCAGGGGTATATCCTTCCCAAGGACAAGGAGAGCATGATATCCATGACAGGATAGAAAGTAGAAAACCCTTTAGGAAATGTGGAGAAATTTCATGACATTACCCATACAACGATGTTAGGATAATTGATAAAGAAAATCTAGCATTGTGCTTCAAATGTTCTTGTTGAAGATTGGAGTACCACAGATATGCTTTGAGATAGCATTGACATGGTGTTTAAGCAAAGGTCAGACTTCGGATACTCAAAGGATCCATCAAGAACAACTTGTAGAATAAGTCTTACAATTTCCTCATGGAAGAATGGATATCCTTGCTAAAAATGAAACTATAACAATAGGTCCTCCGGTCAGGTGTCCCAGGCATGACATCACCTTACTGAGTCATATAAAGACCAGTGTTATAAGTCTTGGAAATATGTTCCAACCATCATATCTGACCGAGGTTCAGATCCGATTGGTGTAAGGATACCTCAGACTTAGGATGCCTGAAAAGGAAGGGGTGCAACACAATTTGACGAGATGGAGTTGCAAGATTCTCAGGAAATGAACTATGGAAGCAAGTTCCGAATCATGAGTTCATCATTTAACCAAGGAGAGGACGAGGAGGTAGCTGATGAACTCAGCGGCAATTCATTGACATTTTCAAAAGATGAATTTCCACACTTAATTGAACAAGGAGATAGCATTTGTCAGATCAAATGATATAATGAGGTATGCTTGAGGCAAACATACACATTTAAACATTAGTTGAAAGGCGCGCCCGAAATATGGGCTTATGTAGCATGATCAATGTTAGAATGGTGATTCGATAACCAATGGTCTAACAATGAAATATCGACCATTAACTTCAAAGCAATAGGGTTACTAGAAGTTTTGAAGTCGCACATCATAGTTCAATTGTCGGTTTTCCGGTTAGAAACAACACGTAGACCAAGGAATGAACGGATATGGCAAGAAGTGTCACGTGTATCAAGAATTCTTAAGAGGTGGTGAAATTCTCATGACATTCTTGACATAAAAGATGGTAATACTCCAAGGTAAAGAAGAACAAATGCTGGATAGTAAGGATCTCAAAGTATAACACAAAACACGAAGAAGTTTGTGTTGAACGAAAGGCAATAAAATGGTCGATGATAACACAAATCATCAAGGGCAAGGATGTTATTTCTCATCATGAATTAAATTGATATCCCGGAAGAGCTCAGAATGGTGATGATGATCATGAAGAATTTTGTCGAGAGGCTCCATGAAGAAGCAATTGAATAACGGCTACATCAAGCAACAGGACTAATGCAGCGAAAGATTATTGGAACCACGGATACGACACCAACTCTGAATCAAGCTTGTTGGTCGAGGTGAAACGATAAGACAAGGAAGATCGATGTAAGCTTAGCTCATTGCCGAAAGTGGTGCTCCGGAAATAAGGACCAGGTAGCACAGTTAAAATCAGCACAATACTAATATAGCCGATCAGGCTAGAAATGACGTGATCGAGTACAAACTCGTAAGTAAAGAAGATTACTAACAGTTGTTTAATCGTGATGCGGACTCGATTCATTTATCGGTGTCCTTGAGTGTTTAATGACTCAGAGCCTATGAAAAAATTGGAATCGGTGAGAATGTAGTACTTGATGGAGAACTCATAAGAAGTTATGCAATTCTGTGATAATCTCGAGATACCAGGGTGTAATACTCGATGAAAGTTCAAAGTAACAGTTGGACTGGTGTATTAATCCACAGAAGACAAGTGCTTAAACTTGCCCGAGAAATGGGATCAAAGGAGAACATATGGTCGGAACCACGATTGCAAAGGATCAATTCACCGATGCCAAAGGATATTATATCAAGGAAATAGTTATTATTACAAGAACGTTCCATGATAGGATCTACATCGTGTCCATGGGCATGAACACAAAGGTTCAAGGTCGACTCCCACTTCCTCAATGCATAATATTCCATTCACCTCTCGTATTTCGAAAATGACATTAGTTGTTGAAAGTTTTACCTGGTGCAATACCAGATAAGTATGACCCGTGAAATCTTTCGGGTTCACATCGATTAGGGAAGGCGTTGGTTCAACCCATCGGGGCATCTTAGGAACATATACCACAAACTTTGGAGTAAACAATACAAGCTCGAAGGTATAGTATGATTATCATAGCAGAGGATACAAATTACCAAAGGCATTATATACCCATGGAAAGGCTCACAAGGTTATTGAATATGAAGGACACCGTCGGATAATTGTCCAACAAGGGGCCTTGTAGTCTACAACGGAGCTGATGCGAGTATCGGTACTCAATCAGAGGAAGAAGGAATTTAAGGGCATCGGATTATATAAACAACTGACTAATTCAAACACCAAATGCAAAGGAACTATCATTTCCGAATCAAGGGATCAGAAGCCGACGGTCTAATTAAGAATGGATAAGTTTAATAGACTTAGGGGTACAATCGACGGCAATTTGATTGGTCGATAACCAGCTCATGTCCAAAATGACATTTGAGCTAGAAAGATAATTTAAAAGGATCAACCGATGATTGCGTGCATTCGCACTCATGTTGAATCAATAGGATCAAAATGACGGTGTCAAAGGAGACTAACGAATATTGCCAGACATATGGGAAGCATCCATAATGCAAGCAGACAAGTATTTGCAGAGCAATAAGCTGCTAAGGATTTTCAGAGGATCAAATAGTATTTCGAAGACTTTTGTGAAACACAAACAACTGGGGATGAGCAGATACTCGGTGAGTGCGAGGAATTATTCGTAGGGGTATTCATGTGGTAAAGATCTGCAAGGCAGTACGCACAAAGTATTCTCGGAACAATGGAGAGAATTTCAAGATATCTTATAATAACAAGATCAATGGGGAATGATTGTATGAATGGTAAGTGTACGTGGTTATCCATAGAGGTTTATCGATGGATGGGAATTGCAAAAGCGATGGCATAAAGTCTCGAGAGAACATCATAGAGTATCCTCGGAATCTTCTGGTGCAGTAGGCGATCATCGGTAATAAGGTGCTCTCCGGGTGAGCGATCGCGAGATCCTAATGTTAGACTTAGCAAAATTCATTTACCCTGAATAGAAGAGAAATCAGAGTCCCATAGTATAGACGAGGAATAAAAGATCCTAATACCACCCGATGGCGACGTGGGCCCATGGGCCGCACAGCCATGTTACTAAAACGGTTTTCATCGACTAAACTCAACTTCGGCCAAGGAGTGTGGAAGGGGGATTCCTACAGGCAGTTGGCTCTAATACCAACTTGTGACACCCTCGATTTGGCCGTACACTAATCATATACGCAAATGTGTACGATCAGGATCAAGGACTCACGGGAAGATATCACAACACAACTCTAGACACAAATTAAAATAATACAAGCTTTATATTACAAGCCAGGGGCCTCGAGGGCTCGAATACACAAGTCAGCGGAAGCAATAATATCTGAGTATAGACATAAGGTTAAACAAGTTTTCCTTAAGAAGGCTAGCACAAAAGTAGCAATGATCGCAGTAACCGGGAAAAGGGAAAAAAAGAAGTAGGAAAGCAACCGTGAGTACTCATCCAAAGTACTCGCAAGCAAGGATCTACACTACATATGCATTGGTATCAATGAAAAGGGTAGTATCTGTGGATTGAACTGCAGAATGTTAGAATAAGAGAGGGATAGCTAGTCCTATAGAAGACTACGCTTATGGAAGCCTCCATCTTGAAGCATATAGAAGAGAGTAGATGGTAAGTTCACCAAGTATCATCGTATAACATAATCCTACCTGGCGATCCTCTCCTCGTCGCCCTGTGAGAGAGCGATCACCGGGTTCTATCTGGCACTTGGAAGGGTGAGTTTTATTAAGTATCCAGTTCCAGTTGTCATAAGGTCAAGGTACAACTCCGGGTCGTCCTTTTACCGAGGGACACGGCTATTCGAATACATAAACTTCCCTGCAGGGGCGCACCACATTTCCCAACACGCTTGATCCCTCTGGCCGGACACACTTTCCTGGGTCATGCCCGGCCTCAGAAGATCAACATGCCGTAGCCCTACCTAGGCACAACAAAGAGGTCAGCACGCCGGTCTAAACCCTATGCGCGCAATGGTCTGGCCCCATCACCCATTGCACACCTGCATGTTGCGTACGCGGTCAGAAGCAGACCTAGCCCCCTTAATACAAGCGTGGGCTTACGGTCCAATCCGGGGCGCGCCACTCAGTTGCTGATGTCAAGAAGGCTTCAGATGATACCACGATGTCGAGTGCCCATAATTGTTCCCGCATAGTTGGTTAGTGCGTATAGGCCAGTGGCTAGACTCATATGAAATACCAAGATCTCGTTAAGCGTATTAATTGATGTAATCGCAGACGCCGACCAGGGCCAGGCCCACCTCTCTCCTAGGTGGTCTCAACCTGCCCTGTCGCTCCACCACAAAGGTGCACTCAGAGGGCCGTCGGGACAAACGTCCTTTCGGTCCCATTCCGTGAATCACTCGCGGGTACTCTACGAGCCGACCAGACTTTAGTCACCACATGTATCACATATTATGCATCTAAGGATATACCCATGATCACCTCCCGAGTGATCACGGCCCGATAGTATAGTATGGCAGACGGACAAGAATGTAGGGTCACTGATGCAATACTAGCATCCTATACTAAGCATTTGGGATTGTAGATAAAGGTAACAACATTAGTAGCAAAGACAGGCTATGCATCGGGATAGGATAAATGGAAAGCACTAACATGCTACACTACTATAATGCAAGCAGTAGAGAGAAGAATAGGCGATATCTGGTGATCAAGGGGGGCTTTCCTGGTTGCTCTGGCAAGGAGGGATCGTCAACAACGTAGTCGATCGGGGCACCAACAGTGGCGTTAGCCTCGTAGCCTACCGGAGAGAAGAGGGGGAAGAAACAATGAATACAATGCAAACAGATGCATATCACAACATGACATGACAAGTAAAAGTGCCAGGTGTGCCCTAACACAGTATGAGGTGATACCAACGAAGGGGGGAAACATCCGAGATAGTATCCTCGGTGTTTCGTGTTTTCGGATAGATGAACCGGAGGGGAAAAGTTGTGTGTTCGCTATGCTAGGGATGTGTGGCGGACAAATGGGCTACGTATCCTGAATCATCTCGTCGTTCCGAGCAACTTTCATGTACAAAGTATTTTCATCCGAGCTACGGTTTATTTTCTATGACTTTGTAAAGTTTTAATCATTTTCTAGAATTTATTTAATTAATTTAAATCAAGATTATCCAGAATAGTTTGGGATGATGTCAGCATGACGTATGTGTGACATCAATAGTCAACAATGCGGTCAACTAGAGTCAAACCTGACCTGTGGGTCCAGTGGGACCCACTGGTTAGTGACTGTGGCTTTAACAAAGTGTTAGATTAACAAAACAGGTTAGTTAGTGGGTGGGACCAACTGTGAGTGAGTGATTAGCATGTAACTTAATTAATTAATTGATTAATTGATTAACATATTATCAATTTAACTAAAATCGTTTAATCAGGCAGGGCCCACATGTCAGTGACATGGGGCTAGCCACGTCTGCGGCTGACTGGGTCAATGGGTCAACTGGGCCCACCCTTTAGTGACGCAGGGGGACCCACGCGTCAGGCCAGCTCAGCGACGGCCTGCGACTTGTCGGAATCACGCCGGCAAGCTCGTTCGTCGCGGCGCGTCCTTGGGCATCGTCGGAAAACGCCCACAGGGCATTATTTTGATCGTGGTTGGGCGCGTTAGAATGACAAGAGAACGACGCGTCGGTTGGTGGTGGTTTCGCAGGTCGCGGTGGCCAGAGTTGAGCGGGGCTTCGACGTCAGCGGCGACCGGAGTTGGGCGAACTCAGACCCGGGGCTAGGGGCACTAGGATGGGAGCTGGGGGTCGCATTGAGCTTCGGTGAGGCCCGGAAGCTCGAGGCACTGCTCAGGCGCGAGCTCAGAGGCCAGTGGCCACAACGGCGAGGCAAGCGACGGTGGTGAGGTTCGGCTATGGTGGCTTGGGCATCTAGGGGCGGTTAGGAGGGGAGGAGAGGAGCGCAAAGGCGCGGCGGCTCACAATGGGGGTCGAGGAGCAGCTCGGGGAGGGCGGGGAGGTCGCGGTGGCGCGGATCGACGGCGATGTAGAGGCGGAGCTCGGCGAAGGGGATCAGCGAGGGCGGCGTCGATGTGGCGTCCGGTGCCATCCAGCAAGACCAGGCGTCGTGGTCGGCAGCGGCGGTCCCGTGGACAGCTTGGAACGGCGGAAGGTGCCCGGTGGCCACGCCAACGACGAGGCGCGACGACTGGTGCGTTCGAGCAAGCGAGATTTGAGAGGGAGCGGGCGAGGGAGAGAGTGAGGGTTCAAGCTAGGGTTTTCATCGGCATCTAGGGGGCCTTGTAGACGTCGAAGAAGCACCAGATGAGCTCCGTGTGGCTCATCCGCGGCATGGATGCGCGCGCGGTGTCCACCGCGCAGGGGGTGAACAGGGAGGACGACGACCTCGTTCTGGGCTGGGCCTGCACACTATGCACTAGAGGCCCAGCAGCACGTAGCTTCTTTCTTCTTTTCCTTTTTTATTTTTGTTTTATTTTAACTATTGTTTTCTTTTTATTAGCCAAGGCAAATGAATTTAGTTAAACATGAAATTTGGCACATAATTCAAGCACAATATTTTGGAGTGGCACATAAAGTTTGGAGGCAATTGGAGTTAAATAAATAACTAATAATTTTGCAAAGGCCATTTTATTTACTGTTGGAGCACTTATTAATTTCCTAGGGTTTTATCTGTGATTCAAATGATGTTGGTTTCTACATGGTAATTCCTTAGTGAATATTTGCAACCTAATAAACATTTTTAATTCACTATTTTATGAAACTATACTTTGACTTGTTATTTGAATTTGTATTTGAACTAATTTTGAAACGAGTGAGGTTTAGCAAAATTTTAATTACGATGACCTAGCATCATTAACAGGTGTTTACTGTAGCTTAACTATCGGGGTGTCACAGAGCATCTACATGAATATCATCATTATCATTATCATTATCACTAAGTGAATGTTCATTACCAGATTGTGTTTCAGCATCACAAATAAAAACATCATTACTGTTCTCAGAAGGTTTTTCTACCTCAGGTTCACTAGGAGCATGCAAAGTCCTATCATTTTTCTTTTTCTTTTTCTTCTTAGAAGAACTAGGTGCATCATTATTAATTATTTGAGAGTTTTGTTCAATTCTTTTAGGGTGACCTTCAGGATATAGTGGCTCCTAAGTCATTCTACCTCCTCTAGTCATTGATCTAACAGCATGATCATTCATATTACTATTCATTTCATTAAGCAAATCCTTTTATGACTTAGCTACTTGTTCTAACTAAGTCTCGACCATAGAAGCATGTTTTCCTACACCTTTAACATCATTTCAATTCTAAACAACAAGTCACTCAAGCGATCAATTGTATAGGCATTACGTTTCAATTGTTTCTTAACATAAGCATTAAAGTGATCTTGCTTGATAATGTAGTTATCAAATTCATACAAGCGTTGACTAGGAGATTTATTGTAAGGAATATCACCTTCATCCAATTTTATATAAAAAAAATTACCTCTACTACGTGTGTCGGGGTGTCAAGTCCATGTATTTTTTAAATTGGTGGTAAATTCTTAACATCTTCGGCTCTAATACCTTTTTCTTTCATAGATTTCTTTGCGTCTTGCATATCTTTAGGACTGAGAAATAGAATACCCCTCTTCTTCGGAGTTGGTTTAGGTGGTGGTTTAGGAAGTGTCCAATCATTATCATTGCGCAATTTATTATTCAATAGACCTTCAGCTGGTTCAACAGTTCCCTGAAAACACAACCAGCACAACTATCTAGGTAATCCCTAGAAGCATCGATTTGTTCATTATAAAAGATATCAAGAATTACATTTTTCTTGAGCGGATGATCGTGAAAGCATTAACTAACTGGAGAAGCCTCCCCAAAGCTTAAGGGAGATTCTCTTCTTCAAATTGCACAAAGTTAAATATTTTCTGTAAGGCAACTTGTTTCTTATGAGCAAGAAATATTTTTCAGATAAGTAATATATCATATCATGTGGACTACACACACAATCAGGAGCAAGAGTATTAAACCATATCTTAGCATCACCCTTTAACGAGAAAGGAAACAACATAAGAATATAGTAGTAGTGTGTTTTTCCTCGTCAGCAAATAAGGTGGCTATATCATCCAGTTTAGTAAGATGTGCTACAACGGTTTCGGTTTCATAACCATGGAAATTATCAAATTAAACCAAAGTAATTAACTTAATAGCAGGTGGTGGTGGTGCAAGCTTACTCAAAACAGGAGACGAATCAAGTGCAGAGCTAGATAACAATTCCTTACCGCCCCTCGTCCTAGAGGGAACGATCGTTGTTCTATTATCATTCAAATTCTTCATAGTGAACAACAAATATAAATTCTAAGTGACTCAACAAATTGTGACAGTACCAACAATAGTAGTGACTTAGTAAAGATCAATATGTGAAAGATTGTAGGCATTGGATCGGTGATGGATAATTATGTTGGATAACATTCATCATGTAACAATTATAACCTAGGGCGACATATAACTAGCTCCAATTCATCAATGTAATGTAGGCATGTATTCCGTATATAGTCATATGTGCTTGCGATAAGAACTTACATGACATCTTTTGTCCTATCCTCCTGTGGCAGCGGGGTCCATAAGAAAACTAAGGGATATTAAGGCCTCAACCAGAACAAAGCATTAACACATAGTGAATACATGAACTCCTCAAATTATGGTAATCACCAGAAAGAATCCCTATTATTGTCACCATGAGGTATGCGAATCATAACACGTAATAGGTGTGTATAACTTGCAAGATAGAATCAAGAACACAAATGTATTTGTGGTAACATAAAGGGTTCAGATCTGAAATCATGGCACTCGGGCCCTAGTGACAAGCATTAAGCATAGCAAAATTACAGCAACATCAATCTCAGAACATAGTAGATACTAGGGATCAAACCCTAACAAATCTAACTCAATTACATGATAAATCTCATCCAACCCATCACCGTCCAGCAAGCCTGCGAAGGAATTACCCACTTTCGATGGTGAGCATCATGAAATTGGTGATGGAGGAAGGTTGATGATGACGAAGGAGTCGAATCCCTCTCTCTGGAGCCCAAAACGGATTTCAGATCAGCCCTCCCGATGAAGAACAGAAGGTAGCGGTGGCTCTGTATCTTAAAACGCGATGATTCCTTCTCTTTGATTTGTTTTCTTGGCGAATAGGTACTTATGGAGTTGGAGTTAGGGTTGCGGGAGCTGCCAGGGGCCCACAAGCCTGCCAAGCGCGCCCCTGGGCTTGTGGCGCCCTGGTGGCCCCCCTCTGGTAATTTCCTTCGCCAATATTTTTTATGTATTCTAAAATAATCTTCGTAAATTTTTAGCTCAATTCGAGAATTTTTATTTCTGCACAAAAACAACACCATAGCAATTTGCTGAAAACATCGTCAGCCCAAGTTAGTTCCATTCAAATCATACAAATTAGAGTAGCCGCGTGTTGGACAGGTTCGAGCATATCATATGATTGTTTTTTTGCAAAACGGTTGCATTCTTAAGCCCTATCACACACGGTTATCATGTATCGTGTGAGATGAACCCCCCATATTGCACACCTTTGTAAGGCGGCGGTTTGAAAATGCGTCGGTTTAAACCGTTTGCTTGACTTAACCGCATTAGTGGTGGCCTCTTATGGCTGAAACTTGTTGTATCGGTTTCTACCTACTTGTTTGTTGGATGATGTTGCTGTTATGGCTTTGTTTATAAAGTTAGACGTGTGTGTTTTTTCTATAAAATTAAACTGCAGAAAACGGACTTAAGGTTGATGTGCTATGATTGTTGAAAAAATAAACTGAACTGGTTTAGCCGTCTAGGTGACATCCACAATTTAGATATTCGTTTCTTCATGTGAACGGCTGAAGGTGAATAGTCAGCAATCCTCCTTTTCAACCAGGTGACGCTACCACGCTGCACGGCACTGCGCTTCCCCAGCTCGCAATATCAACCATTTGCAATTTCATAAGCAGCCATCTTTGACAAGAACCCTCGCAGATTTTTCTCCGGTCTACACAGGCGCCGTGTCAGCTAGGTATTACATACACACCAAGACAAATGTGTAGCAGCCTTTTTCATTCAAAGAGAACAAATCAATGAGTAGTAGACTAGTACTCACGGCAACTACGACCTCGGCTCCTTCTGATACTGCCAGGCATGCCATTATCTCCATGACTTTCAGCCAAGGTGTGCGGTGCGGCTCAGCCCTACGGCCAATCTCCACCCCGCCAAAAACTGTACCGATTGAGCTGCTTTCTCTTGAAGGAAGCGCAGCAGGCCAGCGGCACTAAATCTGGCAAGAAACCATGCCGGCTCTTCTTCTGCTCTTGCTGTTGAGCATGGGCGGAGAGTTGGTCTCGTGCTCGTCCGCCGACGAGGGCCAGTTCGCCTTCCAGGGCTTCGCGGCGGCGAACCTTACGCTGGATGGTCTCGCCGCCGTCATGCCCAACGGCCTGCTCGCACTTACCAACTTCACCCTCCAGACGAAAGGCCATGCCTTCAACCCCACCCCTCTCCGCTTCCTCGACGTCAACGGGGCGACCAACTCCACTGCCGTGGCGCGGTCCTTCTCCACGTCCTTCGTGTTCGCCATCGTCTCCAACTACGACGGCCTGAGCGACCAAGGGCTCGCCTTCGTGGTTGCCCCGACCACGAACCTCTCAACGGCGATCGCCGGGCAGTATCTGGGCCTCCTCAACGCGACGAACGGCGCCGCGAGCGACCACATGCTGGCAGTCGAGCTCGACACCATCATGAACCCAGAGTTCCGCGACATCAACAGCAACCACGTGGGCATCAACGTCAACAGCCTCATTTCGCGGAAGGCCAAGCCGGCCGGCTACTATGGCGATGACGGTGCCACCTTTCGAGACCTGATGTTGAACAGCCGCGAGCCGATGCAGGTGTGGGTGGACTACGATGGCCAGGCCAGGCAACTCAATGTGACATTGGCTCCTGCGCAGGAGCCCAGACCGAGGTATCCTCTCCTCTCTGAAGCCATTGATCTCTCCACTGTCCTCACGGACACAATGTATGTTGGCTTCTCGTCGTCGTCCGGCGTGGTGTCGACGCACCACTATGTGCTTGGATGGAGCTTCAGCTTGGACGGGCCTGCCCCGCCTCTTGATTTCTCTAAGCTTCCAGCACTGCCGCGTGTGGTTTCGAAGCATCGGTCCATGATCTTGGCTCTCGTGCTTCCACTAGCCACCGTATTGATCATCGCCGCGGTCCTAGCTGCCG
Organism: Triticum aestivum; assembly: GCF_018294505.1. NCBI lineage: Eukaryota > Viridiplantae > Streptophyta > Magnoliopsida > Poales > Poaceae > Triticum > Triticum aestivum. The sequence continues at coordinate 152,186,864 of NC_057797.1, read as the reverse complement.
CCTCCTTCTTTGTGTGGCGCCGGCGTCGATTTGCTGAGGTTCGCGAAGATTGGGAGGATGAGTTCGGCCCACACCGGTTCGCATACAAAGATCTATTTCGTGCCACTGATGGATTCAAGAATGGAAATTTACTCGGTGCCGGAGGGTTTGGCAAAGTATACAAAGGGGTACTTCCTGGATCCAATTTGGAAATCGCGGTGAAGAGAGTATCACATGACTCAAGACAAGGTATAAGAGAGTTCATTGCTGAAGTGGTGACCATTGGTCGTCTCCGCCACAGGAATCTAGCACAGTTACTAGGCTATCGCCGGCGCAACGGTGAACTTCTCTTGGTGTATGACTACATGGAAAATGGTAGCCTTGACAAATACTTGTACAATAACAATGGAGCAACTTTGGATTGGCCTCAAAGATATTGGATCATCAAAGGTGTTGCATCAAGTTTATTGTATCTACATGAGGATTGGGAACAAGTCGTCATCCACCGAGATATAAAGGCAAGCAATGTGCTCTTGGATAAGCAGATGAATGGAAGGCTCGGCGATTTTGGCCTAGCAAGGTTGTACGATCATGGCACTGATGCTCAAACAACACATGTGGTTGGCACTATGGGATACCTCGCACCAGAACTTGTGCGCACTGGAAAGGCAACACCTTCAACCGATGTATTTGCATTTGGCGTGTTTCTCCTAGAGGTTGTATGTGGACGCAGGCCCATTGAGAGTGGTCAGCATAACAATAGGGTGATGTTAGTCGACTGGGTGCTTGAGCACCACCACAATGGCTCAATCATTGACACGGTGGATCCATGCCTCATGAGTAAATTCAACACAGATGAGGTCACTCTTGTGCTCAAACTAGGTTTGTTGTGCACGCACCCATCGCCCAATGTGAGGCCTCCTGTGCAAAAGGTCATGCAATACCTCGATGGTGTCCAATTAGTTCCTGATTTACCATCGACATACATGAGCTACAGCATGTTGGTTCTCATGGAGAATGAAGGGTTTGATTCATACATCATGTCATGCCCTTCGCCAGGGATGACCATCTGCAGTGTATCCGACGTGTCATCGGCAACCGTTCTTCTAGATGGGAGATGAATTTTTTGCTTGTAGTCAACTATTTTTTGCTTGTAGTCATTGATAGGTGGTCTACTAATTTGGGTGTAATTTTTATTATTTTTAGTGTTCATTGTATTACCATTATTGAAGATGAATAGATCAGAAGTTTTCCCCACAAGAAAAATATTTGTTCATGTATCTCTTCAAAAATGTTCATGTATTTGTCAAAAAGAAAAGGAAATGGTAAGTACAAAACAATATAAAAGTAAGTGAAAATAAATAAAAAAAACTTATAAAATGTTAAAGAGTCATGAAATGTAGACAAAAAGGATGAAAAATAAAAATAGAAAAGGATACGTGATAAATTGGATGTGCACTTTGCGAGCAGGCGCATGGACCGGTCAAAACATGCCACGCAAGCCAAATACATGGGCCCCGAAATCGTCTCCGTTGACCATAAATCATCATTTCATTATTATTTTTTTAATTGTAAATCATCATTTTTTTAGAACAATGATCAAAGTGAGATTAGGCTACAAATTTAAGTAACACAAGTGCATTTTAAGCCAATCTAAAATTAATGCCATTGTGCCCCTCTGCATGCCTCCCGTTGTCACACTCACACTGTGGCGGCTAAATTTCGTGTTTTGATCCTTTTTTCAAACCTATTTGAGATCTGACTCTTGTTTGAAAAAAATTCGAGATCTGACCCTTTTGCTACCGCCAGGGACCATGGCGGTAGGGTATAATAGCCTAGCGCCAAGGACCCTGGCGGTAGGGTTGCATGCCATACCGTCAAACCCCGCCTAAGTATTGAACACAGTGTGTGCTCGTGCCTACCGCCAAGCACCTTGGCGGTAGGGTTGTGCAGGCTACCATCAGCCTATTTGGCGGTAGAGATGTTTCCTACCGCCAAAGTCCCTGGCGGTAGGCTGTTAGACCCTACCGCCATGGACTCTGGCGATAGCAAAAGGGTCAAATCTCGAAAAAAAATCAACTTAGGGTCAGATCTCGAATAGGTTTCAAAAAAGGGTCAAAACACGAAATTTTGCCCAATGTGGCCAGGTAACTTCTGATTCCAAGCATAATAACCATGTGAAAACTCTAGAGCCAGGTGTCCGTCCAAGCATAAAAATCTACACAAGTTCTTCAACAAGCATAATTTACCTTGGGTTAATTTGATCTGGGAATCTTATTACGCCACCAACCCACCACAAGGGAAAATGGAAGGATCTTTTTGGTGGAAAGCACATTTGAAATTAGTCCCTCTCTTCAAGGAAGTGGCAAGTTCTTCTGTGGGAAAGGGTGATTCTACTCTGTTTTGGACGGACACCTGGCTCCAAGTTCCCCTGGCTCAGAAATATCCAGAACTGCATTCTTTTGCAATAGATGACCAAAGCTCAGTGGCCACCGTGAAGCAGTCCTTAGACCTTATGCAGCACTTTCATACTCCTCTCTTGGTTATTGCCTTCCAGCAACTACAGGATATTAATCCAGTTTTGCTCCAGTTGGAAAATTCTAATGATTCCTGAGCATATTTTTTTTAGAAAAGGAGGATGACCCCCGGCCTCTGCATCTGGGAGATGCATACGGCCACTTTATTGATTATTCTCGAGGACCGTACAAAGTGTTACAACAATGTGTCTGAATCCACCATCTTGGCAACATATGCCGCTACTCCTATCCAAAATGATTAGGGGGTGCTAGCTGGGCCACTACCCAAACCACTCACCTAAGCCTAACATCAAAAGCCGGAAGCCGAAACTCATTCGGAAGCCCCAGCCGAGCCACATACCGGGTCTGGGGCACAATCCGGTCAGACGCACTCGTGTGTCGTCGCCGCCATCTTCCACAGGTCCATCTTCAGATCATATTGAGGCTTCTACCTTGTCTGGCCACTCTGCCATCGACGTCACCATGACGCCAGACAGCTTCCTCCTCCTGCACGAGTCCATCTCCGCGCATCAGACGCCGAGTCTCCACAGCACCATGCCGCTGAGATCCGCCACCATCAATGTGAAAGATGAAGCACCGCTCCACCAAAGTCGCCGTCCTCTAGTCCCTCGAGCCGTGTGCACCTCCAAGAATGACGCCCCCAGGGGGGGAACGACACCAGAGAGCCGCCGTCATCCGATCTACTGATCTAGGGTTTCCCCCGGAGGTAGCAGAGAGTGGCCTTGAACTTCTCCACGACGATGCCTTCAGGAAGGGAACGATGCAGACAGCGTCGCCATCGCCGGCCTAGGCAATAGCCAATAGCAGGTTTTCACCCAGATCTGATCGAAGACCTCCATCTCTCGTACACGGGTCGCCGTCCGAGAAAGCCGCCGACGAGCAGACGCCAGAGCAGTCCCGCCGCCGCTGCGCGCAGACCGGCCGACCACGTGGTTGCAGCCACGCCGCTGCAATCCACCTCTATGCAGAGCCCACGAGGACCTGCGCCGCCACCCCGCGACGCTCGCTACCGCCAGGGACCAAATCCGCGCGGATCTAGCCGGAGGCGTGCCGGCCCGCCACCGCCCGATCTGACCCGCCGCAGCCGCCGCGCCGCGGCCACCCACCAGGTCGCCGCCAAGGCAGGCCACCCCGACGGAGCGCCGCCGCACCGCTAGCCCCCGCCATAGGCTAGCGCCCCCGCTCGGGAAGCCGTCCCGCGCCGGCCATGACCATGGGCGGAGGGGAAAGGAAGGCCCCGCCGCCGCCCCGGCCGGCCTGGCTTCGCCCGGCGGCGCCACCGGGCGGCGGCGAGGGAGGTGGGCAGAGGAGGGAGGAGAGAGGCGGCGGCCGGGATGGGTTCCCCTCGGGGCGCCCACGGGAGCGCCGCGAGAGGAGGGATCTGTTGTTATATATGCGGTGTCTAATAATTTCTCTGTTAGCAAGATGTACAAACATCTGTTGGGACCTCATGATACTCATCTCCTGTTTAAAGATCTTTGGAAAGCTGCCAGCAGGATCAGACACAAAATCTTCTTTTGGTTGCTGCTTCATGACAGAGTTAGCTCCAGGAGTCTGCTTAAAAGGAAAAATTTCTTGCTTCAGAGTTATGAATGTGCCATCTGTCAAGATCATGTTGAAGAAACATCCCTACACCTCCTCTGGGATTGCCATTTTGCCCTCTCTTGCTGAGATTCTATTGCTCCACGCAGATGCAGAGGTGTTTCTACTTTTGATAATATCATTTCTCTCAAGCAATGCTTCCCAGCCCCGATTGCCATGGACATTGTGATTATGGGATGTTGGAACATTTGGATGCAAAGGAATGGGAAAATCTTCAAGGTTGTTCCCTCAGGAATTCATGCCTGGAAGCAAGGTTTATATCAAGATCTTTCTCTGGTCAAATCAAACAAAAGAAAAGAACATCGCCGCTCTTGAGCAATGGATGAATTCCCTTTTCTCATAAGAACTCATAGATAATGTTAACTATGTTGGAAAAAACTGGAGTTGGCTAGATGGCCTGTACTTTTTTTACCTTTGTCTGTACATATTTATCTTTTTATAAATGAAAATATACCGTAGAACTATTGTAATGATCTTTCTAATGAGTTATATACTTATATGCTGCAATTGATATGTTCTGCAGCCTCCTCAGTCAAGTCCTCCCTTTCTTCAGGTTGGACAATGGTCTTATCTCTTGCAGTTTGTATGTTCTGCAGCCTCCATGGTCATGTCCTCTCTTACTTCAGGCTGGGCAGAGGTTTTAACTACAAGTATGTGCCAATGCACCTGTAAACCTCTCTAAATTATGTCCAGTTCTAATAAACATTGCAGTTTATCTTGACCATACTAATTAACAAAATTAATTGTGATCTTCATGTCATGCTAATTATTACATTTTTGGTATACCTGAGATTTTGTTGTTGTGATCTCTTCTTAGAAACAAGGGGAAAAGGCCTACATATAAAAGCCACCGATCATGTGTTTCTAGGATTACGGTATTGACCTAAAAATGGAATTATGCAAGGCAATCTTCTGGAGTTTACTATATATTACTAGCTTCCTTCCATGTGCCTTTTATAGCTACAATAAGTGAATAATGACAGATGTGCAAGGTATCTAAAGATCTCCACTTAGTGCAGATGTCTGGTGACAGACTTCCTTTACATTGCATACTTTTCAAATACGTAATGGCTGTTGATTCAGAACTGTATATGTAACTTCTTTATATCTTTCTTTTTTTGTGAATGAGGAAATTTTCCTGAACTCTATCGATCTCTAAAGTTTGTAAGCATCAAGTTCAATGTTAGTGAGGAACATATGAAGCCTTAGCTAAGGAAATATAACCTTTGCTGTCTAAGGTGCGAAAATAATAATCAAGTACAGAGTGTGAGGATGTTTATCTTCCTTTACTAGGAGAATAATGCATATGAACTAGAAATATGCACATGTTTTGCTATTCTGGCACCTAAATTTATTTTTATTAGTGATGCACTTTTCACTATTTTCAGATGCTCCACCCTCTCTGCAGTCATGAAGCCATGCTCTTTATGTCCTTATTCGCATCACCGCTATTTCCATTATTTGCAGACCTCTTTCCGCCAAAGGTAAACTGTCCTTTTTATGGTCAAAATGTATCTATCTGGATTATTAGCATCCACAAATATTTCCTACATGATTATAAAAAATTAGCTTTACTGTATGCAAAGATATAGGAAGGAAAGAAGTGCTGGACTTCAAAACCAAAACAGTCATAAAGACGAGGAAAGAATGTTAACTAAACAAACACAAAAATACTGCACATCTGACTGTAGTTACAGTTTCACTTAAGTACCATTTCCTTACTGCACATCTGACTTACAAATATGTATTCCGCATCTACTACACAAAATTACATGTTCAACTAAACATTGACACGGTGGTATATGTTGTCCATGTACAAATAAAACTATCATTTCATGAATAGATGTTGGAGTTAAAAAAACGCAAACATTTGTTACGGTTTTACATCTCTACAGAATTCAGTTGTTTGTACTCCAGTTTTCTTTACTTAAAATATCACTAATGCCTTATGTGAAACAAGTAAGTATCTGAAGTATAATTTTATCTTTTTAAATAAATAAGGGCAAATACAGAGACTCGCGTCTTGCCTATACAAGTGAAAATTATGAAACTACATAAGGTTATTTGGTGATTTGATTTAGTACTCTGTGTTTGGAGATCACAATTTGTCATGAATGTGTAGTCCAATCTTGGATTTTCCTTGGGAAATTTCTAGCCCGTGCAAATGCACGGGTAACGGGTTGATGACTAGTATAGTCGAAATGTGTTGCGAGGCCATCATTGTAGATTTGTAGACATCACACTTATAGACCCCATTAATGCATTTCATTTCCAATAGGTAGTTTGGTCAAACGCGCGCCACGAGCCACAAGGCTCTCATAATTTTCCACACCGCAAAACGCTGAAAAAAAAGTTCTCTTTACCTCGTCAATCTTACACAAAAGCTGAGAATTCGCTGTATGCAAGTACTTCCTCCGATCCGTATTACTTGTCCTATATTATACGGATAGTAGTAGAAATTTTGGGAAGCTATAACCAAAGAGAGTGTGTTTCACTGTTTCCTGCACCACAGCCCACTGGCTCGTCCTGCAAAGTGGTAGGAGAGCTATGTTTGTCCAGCTTCACCACTTGGTCACTCTGCTCCTGCTCCTGGTGGCCGCCGATCGCTGCCACCCCGCCACCGGTGGTGGAAGCAGCAGCGGCGATGACGGTCGGCAGTTCACGTACAACGGCTTCGTGGGTGCGAACCTGACGCTCAATGGCGGGGCCACCGTCATGCCGAACGGCCTCCTCATGCTGACCGATGGCACCCTTCAGACGAAAGGCCAGGCCTTCCACCCGTCCCCGCTGCCGTTCCACACCGAGGCGAACGGCACCGGCGTCGTGCGGTCCTTCTCGACCACTTTCGTCTTCGCCATCTTTGGCCCGTACGCCTACCTGAGCAGCCATGGACTGACCTTCTTCGCCTCAGCGTCCAGGGAGGTGCTCTCCACTGCGCTTCCAGGCCAGTTCTTGGGCCTCCTCAACGGCACCAATGGCAACCGGAGCGCCCGCATCTTCGCCGTGGAGCTCGACACGCTCCTCAACGCCGATTTCCGTGACATTAACAGCAACCATGTCGGTGTCGACATCAATAGTCTGATATCCATCGATTCCGCCGACGCCGGATACTACGATGATAGCACAGGTCGGTTCCAGAACCTAAGCCTGATCAGCCGGAAGGCAATGCAAGTGTGGGTGGACTACGATGGCGTGGCCACGGAGATCACGGTGACCATGGCTCCCGTGGGCGTGGCCAGGCCCAAGAGGCCGCTCCTGCGGACCACCGTCGACCTCTCGGGTGTGGTGCAGAGCACGGCGTATGTTGGATTCTCGTCGGCGACGGGCGTCATGTCCACACGCCACTTCGTCCTCGGCTGGAGCTTCGCGCTGGACGTGCCAGCCCCGGCGCTGGACATCTCGGCGCTGCCGGCCTTGCCACGCGCCTGGCCCAAGCCACGCTCGAGGATCCTGCAGATTGTGCTGCCTATAGCGTCGGTGACGCTGGTTTTTGCTGTAGGCATCGGAGTGTGCATCTTGGTACGACGGCGTCTCAAGTATTCCGAACTGCGTGAGGACTGGGAGGACGCGTTCGGCCCCCAACGATTCTCTTACAAAGAATTGTTTCATGCGACCAAGGGGTTCAGCAATAAGAACCTGCTCGGAGTAGGAGGCTTCGGAAGTGTGTACAGGGGTAGACTCCGCAAGCCTGACAAGGAGATCGCCGTAAAGAGGGTCTCCCATGAGTCAAGGCAGGGGATGAAGGAGTTCGTCGCCGAGGTTGCAAGCATCGGGCGACTACGGCACCGCAACCTCGTGCCGCTGCTTGGTTACTGCCGGCGCAAGGTGGAGCTTCTCCTGGTTTACGATTACATGCCAAACGGAAGCCTTGATAAATACTTGTATGATGGATCTTCAGGTACACTGGATTGGCGTCAAAGGTTTCACATAATCAGAGGTGTGGCTTCTGGGTTACTGTATCTCCATGAGGATTGGGAGCAAGTTGTCATCCACCGAGATGTGAAAGCGAGCAATGTTCTCCTAGACAGCGAGATGAATGGGCGGTTAGGGGATTTCGGCCTTGCAAGGCTGTACGATCATGGAGCGGACGCCCATACAACACATGTGGTTGGCACCATGGGCTACCTGGCCCCCGAGTTAGGACACATGTGGTAAGGCAACCCCGTCTACCGATGTGTTCGCTTTCGGTGCATTCCTTCTGGAAATCATCTGTGCACGGAGGCCAATTCAGCAAAACGAGCGAAACAGCCGCATCGTGCTCGTGGATTGGGTAATCGAGCAATGGCGCAATGGTCTGATTGTTGATGTGGCAGATACAAGAATTCTGGATGGGTTTAATCCGGACAAGGTCTCACTGGTGCTGAAACTAGCACTGCTCTGCTCACACCCGTTGCCCACTGCGAGGCCAACCATGCGGCAAGTCATGCAGTACCTTGACGGTGACAAGCTCCTCCCGGACCTGTCACCGTCGTACCTAAGCTTCAGCATGCTGGAGCGGATGTACAATGGGGAGTTCAACCAGAACGTGATGCCATACAGTTCTCGACGAGCGTAGGTGCCATTTCTGATCTCTCGGGAGGAAGGTGATGAGGTTCTTGCACTGAGTAAAAAAAAGTGGAATTGTGTAATTGACTATGGAAGTTCCGATGTATCTATGTTGTACTCATTTTACTAGAAATGTCTGCTCTTGTGATTTATCTTTCTTATGACTGAATTTCAGGATTATATAAACACACCAATGCTGATCTAAAGTGGTGTTGTTTTGTTTAGGAAACTTGCTTTTGTTGATGGTTTGGATTTTGCGGTGATCTTGTGCAAGTGTCACGCTGGTTTGAGCTGTCTGCGTGCAGTTGGTTCAGAAAAAGCTTTGCCTGATTGTTGCAGGCTCTAGTTTTCTTCCTCCTATCCGTTAGGTATCCTTTTGAGTTTCTGCTGCTCTTGGTTTGTAAACTGTGGCAGTTTCTTTAATGGAAATCCATGGCCTTTTCGTCCCATAAAAAATTATAATCCCTGGACTTTTGAACCAAGAAAATAGTCAGTTTCAGTCCCCTAAATTTGTCACCGGGCCCGAGCTAAACCCTCCAGTATAAAACAAGATATCTGGGTCATAGGACGTTGATGGTTTTGCTGAAATAGGGCTTTGACCAAGCTCACGGTGGACGAATTGGTGCAGAACTAGAATACCCAGAAAGTAAATCTTAGATAATGAGTGAAGATCAGAGAAAATCGGAACCAGGAATCAGACACATGAGACAACTACTAGTCGTCGTAAAATGGCTTCAAGGAGCAGAAATGTGTACTCCGTATGACTGTTAGAAGTCACAGCTGCGAATCTTCTTCTCAAATCATAGTGAAAAGAGCCCGGGAAGTCCATATTTTTCCATAGAAAAGTAAAAGAGGTCTCACTCAGCCATACTTTTTTTCTACGGAGTAGTTTTCTACCATGTGCAGTGACAAACGCTATCACCCCGCGTGACACGCTCTTGCGTCTTGCCCAGCTCACACCTACGACCGCTTGCAGTTTCAGAGGATACTACTCCGCTAAGGCAATGTCTTTCTCCCCAAACCACTCCGGCCCATCCACGGTGACGAACTCCACCGTCGTGGCGCCGCAGATCATGGTCCTTTGCGGTGAGAGTTCTTGTCTTCTATCATTGGAGTGACAACTCTCACGCTACCACTTGGAGTTTTCAGAAGATTTAGAGACCTTTTACAGTACATCAAATTAATATAAGCCGACCATTTTATCCATCCAACGGACCAGATTAACACATACTACTTCTCAAACTGTGTAGTACTTTCTGCTAAAACCGTGTAGTATTTTCTGTTAAAGGGGCAAAATCGGAACAGTGACATACCGATTTGGCAGTTAGGGGCAAAAACAGATCCAGTGTATGTGCATTCAACGCAGATGCTAGCTCCACTTCAACTTTCTAGTCTCTGCATCGACGCAGATGCTTCACTCCTAGACACAATCGTCACCACGTGCTAACGCCTCGGACGTTGACATTATCCTTCATGCTGCTGCGATGGCAGTATTCTCAGCACGTTCGAGCTGCCGTGCTGGCGACGTCCACCTCCAGACCTCGGCTGCACCGGCTCGCCGGAGCCCATCCCGGTGTGCCCAACTTGTAATCCATGGTGCCAAGGCCAAGGCACAGCCTCGTGGTAAACGAGTCAAGAAGTAGATGCGAATGAAAAGCCGAGTTGTTGGACACACCGCACTGTAATACGTATCTCGGTGGCCTCCATGAGCTCTGGTAGCCACTCCGCCGACGGATCGACCGGCACGGACATGATTCTCCGGCACCATGAAGAAGGCCCTCTTCGTTGCGTCCCGATGGCTGCAGGCATGCAGCACTGCACGGCCCACCTTGAGGCGGAGATGTTGGCGTGCGAGGAGGGGCTGCGGCCACCCTGCATTGCTCAACTCGTCCTTTGGTCTGACTGCTCCAATGCGGCGACGCTGATGTCCAGTACGGGCGCTTATCAGGCCATGAACCCAGTTACCCATCGTTTGCCCGTGAAAAATTAGGGTCAAAAGTACCCCTACTTAACCGGCCTGAAACGTTTAAGTACCGCCTAAATTAATGGTTGGATTAGACCCAATACTACCCACTTCTGGCAGTAGTATGATGCACCGTAAAAAAGCTCAAGATTTACTCATACTTAATACTAGAAGGTGAGAGTTGTCAGTGGTAGGGTGAGAATTGTCTCCGGTCCATTCTATCCATAAAAGTAGCAGACTTGTGTTCCACTTGTATTACCTTCTGTTAGATGGAAACCAGACTGCTGGTAGTAGTAGTACTCGCTGCAACTAGGACGCCGACTTCCAACGTCCTTCTCACTGACTTCCAGCCCAGTGTGCGGCGCGCCTCAGTCCTCCTCTACGACTACCAGACACGTCCTTCTCTCTCTGACTTATCCTAGCCTAGTGTGCGGTGCGCCTCAATCCTGCGATCTCACCCACAACAAAATTCTCCACGCCGTCAGAAAATGTACCGATCGTGGTTAAAAACTTTACCAATTGAGTACGTAGACCTCAGTTTGCTCAAAAGAAAACCAGAGGCGAGAAACCATGCCAACTCTTCCTCTGATCTTGTTGTTGAGCCTGAACGGACTGTTGTTGGCCTCGTCGGCCGACGCCGGCCAGTTCGCCTACCAGGGCTTCGCGGCGGCGAACCTTACCCTGGACGGTCTCGCCGTCGTCATGCCCAACGGCCTCCTCGCCCTCACCAACTTCACTTCCCAGGAAAAAGGCCACGCCTTCCACCCAGCCCCGCTCCGCTTCCTCAACACGACGGCGAGCTCCACGGCCGTGGCGCGCTCCTTCTCCGCGTCCTTCGTGTTCGCCATCGTGTCCGTCGTCGATGGCCTGAGCGATCAGGGCCTCGCCTTCGTGGTCGCGCCGACCTCGGACCTCTCATCGGCCAACGGCGGACAGTACCTAGGCCTCCTCAACGCGAACGGCACCGCGAGCGGCCACATCTTGGCCGTCGAGCTCGACACCATCCGGAACCCCGAGCTGAGCGACATCAACAGCAACCACGTCGGCATCAACGTCAACAGCCTCATCTCGCAGCAGGCCAAGCCCGCCGGCTACTACGCCGACGACGACGACATGGCCTTCCGAGACCTGATGCTGAATAGCCGCAGGCCAATGCAGGTGTGGGTGGACTACGACGGCGAGGGCCGGCGGCTCAATGTGACATTAGCTCCCGTACAAGCTCCCAAGCCCAAGAATCCCTTGCTCTCTGAAGCCATTGACCTCTCCACTATCATGGCGGACACGATGTATGCTGGCTTCTCATCATCGTCGGGCGTGGTGTCCACGCACCACTACGTCCTTGGATGGAGCTTCAGCTTCGACGGACCTGCTCCGCCGCTCGACTTCTCTAAGCTGCCCAGCCTGCCGCATGTGGGTCCCATACCTCGGTCCAAGATCTTGTACATCACTCTACCATTAGCCATCATGTTGCTCATCGCCGCGGTGTTGGCCGTCACGTTCATCGTGTGGCGCCGGCGGCATCGGTTTGCAGAGGTGCGCGAAGATTGGGTGGAAGATTTCGGCCCACACCGATTCGCATACAAGGACTTGTTCCATGCCACCGATGGGTTCAAGAACAGAAATGTACTCGGCGTTGGAGGGTTTGGGAAAGTATACAACGGGTACTTCCTGTATCTAATTTGGAGATCGCCGTCAAGAGAGTGTCACATGACTCAAGGCAAGGAATACGGAAGTTCATTGCCGAAGTGGTGAGCATTGGTCGTCTCCGGCATCGAAATCTCACGCAGCTCCTAGGCTATTGCCGGCGCAACGGTGAACTTCTTTTGGTGTATGACTACATGGCAAATGGCAGCCTTGACAAGTATTTGCACAATAAGAATGGGCCAGCTCTATGTTGGCCTCAAAGGTACTTGATTGTCAAAGGTATCGCATCAAGTTTATTGTATTTACACGAGGATTGGGAGCAAGTCATCATCCACCGAGATATAAAAGCAAGCAATGTGCTACTGGGTAGGGAGATGAACGGGCGGCTCGGTGACTTTGGTCTGGCAAGGCTATACGACCATGGTACAAATGCTCAAACAACACATGTCGTTGGTACCATGGGATACCTAGCGCCAGAACTTATGCGCACGGGGAAGGCAACACCCTCAACCGATGTATTTGCATTTGGTGTGTTTCTCCTAGAGGTCGTCTGTGGACGCAGGCCAATCAGGAGTGACGAGCATAACAACCCGATGGTGTTGGTCGACTGGGTGCTTGAGCACCACCGCAATGGCTCAATCATCGATACGGTGGATTCTCGGCTCGAGGGGAAATTCAACATGGAAGAGGTCAGTATCATACTCAAACTAGGTTTGTTGTGCGCGCACCCATTGCCCAACACAAGGCCTAGCATGCGAAAGGTCATGCAATATCTAGACGGTGATCAAGCCGTCCCTCATTTGACTCCAACCTACATGAGCTACAACGAGATGGCCTTGATGCAGAGCGAAGGGTTCGATTCATACATCACGCCGTGCCCTCCACCGGTGACGGGCATTTGCAGCCGATCTGGTGAGTCCTTGGTGACAGTTCTATTCGATGGGAGCTGAAGCGTTGCTCACAATTACAGCTATTTGTATTTCCTCTCGCTCTCTTTTCGAGGGATTTAATTATCTTGTGCTCTCATATCTCTCTTTTTCTTTGCACCGCTTGTCGTCTGAAAGGTACCTCAGTCGGAGGAGCTCTTTTTTATAATCCATGAATCCAAGTTATTATAGTGAAATGTTTTTTTGAAAGATCCAGCAATTGCTGGCATTTTCGTTGATCATAGCAGAAAGCAGTGGAAAAACAACAATGGTGGTGAGGATCCTAGGATCAAAGTTTCAGGGAATGCCACAGACGGCCAAAACCCTAGGAGCAAGGGGGGTTTATCTCTCAAGGGGGGTCCCCGAAGGGGCTCCCTAAGCATGCAGCTCCTGTGGTTCTCCATAGCTCGATGTTGTCTCTTATGCGCTTGATGATTCTTGCCACGCACGGCAGGTGCTGCCTGAAGGTGCAGTTGTTTCTCTCCTGCCATATCTCCCAGCAAGCAAGCCAGCACAGCGTCCGTATGCCCTTTCGCCATTGGTGTTGGGTCTGCTCCAGGATGCCTACTATGATCGCGGTGGAGCTGCCCTTGAAGGAAATATGCCCTAGAGGCAATAATAAAGTTATTATTTATTTCCTTATATCATGATAAATGTTTATTATTCATGCTAGAATTGTATTAACCGGAAACATGATACATGTGTGAATACATAGACAAACAGAGTGTCACTAGTATGCCTCTACTTGACTAGCTCGTTGATCAAAGATGGTTATGTTTCCTAGCCATAGACATGAGTTGTCATTTGATTAACGGGATCACATCATTAGGAGAATGATGTAATTGACTTGACCCATTCCATCAGCTTAGCACTTGATCGTTTAGTTTGTTGCTATTGCTTTCTTCATAACTTATACATGTTCCTATGACTATGAGATTATGCAACTCCCGTTTACCGGAGGAACACTTTGTGTGCTACCAAACGTCACAACGTAATTGGATGATTATAAAGGTGCTCTACAGGTGTCTCCAAAGGTACTTGTTGGGTTGGCGTATTTCGAGATTAGGATTTGTCACTCCGATTGTCGGAGAGGTATCTCTGGGCCCTCTCGGTAATGCACATCACTTAAGCCTTGCAAGCATTGCAACTGATAAGTTAGTTGCGGGATGATGTATTACGGAACGAGTAAAGAGACTTGCCGGTAACGAGATTGAACTAGGTATTGAGATACTGACGATCGAATCTCGGGCAAGTAACATACCGATGACAAAGGGAACAACGTATGTTGTTATGCGGTCTGACCGATAAAGATCTTCGTAGAATATGTGGGAGCCAATATGAGCATCCAGGTTCCGCTATTGGTTATTGATCGAAGACATTTCTCGGTCATGTCTACATAGTTCTCGAACCCGTAGGGTCCGCACGCTTAAAGTTTTGGTGACGATTGTATTATGAGTTTATGTGATTTGATGTACCGAAGATAGTTCGGGGTCCCAGATGAGATCGGGGACATGACGAGGAGTCTCGAAATGGTCGAGCCGTAAAGATCGATATATTGGACGACTATATTCGGACATCGGAAAGGTTCCGAGTGATTCGGGTATTTTTGGGGGTACCGGGGAGTTACAGGAATACGAGGAAGAAGTAATGGGCTTCATGGGCCAAGTGATGGAAAAGAGGAGGCAGGGCACGTGGCCCCCCTAGCCCAAACCGAATTGGACTAGGGGGTCGGCCCCCTTTCCTCTTCTTCCTCCTTCTCCTTCCTTCTCCTTCTCCTCGTTCCTTTCCTCCTCCTAGTAGGAGTAGGAAAGGGGAGTCCTACTCCTACTAGGAGGAGGACTCCTCCTGGCACGCCCATAGAGGGGCCGGCCGGCCTCCCCCTTGCTCCTTTATGTACAGAGGCAGGGGGGCACCTCTAGACACACAAGTTGATCAGTTGATCTCTCCCAGCCGTGTGCGGTGCCCCCCTTCACCATATTCCACCTCGGTCATATCGTAGTGGTGCTTAGGCGAAGCCCTGCGTCGGTAGCAACATCATCACCGTCACCACATCGTCGTGCTGACGGAACTCTCCCGTGAAGCTCTGCTGGATCGGAATTCGCGGGAAGTTATCGAGCTGAACGTGTGCTGAACTCGGAGGTGCTCTGCGTTCGATACTTGGATCGGTCGGATCGTGAAGACGTACGACTACATCAACCGTGTTGTGCTAACGCTTTCGCTTTCGGTCTACGAGGGTACGTGGACAACACTCTCCCCTCTCGTTGCTATGCATCACCATGATCTTGCGTGTGCGTAGGAATTTTTTTGAAATTACTACGTTCCCCAACAGTGGCATCCGAGCCTAGGTTTTATGCGTTAATGTTGTGCACGAGTAGAACACAAGTGAGTTGTGGGCGATATAAGTCATACTGCTTACCAGCATGTCATATTTTGGTTCGGCGGTATTGTTGGATGAAGCGGTCCGGACCGACATTACGCGTACGCTTACGCGAGACTGGTTCTACCGACGTGCTTTGCACACAGGTGGCTGGCGGGTGTCAGTTTCTCCAACTTTAGTTGAACCAAGTGTGGCTACGCCCGGTCCTTGCGAAGGTTAAAATAGCACCAACTTGACAAAATATCGTTGTGGTTTTGATGCGTAGGTAAGAACGGTTCTTGCTAAACCCATAGCAGCCATGTCAAACTTGCAACAACAAAGTAGAGGACGTCTAACTTGTTTTTGCAGGGCATGTTGTGATGTGATATGGTCAAGACATGATGCTAAATTTTATTATATGAGATGATCATGTTTTGTAGCCGAGTTATCGGCAACTGTCAGAAGCCATATGGTTGTCGCTTTATTGTATGCAATGCAATTGCGCTGTAATGCTTTACTTTATCACTAAGCGGTAGCGATAGTCGTGGAAGCATAAGATTGGTGAGACGACAATGATGCTACGATGGTGATCAAGGTGTCGCTTCGGTGACGATGGTGATCATGACGGTGCTTCGGAGATGGAGATCACAAGCACAAGATGATGATGGCCATATCATATCACTTATATTGATTGCATGTGATGTTTATCTTTTATGCATCTTATCTTGCTTTGATTTACGGTAGCATTATAAGATGATCTCTCACTAAATTTCAAGATAAATGTGTTCTCCCTGAGTATGCACCGTTGCCAAAGTTCGTCGTGCCCAGACACCACGTGATGATCGGGTGTGATAAGCTCTACGTCCATCTACAACGGGTGCAAGCCAGTTTTGCACACGCAAAATACTTAGGTTAAACTTGACGAGCCTAGCATATGCAGATATGGCCTCGGAACACTGAGACCGAAAGGTCGAGCATGAATCATATAGTAGATATGATCAACATATTGATGTTCACCATTGAAAGCTACTCCATTTCACGTGATGATCGGTTATGGTTTAGTTGATTTGGATCACGTGATCACTTAGAAGATTAGAGGGATGTCTTTCTAAGTGGGAGTTCTTAAGTAATATGATTAATTGAACTTAAATTTATCATGAAGTTAGTACCTGATAGTATCTTGCTTGTCTATGTTTGATTGTAGATAGATGGCCCGTGTTGTTGTTTCGTTGAATTTTAATGCATTCCTTGAGAAAGCAAAGTTGAAAGATGATGATAGCAATTACACGGACTGGGTCCGTAACTTGAGGATTATCCTCATTGCTGCACAAAAAAATTACGTCCTGGAAGCACCACTAGGTGACAGGCCTGCTGTTGGAGCAATACCAGATGTTATGAATGTCTGGCAGAGCAAAGCTGATGACTACTCGATAGTTCAGCGTGCCATGCTTTACGGCTTAGAATCGGGACTTCAACAATGTTTTGAACGTCATGGAGCATATGAGATGTTCCAGGAGTTGAAGTTAATATTTCAAGCAAATGCCCGGATTGACAGATATGAAGTCTCCAATAAATTCTCTAGCTGCAAGATGGAAGAGAATAGTTCTGTCAGTGAACATATACTCAAAATGTCTGGGTATCATAATCACTTGACTCAACTAGGAGTTAATCTTCCTGTTGATAGTGTCATTGACAGAGTTCTTCAATCACTGCCACCAAGCTACAAGAGCTTCGTGATGAACTATAATATGCAAGGGATGGATAAGACAATTCCCGAGCTCTTCGCAATGCTAAAGGCTGCGGAGGTAGAAATCAAGAAGGAGCATCAAGTGTTGATGGTCAACAAGACCGCCAGTTTCAAGAAAAAGGGCAAAGGGAAGAAGAAGGAGAACTTCAAGAAGAACAGTAAGCAAGTTACTGCTCAGGAGAAGAAACCCAAATCTGGAATTAAGCCTGAAACTGAGTGCTTCTATTGCAAGCTGTCGGCGTTCTGGGAACGGGGGTCCCCGGACTTGCCTGCCTGCGGCCTGCGGCGTGGCTCAAAGGGGGGCCCAGCGCGGCCCATCTTCACCAACACAAACCCAAGACCCTTACGAGGGGCCAAGCCTTATGGGGCGGACGACACGAAGCTTCCTTAGGCACGGCCTCGTCAGGCTGGCTCACGAGGAGGCGAAGAGATTAAGGCGGGGTACCTCACGAGGTGCCCGTGACGCAAGCCATGACGACCGAGGGCGCCAGGCGGGTGCCAGCCGCGCAGTGTCCTCCTTTCCTCTTTGGTGCAAAGGGGGCAAGCGCAGCCGCGGAGTACCGATGCATCAGGCAAAGGTTGCCATTTCGGTGCAACGAGACCAAGACCAGGAGGACTACGAGACGGAGGTCACCGTGGAGCCCAAGACGGCGTCATCACCAGAGTTTTGCGCAGGCGAAGACTACTTTTGTCAGGGTAGCTAGTACTAGCTGTCCCCCTTCAAATTAGCCCGCCATTGTTGGATCCCTTCCCGCTCGATATTTGGGAAGAGGACCAGGGCCCCTATAAATAGGATCAGCCACCCGCTAGACAGGGGAGAGAGGACAGACGGAGAAAGAGAGAGAGGGAGAGAAAGGTGGTTGAGCTCCTCCCAGCAGTTCATCGCCCCAGCCAAGAACAGACTCTCGCGAGGCTGTTCTTCCTTGTATTGTCCATCATCATCAGCCCAAGAGGCAATCCACCACACCACACACTGGAGTAGGGTATTACACCACAACGGTGGCCCGAACCAGTATAAACCATGCGTCTCTTGTGTTGTTCTTGCCATAGTTTAGATCCTAGCAAGGCGGAGGGGTGCAGGTAGGTAGGAGGCGAAATCTCCACGCGCACCCCAGTGTTCGAACCTCAAGGGTCTGCCGGAACCCGAAATCTGACATTTGGTGCGCCAGGTAGGGGTGCACCAGAGTCCACCTTCTACCGCTTCACGCCCCGTCGCGTCGTCATCACCATGTCCGGCGACCAGGCAGGCAACCCAGATCCGTGGGCGGTGTGGCCCGCCTGCGCAGAGCCGCTTGCCTCGGGCGACCCCGTGCCCCAGGCAGCTCGCGGTCCGCAGGGCGCTGCGGGCCACGGGCGACGCGGACAGGCTTCGACAGCTCTCACGCTGCGACAGGCGCGGTCGGCAGCAAGGGCCTCCAATCACGCCGCGACCACGACGCCGTACACTCGCAGGGAGCAGGCGAACTCGAGGGCCGCGCTCACAGTGGCCCGAGAGCTGCTGTAGTGCAGGCTTCTGGAGGGCGGCCACGACGTGCTGCTGGAGCGAGTGGCAGAGCTCCTGGGCTTCGCCGCCTCGGGGGCTCACCCCTTCTCCACCCAGCTCCCATCTCAAGCCCAGGGCGGCCCGCGCGGGGGCTCCGCATGCGCCCGCGGGCTCCAAGGCTACTCCGACGCCAGCGAAGCTGTCAGCGCCGGACCGGCGGCGGCGCTGCCCCCGCTCCCGGTCCACGAAGAAGAAGGACTCAACGCGACCCGCGGCCCCAGTGGGCAGCCGCGCTGCCACCCCACGGTGGGCGCGTCAGGCAGGACCACGTGGCATGCAGGGCATTATGGCGTGGCATTCGGGATGACGGCGCCAGAGGAACACGTGCCCCTCATGATGGACCAAGGACACCCACACGAGAGCGAACAAGGCTCGCTTCTCAGCCCAGACTGGGGGGACGAGGCGCCAGAAGCTGAGCCTTTCCGGGAGCCCCGGGACAGTCCTACTGGCCACGCTGGGGGCAACGATTATCGGGTACCGCTAATTCTTCAGGAGCAGGTATATGCTAACCATGGATCTCAGGAGGTGCAGGTCGCCACAGCGAGCAGCTGCCCCGCTCCCACGGTCTCCTGCCCCTCGGGAGGAGGGCGCAGGGGGCTGCAGGAGAGGGGCCGGGATCCAACATCACCACCACGGCGTTCGGAGCAAGGTGTTCTCAGGAGGTAGGCCCTCCGCTGGGGAGGTGCCTCAGAGCCTGCCCCCGGCGGAGGACCCGTGGTCGTCGGGGGAACCGCTGGCGACCGCTCTACCCCATTGGCGGCGTCCTGGTTTCCGGTCATCGTTGATGGCACTAGAGTGTGGCGCAAGGCGGGACCCTCATCTAGCGATATGAAGCAAGGCCAGTACCTGTGAAGAAGGCCCAGTGCCTGTGAAGCTCGCCGCCCCGTGACACTCTCATGTAATAATGAGTGGGGCTGTACACGCCCCCGGAGTCTCAGGGATGCCGGCCTCAGGCCCTGGGGCTCCCTCCCACGCCCAGTGGCAGCACTTAGCTCCGCGCTGGTGAGAAGACGTCCAAGACTAGACTAGGTGCCGGACGCGGCCTTTTGTTTGCTTTCGTTGCTCTTCACTTTGGTTGTCGCTTTCCCCCGCTGGATTCAAGTTGGATTCGAATTTGAGATTTGCGTGTGTTCGGGGAAGGGGTGCTTAGTCTCGTTCGAGCAATTTCTCGCGCTTTGGTTACCGCTTCACCTCGGCTGCCTCCCCTCGCGAGCTCCTCGCGAGCCGAGTCAGGCCTAGCTTGCGCGCAGCCCAGACTGCCGCAGACGTGACCTCTCAGGAGGGTGTTTTACTCTAGATCCTACGAACCCAGTCAGGGAACACTCAAGACACCACAGCCTCCCACGGGCTGCCTCAGGGCCAGCACGGGACAAAGGTAAACTAGCCGACCAGCGCGTCGCTTGGGCCAGCCACTTGGCGCGGGCGCATGGGCAATGTCGCGTCTACTAATACGATGGACACAGGTTTTACATAAGGGACTCCCCTTCAAAATGCTCTCACTGCAATCAGGCCGAAACCTGAGTTCTATTCATGCAGGGTAAGGAAGTAGGAGCGATGCACAATCAGTCGGATGAATCCCCCAATACGTTCTCAGGAGCACCACCCGAGCCGTTGTTGGCGTCGCTGAACCCGCCATCGCTGTCCGCGTCGCCGCCAGCGGCGCCAGGGCCGTTCACCACGCCGCCCTCGATGGCCGCCACGATCACGTCGTCGTTATCCGAAGCGAAGGCCCTGATAAGAGCCTCCACATTGTCTTCCACCCAGTGCGCCAGGTCGCCTTGGATGGCCTGGGGGACTGGGGCGATGGCGGCGTCAAAATCAAAGTGGGGATCCATGTTCCGGAGGTGGCTGAAGACGCGAGAAAAGATGCGCCCAAGCAGGGCGCGGCTCCTCTCCTCCACCAACCTGTCAGCCCTGACCGACCGCGCCTCCAGCTGTGTCACCACGTCAGTGAAGAACTGAAGATTGCCAGCATAGTTGACTGCGTGCGGCTCGCCAACAGTCGCCTCGCAGATGTTGCCCAAGGCTGCGTTGGCTCTCTCCCGGAGCGTGGCGAGCATGGGGCCGTGCTCATGCTCCAGGATCCGCCGCTGACGTATCTCGTCCGCGTTCTGTCCCGCGATGACCTCGGCCTCCTCCACCCGCTGGCGGAGAGGGAGCACCTCGGCCTGGGAAGCGGTTAACTCACCTTGCGCCACCTCAAGAGCGGCCCGGAAAGCGTCGGCCCGCCGCGTCGCCTCCTCCAGCTTGGCCCTCAAGGCAGCAGTCCCGCCTTCAGCTTCGGCCCGGATCAACCCCAGCTTCTCGTCGAACTCGTGCTCGAGGTTCAAACGCGCCATCGCCACTCGACGTCTGACCTCCTCCAGGATGCGGGCTTCCCGTGCGGCAACATCATCCTCCGCCTGCGTCACCAAGCGCTCCCTCGTCTCCAGACGCTCGTACTCACGGGTGCGTTCAGCGGCTTCCAGCGTCAGCGCCTCCTCACGCTTCTGGAGCTCTGCTGAGTCGCCGGAGGCCACCTTCATCGACGCGAGAGCTGCCTCGTGCAGCTCCACCTGCTCCTCCAGTGAGTGGCACCAGGCCAGGAGCTCCCGAGCCCGCTCCTCCGCCGCCGCTCGCCGCCGGTCAGCTTCCCGAGCCAACTCAGTGGCCCAATATCGGGCCTCCCGAGAGGCCACCAGCGACGCCTTGGCCTCTGCATCGTCAAGATCGCGCTGACGACGTGCAAGGGCGATGGCGCCCTCCATCTCGCGCCTCTCTGCAGCCAGGCGTAGGCCCTCGGCCTCAAGGCGCGCGTCTTCATCGGCAAGCTCCTCTCCAAGCAGGCTTACCGCGTCAGCCGCCCTTCGAAGGAATCCTTGGCGGAGAGCGCGACGCTCCCGAGCACGCTCGAGCACGTCCTCCACACCATCATCTACCCCAAGCAAGTGCCAGGGGCCGCGAGCCAGCACTCCCCCTCTAGGCTGGGGGCTGGGGGCTGGCACCCTCGCGACGGCCGGGCACGCCGCGTCAGAAGCCCGGCCGGGGCCCAGCCCGTCCCCAGGTGAAGAGCGCAGGAAGCGCCTCAGCCGATCGCAGGCCACGACCAGGCGAGAAGCCCACGGCAGGCTGGCTATGCCACGAGAAGGCCCGCGAAGGATCGCGAGGTGCGCGGGGCCACGATAGGCCTCGGGACGGTTCGCCTTGTCAGTCGCCCTCACCACAAGGGCTCCACTGCTTGGAGCGCTTGAGGACGGTGGAGGGGGCGAAGCCAAGAGGGACGGCTCCTCAGCCGTCTCCGCAAGCTCGGCTGGAAGGGGCCTGCGGAGCAAGAGTCAGTAAGAGCAACAGAAGGATTGGAAGCTGGGAAAGGAGAAGGCTTACTCATCAGTGGCGAAGTACTTCCTACGCTTCAGCAGGCGACAAGGGTAATCGTCGCCCAGGGCCTCCCTTCTCTTCCGGAGGGCCTGAAAGTCCACGCGGAAGCGGCCTAAGAGTCGGGCGCAGGGATCAACCTGCGGCGAAGATGGAGCGTCAAGGCGATCCGCGTCAGGGGCGCCTGCCTGGCGTGCGCCGCCAATCGCCTCGCCAAGAGAAGCCGCCGGAGCCTCGGTGGCCTCGCTCGAAGGCGCAGAGGGCAGCTGCTTGTCACCCTCAGCCTCGGCGGCACGGGCCCCGATAACTGCTTCCTCACGAGCCTCGCCCGGCGCTGTCACCCCGCCGGGAGCCCCCTCGGCCTCTGGCGCCTCGTGCCTCCCTGCTCCGCCACTTGAGGAGGAGTCGCCTTGGCCGACTGGAAGGACAGTCACCACCACGGGGTTCTCGCGAGGCCCCTGAAGGCCGGCGGGGCGCGGCCCCCACTCATCGAAGATAGGCATCTGCCTCACAAAATCGCCTCCGCTCTGGCAGAGGTACAGCAAGGCCCCTCCCTACTGGATACTGCCAGTGTTGGGGTCCCCCTTCAGGGTCAAGAGCGCCATCCTCGGCACGTCAGGCGTCAGGTCCTCTTCCTGGAGCCTCATACGATCATCGCGCCCGCTGAAGGCCCACATCCGGCGGGAGTGGCGCTGGAGAGGAGCAACGCGGCGTAGCAGGAACTCCTTCACCACCTTGGGCGCTGTCGCGCCAAGCGACCTCAAGAACGTGAAGCAGTGCCAGACGAAGACGAGCCGGGGGCTCTCAAGCATCTCCTGCCCCCAGCCAGAATTGGGGACAGCAGGCGATGTTGGCTCCGACAGCAGGGGGCTGGGCACCCCAGCATCCACATACAGTCACCGCTCGCAGAACCCCGCCGCGGGCGGAGGGAGCTTGAAGTCAATCCCAGAGGCCGCCGTCTCAGGCACGGCAATGAAGCTCACACACGCCCAGCATTGGGTAGGGTCAACAAGGCGCAGCGAGAAGAAGTGGCGCAGGAAGGCAACCGAAGGAAGGATGCCCATCATAGCCTCGCAAACAAAGGCGAAGACCGAAAGGAGAGTGATGGATTCAGGACCCAGATGCATCATGTGGATCTGATAGTGGGAAAGCACAGCATTGAAGAAATCAGAAAAGGGAGGAACCAGACCCGTCCATAGGGCGTCGGCAAAATACGGGACCTCAGTGGCTATCCTGTCGATGGAGAAGTGGGACGCGGGCCAGGCCGTCGTCCTCCCGCATTCATTGAAGATGGTGGCCAGAGCCAAGCCGACCTTGCCCAAGCCCTCGGCGGGGGCCGCCAACGGCGGCGGGCAAGGCGGAGACACGGGTTTCTTCCCTCTTCCCTTCTTCGTCGGAGCCATGGCGATGGGAAGGGGGGGGAAGGTTCAAGATTGAGTTGAAAACAGAAACCAGAGTTCGAGCGGAGGAAGGACAGAGGGCGCTCGAGCAACCAAAAAGGGGAACGGCTGTGTACAACTACGGGTCCGCCTAGCATGGCGCAAAATAAGGAGGGCGTGGGGGAACAGTGCCGCCCACGTCCAATCAACCGCCACGCGGCGCCCAAGGCCGCAGGCTGTTAGGGCCCGCGGCGCTTCGCTCTTGCCCTTCCGCCTCCCTGCACGGCCAAGTCCGGGCGCGCCTTGGGCCCGGGGGCTACTGTCGGCGTTCTGGGAACGGGGGTCCCCAGACTTGCCTGCCTGCGGCCTGCGGCGTGGCTCAAAGGGGGGCCCAGCGCGGCCCATCTTCACCAACACAAACCCAAGACCCTCGCGAGGGGCCAAGCCTCGCGGGGCGGACGACGCGGAGCTTCCTCAGGCACGGCCTCGTCAGGCTGGCTCACGAGGAGGCGGAGAGATCAAGGCGGGGTACCTCACGAGGTGCCCGTGACGCAAGCCATGAGACCGAGGGCGCCAGGCGGGTGCCAGCCCGCGCAGTGTCCTCCTTCCTCTTTGGTGCAAAGGGGGCAAGCGCAGCCGCGGAGTACCGAGGCATCAGGCAAAGGTTGCCATTTCGGTGCAACGAGACCAAGACCAGGAGGACTACGAGACGGAGGTCACCGTGGAGCCCAAGACGGCGTCATCACCAGAGCTTTGCGCAGGCGAAGACTACTTTTGTCAGGGTAGCTAGTACTAGCTGTCCCCCTTCAAATTAGCCCGCCATTGTTGGCTCCCTTCCCGCTCGATATTTGGGAAGAGGACCAGGGCCTCTATAAATAGGACCAGCCACCCACAGACAGGGAGAGAGGACAGAGGGAGAAAGGATAGAGAAGATCAGAGAGAGAGAGAGAGAGAGAGAGAAGGTGACTGAGCTCCTCCCAGCAGTTCATCGCCCCAGCCAAGAACAGACCCTCACGAGGCTGTTCTTCCTTGTATTGTCCATCATCATCAGCCCAAGAGGCAATCCACCACACCACACACTGGAGTAGGGTATTACACCACAATGGTGGCCCGAACCAGTATAAACCCTGCGTCTCTTGTGTTGTTCTTGCCATAGTTTAGATCCTAGCAAGGCGGAGGGGTGCAGGTAGGTAGGAGGCAAAATCTCCACGCGCACCCCAGTGTTCGAACCTCAAGGGTCTGCCGGAACCCAAAATCCGACACAAGCAGACTGGACACTGGAAGCGGAACTGCCCCAAGTATTTGGCGGATAAGAAGGATGGCAAGGTGAACAAAGGTATATGTGATATACATGTTATTGATGTGTACCTTACTAGAGCTCGCAGTAGCACATGGGTATTTGATACTGGTTCTATTGCTAACATTTGCAACTCAAAACAGGGACTATGGATTAAGCGAACACTGGCAAAGGACGAGGTGACGATGCGCGTGGGAAATGGTTCCAAAGTCGATGTGATCGCGGTCGGCACGCTACCTCTACATCTACCTTTGGGATTAGTTTTAGACCTAAATAATTGTTATTTGGTGCCAGCGTTGAGCATGAACATTATATCTGGATATTGTTTGATGCAAGACGGTTATTCATTTAAATCAGAGAATAATGGTTGTTCTATTTATATGAGTAATATCTTTTATGGTCATGCACCCTTGAAGAGTGGTCTATTTTTGATGAATATCGATAGTAGTGATACACATATTCATAATGTTGAAACCAAAAGATGCAGAGTTGATAATGATAGTGCAACTTATTTGTGGCACTGCCGTTTAGGTCATATCGGTGTAAAGCGCATGAAGAAACTCCATACTGATGGACTTTTGGAATCACTTGATTATGAATCACTTAGTACTTGCGAACCGTGCCTCATGGGCAAGATGACCAAAACACCGTTCTCAGATACTATGGAGAGAGCAATGGATTTGTTGGAAATCATACATACAGATGTATGTGGTCCGATGAATATTGAGGCTCGTGGCGAATATCGTTATTTTCTCACCTTCACAGATGATTTAAGCAGATATGGGTATATCTACTTAATGAAACATAAGTCTGAAACATTTGAAAAGTTCAAAGAATTTCAGAGTAAAGTTGAAAATCATCATAACAAGAAAATAAAGTTTCTAAGATCTAATCGTGGAGGAGAATATTTGAGTTACGAGTTTGGTCTACATTTGAAACAATGTGGAATAGTTTCACAACTCACGCCACCCGGAACACCACAGCGTAATGGTGTGTCCGAATGTCGTAATCGTACTTTACTAGATATGGTGCGATCTATGATGTATCTTACAGATTTACCACTATCATTTTGGGGTTATGCTTTAGAGACGGCTGCATTCACATTAAATAGGGCACCATCGAAATCCGTTGAGACGACGCCTTATGAACTGTGGTTTGGCAAGAAACCAAAGTTGTTGTTTCTGAAAGTTTAGGGCTGCGATGCTTATGTGAAAAAGCATCAACCTGATAAGCTCGAACCCAGATCGGAGAAATGTGTCTTCATAGGATACCCAAAGGAAACTGTTGGGTACACCTTCTATCACAGATCCGAAGGCAAGACTTTCGTTGCTAAGTATGGATCCTTTCTAGAGAAGGAGTTTCTCTCAAATGAAGTGAGTGGGAGGAAAGTAGAACTTTATGAGGTAATTGTACCTGCTCCCTCATTGGAAAGTAGTACATCACAGAAACCAGTTTCTGTGACACCTACACCAATTAGTGAGGAAGCTGATGATAATGATCATGAAACTTCAGATCAAGTTACTACCGAACCTCGTAGATCAACCAGAATAAGATCCGCACAAGAGTGGTACGGTAATCCTATTCTAGAAGTCATGCTACTGGATCATGATGAACCTACGAACTATAAAGAAGCGATGGTGAGCCCAGATTCCGCAAAATGGCTAAAAGCCATGAAATCTGACATGGGATCCATGTATGAGAACAAAGTGTGGACTTTGGTTAACTTGCCTGTTGATCGGCAAGCAATTGAGAATAAATGGATCTTCAAGAAGAAGACTGACGCTGACGGTAATGTTACTGTCTACAAAGCTCGACTTGTTGCAAAAGGTTTTCGACAAGTTCAAGGGATTGACTACGATGAGACCTTCTCACCCGTAGCGATGCTTAAGTCTGTACGAATCATGTTAGCAATTGTCGCATTTTATGATTATGAAATTTGGCAAATGGATGTTAAAACTGCATTCCTGAATGGATTTCTGAAAGAAGAGTTGTATATGATGCAGCCAGAAGGTTTTATCGATCCAAAGGGAGCTAACAAAGTGTGCAAGCTCCAGCGATCCATTTATGGACTGGTGCAAGCCTCTCGGAGTTGGAATAAACGCTTTGATAGTGTGATCAAAGCATTTGGTTTTGTACAGACTTTTGGAGAAGCCTGTATTTACAAGAAAGTGAGTGGGAGCTCTGTAGCATTTCTGATATTATATGTGGATGACA
The DNA here is from genome assembly GCF_018294505.1 of Triticum aestivum. NCBI lineage: Eukaryota > Viridiplantae > Streptophyta > Magnoliopsida > Poales > Poaceae > Triticum > Triticum aestivum. Next base: position 152,159,778 of record NC_057797.1, on the reverse strand, counting down.
TATTATTGATTGGAAATGATATAGAATTTCTGGATAGCATAAAGGTATATTTGAATAAGAGTTTTTCAATGAAAGACCTCGGTGAAGATGCTTACATATTAGGCATTAAGATCTATAGAGATAGATCAAGATGCTTAATTGGACTTTCACAAAGCACATACCTTGACAAAAGTTTTGAAGAAGTTCAAAATGGATTAGGCAAAGAAAGCGTTCTTGCCTGTGTTACAAGGTGTGAAATTGAGTAAGACTCAATGTCCGACCACCACAGAAGATAGAGAGAAAATAAAAGATGTTCCCTATGCTTCAGCCATAGGCTCTATCATGTATGCAATGCTGTGTACCAGACCTGATGTGTGCCTTGCTATAAGTCTAGCAGGGAGGTACCAAAGTAATCCTGGAGTGGATCACTGGACAGCGGTCAAGAACATCCTGAAGTACCTGAAAAGGACTAAGAATATGTTTCTCATATATGGAGGTGATAAAGAGCTCATCGTAAATGGTTACGTTGATGCAAGCTTTGACACTGATCCGGACGATTCTAAATCGCAAACCGGATACGTGTTTATATTGAATGGTGGAACTGTCAGTTGGTGCAGTTCTAAACAAAGCGTCGTGGCAGGATCTACATGTGAAGCGGAGTACATAGCTGCTTCGGAAGCAACAAATGAAGGAGCCTGGATGAAGGAGTTCATATCCGATCTAGGTGTCATACCTAGTGCATCGAGTCCAATGAAAATCTTTTGTGACAATACTGGAGCAATTGCCTTGGTAAAGGAATCCAGATTTCACAAGATAACCAAGCACATTAAGAGAAGCTTCAATTACATTCGGGATTTAGTCCAAGTGGGAGACATAGAAATTTGCAAGATACATACGGATCTAAATGTTGCAGACCCGCTGACTAAGCCTCTTCCACGAGCAAAACATGATCAGCACCAAGGCTCCATGGGTGTTAGAATCATTACTGTGTAATCTAGATTATTGACTCTAGTGCAAGTGGGAGACTGAAGGAAATATGCCCTAGAGGCAATAATAAAGTTATTATTTATTTCCATATATCATGATAAATGTTTATTATTCATGCTAGAATTGTATTAACCGGAAACATGATGCATGTGTGAATACATAGACAAACAGAGTGTCACTAGTATGCCTCTACTTGACTAGCTCGTTGATCAAAGATGGTTATGTTTCCTAGCCATAGACATGAGTTGTCATTTGATTAACAGGATCACATCATTAGGCGAATGATGTAATTGACTTGACCCATTCCATTAGCTTAGCACTTGATCGTTTAGTTTGTTGCTATTGATTTCTTCATAACTTATACATGTCCCTATGACTATGAGATTATGCAACTCCCGTTTACCAGAAGAACACTTCGTGTGCTACCAAAGGTCACAACGTAACTGGGTGATTATAAAGGTGCTCTATAGGTGTCTCCAAAGGTACTTGTTGGGTTGGCGTATTTCGAGATTAGGATTTGTCACTCCGATTGTCGGAGAGGTATCTCTGGGCCCTCTCGGTAATGCACATCACTTAAGCCTTGCAAGCATTGCAACTAATAAGTTAGTTGCGGGATGATGTATTACGGAACGAGTAAAGAGACTTGCCGGTAACGAGATTGAACTAGGTATTGAGATACCGACGATCGAATCTCGGGCAAGTAACATACCGATGACAAAGGGAACAACGTATGTTGTTATGCGGTCTGACCGATAAAGATCTTCGTAGAATATGTGGGAGCCAATATGAGCATCCAGGTTACGCTATTGGTTATTGATCGGAGACGTATCTCGGTCATGTCTACATAGTTCTCGAACCCGTAGGGTCCGCACACTTAACGTTTCGGTGACGATTGATATTATGAGTTTATGTGATTTGATGTACCGAAGGTAGTTCGGAGTCCCGGATGAGATTGGGGACATGACGAGGAGTCTCGAAATGGTCAAGACGTAAAGATCGATATATTGGATGACTATATTCGGACATCAGAAAGGTTCCGAGTGATTCGGGTATTTTCGGGGGTACCGGGGAGTTACGGGAATACGAGGAAGAAGTAATGGGCCTCATGGGCCAATTGGTGGAAAAGAGGAGGCAGGGCGCGCGGCCCTCCTAGCCCAAACCGAATTGGACTAGGGGGGCGGCCCCCCTTTCCTCTTCTTCCTCCTTCTCCTTCCTTCTCCTTCTCCTCCTTCCTTTCCTCCTCCTAGTAGGAGTAGGAAAGGGGAGTCCTGCTCCTACTAGGAGGAGGACTCCTCCTCCTGGCGCGCCCATAGAGGGCCGGCCGGCCTCCCCCCTTGCTCCTTTATATACAGGGGTAGGGGGCACCTCTAGACTCACAAGTTGATCAGTTGATCTCTCCCAGCCGTGTGCGGTGCCCCCCTCCACCATATTCCACCTCGGTCATATCGTAGCGGTGCTTAGGTGAAGCCCTGCGTCGGTAGCAACATCATCACCGTCACCACACCGTCGTGCTGACAGAACTCTCCCGTGAAGCTCTGCTGGATCGGAGTTCGCGGGACGTCGTCGAGCTGAACGTGTGCTGAACTCGGAGGTGTCGTGCGTTCGGTACTTGGATCGGTCGGATCGTGAAGACATACGACTACATCAACCGCGTTGTGCTAACGCTTCCGCTTTCGGTCTACGAGGGTACGTGGACAACACTCTCCCCTCTCGTTGCTATGCATCACCGTGATCTTGCGTGTGCGTAGGAAAATTTTTGAAATTACTACGTTCCCCAATAGCCCTGGTGCCAGCTCTCGGCCGGGGTGAGAGCCGAGAAGTCGTGCCACAGTCCCAGCTCGGCCCAAATCCGTCCGGCTTCCTGGCAGCCCGAGAAGAGGTGGCGCGAGGACTCGAGTTTTCTGACGCAGAGCTGGCAGAAGTAAGCGTTGGTCCAGCCCCACCGCTGGAGTCTCTCATTGCACGAGGGCCGATCCTGGAGTAGCAACCAGGCAAAGATTTTTATTTTGCCCGGCGCCCAGGCCTTCCAAACCAGGCGGTCGAAGTGGGTCGCCATTCTTCCATGGAACTGCACCAGGTAGGCTGACTTTGCTGTGTACTTTCCTAAGCTCGCTCTGCTCCACGTCAGGTTATCCGGCACTCCTGGCTGCAGCTGCGCGTCCGTGTCCTGAAGCAGGCGATGAAGGGTGAGGACGTCCGGCAGAAGATGGCGGTTGTTGTCGTGGTCAAGGTCGCTGATCCACGTGTCGTCTGTGAGGGCTTCCCGCACTGATCTGTTCTTGCGCCGTGAGTAGCTGAATAGCCTTGGGAATTGCTGCGAGAGGCAGCCTTGGCTGATCCATGAAGAGAGCCAGAAGGAGGCCCGAGCCCTGTCGCCGATCGCAACACTGGTGGAGGCCGCGAAGAGGGCCTTGTCCGCGTCGTCGCAGGGAAGCTCGGTGCCCACCCAAGGCCGCTCCGGGTGGTGCCAGGCCATCCAGAGCCAGCGCAGCCGCGGCACTCTACCAAAACGCTGCAAGTCAGGGATGCCCAAGCCTCCTTGCTCCGTCGGGGGGCAGACCACACGCCAGTTGACCTTGCAGCTGGCACCCGAAATCTCGTCGTCCTGGCACCAGAGGAAACGTCGCCTGCACTTATCGATCTCCTTGAGAATTTTCCTTGGGACACGGAGGACGGTGAGGGCGAAGGTTGGCATGGCACTCAGCACACATCGGACGAGGACGCGGCGGTCGGCCATCGGAAGAAGTTTTCCCTTCCAGCCCGCAAGCCTTGCCTTGATTCTGTCGATGATAAACTGGAGGTGGACCAAGCCAAGGCGGTCCGTAGAGACCGGCAGCCCAAGATATTTGATGGGGAAGGGGCGATGGAGCCTACAAAACCATGGAGCACCTCCTCGACGTTGATGTTCTTGCAACGGATCAGCGAGACCGTGGATTTGGCTGGGTTGATACAGAGCCTGGTTGCCTTGCCAAAGTCGCTAAGGATGTGCAGCAGAGAGTCTACCTCTTCATGTCTAGGGTTTATGAAGATAACTACGTCGTCGGCATAGAGGCTTACACGAAGCGCCAGGTCGCTGCCTGGGAGGTGATGTAGCATCTGCTGATCGACTGCCGCCGTGATGAGGTGGTGCAGTGGGTCGATGGTCAAAATGAAGAGGAAGGGGGAGAGCGGGTCTCCTTGATGCAACCCACGGCGGTGGAGGATGCTAGGGCCAACCGAACCGTTGAGGGAGACCGCGGAAGAAGCCGAGACGAGTAGACGAGCCACCCAGTCCCGCCAGCGCGCACTAAACCCTAGCTGTTGGAGCAGCTCCAACAGGTATTCCCAGGAGACGGTGTCGAACGCCTTTGGTATGTCTAACTTTACTAGCAGGCCCGGCGTTTTGCGACGGTGGAGGGCTGATACGTCTCCATCGTATCTACTTTTCCAAACACTTTTGCCCTTGTTTTGGACTCTAGCTTGCATGATTTGAATGGAACTAACCAGGACTGACGCTGTTTTCAGCAGAATTACCATGGTGTTATTTATGTGCAGAAACAAAAGTTCTCGGAATGACCTGATACTTCATGGTTTTTGGAAAATATAAAAAATACCTGCAAAAGATGAAGGCCAGGGGGCCCACCACCTGTCCACGAGGGTGGGGGCGCACCCCCTACCTCGTGGGCCCCCTAGAGCTCCTCCAACTCCAACTCCAACTCTATATATTGTGTTTCAGGGAGAAAAAAAATCAGATAGAAGAATTCATCGCATTTTACGATACGGAGCCGCCGCCAAGCCCTAAAACCTCTTGAGAGGGCTGATCTGGAGTCCGTTCGGGGCTCCTGAGAGGGGAATCCGTCGCCATCGTCATCATCAACCATCCTCCATCACCAATTTCCTGATGCTCTCCGCCGTGCGTGAGTAATTCCATCGTAGGCTTGCTGGACGGTGATGAGTTGGATGAGATTTATCATGTAATCGAGTTAGTTTTGTTATGGTTTGATCCCTAGTATCCACTATGTTCTGAGATTGATGTTGCTATGACTTTGCTATGCTTAATGCTTGTCACTAGGGCCCGAGTGCCATGATTTGAGATCTGAACTTATTATGTTTTCATCAATATATGAGAGTTCTTAATCCTATCTTGCAAGTCTATAGTCACCTATTATGTGTTATGATCCGTTAACCCCGAAGTGAAAATAAGCGGGATACTTACCGGTGATGATCGTAGTTTAAGGACTTCATGTATTCACTATGTGTTAATGCTTTGGTCCGGTACTCTATTAAAAGGATGCCTTAATATCCCTTAGTTTCCGCTAGGACCCTGCTGCCACGGGAGGGTAGGACAAAAGATGTCATGCGAGTTCTTTTCCATAAGCACGTATGATTATATTCGGAATACATGACTACATTACATTGATGAATTGGAGCTAGTTCTTTGTCACCCAAGGTTATGACTGTTACATGATGAACCACATCCAGCATAATTCTCTATCACTGATCCATTGCCTACGAGCTTTCCATATATTGTTCTTCGCTTATTTACTTTTCCGTTGCTATTGCTATCATCACTACAAAATACCAAAAACATTACTTTTGCTACTGTTTTGCTACCGTTACCACTACTATCATATTATTTTGCTACTAAACACTTCGCTGCAGATACTAAGTTTCCAGGTGTGGTTGAATAGACAACTCAGTTGCTAATACTTGAGAATATTCTTTGGCTCCCCTTGTGTCGAATCAATAAATTTGGGTTGAATACTCTACCCTCGAATACTGTTGCGATCCCCTATACTTGTGGGTTATCAAGACTATTTTCTGGCGCCATTGCTAGGGAGCATAGCTCTATTCTTTGAGTCACTTGGGATTATATCTGCTTATCATTATGAAGAACTTGAGAGATCCAAAAACCAAGATCTATCCCTTAACTACGAGGGGAAGTAAGGAACTGCCATCTAGCTCTGCACTTGATTCACCTTCTGTTATGAGTAAGCTTGCGACACCTAAACCTGCTTCTGCTATTCGTTCTGATATGTCGCATAATATTGATGATTCCACATCTGCTATGCATGATACTTATGATGAAACTACTTCTATGATTGATACTGCTGTGCCACTTGGTGAATTTCTTGATGAACAACTTGCTAGGGCTAGAGAGATTGCAAATATTGAATCTGATAATACTGATGAAAGTGACGATGAAGACTTGCCTATTATTCCTAAGGGTTATGTTTTTGATAAAGAAGCTTCTTTAGCTATCTTAGCTTGCAAAGATAGATACGAACTCGAGAGGTTATTAGCTAAATGGAATCAGCAATCTCTAAATGCTAGAATGAAACCTGGCCCTGCTTTTGCTACTTCACCTATCTGTGTTACCGATAAGGATTATGAATTCTCCGTTGATCCTGATATAATTACTTTGGTTGAATCTGATCCTTTTCATGGCTATGAATCTGAAACTGTTGTGGCACATCTTACTAAATTAAATGATATTGCCACCCTGTTCACTAATGATGAGATAAGTCGCTACTTTTATATCCTTAAAATATTTCTGTTCTCATTAAAGGGTGATGCTAAGATATGGTTTAATTCTCTTGATCCTGGTTGTGTGCGTAGTCCCCAGGATATGATTTATTACTTCTCTGCTAAATATTTCCCTGCTCATAAGAAACAAGCTGCTTTAAGGGATATATATAATTTTGCGCAAATTGAAGAAGAGAATCTCCTACAAGCTTGGGGGGGCTTCTCCAATTACTTAATACTTTGCCTGATCATCCTCTTAAGAAAAATGAAATACTTGATATCTTTTATAATGGACTAACCGATGCCTCCAGAGATTACGTGGATAGTTGTGCTGGTTCTGTTTTCAGGGAAAGAACACCGGATGAAGCTGAAATTCTATTGAATAATATGTTGACAAATGAAAATAATTGGACACCTCCGGAGCCAATTCCTGAGCCTATTCCCAAACCAACTCTAAAGAAGAGGGGTATTCTATTTCTCAGTCCTGAAGATATGCAAGAGGCAAGGAAATCTATGAAAGAAAAAGGTATTAAAGCTAAAGATGTTAAGAATTTACCTCCTATTGAAGAAATACATGGTCTTAATTTACCGCATGTTGAAGAAACATATGATATTAATCCATTACCTATTGAAGAAACTCGTGGTCTTGATAACCCAACACAGGTAGTAAAGGTAAATTCTCTCTATATATATGATAAAGTTGAAATCCCATTTACTAAGTTTGCTAGCCCATGCTTAGCTGAGTTTGATAAATTTATGGTTAAGCAAGAAGATTTTAATGTTTTTTTGGTAGACAATCGAAATACAATTCAAATATGCTTGAACACTTGGGTGATTATATGGCTAATGTCAACGGTGAACTTAAACTTATTAGTAAACATGCTTCTATGGTTACCACTCAAGTAGAACAAGTGCTTAAGGCTCAAAATGATTTGCTCAATGAATTGAATAGTAAGAATAATAATTATGCTGTTAGAGTGGCTACTAGAACTGATAGAATGACTCAGGAACCTTTGTATCCTGAAGGCCATCCTAAGAGAATTGAGCAAGATTCTCAGAGAAATAATATAGATGCACCTAGTCCTTCTAGAAGGAAGAAAAAGAAAAACGATAGGACTTTGCATGCTTCTAGTGAACCTATTAATGAAACACATGAGAATCCAAATGATATTTCTATCTCTGATGCTGAAACACAATCTGGTAATGAACCTGAAACTAGTGATAATGTTAATGATAATGTTCATGATGATGCTCAACCTAGTAATGATAATGATATAGAAATTGAACCTGTTGTTGATATTGATAACCCACAATCAAAGAATCAACGTTATGATAAGAAATACTTTGTTGCTAGGAAACACGGTAAGGAAAGAGAGCCATGGGTTCAGAAACCCATGCCTTTTCCTCCCAGACCATCCAAGAAAAAGGATGATGAGGATTTTGAGCGCTTTGCTGAAATGATTAGACCTATCTTTTTGCGTATGAGATTAACTGATATGCTCAAAATGAATCCTTATGCTAAGTATATGAAAGATATTGTTACAAATAAAAGAAAGATACTGGAAGCTAAAATTTTCACCATGCCTGCTAATTATACTTTTAAGGGTGGAATACCAAAGAAACTTGGAGATCCAGGAGTACCCACTATACCATGTTCCATTAAAAGAAACTATGTTAAAACTGCTTTATGTGATCTTGGAGCTGGTGTTAGTGTTATGCCTCTCTCTTTATATTGTAGACTTGATTTGAATAAGTTGACACCTACTGAAATATCTTTGCAAATAGTTAATAAATCAACTGCTATACCTGTCGGTATTTGTGAGGATGTGCCTGTTGTGGTTGCAAATGTTACTATTTTAATGGACTTTGTTATTCTTGATATTCCCGAGGACGATATTGTTGGGGAACATAGTAATTTCAAAAAAATTCCTACGCACACGCAAGATCATGGTGATGCATAGCAATGAGAGGGGAGAGTGTGATCTACGTACCCTTGTAGACCGACAACGGAAGCATTAGCACAACGCGGTTGATGTAGTCGTACGTCTTCACGGCCCGACCGATCAAGCACCGAAACTACGGCACCTCTGAGTTTTAGCACACGTTCAGCTCGATGAAGATCCCCGGACTTCGATCCAGCAAAGTGTCGGGGAAGAGTTCCGTCAGCACGACGGCGTGGTGACGATCTTGATGTTCTATCGTTGCAGGGCTTCGCCTAAGCACCGCTACAATATTATCGACGATTATGGTGGAAGGGGGCACCGCACACGGCTAAGGAAACGATCACGTGGATCAACTTGTGTGTCTAGGGGTGCCCCCTGCCCCCGTATATAAAGGAGCAAGGCGAGGAGGCCGGCCGGCCCTATAGGCGCGCCAAGGAGGAGTCCTCCTCCTAGTAGGAGTAGGACTCCTACTAGGAGGGGGAAGGAAGTGGGGAAGGAGAAGGAAAGGGGGGCGCCGCCCCCCCTCTCCTAGTCCAATTCGGACCAGGGGGGAGGAGGCGCGCGGCCCACCCTGGCTGCCCTTCTCTTTCTCCACTAAGGCCCATATGGCCCATTACTTCTCCCGGGGGGTTCCGGTAACCCTCCAGTACTCCGGTTTTCTCCAAAATCACCCGGAACACTTCCGGTGTCCGAATATAGCCGTCCAATATATCAATCTTTATGTCTCGACCATTTCGAGACTCCTCGTTATGTCCGTGATCACATTCGGGACTCCGAACTAACTTCGGTACATCAAAACTCATAAACTCATAATATAACTGTCATCGAAACCTTAAGCGTGCGGACCCTATGGGTTCGAGAACAATGTAGACATGACCGAGACATGTTTCCGGTCAATAACCAATAGCGGAACCTGGATGCTCATATTGGCTCCTACATATTCTACGAAGATCTTTATCGGTCAGACCGCATAACAACATACGTTGTTCCCTTTGTCATCGGTATGTTACTTGCCCGAGATTCGATCGTCGGTATCTCAATACCTAGTTCAATCTCGTTACCGGCAAGTCTCTTTACTCGTTTCGTAATACATCATCTCGCAACTAACTCATTAGTTACAATGCTTGCAAGGCTTATGTGATGTGCATTACCGAGAGGGCCCAGAGATACCTCTCCGACAATCAGAGTGACAAATCCTAATCTCGAAATACGCCAACCCAACATTTACCTTTGGAGACACCTGTAGAGCTCCTTTATAATCACCCAGTTACGTTGTGACGTTTGGTAGCACACAAAGTGTTCCTCCGGCAAACGGGAGTTGCATAATCTCATAGTCATAGGAACATGTATAAGTCATGAAGAAAGCAATAGCAACATACTAAACGATCGGGTGCTAAGCTAATGGAATGGGTCATGTCAACCACATCATTCTCCTAATAATGTGATCCCGTTAATCAAATGACAACACATGTCTATGGTTAGGAAACATAACCATCTTTGATTAATGAGCTAGTCAAGTAGAGGCATACTAGTGACGTTTGGTTTGTCTATGTATTCACACAAGTATTATGTTTCCGGATAATACAATTCTAGCATGAATAATAAACATTTATCATGATATAAGGAAATAAAATAATAACATTATTATTGCCTCTAGGGCATATTTCCTTCAGTCTCCCACTTGCACTAGAGTCAATAATCTAGATTACACAGTAATGATTCTAACACCCATGGAGCTTTGGTGCTGATCATGTTTTGCTCGTGGAAGAGGCTTAGTCAACGGGTCTGCAACATTCAGATCCGTATGTATCTTGCAAATCTCTATGTCTCCCACCTGGACTAGATCCCGGATGGAATTGAAGCGTCTCTTGATGTGCTTGGTTCTCTTGTGAAATCTGGATTCCTTTGCCAAGGCAATTGCACCAGTATTGTCACAAAAGATTTTCATTGGACCCGATGCACTAGGTATGACACCTAGATCGGATATGAACTCCTTCATCCAGACTCCTTCGTTTGCTGCTTCCGAAGCAGCTATGTACTCTGCTTCACATGTAGATCCCGCCACAACGCTTTGTTTAGAACTGCACCAACTGACAGCTCCACCGTTTAATGTAAACACGTATCCGGTTTGCGATTTAGAATCGTCCGGATCAGTGTCAAAGCTTGCATCAACGTAACCATTTACGATGAGCTCTTTGTCACCTCCATATATGAGAAACATATCCTTAGTCCTTTTCAGGTATTTCAGGATGTTCTTGACCGCTGTCCAGTGATCCACTCCTGGATTACTTTGGTACCTCCCTGCTAGACTTATAGCAAGACACACATCAGGTCTGGTACACAGCATTGCATACATGATAGAGCCTATGGCTGAAGCATAGGGAACATCTTTCATTTTCTCTCTATCTTCTGCATTGGTCGGGCATTGAGTCTTACTCAATTTCACACCTTGTAACACAGGCAAGAATCCTTTCTTTGCTTGATCCATTTTGAACTTCTTCAAAATTTTGTCAAGGTATGTGCTTTGTGAAAGTCCAATTAAGCGTCTTGATCTATCTCTATAGATCTTAATGCCCAATATGTAAGCAGCTTCACCGAGGTCTTTCATTGAAAAACTCTTATTCAAGTATCCCTTTATGCTATTCAGAAATTCTATATCATTTCGATTAGTAATATGTCATCTACATATAATATCAGAAATGCTACAGAGCTCCCACTCACTTTCTTGTAAATACAGGCTTCTCCAAAAGTCTGTACAAAACCAAATGCTTTGATCACACTATCAAAGCGTTTATTCCAACTCCGAGAAGCTTGCACCAGTCCATAAATGGATCGCTGGAGCTTGCACACTTTGTTAGCTCCCTTTGGATCGACAAAACCTTCCGGTTGCATCATATACAACTCTTCTTCCAGAAATCCATTCAGGAATGCAGTTTTGACATCCATCTTGCCAAATTTCATAATTATAAAATGCGGCAATTGCTAACATGATTCGGACAGACTTAAGCATCGCTACGGGTGAGAAGGTCTCATCGTAGTCAATCCCTTGAACTTGTCGAAAACCTTTTGCGACAAGTCGAGCTTTGTAGACAGTAATATTACCGTCAGCGTCAGTCTTCTTCTTGAAGATCCATTTATTCTCAATTGCTTGCCGATCATTGGGCAAGTCAACCAAAGTCCATACTTTGTTCTCATACATGGATCCCATCTCAGATTTCATGGCTTCAAGCCATTTTGCGGAATCTGGGCTCACCATCGCTTCTTCATAGTTCGTAGGTTCATCATGATCTAGTAGCATGACTTCCAGAACAGGATTACCGTACCACTCTGGTGCGGATCTTACTCTGGTTGATCTACGAGGTTCAGTAGTATCTTGTTCTGAAGTTTCATGATCATCATCATTAGCTTCCTCACTAATTGGTGTAGGTGTCACAGAAACTGGTTTCTGTGATGTACTACTTTCCAATAAGGGAGCAGGTACAGTTACCTCGTCAAGTTCTACTTTCCTCCCACTCACTTCTTTCGAGAGAAACTCCTTCTCTAGAAAGTTTCCGAATTTAGCAACAAAAGTCTTGCCTTCGGATCTGTGATAGAAGGTGTATCCAATAGTTTCCTTTGGATATCCTATGAAGACACATTTCTCCGATTTGGGTTCGAGCTTATCAGGTTGAAGCTTTTTCACATAAGCATCGCAGCCCCAAACTTTCAGAAACGACAACTTTGGTTTCTTGCCAAACCACAGTTCATAAGGCGTCGTCTCAACGGATTTTGATGGTGCCCTATTTAACGTGAATGCGGCCGTCTCTAGAGCATATCCCCAAAACGATAGCGGTAAATCAGTAAGAGACATCATAGATCGCACCATATCTAGTAAAGTACGATTACGACGTCCGGACACACCATTACGCTGTGGTGTTCCGGGTGGCGTGAGTTGCGAAACTATTCCGCATTGTTTCAAATGTACACCAAACTCGTAACTCAAATATTCTCCTCCACGATCAGATCTTAGGTATTTTATTTTCTTGTTACGATGATTTTCAACTTCACTCTGAAATTCTTTGAACTTTTCAAACGTTTCAGACTTATGTTTCATGAAGTAGATATACCCATATCTGCTTAAGTCATCTGTGAAGGTGAGAAAATAATGATATCCGCCACGAGCCTCAACATTCATCGGGCCACATACATATGTATGTATGATTTCCAACAAATCTGTTGCTCTCTCCATAGTACCGGAGAACGGTGTTTTTGTCATCTTACCCATAAGGCACGGTTCGCAAGTACCAAGTGATTCATAATCAAGTGGTTCCAAAAGTCCATCATTATGGAGTTTCTTCATGCGCTTTACACCGATATGACCCAAACGGCAGTGCCACAAATAAGTTGCACTATCATTATCAACTCTGCATCTTTTGGCTTCAACATTATGAATACGTGTGTCACTACTATCGAGATTTAATAAGAATAGACCACTCTTTAAGGGTGCATGACCATAAAAGATATTACTCATATAAATAGAACAACCATTATTCTCTGATTTAAATGAATAACCGTCTCGCATCAAACAAGATCCAGATATAATGTTCATGCTTAACGCTGGCACCAAATAACAATTATTTAGGTCTAATACTAATCCCGAAGGTAGATGTAGAGGTAGCGTGCCGACCGCGATCACATCGACTTTGGAACCATTTCCCACACGCATCGTCACCTCGTCCTTAACCAATCTTCGCTTAATCCGTAGTCCCTATTTCGAGTTGCAAATGTTAGCAACAGAACCAGTATCAAATACCCAGGTGCTACTGCGAGCATTAGTAAGGTACACATCAATAACATGTATATCACATATACCTTTGTTCACCTTGCCATCCTTCTTATCCGCCAAATACTTGGGGCAGTTCCGCTTCCAGTGACCAGTCTGCTTGCAGTAGAAGCACTCAGTTTCAGGCTTAGGTCCAGGTTTGGGTTTCTTCTCTTGAGTAGCAACTTGCTTGCTGTTCTTTTTGAAGTTCCCCTTTTTCTTTCCTTTGCCCTTTTTCTTGAAACTAGTGGTCTTATTGACCATCAACACTTGATGCTCTTTCTTGATTTCTACCTCCGCAGCTTTCAGCATTGCAAAGAGCTCGGGAATAGTCTTATTCATCCCTTGCATATTATAGTTCATCACAAAGCTCTTGTAGCTTGGTGGCAGTGATTGGAGAATTCTGTCAATGACGCAATCATCTGGAAGATTAACTCCCAATTGAATCAAGTGATTATTATACCCAGACATTTTGAGTATATGCTCACTGACAGAACTGTTCTCCTCCATCTTGCAGCTATAGAACTTATTGGAGACTTCATATCTCTCAATCCGGGCATTTGCTTGAAATATTAACTTCAACTCCTGGAACATCTCATATGCTCCATGACGTTCAAAACGTCGTTGAAGTCCCGATTCTAAGTCGTAAAGCATGGCACACTGAACTATCGAGTAGTCATCAGCTTTGCTCTGCCAGACGTTCATAACATCTGGTGTTGCTCCAGCAGCAGGCCTGGCACCCAGCGGTGCTTCCAGGACGTAATTCTTCTGTGCAGCAATGAGGATAATCCTCAAGTTACGGACCCAGCCCGTGTAATTGCTACCATCATCTTTCAACTTTGCTTTCTCAAGGAACGCATTAAAATTTAACGGAACAACAGCACGGGCCATCTATCTACAATCAAACATAAACAAGCGAGATACTATCAGGTACTAAGTTCATGATAACTTTAGGTTCAATTAATCATATTACTAAAGAACTCCCACTTAGATAGACATCCCTCTAATCCTCTAAGTGATTACATGATCCAAATCAACTAAACCATGTCTGATCATCACGTGATATGGAGTAGTTTCATTGGTGAACATCACTATGTTGATCATATCAACTATATGATTCACGCTCGACCTTTCGGTCTCCGTGTTCCGAGGCCATATCTGTATATGCTTGGCTCGTCAAGTATAACCTGAGTATTTCGCGTGTGCAACTGTTTTGCACCCGTTGTATTTGAACGTAGAGCCTATCACACCCGATCATCACATGGTGTCTCAGCACGAAGAAATTTCGTAACGGTGCATACTCAGGGAGAACACTTCTTGATAATTAGTGAGAGATCATCTTAAAATGCTACCGTCAATCAAAGCAAGATAAGATGCATAAAAGATAAACATCACATGCAATCAATATAAGTGATATGATATGGCCATCATCATCTTGTGCTTGTGATCTCCATCTTCGGAGCACCATCATGATCACCATCGTCACCGGCGCGACACCTTGATCACCATCGTAGCATCGTTGTCGTCTCGCCAATCTTATGCTTCCACGACTATCGCTACCGCTTAGTGATAAAGTAAAGCATTACAGCGCAATTGCATTGCATACAATAAAGCGACAACCATATGGCTCCTACCAGTTGCCGATAACTTGGTTACAAAACATGATCATCTCATACAATAAAATTAAGCATCATTTCTTGACCATATCACATCACAACATGCCCTGCAAAAACAAGTTAGACATCCTCTACTTTGTTGTTGCAAGTTTTATGTGGCTGCTACGGGGTTAAGCAAGAACCAATCTTACCTATGCATCAAAACCACAACGATAGTTTGTCAAGTTGGTGTTGTTTTAACCTTCGCAAGGACCGGGCGTAGCCACACTCGGTTCAACTAAAGTTGGAGAAACTGACACCCGCTAGCCACCTTTGTGCAAAGCACGTCGGGAGAACCGGTCTCGCATAAGCATACGCGTAATGTTGGTCCGGGCCGCTTCGTCCAACAATACCGCCGAACCAAAGTATGACATGCTGGTAAGCAGTATGACTTATATCGCCCACAACTCATTTGTGTTCTACTCGTGCATATAACATCAACACATAAACCTAGGCTCGGATGCCACTGTTGGGGAACGTAGTAATTTCAAAAAAATTCCTACGCACACGCAAGATCATGGTGATGCATAGCAACGAGAGGGGAGAGTGTGATCTACGTACACTTGTAGACTGACAACGGAAGCGTTAGCACAACGCGGTTGATGTAGTCGTACATCTTCACGGCCCGACCGATCAAGCACCGAAACTACAGCACCTCCGAGTTTTAGCACACGTTTAGCTCGATGACGATCCCCGGACTCCGATCCAGCAAAGTGTCGGGGAAGAGTTCCGTCAGCACAACGGCGTGGTGACGATCTTGATGTTCTACCGTCGCAGGGCTTCGCCTAAGCACCGCTACAATATTATCTACGATTATGGTGGAAGGGGGCACCGCACATGGCTAAGAAAATGATCACGTGGATCAACTTGTGTGTCTAGGGGTTCCCCCTGCCCCCGTATATAAAGGAGCAAGGGGAGGAGGCCGGCCGGCCCTATAGGCGCGCCAAGGAGGAGTCCTCCTCCTAGTAGGAGTAGGACTCCTGCTAGGAGGGGGAAGGAAGTGGGGAAGGAGAAGGAAAGGGGGGCGCCGCCCCCCTCTCCTAGTCCAATTCGGACCAGGGGGGAGGAGGCGCGCGGCCCACCCTGGCTGCCCTTCTCTTTCTCCACTAAGGCCCATATGGCCCATTACTTCTCCCGGGGGGGTTCCGGTAACCCTCCGGTACTCCGGTTTTCTCCGAAATCACCCGGAACACTTCCGGTGTCCGAATATAGCCGTCCAATATATCAATCTTTATGTCTCGACCATTTCGAGACTCCTCGTTATGTCCGTGATCACATTCGGGACTCCGAACTAACTTCGGTACATCAAAACTCATAATATAACTGTCATCGAAACCTTAAGCGTGCGAACCCTACGGGTTCGAGAACAATGTAGACATGACCGAGACATGTCTCCGATCAATAACCAATAGCGGAACCTGGATGCTCATATTGGCTCCTACATATTCTATGAAGATCTTTATCGGACAGACCGCATAACAACATATGTTGTTCCCTTTGTCATCGGTATGTTACTTGCCCGAGATTCGATCGTCGGTATCTCAATACCTAGTTCAATCTCGTTACCGGCAAGTCTCTTTACTCGTTTCGTAATACATCATCTCGCAACTAACTCATTAGTTGCAATGCTTGCAAGGCTTATGTGATGTGCATTACCGAGAGGGCCCAGAGATACCTCTCCGACAATCGGAGTGACAAATCCTAATCTCGAAATACGCCAACCCAACATTTACCTTTGGAGACACCTGTAGAGCTCCTTTATAATCACCCAGTTACGTTGTGACGTTTGGTAGCACACAAAGTGTTCCTCTGGCAAACGGGAGTTGCATAATCTCATAGTCATAGGAACATGTATAAGTCATGAAGAAAGCAATAGCAAGATACTTAACGATCGGGTGCTAAGCTAATGGAAATGGGTCATGTCAATCACATCATTCTCCTAATAATGTGATCCCGTTAATCAAATGACAACACATGTCTATGGTTAGGAAACATAACCATCTTTGATTAATGAGCTAGTCAAGTAGAGGCATACTAGTGACGTTTGGTTTGTCTATGTATTCACACAAGTATTATGTTTCCGGATAATACAATTCTAGCATGAATAATAAACATTTATCATGATATAAGGAAATAAAATAATAACATTATTATTGCCTCTAGGGCATATTTCCTTCAGATAGTATGTCTATTATTCTTGGAAGACCCTTTTTGAATAGTGCAGGGGTTGTTATTGATTGCACTGAAGGCAATGTCACTTTTTTTTGACTGTGAACTGTGGGGAAAACCCCCACAGCATATCAAAACTTTATTAAAGCCAGACAACAGTTACAACAACATGATTACAAGAGGTAACCGAAAGGAGAGGAGAAAAACAAAAGAAAATAAAAGGCGAAAACTTAAGGTGGCAAGAAAGAGATCCACTTGAGTAACTCATCCTTGTATCCAGATTTGATTCGATGCTGCATCAGAGTAATGTCATGCTTGAAAGCTCCTCTCCATTTGTTGAAACTTGCCCTCTCACCTCTGAACACTGTGGCATTTCTGATTATCCAGATATTCCAGCAGGCAATAAATACTACTTCATTGAAAAAGGGCTTATCAAAACTTCTCCTTGCCTGGATGACTAGGTCAGACATTGAAGTTCCAGCCGACCAATCGATCTGCAAATAATTCCAAACTCTGACACTGAAATTGCAGTTGAAGAAGAGATGGTCTCTGGTTTCTCTCGCTTGAAGGGGGCATAGTCTGCAAGTAACACCATCATCCATGTGCCAGTGCCTTCTGTCAACCATATCCTTAGTGTTGAGTCTATCCATGATGAGCATCCATGCAAAAACCTTGATCTTGATAGTGCAAGAGGATTTCCAGATCCAGCACAGCAAGTGGTTAAATGTTTCATTCTGAAAAACATGACCATAGAACAGCTTAGGTTTGTAAACCTTTGAGGAGCCCTGCCAGAACCATAAATCCTTACAAGCGTCATCTCTTGTATGGGAGACCAACATACTTCTTATCAAGTTTAGCTCATCAAAAGCTTGAGCAGACAAAGGTAGGTGAAAGTGTTGGTACAAGTCAATTGAATCGAAGATGGCCTTAACAGAAATCCATGGATCCTTGGCAAAAGAGAATAATCTTGGGAATCTAGACTGCAAGCTAGAAACTTCATTGCCAAGATTCCAGTTATCAGACCAAAAGAGAGCAGTGTCCCCAGCATTGACCTGCACCCAGGAGCAGTCCCTAAAATTCTGCAAGATCTTACAAATATCCTTCCACCAAAAAGAGCCACAAGAAGTTGTTCCCTGGGGCATGCCATCATGATAATATGAGTCCCAAATTAAGGACACCCAAGGTAGGTCTTTCCTGTTGAGAAAGTTACTAGCATGCTTGAGAAGCAAAGCCACGTTTTGAACACCCAGGTTCAAAATACCAAGACCACCCTTGTTTTTTGGTCTACAAATCAAATCCCAAGCAGCAAGAGATTGAGCAGGATCCTCCCTATTTTTTCTCCACAGACATTGCCTTTGAATTCTTTCCAACTGCCTTAGGATTCCAGCAGGAACAGCCAGGCTGCCCAGAAAGAAGATTGGCATGGAAGACAAGGCAGAATTTAAGAACTGCAGCCTCTCACCTTGATTAAGGAAGGAGGAGCTGGCAGTCATTCTCCTCTCCATACAATCCACAAGAGGCATAAAGTCCACCATCTTTGGCCTTGTAGTACCCACAGGCAGACCAAGGTAAGTAAAAGGCATCTTTCCAATTTGGCATCCAAAAGCAGAAGCAAGCTCAGTCATGACTGCATTTTCAACATTTATAGGAATGATAAATGATTTATGGTAGTTGACATCAAGGCCTGTGGACTGAGAGAACACCAACAGCATATACTTCAGTGCTAGAAGTTGTTGCCTGTCAGCAGGGAGGATGATCAGAGTATCATCGGCATATTGAATGATAGGGTAGTCTTGATCATGGCAGGGAATAGGTAACTTTAGGATCCCCTTGCTGAACATATCATTGATCACTGTTTGCAGAAGATCAGCAGCTATTACAAAGAGAAGAGGAGAAACAGGGTCCCCCTATCTAACTCCTTTTTTGCAAACAAACTTCCTCCCAGGCACACCATTCAAAAGGACAGAAGAAGTACCAGTGGCAAGTAACTGCTTCATCCATAGTATCCACTTTTCATTAAAACCTTTGTGCCTTAGAATTTGGAAGATAGCTTCATGCTCAACAGAGTCAAAAGCCTTCTCAAAGTCCAATTTGAGGATCACAATTGGCCTCTTTGACTGATGGCATTGATGCAGATACTCAAAGGTCCAACCAATGCAATCCTGAATTGTTCTGCTCTTAATGAAACCATACTGATTCTTATGAATGCATTTCATAATTATCCTCTGAAACCTATTGGCAGCCATCTTAGAAAGGAACTTCAGACCCATGCTTGTTAGAGAAATAGGCCTATAATCCCCCACTTCCTCCGGTGATAGTTTCTTGGGTATCAGAGTAATGAAAGAGCTATTAATGTTGTCCAGTACTGCAGTCCCCTCATGAAAAGCATGAGCCAGATCATAGAAATCAGCTGATATGATGTGCCAGCACCTCTTGAAAAATAGACCATTAAAACCATCAGGTCCAGGTGCTTTATCCACAGGCATGTGTTTGACCACATCATCCATTTCCTCTTTTTCAAAAGGCTTAGTAAGCAAGTCCAGGCCATCCACTGGAATTATTAAAGATGCTAAATCAAAACCCATTGCAATCCCTCTAGAAGTGCCCATTCTGTTCTTGAAACAGCTCCAAATAATTCCAGCCATTTGATCATGGTCAGAGACCACAGAACCATCAGGTAATTTAAGACTTGCAATTGAATTTCTCCTGTTCCTCTCAGTGGCCATGGCATGAAAAAACTTGGTGTTTTCACCCCCAACCTTAATATACCTGATAGTGCATCTCTTTTTCCAGTACATGCAGTGCAGGTGCAGAAGCTTTTCCAAATGAGCCTTCACAATTCTCCTGAAATTGAACTCCTATCTAAACAAGGGTCTCCATTCCTCCAACTCATCTAAAAGGAAGACCACATGATTACACTTGCTAATCAACAATTTTAACTTGGAAACATTCATTTTCCATCTCTTAAGGCACATTCTTAGATGCTTAAACTTGTCAACAATCTTAGCAGTAATGTGAGTCTTCCTAGATGAGGTTAGCCAAGATGATTCCACACACTCCATAAAGCCCTCTAGTTCCAACCAATAGTTTTCAAATCTAAAGAGATTTGATTTAGGTATGGTTGTCTTGATTGATACTAAACAAGGGATATGGTCAGAGGCAGTCCTGGCCAGAGGCAATACTTCAGTCATCGGATAGTCAGTGATCCAGTCTACTGAGGTGAAGAACCAGTCTAACTGCTCCAGAAGAGGGATGTCCTGCATATTAGACCAAGTGTATGATCTACCTTTAATTGGCAATTCAAGAAGTCCCAAATGTCCAATAACCTCATTGAAGATGAACATATCATTTATGTCCCCACCAGGTAAGTTTCTATTGTCCACTGACCTAAGGAAATTGAAGTCACCAAGCAATAACCAGTGCTCATCAATAGGGATACAGAGATTATATAGCCAGTTTATAAAAGTGTCCCTTGCTTCCCCCTGACAGGGACCATATACAACAACCAAGGTCCAACTTTCATTATTCTGCCTGGAGGTAAACTTAATCACAACAGCAAATTGCTGAACTTCAATTAGATTTCCAATAAAAACATTTGAATTCCAAACCACAAGAATACCACCAGAAGCCCCTATTGAAGGGGAGCAAGCAAAAGAGTCAAATCTCTTAGGGCAGAAACTTTTGATTGATCTGGAATCGAAAGATGAGCATTTAGTTTCCTGCAAGCAGACTATAGAGCATTGACATTCCTCAATTTTTTGTCTGACAGCTCGCTGCCTAGCTTCAGAGTTCAAACCTCTAACATTCCAGCACAACACATTCCAGTTTCTACATGAATTACTCATTAAGAAATATACTAGGCAGCATAACCCATATGACACACAATGTCACATGTCCAAAATAACAGAACAAAGTCTGACCCACCACACGGACATAAGAGAGTTTATGACATAACTGGCATGCATGAAACATAAGAGCGGCAAACTTAGGGGCCTGCCACACCCAAAAGTCTAGGAGCAGGTTAAACATCAGGATCGATGGAGGCAGAAGCAGGTGGGTCCACCATAAGTGCATCCACAGAGAGGAGAGTGGCATCAATTTCCAACTCTCTCCCTATTTCCTAAAGCCGCGCAATCGGAGTCGCCAGGGGGATTTCTTCAGAAGCCTGCTCTTCAGACTCGTGGGCCATGAAGGGCTTCGCTCTGGGCTTCTTCTTCTTGGGCTGTATAGCAAGCTCATGAAAAACGGGCTTGAAACCATCCCGCTTGACAGAACTCCTAGTGCAACGTCTGACGGCCGTATCAACAATTGGTGTTGGCGCCAAAGGTTGTCGTGGCCTTCTCGCAGTCACCACAGACACAGGAGGAACCACCTGATCAGGTGCAGAGTCAACAAACAAAGCTCTAGCGACCGGCCTGGCCACTTCCTGGTCCTTCCAAGTGAGACGAGGCAGATCTAGATCAGAGAAAGCGAAATCCCAGCTTCGCTTAGACAGAACAACAAGCGACAGAGGCTGCATTGGAACTGGCTTGGGGACAGAGAACACTATAGGAGCTTGTAGAAGACTTTCAAAAGATCTTCTCCAAATCATGTCAGGAGGTAGAGGAGGCCCATAAGGCACAACAGGCATAACCAATTCCTCCCTAATTACAGGAGGCTGATAGACCACAATGGCACAATGATCAGGAGCAAACTCCTCATTGAATGGAGGAGTAACAGGGGCCTCAGGCTGCTCATCATCAAGAACTACAACAAGTGGCACATGGCCGTCAGTAGCAGAGCTTGGTTGTGCAGATAAATCTACCACCATGGACTCCTGGTCCTGCACAGGATCAGGGGCTACATTGTCATCCCAGTTCCCCCGGTTATCATCAGCTATCTCATTGACCACAAGTGCTGGTGGCACTGCATTCCATCCCAAAGCAGGAAAAGCGGGTAAGTTGAAAGGGGGCATCTCAGGGAATGGAACACCAGGCACCGGGTGCGGATTGCATTGATGGGCATCCAATCCTCATCTTGAGGCATCTGCTCGGCAAAGTTTGCCCCCAAAATATATAGGGGAGCAGTCCAAGAAACTCTTGCACCTCCATAGGGTGCAAAATCCATAAACACCACATCACGTGGCACCAGAATGTCTTCAGGGAAGGAAGCAAACACCAGAGACCTGACCAAGTAAGGATCCTCGCTAACCCAATGATGAAACTTGCCAAAAGTGTTGACAGCAGCCCTGATACACTCTGTATTGCGAAGATCCAAAGGAATGCCCAGGAACATGAGAAGGCCCTGACGGAAACCCTGAATGCCGCAGAAATTTTCTCCCTCGTCATGCTTCATAAAACGCACAAAGCGATCATTGCCCAGTGGCTGCGGCGGGAGCTGCAGCAGGTGGAAACGTACATCAGCATCACGAAGCTCAAAAAGCCCCACAGAGCGAATCCATGGCTGAGCCGATCTGACTAAAACTCCATGCTCTTGCAACCACTGAACTACAGCCTCTCTAGCAGCACCTATCTCATCTGGCTGGGGGATAGGCATTACCTCAGCAAGCATAAACTCCTCATGGCGGCGCACAATTGGGGTATGCGGCGAAACGGAGGTTCTTGGAAGGCGATCTTCACCACCGTCGATGACATGGTGGCCCACGGGGACGTAAAGCTGAGGATCCAGATGAAAGTTCGCCATCGGAACCGAGGGCTCGGCCTCGAACGACGGCAAGTGCAACGGCGGAGGAGAAGTTTCAGGCGGCGAGGCAGAGGGAGTCTTGGGGCCAGGGCTAATGGAACTGGACGAGGGAGTTAATGCCGAAGTGGAAGGGAGGTCCAAGTTTGGTAAAAGCGTTGTCAGAGAGATATTCTCGCAGCGCGCCTCGGAAGTCGTAGCGTTAGTGGATTTGGGTTGCCAAACAAGCCCCAAAACCTGTGCAAATTTGTTGCAATCCTTCCGGGTGTGACCCGACTTAAGGCATGAGATGCACCAAAACTTGGACGTGCAGGAGGCTGCAAAGTGTCCCTTCCTCAAACACTTTTGACACGTGAGAACCTCATCAACTATATTAGAAATTAAATCCTCAAAATCATCCCTGGCTTGCTGAGAAGAAGGAATATCCAAATTATCCGCAGAAGAAGTCGGGCCAGCCCTGTCAGGCCCAACGGAGAGCAGCCCATGGCCCGTGGCACATGTTGGCACGTCCACATTCAAAGTACCCGAATTCCCGCCCGAGATAGACGGCGAGCGATCAGATAACGGCAGGAGATCTTGAACCGTACCAAACGATATAGACAGCCTCGTCGACGTCCACCGGAGGCTCACCGGCGGTGCGAGATGGATGACAACTCTCTCATGTGGCGGGATAGAGTAACCAGCGTCTTCAGTAGTTTGAATACAATTTTCTGTAGCCGGATACCGATAACCTCGACAAGCATTATAATTTTGAAAGACCGCAAATGATAATTTCTTGCCAACAGAATTTGAGGATTTGAATGAAGATTTTGGTGGCCTAGAATGCATGGCTAGAACCCCAAGAGCTGCATGCCTCTTAGAAGGACTAACGAGGATCCACTCGGCATCACATTCCAAATTCCAGATCTTAAACTCACGATTCCAATTTGGGCCCCCGTTACTCCAAAAGATGAAAGTAACATTTGAAATGATCACAAGTAAAAGATCGAAGACTAATAATGATCATGGCAACTGCCTTGCAAGATACCTGAAAGCCAAATACCTTATCCTTGATCAAGAAAACCATAAGATCGATACCCGAGCCGCCAATTGCTGCCTCAAGAGCTGCCGCCACCGAATCTTCATTCAAACGGAAGGAATGACGTCCAAACGAGACCACCATGGTAAAGATCTCCGAGTCCTCCATGGGATGCACCGAAAAGCCCGTAGATTGAAAAACCTTCTCAGCAAAAACCAAACCCTTGGAGAAGTCCAAGCCAAGGGTGGAACCATTATTGGAACCCATGAAAGATGGGTATGAATGAGTAGATCTCAAGACACCGGAGAGATCTAATGGAGAGAAACTATAATTTGGTGGCTAGGGTGGAGATCGCCGGAGGTGGTGGAGATCGCCGTGGAGGCGGTGGGGTGGGAGGGGGGCCATTTGTTGTATTTGACTGTTCTACATAATTTGGTGGCAATGTCACTTTTCATGTTAATGGTAATGCGCATACGGTACACTTTCCGAGGAAACAACCTCAAGTTCATAGTATCAACTCTATTGGAAAATTTTCATCGATTATATTTGGAGGTCTTGAATTTCCTTTTCCTACTGTCAAAAAGAAATATGATATTCTTATTATTGGGGATGTGCATATCCCCGTTGAGGTAACATAGTGTTATTCGAAATTTCTCCGGTTCCATGTTATTCGGAATGAGTTCGTTAACAAGACTTGATCAACCTTGTTAGTGGATTCCTTTTGGTGAGCATGAGATGGATGAAACTATAAGGCACAACTCTCTGTACCCTCCTTTTACTTTCTGTCATTTATATTAAATAAAATAAAAATAAGTATTTTTTGTCGGTTATCTGATTATGCGTGCAATATGAAAATACCCCGAAAATAAAAGTTCTCCAAATGCCCTGAAATTTAAATATGATTTTTTCTGGATTATTTGAGAATATTTGGCACTAAGAACACAGCAGGGGGGCATCCACCTGGCCACGAGGGTGGAGGGTGAGCCCTACCCCCTGGGCGCGCCCCCTGCCTCGTGGGCCCATGGTGGCCCTCCTCCACTTATCCTTTCACCCACACACTCCTTCCTCCCCCAAACACGAATATCCATCTCAAGCACGAGTTCTAGCTCATTTTGCTACCATTTTCGATCTTCTTACTCAAAGCACCTCTCACAAAAATGCTTGGGGAGATTGTTCCTTGGTATGTGACTCCTTCATTGGTCCAATTAGTTTTTGTTCTAGTGCTCTATTCATTGCAAATTTTTGCTTCTTAGGTGATCCTGTTCTTGAGCTTGCATGTCAAATTTATATGGTTCCAAGTTGTTTTGATGCATGATATAGGCTCTAGGCACTTGTATGAGTAGTTGCTATCAATATTATTGAGTTTGGTTCACTTTTATTTTGGAGTTACTAAAAAATTCAGAATTTTTCAGAGAAAGAAATATGCTTAGGAAAATGTTCCAGGGTGGTTCTTCAAGGAAGCAAGGACACAGGCTTGCAATGCATGATGTTGATGATGAGCCACCAAGAGACGCTCCAGTGCGTCCTTGTGAATGGCCTTTTGAGAACTTCATGGATCGAGCGGGAATTAAGGAAGAATTTAATGCATATTTGCGTAATGCTAATCTTGTGAGCTTCGAGGAAGAGAAGTGCAGCCAGTATCACAATCTCACTAGTTCCTTTGTGATGAGGTTTGAATTTTCATCTTCACGTAATTCTTCAACTGTCATGTTTGATCTTTATGAATATTCTTACACTATGGACTTAGAGGATTTTACCACTGCTTGCAAACTTTCACACTGGGGCAGTATAAGGGATCCTCGCAAATCTGAATTTAGAGATTTTATTGCTAGCATAACTATGGGAGAATCTAGAGATATAACACAAGCTACCATAGGGAGCATTCACTTTCCTGCTATACATTATTTTGCTCTCTTCATAGGTAGATGCATTAATGGTAAAGATGAGGCATGTCACATGTGTGTCCCTGACCTCAGTATTCTTAGGAGTGCTGTGTTAGGAGATAAACCTTATAATTTGGGAGCCATTGTTGCACGTAGGTTGCATCTTAATAGATTTAATGGAAATTTCTTTGGAGGAATTTATGCAACCCGCATAGCTAATTTTCTTGGTATAGCCATACGCGAAGATGATATTGAATTACCCCCTGCTTACCTAGACTTTAATGCTATGGTTCACCACCAGTTTGTCGAGAGGAATGAATCACCTCTCCAGTATCGACTAATCTTTGACAGACGTCGTGCTGTCCATATTACTCTCCCTGCTCATGTCTTCTTTGATCATCAGGCAAAAGGAAGATATGTTATTACCAGAGAGGAGGCAGATGAGTACGAGAGGAGAGCGGAGGCCGCTTCTCACCACGCTGCAGCGCAGGAGGCGATAGCCGCTACATCTTAGTACGACCCCAACTACTATTATGGATATCCTCCATGCCAACCGTGGCCATAGACCAACTTAGGCCAAAAGCCTAAGCTTGGGGGAGTATGTATTTCCCACCGACATTACATTTATGTTCACACACTCATTGCTAGATGTCGGTGCTCATACTTTTTCATCGTATCATCCATGCTAGTTTACTTTCCTTTTTATGCTTTCTTTTTGTGTGTTTAATAAACATTAAGAAAAACAAAAAGATTAGTTGTAGTTTTTAATTAGTTTACTTTCAATGCTTGTAGTAGTAATTAAAAATAAACCCCAAAAAGATTTCATGTTCTTCTTTTACTTGTTGGGAGCTCTCCCATGTAAATAGTTTTATTTATTTTCTTTTCTTTGGGGGTCGATAGGAGAAGACCATGATTAAATTGTTGAAGTGGCTCTTATATGCATAATTTTTGATCTGACAAAAGAGCCCATATTGCCTTGTCTTCTCCTGTTTATTGAATGCTTGCAGATTCCAGCTTAGTCCAATGCACGTGCACTATTATTATTATCCACATCGTTCGGTCGTGCAAGTGAAAGGCAATAATGATGATCATATGATGAACTTATTGAGATGAGAAAAGCTGGTATGAACTCGACCTCTTTTGTTTTTGTAAATATGATTAGTTCATCGTTCTTGATTAGGCCTATTATGCATAAACATGTTTGCAATGACAACTAGAGATCATAGTTCTTGTGCCATGCTTGATTAGCTAGGAGCTTATAATGGTTTACCTTGCGTGCCAATATGCTATTAAAATGGTTATGATGTGGTATGATAGGGTGGTATCCTCCTATGAATGATTTAAGTGACTTGACTTGGCGCATGTTCACGCATGTAGTTGAAACAAAATCAACATAGCCTTCACGATATTTATGTTCATGGTGGATTATATCCTACTCATGCTTGCATTCGGTGTTGATTAATTTTAATGCATGTTCATGACTGTTGTCGCTCTCTAGCTGATCGCTTCCCAGTCTTTTGCTAGCCTTCACCTGTACTAAGCGGGAATACTGCTTGTGTATCCAATCCCTTAAACCCCAAAGTTATTCCACATGAGTCCACTATACCTACCTATATACGGTATCTACCTGCCGTTCCAAGTAAATTTGTATGTGCCAAAATCTAAACCTTCAAATAAATATCCTGTTTTGTATGCTCGTATAGCTCATGTATCAACTAGGGTTGTCCGTATCTTCCATATTAGGCGGGTTATTCTCAAGAGGAGTGGACTCCGCTCCTCACTCACGAGAAAGTGGCTGGTCACCGGGATGCCGAGTCCCATGCTTTATGCAAATCAAATCAAAATAATTGCAAACAAAACTCCCCTTGGGACTCTTGTTAGTTGGAGGCACTCGTTGTTTCGAGCAAGCCATGGATTGATGCTTGTTGGTGGAAGGGGGAGTATAAACTTTATCATTCTGTTTGGGAACTGCCTATAATGTGTGTAGCATGGAATATATCGCCATCTCTTGGTTGTTATGTTGACAATGAAAGTATACCGTTCAAAATATTATTCATCTCTATTTCGAAACCGAGCTCTGGCACCTCTACAAATCCCTGCTTCCCTCTGCGAAGGGCCTATCAATTTACTTTCATGCTGAGTCATCATCCTCTTATTAAAAAGCACCAGTTGGAGAGCACCACTGTCATTTGCATTCATTACTGTTAGTTTACATTGAGTATGACTTGACTGGATCTCTTTTACCATGAATTACAATGTCTAGTCAGTCCTTGGTCTTTAAAGGTGCTCTGCATTTATGTTTTGCGGTCTCAGAAAGGGCTAGCGAGATACCATCTTGTTATATCATATTATGATTGTTTTGAGAAAGTGTTGTCATCCGAGATTTATTATTATTGCTCGCTAGTTGATTATGCCATTGATATGAGTAAACTTGAGACCTAAGCGTTATTGTGAATGTGGTTAGTTATAATCTTTGCTGAAAACTTGAATGCTGGCTTTACATATTTACAACAACAAGAGCAAACAGAGTTTGTAAAAGTTTTTCTTTTTCACTTTCAGTTTATCAACTGAATTGCTTGAGGACAAGCAAAGGTTTAAGCTTGGGGGAGTTGATACGTCTCCGTCGTATCTACTTTTCCAAACACTTTTGCCCTTGTTTTGGACTCTAACTTGCATGATTTGAATAGAACTAACCCGGACTGACGTTGTTTTCAGCAGAATTACCATGGTGTTATTTATGTGCAGAAACAGAAGTTCTTGGAATGACCTGAAACTTCATAGAGCAACTTTTTGGAAAATATAAAAATACCTGCAAAGGATGAAGGCCAGGGGGCCCACCACCTATCCACGAGGGTGGGGGCGCGCCTGCCCCCCTAGGGCTCGCCCCCTACCTTGTGGGCCCCCTGGAGCTCCTCCGACTCCAACTCAAACTCTATATATTGTGTTTCGGGGAGAGAAAAATCATAGAGAAGAATTCATCACGTTTTACGATATGGAGCCACCGCCAAGCCCTAAAACCTCTTGGGAGGGCTGATCTGGAGTCCGTTCGGGGCTCCGGAGAGGGGAATCCGTCACCATCGTCATCATCAACCATCCTCCATCACCAATTTCATGATGCTCTCCGCCGTGCGTGAGTAATTCCATCGTAGGCTTGCTGGACGGTGATGGGTTGGATGAGATTTATCATGTAATCGAGTTAGTTTTGTTAGGGTTTGATCCCTAGTATCCACTATATTCTGAGATTGATGTTGCTATGACTTTGCTATGCTTAATGCTTGTCACTAGGGCCCGAATGCCATGATTTCAGATCTGAACCTATTATGTTTTCATCAATATATGAGAGTTCTTGATCCTATCTTGCAAGTCTATAGTCACCTATTATGTGTTATGATCCATTAAGCCCGAAGTGACAATAATCGAGATACTTACCGGTGATGACCGTAGTTTGAGGAGTTCATGTATTCACTATGTGTTAATGCTTTGGTCCGGTACTCTATTAAAAGGAGGCCTTAATATCCCTTAGTTTCCACTAGGACCCCGCTGCCACGGGAGGGTAGGACAAAAGATGTCATGCAAGTTCTTTTCTATAAGCACGTATGACTATATTCGGAATACATGCCTACATTACATTGATGAATTGGAGCTAGTTCTTTGTCACCCTAGGTTATGACTGTTACATGATGAACCGCATCCGGCATAATTCTCCATCACCGATCCATTGCCTACGAGCTTTCCATATATTGTTCTTCGCTTATTTACTTTTCCGTTGCTATTGCTATCATCACTACAAAATACCAAAAACATTAGTTTTGCTACTGTTACCTTTTGCTACCGTTACCACTACTATCATATTACTTTGCTACTAAACACTTTGTTGCAGATACTAAGTTTCCAGGTGTGGTTGAATTGACAACTCAGCTGCTAATACTTGAGAATATTCTTTGGCTCCCCTTGTGCCGAATCAATAAATTTGGATTGAATACTCTACACTCGAAAACTGTTGCGATCCCCTATATTTGTGGGTTATCAAGGGCGCGGACGGAGTTTTGCGCTAAAAGAAAGCTGTCGTGGATGCACTTCGATTTTAGGAATGTCGTCTGCGCCGGTGAGATGATGGAGCCGATGACTGACGCCAATCTAATCGAGAGAACCTTGGAGATGAGCTTGGTTATCGAATGGATCAAACTAATGGGCCTAAAGTGGGTGATCTCCGTTGCCCCATCCTTTTTTGGTAGGAGAATGATTGTAGCTTTGTTGATTGCCGACATGTCGCCGCCTGAGAGATTGTAGAATTGGTGGAAGGCGGCCATGACGTCTGTCTTGATGATGGACCAACACGAGCGGAAGAAAGTGCCATTAAAGTCGTCCGGCCCCGGGGACTTCTCTTGTGGAGATATGCATATCACTGCCCACACCTCGTCCTCGGTGAAGGGGTTGTCGAGGCCGGCTGCCGGCAGAGACGGCAGGTGGATGGATTCCCAGTTGATGGTTCGGTTGCGAGGCGATGTTGTGCCCAACGAGGATCGAAAGTGCTCATGAATGATCCGCTCCTTGTCGCCGTGGGAGGTGGCAATGGAGTCTCGGGTGTGTAGGGCATGGATGAAGTTTTTTTGGCACCGTGAGTTGATTTTTTTCCTGGAAGAACGCCATCTTGGCGTCGCCCGCGCGCAGCCAGGTGACGCGCGAGGCATGTCTCTTGCGCGCCCTCTCGATGGCGGCGAGTCCAAGGACTCGCATCTTGAGCCGTTTCCGCAGCTAGAATTCATCTACCGTCAGTTGCCTACTCTCTAAGCAATGTCGAGGCGGAGCACGATCTCGTTTGCGATGTGCATTTGAAGCTTTGTCTCGCTGAAGAAGCCCTTGGCCCAAATCTTCATGTCACGGGCCACTCGCGTGAGCTTTGTGCTGAGTCTCTTGAAAGCACAGCCAGAGGCGACTGGGCGATCCCACGCCCTCTGCACCGTAGTGTGGAAGCGAGGGAATCTCAGCCAAAAAGACTTGAAGCGGAAGCGAGCAGCGCGGCGAGGGGCCGCCGCCTCCGACAGCAGCAATGGGCAGTGGTCAGAGCACAAGGTGGAAGCAGCGTGAAGGAGGTAGGAGGGAAACATGGAGGCCCAGGCCATGGTGCAGAAAATTTTATCTATGCTAACTAGGGTTGGCGACATGCGCTCGTTGCTCCACGTAAATCTTCTGTTCTTGCACTTGATCTCCTTGAGCCCTGCCGCGTCGATCGCAGCTCGAAATTTTTCCATGATCCTACGGTTTATGTTGGTGTTGTTAGCTCCGTGTGTCTCCAGTGCTTATTAGCTCGGTGATTGCAGAGGAAAGGGCATTACATTGAACAAAATAGCAACCTTTTTTCCCTAAAAAAGTAGTATTGGTTGATGTATAGCTAGGCCCCATGCACGCTTTTTATAGGAGTGTACCAGTAGGTCAAGTTTGTTCAAAAAATGTTTCAGAATTTTAAAAAAAAACTTAATTGCTAAACTATTTTTAGGATGTCGTGTTCATCTATACCGAGGTTCAGAGGAGTACTTTCCGCAATTCGACCCCCTTACGTATTTGTTCTTCGAATAATGAAGTATATGTACATATATTATATTTTCAGAAAAGGAGGCATAACCCCCGGCCTCTACATCAATCGATGCATGCAGTCATCTTATTAAAATAGTGTGACAGAGTCTTAGGGCCACAAAAGGCCCAAAATCATAGTGCAAAACAAAAGAAAACATAAAAAAGATGCCACATCCGGCAATACAAAGCAGGCTATGATGCCTATACACTTAGTATGTTATCCATTCGCCATCCAAATCGACTGAAGAAGGCTGTGCTACCGTCTCTCAATGGTTGCACCAAATAATCAAAAGCTCCCTGGAGTCTGCATGCGTGAGTAATGACCACATACAGATCCACGTTGTAGCTCTATAGATAACCTGCAAAAAAATCGTGAAGTTTGTCCCATTAAAAATCAAACCATTTTTAGTATTACATATCGTCTAAAGTAGTGCACATATCCCTATCTGAATCTGTTTCGTTGTATGTATGTCCACTCCATTGAGTCGCGTCCCAAATAACGTGTTTATGCTCGTTTGGGGATGGACTTCAAAAGCTATATGTATTGAGTGCCATAATAGTTTTGCAAGTGGACACTTGAGAAAAAGGTGTTTAATCGTTTCATTGTGATCACAAAAACAATATCTGTGGTAACCGATCTAACTTCTTTTGAGCAAGTTATCTTTGGTCAATATGACTCCTTTGTGAACCAGCCACATGAAAATCTTAATTCGGAGGGAAACTTTAATCTTCCATATGTGTAATGACCTAGACAGTGGCCTGGAATCAATTAGGTCCATATACATAGATTTCACTGAAAAGATTCCATTCGCAACTCACCTCCAGTGAATCGTATCCTCAAGGTCTGATAGTTTAACCTCCATCAACCTGTGAACTAGGTGCAACCACTTGTTCCAACATTCCCCCACTAGGGATCTCCAAAATTGGATATTACACGGTACTGAATTTAATATTGTGGTGACATAATCTTCTTTTCTTTGCACAATATTATATAGAAAAGGATTTGCGGGACCAGAGGCATCTCCCCTAGCCATTTATCCCCCCCCCCCTAGAATCTAGTAGTGGTACCATTACCTACGATTGACTTCACCCGTTGGAAGAAGGCGGCCTTTGTCCTCATTAACCCTTTCCAAAAAGGTGAGTCTGTAGGCCTAATTGTAACCTGGGCCAAAGTCTTAGTGCGTAAGTACTTATTCCGCAATATTTGTAACCCACATACCCTTGGTCTCCACTGATAGCCTGTATAGCCATTTGCTAAGCAAGCATCTGTTCTTTACTTCTAAGTTCTCGATCCTTAACCCACCTTGGTCCTTTGGTCTGCAGATAATATCCCATCGAGTCAATCGGTATTTCTTCTTAGCCTCATCACTTTGCCAAAAGAAGCGGGATCGATAAAATTCTAATATTTTCCGTACCGCTACCGGCACTTCAAAGAAAGACAAAAGGAACATCGGCAAGCTAGTCAAAACCGAATTTATCAAAACCATCCGACCTCCGTAAGATATTAGCTTGCCCTTCCAGCAGCTTAGTCTTTTTACAAATCTATCTTCTATACATTTCCATTACTTGTTCGTTAAACGCCTATGGTGGATTGGGATCCCTAAGTAACTAAATGGTAGGGAACCCATTTTGCATCCAAACAATTTTCTGTACTCATCTTGTTCCTCTTTCGCTCTCCCGAAACAGAACAATTCGTTTTTGTTAAAATTTATTTTTAGTCCAGACAATTGCTCAAATAGGCAAAGCACAAGCTTCATATTCCTTGCTTTTGCGAGGTCGTGCTCCATGAAGATAATGGTACCATTAGCATATTGTAGAATGGATACACCCCCCCTCTACCAGGTGGGGAACCAGTCCTCCAACTTGGTCATTCTCTTTAGCCCGGCTGATGAGGACTGCCAATATATCTGCTACTTGGTTGAATAGCACGGGAGACATGGAGTCACCCTGTCTTAGCCCCTTATGTGTCTGAAAATAATGCCCCATGTTATCATTTACTTTTATCCCAATACTACCCTTCTGTATGAATGTGTCCACCTGAGATCTCCAGGACTCATTGAACCCCTTCATACATAAGGCTTGCTGGAGGAAGGGCCATTTGACCTTATCATGCGCTTTCTCAAAGTCCACTTTGAATATAACACCATCTAGTTTCTTCATGTGGATTTCATGAAGAGTTTAATGTAGGACGACAACCCCTTCAAGGATGTGTCGTCCTGGCATGAAAGCGGTTTGGGTTGGTTGAACTACCGAATGAGCTATCCGCGTGTTGGAAATATGCCCTAGAGGCAATAATAAAATGATTATTATTATATTTCCTTGTTCATGATAATTGTCTATTGTTCATGCTATAATTGTGTTATTCGGAAATCATAATACACGTGTGAATACATAGACCATAACATGTCCCTAGTAAGCCTCTAGTTAACTAGCTCGTTGATCAATAGATAGTCATGGTTTCCTGACTATGGACATTGGATGTCATTGATAACAGGATCACATCATTAGGAGAATGATGTGATGGACAAGACCCAATCCTAAGCATAGCACAAGATCGTGTAGTTCGTTTTCTAGAGCTTTTCCAATGTCAAGTATCATTTCCTTAGACCATGAGATCGTGTAACTCCCGGATGCCGTAGGAGTGCTTTGGGTGTACCAAACGTCACAACGTAACCGGGTGACTATAAAGGTATACTACAGGTATCCCGAAAGTATTTGTTGGGTTGACACGGATCAAGACTGAAATTTGTCACTCCGTATGACGGAGAGGTATCTCTAGGCCCACTCGGTAATGCATCATCATAATGAGCTCAATGTGACCAAGTGTTTGGTCATGGGATCATGCATTACGGTACGAGTAAAGTGACTTGCCGGTAACGAGATTGAACGAGGTATTGGGATACCGACGATCGAATCTTGGGCAAGTAACATACCGATTGACAAAGGGAATTGAATACGGGATTGATTGAATCCTCGACATCATGGTTCATCCGATGAGATCATCGTGGAACATGTGGGAGCCAACATGGGTATCCAGATCCCGCTGTTCGTTATTGACCGGAAAGTCGTCTCGGTCATGTCTGCATGTCTCCCGAACCTGTAGGGTCTACACACTTAAGGTTCGGTGACGCTAGGGTTGTAGAGATATTAGTATGCGGTAACCCGAAAGTGGTTTGGAGTCCCGGATGAGATCCCGGACATTACGAGGAGTTCCGGAATGGTCCGGAGGTGAAGATTTATATATATATATATAGGAAGTCCAGTTTCGGCCATTGGGAAAGTTTCGGGGGTAATCGGTATTGTACCGGGACCACCGGAAGGGTCCCCGGGGTCCACCGGGTGGGGCCACCTATCCCGGAGGGCCCCATGGGCTGAAGTGGGAGGGGAACCACCCCCAAGTGGGCTGGTGCGCCCCCCATGGGCCTTCCCCTGCGCCTAGGGTTGGAAACCCTAGGGGTGGGGGCGCCCCACTTGACTTGGGGGCAAGCCCCCCTTGGCCGCCCCCCCCCCCTTGGAGATTGGATCTCCTAGGGCCGGCGCCCCCCCTAGGGGCCCTATATATAGTGGGGGGAGGGAGGGCAGCCGCACCAAGTCTCTGGCGCCTCCCTCTCCCCACGTAACACCTCTCTCTCTCTCTCATTGGAGCTTGGCGAAGCCCTGCCGAGATCACCGTTGCTTCCACCACCACGCCGTCGTGCTGCTTGATCTCCATCAACCTCTCCTTCCCCTTGCTGGATCAAGAAGGAGGAGACGTCTTCCCAACCGTACATGTGTTGAACGCGGAGGTGTCGTCCGTTCGCTGCTAGGTCATCGGTGATTTGGATCACGACGAGTACGACTCCATCAACCCCGTTCTCTTGAACGCTTCCGTTCGCGATCTACAAGGGTATGTAGATGCACTCCCCTCTCCCTCGTTGCTAGATGAATCCATAGATTGATCTTGGTGATGCGTAGAAAATTTTAAAATTATGCTACGTTCCCCAACAGTGGCATCATGAGCTAGGTCTATGCGTAGTTTCTATGCACGAGTAGAACACAAGTTGTTGTGGGCGTTGATTTTGTCAATTTACTTGCTGTTACTAGTCTTATCTTGATTCGGCGGCATCGTGGGATGAAGCGGCCCGGACCGACCTTACACGTACGCTTACGTGAGACTGGTTCCACCGACTGACATGCACTAGTTGCATAAGGTGGCTAGCGGTTGTCTGTCTCTCCCACTTTAGTCGGATCGGATTCGATGAAAAGGGTCCTTATGAAGGGTAAATAGAAATTGGCATATCACGTTGTGGTTTTGGCGTAGGTAAGAAACGTTCTTGCTAGAAACCTATAGCAGCCACGTAAAAACTTGCAACAACAATTAGAGAACGTCTAACTTGTTTTTGCAGCATGTGCCATGTGATGTGATATGGCCAAAAGGATGTGATGAATGATATATGTGATGTATGAGATTGATCATGTTCTTGTAATAGGAATAACGACTTGCATGTCGATGAGTATGACAACCGGCAGGAGCCATAGGAGTTGTCTTAATTTATTTATGACCTGCGTGTCAACATAAACGTCATGTAATTACTTTACTTTATTGCTAAATCGTTAGCCATAGTAGTAGAAGTAATAGATGACGAGATAACTTCATGAAGACACGATGATGGAGATCATGGTGTCATGCCGGTGACGATGATGATCATGGCGCCCCGAAGATGGAAATCAAAAGGAGCAAATGTTATTGGCCATATCATGTCACTATTTGATTGCATGTGATGTTTATCATGCTTTACATCTTATTTGCTTAGAATGATGGTAGCTTAAATAAGATGATCCCTCGCATAATTTCAAGAAAGTGTTCCCCCTAACTGTGCACCGTTGCGAAGGTTCGTTGTCTCGAGACACCACGTGATGATCGGGTGTGATAGATTCTAACGTTCGAATACAACGGGTGTAAGCCAGATTTACACACGCAATACACTTGGGTTGACTTGACAAGCCTAGCATGTACAAACATGGCCTCGGAACACGGAAGACCGAAAGGTCGAACATGAGTCGTATAGAAGATACGATCAACATGAAGATGTTCACCGATGATGACTAGACCGTCTCACGTGATGATCGGACACGGCCTAGTTGACTCGGATCATGTATCACTTAGATGACTAGAGGGATGTCTGTCTGAGTGGGAGTTCATTAAGTAATTTGATTAGATGAACTTAATTATCATGAACTTAGTCTAAAATCTTTGCAATATGTCTTGTAGATCAAATGGCCCACGCTAATGTTGCCCTCAACTTCAATGCATTCCTAGAGAAAACCAAGCTGAAAGACGATGGTAGCAACTACACGGACTGGGTCCGTAACCTGAGGATTATCCTCATAGCTGCCAGGAAAGCATATGTCATCGATGCACCGCTAGGTGAAGCACCTGTTTTCCCTGCAGAACAAGACGTTATGAACGCTTGGCAGACACGTAGTGATGATTACTCCCTGGTTCAGTGCGGCATGCTTTACAGCTTAGAACCGGGGCTCCAAAAGCGTTTTGAGCAACACGGAGCATATGAGATGTTCCAAGAGCTGAAAATGGTTTTCCAAGCTCACGCCCGGGTCGAGAGATATGAATTCTCCGACAAGTTCTACAGTTGTAAGATGGAGGAGAACAGTTCTGTCAGCGAGCACATACTCAAAATGTCTGGGCTGCATAACCGCTTGTCTCAGCTAGGAGTTAATCTCCCGGATGATGCGGTCATTGACAGAATCCTTCAGTCGCTCCCACCTAGCTACAAGAGCTTTGTGATGAACTTCAATATGCAGGGGATGGAAAAGACCATTCCCGAGGTATATTCAATGCTGAAATCAGCGGAGGTGGAAATCAAAAAGGAACATCAAGTGTTGATGGTGAATAAAACCACTAAGTTCAAGAAAGGCAAGGGTAAAAAGAACTTCAAGAAGGACGGCAAGGGAGTTGCCGCACCCGGTAAGCAAGCTGCCGGGAAGAAGTCAAAGAATGGACCCAAGCCTGAGACTGAGTGCTTTTATTGCAAGGGAAACGGTCACTGGAAGCAGAATTGCCCCAAGTACTTAGCGGAAAAGAAGGCCGGCAATACCAAAGGTATATGTGATATACATGTTATTGATGTGTACCTTACCAGCGCTCGTGGTAGCTCCTGGGTATTTGATACCGGTGCAGTTGCTCATATTTGTAACTCAAAATAGGAACTGTGGAATAAATGGAGACTAGCGAAGGACGAGGTGACGATGCGTGTCGGGAATGGTTCCAAGTCGATGTGATCGCCGTCAGCACGCTACCTCTGCATTTACCTACGGGATTAGTTTTAAACCTCAATGATTGTTATTTAGTACCAGCTTTGAGCATGGACATTGTATCTGGATCTCGTTTAATGCGAGATGGCTACTCATTTAGATCTAAGAATAATGCTTGTTCTATTTATATGAGAGACATGTTTTATGGTCATGCCCCGCTGGTCAATGGTTTATTCTTATTTAATCTCGAACATGATGTTACACACATTCATAGTGTGAATGCCAAAAGATGTAAGGTTGATAATGATAGTCCCACATACTTGTGGCACTGCCGCCTTGGTCACATTGGTGTCAAACACATGAAGAAACTCCATGCAGATGGACTTTTGGAGTCTCTTGATTATGAATCATTTGACACGTGCCAACCATGCTTCATGGGTAAAATGACCAAGACTCCGTTCTCCGGAACAATGGAGCGAGCAACCAACTTATTGGAAATCATACATACTGATGTGTGCGGTCCAATGAGTGTTGAGGCTCGCGGTGGCTATCGTTATGTCCTCACCCTCACTGATGACTTAAGTAGATATGGGTATGTCTACTTAATGAAACACAAGTCTGAGACCTTTGAAAAGTTCAAGGAATTTCAGAGTGAGGTTGAGAATCAACCTGACAGGAAAATCAAGTTCTTACGATCAGATCGTGGGGGAGAATATTTGAGTCATGAATTTGGCACGCACTTAAGGAAATGTGGAATAGTTTCACAACTCACGCCGCCTGGAACACCACAGCGTAATGGTGTGTTTAAACATCATAATTGCACCCTATTGGATATGGTACGATCTATGATATCTCTTACCGATCTACTGCTATCATTTTGGGGTTATGCTATAGAGACTGCCACATTCACTTTAAATAGGGCTCCGTCGAAATCCGTTGAGACGACACTGTATGAATTGTGGTTTGGCAAGAAACCTAAGCTGCCGTTTCTGAAAGTTTGGGGATGCGATGCTTATGTCAAGAAACTTCAACCTGAAAAGCTCGAACCCAAATCAGAAAAATGCGTCTTCATAGGATACCCTAAAGAAACTATTGGGTATACCTTCTATCTTAGATCTGAAGGCAAGACCTTTGTTGCCAAGAATGGATCCTTTCTAGAGAAAGAGTTTCTCTCGAAAGAAGTAAGTGGGAGGAAAGTAGAACTTGATGAAGTATTGCCTCTTGAACCGGAGAGTGGCGCAGCTCAAGAAATTGTTCCTGAGGTGTCTGCACCGACTAGGGAGGAAGTTAATGATGATGATCATGAAACTTCAGATCAAGTTGCTACTGAACTTTGAAGGTCCACAAGGACGCGTTCCGCACCAGAGTGGTACGGCAACCCTGTCCTGGAAATCATGTTGTTGGACAATGGTGAACCTTCGAACTATGAAGAAGCGATGGCGGGCCCAGATTCCGACAAATGGCTGGAAGCCATGAAATCCGAGATAGGATCCATGTATGAAAACGAAGTGTGGACTTTGACTGACTTACCCGTTGATCGGCGAGCCATAGAAATAAATGGATCTTTAAGAAGAAGACAGACGCGTATGGTAATGTGACCATCTATAAAGCTCGGCTTGTCGCTAAGGGTTATCGACAAGTTCAAGGGGTTGACTACGATGAGACTTTCTCACCCATAGCAAAGCTGAAATCCGTCTGAATCATGTTAGCAATTGCCGCATTCTATGATTATGAGATATGGCAAATGGACGTCAAAACGGAATTCCTTAATGGTTTCCTTAAGGAAGAATTGTATATGATGCAGCCGGAAGGTTTTGTCGGTCCTAAGAATGCTAACAAGGTGTGCAAGCTCCAACGCTCAATCTATGGGCTGGTGCAAGCATCTCGGAGTTGGAACATTCGTTTTGATGAGATGATCAAAGCGTTTGGGTTTACGCAGACTTATGGAGAAGCCTGCGTTTACAAGAAAGTGAGTGGGAGCTCCGTAGCATTTCTCATATTGTATGTGGATGACATACTATTGATGGGAAATGATATAGAATTCTTGGAAAGCATAAAGGCCTACTTGAACAAGTGTTTTTCAATGAAGGACCTTGGAGAAGCTGCTTATATATTAGGCATCAAGATCTATAGAGATAGATCGAGACGCCTCATTGGTCTTTCACAAAGTGCATACCTTGACAAGATATTGAAGAAGTTCAATATGGATCAGTCCAAGAAGGGGTTCTTGCCTGTATTGCAAGGTGTGAGATTGAGCACAGCTCAATGCCCGACCACCGCAGAAGATAGAGAAAAGATGAGTGTCGTCCCCTATGCCTCGGCCATAGGGTCTATCATGTATGCCATGCTGTGTACCAGACCTGATGTAAACCTTGTCGTAAGTTTGGTAGGAAGGTACCAAAGTAATCCCGGCATGGAACACTGGACAGCGGTCAAGAATATCCTGAAGTAATTGAAAAGGACTAAGGATATGTTTCTCGTCTATGGAGGTGACGAAGAGCTCATCGTAAAGGGTTACGTCGATGCTAGCTTCGACACAGATCTGGATGACTCTAAGTCACAAACCGGATACGCGTATATTTTGAATGGTGGGGCAATCAGCTGGTGTAGTTGCAAGCAAAGCATCATGGCGGGATCTACATGTGAAGCGGAGTACATGGCAGCCTCGGAGGCAGCACAAGAAGCAATCTGGGTGAAGGAGTTCATTACCGACATAAGAGTTATTCCCAATGTGTCGGGCCCGATGACTCTCTTCTGTGACAACACTGGAGCTATTGCCCTTGCCAAGGAGCCCAGGTTTCACAGGAACACCAGGCATATCAAGCGTCGCTTCAACTCCATTCGTGAAAATGTTCAAAATGGAGACATAGCTATTTGCAAAGTGCATACGGACCTGAATGTCGCAGATCCGTTGACTAAACCTCTTCCTCGAGCAAAACATGATCAACACCAGAACTCTATGGGTGTTCGATTCATCACAATGTAACTAGATTATTGACTCTAGTGCAAGTGGGAGACTGTTGGAAATATGCCCTAGAGGCAATAATAAAATGATTATTATTATATTTCCTTGTTCATGATAATTGTCTATTGTTCATGCTATAATTGTGTTATCCGGAAATCATAATACATGTGTGAATACATAAACCATAACATGTCCCTAGTAAGCCTCTAGTTAACTAGCTCGTTGATCCATAGATAGTCACGGTTTCCTGACTATGGACATTGGATGTCATTAATAACGGGATCACATCATTAGGAGAATGATGTGATGGACAAGACCCAATCCTAAGCATAGCACAAGATCGTGTAGTTCGTTTGCTAGAGCTTTTCCAATGTCAAGTATCATTTCCTTAGATCATGAGATCATGTAACTCCCGGATGCCGTAGAAGTGCTTTGGGTGTACCAAACGTCACAACGTAACTGGGTGACTATAAAGGTATACTACAGGTATCCCAAAAGTATCTGTTGGGTTGACACGGATCGAGACTGGAATTTGTCACTCCGTATGACGGAGAGGTATCTCTAGGCCCACTCGGTAATGCATCATCATAATGAGCTCAATGTGACCAAGTGTTTGGTCACGGGATCATGTATTACGGTACGAGTAAAGTGACTTGCCGGTAACGAGATTGAACGAGGTATTGGGATACCGATGATCGAATCTCGGGCAAGTAACA
This sequence comes from Triticum aestivum, assembly GCF_018294505.1. NCBI lineage: Eukaryota > Viridiplantae > Streptophyta > Magnoliopsida > Poales > Poaceae > Triticum > Triticum aestivum. The sequence goes on along the minus strand of NC_057797.1, from coordinate 152,118,652 downwards.
TACCGATTGACAAAGGGAATTGAATACGGGATTGATTGAATCCTCGACATCGTGGTTCATCCGATGAGATCATCGTGGAACATGTGGGAGCCAACATGGGTATCTAGATCCCGCTGTTGGTTATTGACCGGAAAGTTGTCTCGGTCATGTCTGCATGTCTCCCGAACCTGTAGGGTCTACACACTTAAGGTTCGGTGACGCTAGGGTTGTAGAGATATTAGTATGCGGTAACCCGAAAGTGGTTCGGAGTCCCGGATGAGATCCCGAACGTCACGAGGAGTTCCGGAATGGTCCGGAGGTGAAGATTTATATATAGGAAGTCCAGTTTCGGCCATCGGGAAAGTTTCGGGGGTAATCGGTATTGTACCGGGACCACCGGAAGGGTCCCGGGGGTCCACCGGGTGGGGTCACCTATCCCGGAGGGCCCCATGGGCTGAAGTGGGAGGGGAACCAGCCCCAAGTGGGCTGGTGCGCCCCCCATGGGCCTCCCCCTGCGCCTAGGGTTGGAAACCCTAGGGGTGGGGGGCGCCCCACTTGACTTGGGGGCA